>NC_089838.1:158980645-159621895 GCF_035609145.1 Eleutherodactylus coqui
CCTCCTCATGCACTAAGATAATACACAGACGACCTATCCTTATATACCAATATATTACACAGACTACCTCCTCATATACCAATATATTACACAGACAACCTCCTCCTCATGCAGTAAGATATAACACAGATGACCTCCTCCTCATGCGCTAAGATAATACACAGACGACCTACTCCTTATATACCAATATATTACACAGACTACCTCCTCCTCATATACCAATATATTACACAGACAACCTCCTTCTCTTGCAGTAAAATATTACACAGATGACCTCCTCCTCATGCACTAAGATAATACACAGACGACCTACTCCTTATATACCAATATATTACACAGACTACCTCCTCATATACCAATATATTACACAGACAACCTCCTCCTCATGCAATAAGATATAACACAGATGACCTCCTCCTCATGCGCTAAGATAATACACAGACGACCTACTCCTCATATACCAATATATTACACAGACTACCTCCTCATATACCAATATATTACACAGACAACCTCTTCCTCATGCAGATAGATATTACACAGATGGCCTTCTCCTCATATGCTAATATATTACACAGAAGGCCTCCTCCTCCTCATATACCAATATATTTCTCAGACGACATCCTACTCATGCAGTAAGATATTACACAGATGACCTCCTCCTCATGTAGTATGATATTACACAGATGACCTCCTCATATACCAATATATTACACAGACAACCTTCTCCTCTTATACCAATATATTACACAGACGACCTCCTCCTCATGCAGTAAGATATTACACAGATGGCCTCCTCGTCATATACTAATATATTACACAGACGACCTCCTCCTCATATACCGATATATTACACAGACTACCTCCTCCCCATATACCAATATATTACATGGACGACCTCCTCCTCATGCAGTAAGATATTACACAGACGGCCTCCTCCTCATATACCAATATATTATACAGACGACCACCTCCTCATATTCCAATATATTACACAGACGACCTCCTCCTCATATTCCAATATATTACACAGACGACCTACTCCTTATATACCAATATATTACACAGATGACCTCCTCCTCATGCAGTAAGATATTACACAGACTACCTCCTCGTCATATACTAATATATTACACAGATGACCTCTTCCTCCTCAAATACTAATACATTAAATCAGTACACACATATATACACACACATATTTAAATTATAAAAATAAAATGCACGGGCAACACCAGGTAATCAGCTAGTCATTAATAAACA
This sequence comes from Eleutherodactylus coqui, assembly GCF_035609145.1. Taxonomy (NCBI): domain Eukaryota; kingdom Metazoa; phylum Chordata; class Amphibia; order Anura; family Eleutherodactylidae; genus Eleutherodactylus; species Eleutherodactylus coqui. The sequence goes on from NC_089838.1 coordinate 158,981,909, forward strand.
GATTTCTGAGAATCTGGAATCCGTGGATATAGTATGGCATTCCCTCCCAAAACAATAGACCCCTAATTTCTTTATAACATGCTTTTCAAAGTACTACCTAACATCCTTGTACACGTTCTGCGTGTAGTCCTCACTGCCTTTCCCTTTCTGCTCCTCCTTCTTCCACCCATCCACAATAGGCCCTGGCCAGCACGATATTCTATATTTCTAGTAACTTCTAAACTTCAGAAATTTACTCTACGGGCTCGGTCAGACGAGCGGAGATCCACACATTTTTCCGCGCGGAAAAAAAAAAACGCACCGCGTGTGCAGGCAAAAAAAATGTTGCCTTAGGCCACATGGCAGAGACGGATTTCGCATGCAGGAGCCCGGAGTTGAATCCAACCCTGACAGCAGCAGAATTCACGTGTACCTGTCATTTCTGATCTTCATGTGTATAGTGGATGGTCCCGGCTGATTGTCGTTGGACATGCACTGTAGAGATTTTTTTTTCAAAGGCTCTCCCTCACGCACTGCCACTAGGCGATAACGAGGAACTCATGACCTATCTGCAATGTTAAATGTGGATGGGCCATTGGTCGGACGGCTTCAATTGACTTCATTATAAGCCGTCCACGTGGAATCTGCTCAAAGATGGAGCAAACTGCGATTTTTCCTCCACTCATAGTAACCGCAATTGGTTTTCATAAGTGTCCAGGAAAAAGCATTTTTCCATAGCATGCTATGGATGATATTTGCAGCGGATTCGCAGTGCGGATGCCTTCCGTGAATTGCACAGCAAAAATCCGTTCGTGTGCAGGCGGCCTTAGTTCCATATTGTTGTAACTCCACTCTTGACTGATTTCTGTTAAATACACATCTGTCTTCTAACTCCCTTCGTTTACGAGGAGACAGTATTGCATAAGCTCTGATCGTATGTCCACAAGGGATATTGATCATTCCATTTTGTTCTAACTCCCTTGGATAACATAATGTCTGGGTCACAGTGTTCTAACTCCTCACAAAAAGAAGGCCCAATCTAGAAAAAATTGTTCTATGGTCAGAATGCTTGCATGCTACAGAACTAAAATTCATAGATGTCGGCGGCAATACTAGAGTTCTTGTGCAAAGATAACCATACATTGAAGATTATAGAACAAAAGTTTCAAGAACGCAGGCATAGCAGTGTACAGGAGGTGGACCCTATTCATAGTGTGCTAGATTAAAGTCAAATTTGGAAATCCATAGCCCACTTGCTGTGTACAGAATTATCAACAATGTCCCTACTAAATGGAAATACGTTGTCGCTTATCTGAAGTCTCAGAACTTTGACAATTACAAAACTGTAATCTAATTTGCATTTTACTAAAATCTTCTGTATACACATGCAAACACATAGTCTATACAAAAAAATTTGCTCTTTTCTTATGTAGAAAACGGCCTTATATATGTAGAAGGTGTTAAAATGTCAAATTATGACAATGGCATTTGAGGAATGAAATTTATCACAATCCCTAGAGGCATTAGACAATATGCCTTACATATCCTTATGTTTACACTGCAGCAGTCTCTTAACCCCTTAAGGACCAAGCTATTTTGTAGCTTAAAGGGGTTGTCCCGCGAAACAAAGTGGGGGTATACACTTCTGTATGGCCATATTAATGCACTTTGTAATGTACATTGTGCATTAATTATGAGCCATACAGAAGTTATTCACTTACCTGTTCCGTTGCTGGCGTCCTCGTCTCCATGGTGCCGTCTAATTTTCAGCGTCTAATCGCCGGATTAGACGCGCTTGCGCAGTCCGGTCTTCTTCTTTTCTGAATGGGGCCGCTCGTGTCTGAGAGCGGCTCCTCGTAGCTCCGCCCCGTCACGTGCCGATTCCAGCCAATCAGGAGGCTGGAATCGGCAATGGACCGCACAGAAGACCTGCGGTCCACCAAGGATGAAGATCCCAGCGGCCATCTTCACCAGGTAAGTAAGAAGTCACCGGAGCGCGGGGATTCAGGTAAGCACTATCCCGTTTTCTTTTTTAACCCCTGCATCGGGTTTGTCTCGCGCCGAACGGGGGGGCTATTGAAAAAAAAAACCCGTTTCGGCGCGGGACAACCCCTTTAAGGACAAGACACATTTTAGGGATTTTACTCATGTGGGGGTTTTACTGCTCTATTTTTTTTCCTTCAGCTACCAAAATTATTTTTGCTCGTTTTTTTTCTATTACATATAGGGCTATTTTTTTAATATCTTTTTCACTGACTTTTTCCCGTTTTTTAGTTTTATTAGGGATAGCAAGCTAAAAAAAAGTTTTGTTTTTTTTTAATTTCCAGTTATTTTTTTTAAAATCAGTATATTTACACTAAAATGAAGTATGGTAACGGGTTCCTCCTTTTGTTTCGGATATTTTGATATATAATATGTATGGTTTTGGATTACAGGGCGCATATGGCGACGGTTTTGGTTGATGTCAGCTTTGTGTTATTTTCTTTCTTATGTATGTATTGTTGTTTTCTTCTGTTGCTGTTTTGTTTTACTTATTTATGTAATTATGTATTTTACTATGTATGTCTCCCATGACGTCATATAAGACCTCCGGGGGAACATTCACATGTTTTTTGTTTTTTTTATTTGACATTTTTCCACTGTAGCTGGGGCATCCATAGGATGTGATTTTACGTACATAGGCTGACTGCAACATAGCAACACAGACCCAGAGTGAAGAATGAAGCTACCAGCCAAAAGAGGTGAGTATTCGAGAGGCAAATTTGATAAGACTTTAAGAGGGGTCAGGACACCTTTCTTGAGTGTTACAATATTACATGTTATAGTCATAGAATCATAGAATGGTAGAGTTGGAAGGGACCTCCAGGGTCATCTGGTCCAACTCCCTGCTCAGTGCAGGATCACAAAGTCATCCCAGAGAGATCTGTCTAGCCTCTGTTTGAACACTTCCATTGAAGGAGAACTCACCACCTCCGGTGGTAACTTGTTCCACTCATTGATCACCCTCACTGTCAGAAAGTTTTTTCTAATATATAATTTGTATCTCCTCCCTTTCAGTTTCATCCCATTGCTTCAAGTATTTCCTTGTACAAATGAGAATAGGGCTGATCCCTCTGCACTGTGACAGCCCTTCAGATATTTGTAGACAGCTATTGAGTCTCCTCTCAGCCTTCTTTTTTACAGCTAAACATTCCAAGATCCTTTAACCATTCCTCATATGACATGATTTGCAGACCGCTCACCATCTCGGTAACTCTTCTCTGAACCTGCTCCAGTTTGTTATGCCTTTTTTTTAAGTGGGGTGCCCAGAACTGGACACAGTATTCCAGATGAGGTCTGACCAAGGAAGAGTAGAGGGGGATAATTACCTCACATGATCTAGACTCTATGCTTCTCTTAATACATCCCAGAATTGTGTTTGCCTTTTTGGCTGATGCATCACATTGTTGACTCATGTTCAGTCTATAATCTATTAGTATAACCAAGTCTTTTTAACATGTGCTGCTGCTTAGCCCAATTCCTCCCATTCTGTATATGCTTTTTTCATCTTTCCTGCCCCAATAGTGACTGATTACTTCAAAAGAGAGTTATTGATCAGGGGTTATTCTGATTGAGTCGAGAAGGAATTTGGTGTTAGGTTGTGCTGCTGAGATTTACTGTTCTACAGGTTTCCAGGCGCACACCTTCACAGGTGAGGGATAAGTGAGCTGGCTGGGTGTGGAGTTCTCCAGCAAGCCACTCTCCACTAGTCTGCTGCATATATATACCAGTCCCTCTGCAAGAGGAAGCTGGCATCCCTTCACTGTAGGTTTTTTTTTGCATGCCTGTTATGTGTGTATAGGAGTGAGCAGTGTCATGTTCAGTGTCTGCGCAGGTGGCCGGACATCAGGTGTGAACAGGTATGTTCAGTGTATATGTGTGTGAACAGTGATATGTTCAATGGGTCTGTACAGGTGGCCAGACATGAGGTATGAACAGTCCTGTTCTGGGTTGCATGCTATCCCTAGTGTGTTGGTGTGAACTGCATCTTGTCCTGCTTTGGTTCGTTTTCCACCCTGGGCAGTTAGCTCCATAGGTACCAGCGTAGGGCTGTCCTTATCGGGATGATCCCCTGCCTGCAGGCAGGTTTCTTGTGGATGTTGTCTCATTAGAGTAGGGACCCGCACTACAACGAGAACCCTTGAAGTGGGCTCATGGGCTTAAAGGGGTTGTCCCGCGCCGAAACGGGTTGTTTTTTTTTCAACAGCCCCCCGTTCGGCGCGAGACAACCCCGATGCAGGGGTTAAACAAGAACACCGGACAGCGCTTACCTGAATCCCCACGCTCCGGTGACTTCTTACTTACCTGCTGAAGATGGCCGCTGGGATCTTCTCCCTCGGTGGACCGCAGGGCTTCTGTGCGGTCCATTGCCGATTCCAGCCTCCTGATTGGCTGGAATCGGCACGTGACGGGGCGGAGCTACACAGAGCTACACGGAGCCCCATTGAGAAAAGAAGAAGACCCGGACTGCGCAAGCGCGTCTAATTTGGCGATTAGACGCTGAAAATTAGACGGCTCCATGGAAACGAGGACGCTAGCAACGGAACAGGTAAGTGAAAAATTTCTTATAACTTCTGTATGGCTCATAATTAATGCACAATGTACATTACAAAGTGCATTAATATGGCCATACAGAAGTGTATAGACCCACTTTGTTTCGCGGGACAACCCCTTTAAGTGTCTTGGCTAAGACACGAACTGCGTAATACCTGATACATTCTATAGTTATTTCATCTGGCTATGCATGCAGGTATGCTTGATTCATGTTTTGAGCATTTGGCAGTCATGTTTTATGCCTGTCCATGAGTCCTGTTTGCAGCTCAGCAGTTTACAAAAAGGCGACATGACATCTGGCTTCTACCTCATTGGTTTTTTCGCCCTCTTCTGGATCGGCATTGGTTGATAACAGGCTGAACTGGATGGACGTGTCTTCCTTCAGCCTTACTATGTTAACTGATTTTAAAAATGTGCAATCCGTCTGAGCTGATCATGCGACTATTTTAGCGATTTGCTGTGAATTATGTCTGCTTCAGTATTTGCAACACCCATTAAAAAAATTGCAGCCATGTCATAAGTGAGTTATAGCTTATGTGACAGCGAAGCCTCTGCAGCCACCGTGCCACCAAGAACGCAGCGGGGTTTGTAGCAGTCGCACATTGACTAGCACTACTTGCTCGGTGTGACCGGTAGCCTCAGCTGTACCACGTGCTGTCCACGGTGACACCGCTGATGACCACTGCCGGCTGTCCCCGTAGGCACTAGTGCTGACGGGGGTCACCCGCCCGCCGCAGGAGTGCTCCGTTCTCCCAGAACCTGCAGCGGAGAGCTCCGGAGGTGACCAATCAGCGTGCGGGGGGCGTGTCCTCCTCCCGCGGTTAACCCCCCGCTCCCCGGCGGCGCTCTTGCCCTGGGAGGCAGCTTGCATTCGCTCTATCTAGTCGGTGGATGTGAGCGGGGAGCTGCGGAGGGACCGGCCATGAGGCGCTGCTAGAGGAGGACGTCCCCGGATCAGTGCTCGGATCTACGCGACATCGGCCATCCAGAAAGACCTGGAGATGTTCCATCTACGCTGCCTGCTGGCTTGTCTGCAGCTCCTCTCTGTCTGCCCAGTGGGTGAGTGCCACTACCTGTGCCATCGGGCACTTCGCAGGTCGCCGTCCATCACTATGCACAGGAGTGCAGTGATCGCCTATTGGGGTGACATTGGAGCACTGGATGGCACCCCGTGCATGCTTTGTGGGGGCTGCACTGGGACAGGGGGGCTATCTGTAGCACGATCTCCAGGGACACCTTGTAATGTTGGACTGATCTGTGTTCTGGGGGCCATAATCCACTTTGAGATCCATTGAACATGCTGGTCCTGGAATCCATAATCTGCATGTATCAGAGATTCCAGCTCTTCTCCCCTAATAGATAACGATCACCCAGATTGCACTTTTTATGATTGGAAGACATCAGGGACAAAATAGTCCCCAATGCCGCTGTCCCCAGAATACCGCCATGTAGAGCTGTCATAGTGCTGTCACCCCCTCCAGGAGTGAAGGTGTAGTCAAGGCTCTACCAAGAGAGCAGCTGCAGGGAGTCTGATCTCCCCACCTCTGCTCTCCTTATTACCTGAATCACTTTCACTCCAAAGGCCGTTTTCAGACAAGCGTGTTTTGTTCCGTGTTAAGTCCGTGTTGAGGCGACTGTCATACGGCACAAATATAAATCTATAAAACTAATCACATGACCGTATTTGTTACAACTGTTTTTTTTTTTTTTTTCAAAAACACAGCACGCTCTATTTTTTGCGTATTTGCCTCCATATTTGTATTCTTTGTTTTCGGGCAAATATGGATCAGTATCTGCCCACTAGTAAATAAAAAAAAATACAACCGCAAATACCAATTAAGAATTGCTGACTTACATATGCAAGGTCTTTTGTAGCACATCCATAACATGGATCCATATTACAGATGTGTTTTTATATGCTGGTCTGAAACCAACCTAATGGGTATGCTGTATTAAATGGCTAACGGTTGGTAAACCTACACCTATGGCCTGTTAAACAAGAAAAGAGCATTCACAATAGAAGCTGCCCATTGAATGCAGTATATACAGGGTATAACACCATTCATTACTCACTCCAATGATTTTAATAGCCCAGATCTGAGCAGCAGATGATCTCCCGCAAAGTCTCCTGGATACAGCACGCTTGTACAATTGATTTTCTTTTGTGAATACAAACAGCCTTGTGCCCCTGTCACTTGCCTAGGGGCCATCTGATGGTCCTACAAGTGCTGATACTGCATAGCTGGTACCCAATGCAATGCCAGGGTTATCACCTATGTGAGTGTATGTTGCACAATGAGTAATGAAAGCTGCATGTATTAAACCATTCATGGGGCATTGTCTGCTGGACAGATGGTGACTACCCAAGGAAGCCTGCTGCCTCATCTACTAATATTTCAATGAATTCAAGTCAACTATAGAGCAATTTCTAGACGGAAGCACGGAGGTATAAGGAATCTATAATAATTATCATCCACATCCTTAGTTACATCTGTTTATAAACATTGCTCTTTGTAGCCAAATCACATTTGCTACATTTCCCATTCTGAGCTGATCTAATCTTCATTAGAGCCCAGCACTGCTATTTATTCAGGGGGTAATTATTTGGGTTCTGTAATAGGGAGTTGATGAAGTCTTCTAGCATCCAGTGTATCGCTGTTCTCCAGTGCATTGCTTACCGTTTAATTATTCCTTCATTGGCATAATTTACTGGTCACAGACAGTCTGCGCTCTTTCATCCTGAGGATCATGTTTAGACAAAGAGCTGGAGAATGCTTGTCTTGTTACCTAACATACTCTGCTGTCACATAGAAAATGCATCAAACCATATATAAAAAGCTATAAGCTGATCCGATCCACAAAGAGAAGTCGGTCATTAGGAATGGTAGATGGGGAAAGGTTATCTGCTGCAAATGAATTAAATGCTGAATGCAAATCCACGGTCATCCATTGTGAATGGGTTGCTGCTGCTGTTCTAAAGAATAGGACTACATAGAAATATATCTATGGTCGTTGGCTTACTGTATCTCGTTATATGAATTCGACAGCTAGTTGACAAGATGGAATTTGTACTAAATAAGAAACATCTGCAGCGTTACAGGTTTTCTTATTTCCAGAATTGACCTTTTGCCTTTAAATTAGAACATGACTCCAAAAAAATGTATCAGGGGAGGAGGGGAGGGGGGGGGGATGTATGTTATGTATATATGGATTGTAAAACATTGATTTTACTTGGCTGTTTACAATAACCAGTAAGATGATTTCAGCATTTTTGGCATAATTAATTCTAATTTGCATATTCACACTTTAATTTACACCAATGAACATTGCACTGATACTGGATATCCCTATCCTCATTCTCCTTTATATTGCATATTTAGTACTAGGTTAAAAAAAAGGAGGAAGAAAGTTATTGTAAGGGTTTTCTTTATACTAACATTCGCCTTGTAGTTTGTGATATTAAGCGGTCGTGTGATATAGTGTTAAGATCATTGAACTTTGGCTCAGGACTGCTGGATGACTCTGGGCAGCCATATTGGTTATATGTAGTTGTTGGTTCTTTGCAAGTGAGGCGTAACACCTCATGGTAAGAGTCTTAATTTTTTTGATTCTTGTCCATACTTACATATGTCCAGATACCTGAACAATGCTTTAAACATTTTGACATGCTCTTTAATAGTAATATGGCTCATAAAGCATGGATAACAACGCAGACTTACATCATTTATCACAACACACATCCCGCAAGATAATGCCAGCGTTGATAAATCAGGTGGTTTCACATCTGCGTTGGAACCTTTGGTAGGAGGTTCCATCGGAGATCCAGCTCAAAATACCGGAAGAGAAAGCGGTATAGTCAATGGGGTCCGTTCAGCACTGCTCGGTTCTGTCCTGAACAGAACCGGAAGGTGGAACCCCTGAGTTCATTAAAGTCTCTTATGCAGTGGGCGGTCCTATTCAGCGATTGACAGCTTTGCTGTTGTAGGCATGCGTAGAGAGATGGCTGTCAATCATAAGTTTGATTCAGGTGTCTGACTGACTTCTGGGATCCCCACCAATCCTGAGGACAGGGTTCCTGTGTCACACTTTCCTCTACACTGCATGTTCCACAGTGAGGAGGAGCTTGAATGGTTGGTGCAGTGGTCAAGCGTGCACACTACTGCTTCATTCATTTCAGTGGGACTGCTGGAGATCGCAGATGCTCAGCTATCTCTGGCAGCCATATAGTGTTGAAAGGAGCAGCCCTGCACATGCTTGGCCACTGCTCCATCCAAGCTCCTCCTCACTACAAGAGGTACAGTGAGGAGGAAATGAGGACATGGGACGACCAATCAGCAGTCAGACCCCCACCAATTAGACTTTTATTTCTTGTGGGTAAGTGCACTGAATATGACTTTCTGGAAGGTATGGAGCAGATTTTGGCTGTAACAGACTACCTCCCATTCAGAGACAAAGTCACCAAAGCTCTCCTCATTATCACATATGTTCCTTATGCACCTCCTACATACTGTTAGTGAAGTGGGGAGGTGAGGGGGGGCAGAACGAATGTTTCATGGAACATATGCACAAGACTTCTTGTATTTTTCCTTTTTTCCATCCTTCCAGTTGCATTATAAGACAGTAGGATATAGAAATCTTAACATTTACAGACTTGCTATAGATGGCTCTTTTTACACAACATATGCTTATATGACAGCTAGTGTGGTACTGACCAAAATAAAACGTGCATTTTTTTAATGCATGCAAAAAACGCATGTCTGAATACACCAATACAAATCGATGGTGTTGTATGCTGTTCTTATTATGTGCGTAAAAAGTATGGACATAATATGGGCAGAAAGTACGCTCGTGTGCCTGAGGCCTTAAGAGCTGTCCACTATTTGCAGTGTAGTTGTTGAAAGGAGGCGTGGAGACATTACAATAGGGTTGGTGAAGGAGAAGGTGTCGTCAGTATGCTCACTGAAGTTTATAGAGAACAGAGGAGAGGGGGGGGGAGGGAAGAAAGCATGGCTGTAGCTAATGTAAGTGACTGTTGACTGTGTTTTCGCTATTGTAATCACATCTCCACTGCTCATGCTTGCCGTACTCTGTGCTTCATTATGTCTGTGGGCGTATTTCAGGCATTTAGAGAGTAGGTTCTGCAGTTTTTGTACAATCTGTAGAACACAACACAGCAGCCAGGCTCCTCCCACCAGTCCTGAGAGGAATGAGAATTGGATATACAAGCTGAAGAGAGGGAAATTGGGACAGATACAGAATAAAAGTCATATAATGGCTAAAGTATTTTCACTTTTTTTTTTCTTCCTCCTATTGCTTTCTACTGCTGAGGATGTTTAATTGCTACATGTATAGAGAATCTTTTAATCTTATGGCCTAAGGTCAAAGAATTTGGCAACTGTGGAGAAATATAACAAAACTATGCATGGAGATCATTTTCCAAACTCTTTCTCTAGCAATGCCAAATCGAGGGGAAAAAAAGAACATTTAAAAATGGAAAGCATGCCAATGATTTTTTTTCCTTTTAATATATATGTAAATTACTACATTGCTGTTGACATGCATACTTTTAATTAAATATGCTTAATCTGCTTTAGAATTTCAAAGATTTCCTACTAAATTAGGAAAGTCCATATCAAATGTATGAACTCTAAAGTCTTCCCTCATACAGGAACAACTTTGGTAGGGTGCTAAGTGGGTAACAGCCTAGGGACCTTCATGGTAGCAGCATATGGAATTCAAAATACAAAGTATGCAGATTAATCTTTTCTCAGGTGGAAAGAAAAGACAGTTGATGAAGAAAAACAATGGAGAATAACAGTAATAATGCAAATAAATAAAAAAGGTCAAAATTAGAAGAAAATACAGTTCAATAAGGAAAGAGTTAGCATTAGAAATTCTGTATACATGTGGGCAGGCACTGCTGGTGCTGTCTCTAGATCGCTGGTAAGTAATTGCTGATGGTAGTTTGCAGGCAAACATAATGCCCCAACACCCTAAAGACTGAAGAAACAAATCTTTGGGTATGTTCATTAAAACAACTTGGTTCTGTTATATTCTGCAGAGTTTCACTTTAATAAAAATGTGACTCTAAGGCCTCATGTCCACAGGGAAAAGAAGAATTAAAATCCGCAGCGGATTTTAACTCTTCTCCCGCACGCGGATCCACACCCCATAGGGATGCATTGACCACCCGCGGGTAGATAAATACCCGCGGATGGTCAATAAAAGTGAATTAAAAATAATATGGAGCATGAAAAAAATGGACATGCTCCATTTAGGTGCGGGTCTCCCGCGGGGAGACCTAAAATAAGAATAAACTTACCCGCAGCGAACCATGCAGATCTTCTCTTCTTCACGAACGGATCTTCTTTCCTTGGCCCGGCGGATGTGCCAGGCGCATGCGCGCGGCTCGCCGAGCACATCCGCTGGCCGAAGAAAGAAGATCCGGCCGCGAAGAAGAGAAGATCTGCATGGTTCGCTGCGGGTAAGTTTAATCTTATTTTCAGCCATCATGTTCGCGGGGCAGGAGGGACCCGCTACGGATTCTCCATGGAGAATCCGTAGCAGGCCTGATTTTCCCCGTGGACATGAGGCCTAAGAACAGTAGCCAAGCCTCAGACCATATTCAACATGTGCTGTGGAGCAACGCAACTAATGGCTACAACACTTGGGAAGTACTGTTGGAGTCAGCACCAGTTCTTTATAATGAACCAATAAATTCCTTTAATCTAGTCTTTGTACCTATGACTTTCATATTAAATAGACTATTATAGACCACTTGGCACCTTAATCTAGCAATTAAAACAGATTGCACTTTCTGGTTGCAGGATATATTTATGCTCATGGCGATCAAGTTTTAACTCTGGTGGATGAACCCTCAATTAATTTTGTTCCTCTCTGATCTTTGGTTTCACTTAAACTTTGGCTTTTTTCTACTTATTAGATCATTAAGTCTGAAGAAATGTATTTATAGTTTCTGTAGATTTTGCATGCTTTGAACAGTTATCGGAGTTCATCAGTATAACAATGTTGATTACACACTTGCATGAATATAAAGTTGATATGAGCTGTTTTCCCCCATGTTTAGCTGCAGAGCAAATTATTTATTATGCAAATAAAGACATTGAGATAAATGGTACTATTGTATCTTGTCTCCACCACAAGTATGGGTGGAGACCTAGTGATGGTCTGTATTCGCCCATGTTACGTCCCCCCAAGAAAGTTATTGGCTGCCTGAAGCAAGGTCCTAGCAGCGTGTGTAGTGAGTTTTGGCTGGGATCGAGAGTTAGGGTTAGTTGCAGTGTAAGGCTTACATTATTAGCTGTAAATACTTTCATATGAGAACGGGGCCACATCTCTACTTAAACTGCACATGGAAGAGGACAGTAACACTAGCTCTGCAGCACCACCTATTGGATGGCAACATTCTTACAATCAATTTATGACCTTTTATGAGAAAAGCAAAAAACAGACAATGATTGGGAAGAGGACACCCGTCTTGACCTCCTTCAGACCTTTCATATTCTCCACTTGTGCAAGAATGTTGTTATCTAATAGGTGGTACTGCAGAGCTAGTGTTACCATCCTCTTGCAGTTCAAGTAGAGATCAAAGAACATAAAACTGTAACATTCCTCAGGTCGGTGGACTGATTAAGCATCTATCTCTTTGCTCAGATTGGTGTTATTTTAGGTCTCAAATTTCTGTGTGTGAACATTTATTTAGATCAAGATTTTAATGCACTTTACAGATGTTTGATGTAGGTGCTATTGGGGACACGGCAGATGTCAAGTTGGTAGTCCAGTTTTGCCTGGACGCATTCCATTATATCCTGTGTTACTGATTCCACTCCAGTAGAGATGTGTTTTAGGTCTTCTACTGTCACCAATGGCACCCGTGTTGAACATCTGTAAGTTTCATTAAGAACTTGAAAAGTTCTTCCATTTTTCATGTCATTCTGGCTGTTGTATGCTAACTCATATATGAAGAAATCAGCTTTACTTTAGCACCAATATTTTTGAATCACCCTCTATGCACCTCAAAATGGTGCAATTAACCTCATGGTGACATCTGATGTAAACATACATTGGATCTGTGCAGGGGTAATATGGAGCACACAGTTTGGGTGTCATGACAGACTGGGCCCTTGTGAAGACTCCTAGGAATATCATGTATTTCTGCCTAATAAGCCATGCATACGGCATGGTTTAATAGAGTGCCTGCATACATACAATATATTGTATAAGTGATTACTAATTTAAGCCCCCAATATGTATGTACTAAAACACAAAGTAAAATATATATTTTTTTCTAATTAGATAAAAAGTTTAAACATTTTTTCCAATTTTTGACACCAAAAAATAATAGGTTTTGCTGCGTCTGTAAAAGGCCAGTCTATTAAAATAGCACATTAGCTATCCCACGCAGTGAATGCCATCAGAATTGCATTTTTTTTGTCACCCTATCTCCATAAAAAGTTTTTTTTAGAAAACTGATAGTCATATGTACCCCAGAATGGTAGAAATAGAAACTGTAGGTTGTCCCGGTCAGAAGATGGTGACAGAAAGTAATTTTTTTATTACAAATTTTTATTTATTTATTAAAAGTTAACAATTCACATAAAGACCAGTTCCCAGCCGCAGGGAAGAGGTAGCTTCTTAGTATTATACATGCACACAGATAAAGCTTGTATGTGCTTCCAGTGCCACACATACATGTAGTGGACCATGCAGGCTTACAGTACCATTAGTTGCACCCATACTATTAGATGATGCAGACTGCCCGACACATCAGAGTAAACCACACAAAGCACTGATACCCTGGGCTCCCCTAGCATCTCAAGGCCAAACTACTTCTGCAAATAAATATGAGGTATTAGTTGATATTTTGGCCAAAATGCACAATGTTTGCAACCCAACATCAATGGTCCTCATGTCTTGCAAACAATTTGTTGTAAGGGATAACATCTATACAAAAATCACTAAAAAAATGGCCGTATTTAATGTGCCTTGAGATGCTGGGGGAGCCCAGGGTGTCAGTGCTTTGTGTGGTATACTTTGATGTGTAGGGCAGCCTGCCTTATCTAATAGTATGAGTGAAACTAATGCTGCTGTAAGTCTGCACGGTGCACTACACATACTTGTGGCGATGGCACTCTATATAAGCCTTATCTATATGCAATGTGACAACTTAGGGGTTGTTACCAAATCGAATTGCCATTTTTCCCTCCACCAGATGTATGTTTGCACACCAGTAAACCACGTCCAGGCCAGAAGTTTAGTACAAACCGAGGAAATCCATCCTTTAACGGAACTCAGAACACAATCTTCACACTGTTGTGAGTGTAGCGTTCCGTCACAGTGTACACAAGCATGTGCAAGTCCATGGACGTCTAGCGGCTAAATAACAGACTTTTCTCTGTCTAATATACAGGCCTAGTGCTTTAATATGACATCACAAATGTCTATATCTCATAAGCATCCAGGGTGTCAGTCTAGAGGGCGTCCTCCCCTATCAGACTCATGGTATTCAGCTGGCAGCAGCTTGGTCTCCAATTGACAGAACTGTAGGTCTGGAGGTTTTTTTCTCTTTCAGCCACAACCATACAGGTGTTCTCTGACAGACTACACCTTTTCCCTGCCAAACACTCCTTCGGAAAGCATGCTGCTTTGCGATTTAGAAACCCTCGTAACTCATGATTAATGACGCTCAGATACATAAATTTGACATCAATGGGAATAAACTCTAAGGCCTCATGTCCACGGGGAAAATCAGGCCCGCCGCGGATTCTCCATGCAGAATCCCGCAGCGGGTCCCTCCTTTCCCGGGGACATGAGGCTAAAAATAAGAATAAACTTACCTGTCCAGATGCTACGGATCTTCCCTCCGTCGCGGCCGGATCTTCTTTCTTCGGCCCGGTGGATGTGCTCGGCACACCGGCAGCGTGACGCGCGCATGTGCCGGGCACATCCGCCGGGCATATCTGCCAGGCCGAAGAAAGAAGATACAGCCGCGACGGAGGGAAGATCTGAAGCGTCCGGACAGGTAAGTTTTAATTCAGGTACGGGTGTTCCGCGGATCCAGACGGCTTCCATAGGCTTCAATAGAAGCCTGCGGAAGCCGTCCCCGCGGGAGACCCGCACTAAAATGGAGCATGTCGCGTTTTTTTTCCCGCGCGCGGATCCGCGTCTGAAGGGAAAAATGACATCCGCAGGTATTTAACTACCTGCGGGTGTCCAATGCATCCCTATGGGGCGCGGAGGCCTAAAAGTTTTGTATAGCAAAAATGTGTAAAAGAAAGATGTCCTTGTTGCCCATAACAACCAATCACAGCGCAGCTTTCATTTCTTAAGCTGCTGAGGTAGAATGAAAGCTGCGTTGTGATTGGTTGCTATGTGCAACAAGGACATCTTACTGTTTGACAGTTTTGCTAAATGAGACTCAAAAAGTTTTCTTCTGCCATAGTCATTGCTAAGGGCACATAAGACCAAATTAGCTACCAACAAAGACAGGAGAGCGTTTTGTGTCCTTGATTGCCACATTTACCAGTCTGTTATTGGTGTGTAATGTCATTTTCAAACAAAGTTTGGTAAAGATCCCCTCCCAGTGGGCACACAATTTGTAAGTTGTACTCCAATTTTAAGGAATGAGATTACATCTGTAAGTGAAAGTGATCCGGCCGTCCACCAGTAAGCGTGGAGACAGTGGAGATGTCCGTGCAAGTTTCACACAAATCCTCAGAAATCCACCGATAGAGCAAGCAGAGAACTGGACATCCTGCAGCCGACTGTGTAGAAGATGCTGCGCAAATATTTGCGATGTTATTCCTACCGATTGCAATTGTTACCGGCCCAGAAACCGGACAATAAGGCAAGGCGACGTTCTTTCTGCAGGAGCATGCAAACTCTAATGGAAAGCCATGGTTTCATGGAATCTTTAGTGTTCAGTGATGAAGCCGCCTTCCACCTTTCAGGAATCAGTCAATCATGGTAGGCTACAACGTGTATGTCAGTAACTACAGGCTCGATGTGTGTTGAGTGACAAAGCTGGCTCACATTGAACACCTCTGATGTGGGAAAACTTTTGGTTTTGTGCAACAAACCTTTTTTAAGTTTCTCTTCCCATTGATATCAAATGTATGTAATAGAGTGTCCTCAAACCTGAGTTAGGAGTGTTACAATTCAGAAAGATTATTTCTGATAACTCTGTATAATACAGCCACCCCACAGTGCAACGTTTATTGTACCTCAGCAGTATATGAAAGCTGTCATTGGTTGTTGTAGGCGACAAAGATAGAATTTCTTTGCTTGTTGCCTATATGAAGGATAATATTGTGAATATATCATGTGTAGGCTTCCTGCTGATCAGCAGAGATGGAGATGGGTTTCATTTTATTGTAATGACTGTGTACCATTCAATACAATTCTACATTGTAATACTATTTTATATACAGTGAACCCGCTGAGAACCACCCAAAATTGCTTTGAAAAGTGGTCTCTGCGGTGGGGAGTCTTCTGAAAGAAGATGGCCAGTATGAATAATATATGGTGGAACTAAAAATCTGTCAAGGGGAATCTGGCTTGAATAAGGGGGTCTTTGGAGAGGTTTCACTGAATTTAAAGTACGGACTACATTCCTCATAGTCAGGATGTTTTTGTAAAATGCTAGAGTAGAACATAACATTGTACACGGTATCACACTAGTGAGCACATGGTCACTGATTAAATGATCCCTGATGAGTCTAACATTGGGCGAGAAATTACTAAAATGCTATTATCACTTTTATCTTAATGGAAGCTATTTCAGAATGATGAGGATTATCCCTGTTCAGGTCTCTTCTTTTAGTATTGTGAGATTCCAGATTATTTTGCAGTTCAAGGGCGACGTCACACAAGCATAAGCGCAATTGTGCATGCCTTAGTGCAGTTTATTTGCGTTATGAACGAGCTTTTATGAGCTTCTATCAACGCATTTTACTGTATTTTTTCATTTGTGTGCAGAAAATGCACTGATTGAAATGGCTAATTAGTTCCAGATGTGTTCTTTTTCCAGCGCAGTTGCACTGTGTTCACCCATCTCCTTGCGTATTGTGTGTGCATTTTTGTGCAACACCCGTTGACTTCTACGGGGGCCTTTGCTGTGTAAATGCTCAGAAAGATAGAGCATGCTTTACTTTTTTTGTAGCCGAAAATGGACACACAAAATAAGCACATATGAACAAACCCATTGAAATCAATGGATTCTATTTACTAGATATTGCGTGTGCAAATTTTGTGAATCTGCCTTAACTTTTCTATATTCAATGGCCTCATACAGGCAATGATCTGCAAAGCGGTTTCCAGTAACTTTCATGTAGGGTTGGCTCCAGGTTTATGCTGGCTCTTGAGCGATAGTCTTAATGGGTCCCCTTTGTAGTGTGTGACTGCAACAGTTTATGCCATTGTTTCACTGTGTACTCAACTGTTTTTTTTTTACCTCACTTTCCATAAGGTTAAAATGTAATCTGGACTCATTCCTTTTATTCTCCATGCAGTCCAGAAATTCATGACTTCTTCCTGCTATATCTTGCCTCTGCAGATTTTGTGGCCCAGACATGCTTGTCTTCACTGAAAATAATAGTGCCACACACTGTCAGCTGAAAATAGCGCTACTCACTTTGCCCTGAAATATATAAGAATACATATTGTATCCACAGACGTAAATTATAATACACGCTTTGCAAACAAAAATAACATTTAATACACTGTGTCCTGAGATATAGATTATAATATACTGGGCCCCGTTAAATAACTGCAACTACACAGTGCCCCCTGAAGTAAGATAGATAATACACTGCACCCCCAGAAATTAATAATACACTTTGCCCCTGGAATAAATTATCTTTTTTTATCTGGCCAAGACTTGATCCAGCCAAAACTAGTCTGTATGCTCTCCCCATCCTGCCATTATCTCCAATGAACCTCTCACTGAACCCCCATACAGAGTAAGTAGCCCCAGTACAGTACTTATTCCTCTCTGTCAGAGGCGTAACTTGAAGCTCCTGGGCCCCGATGCAAAACTTGTAACAGGGCCTCCAACTATAATGCTTTACTTATAGTACTGGGTTCCCTATATGGAGAAGAGAGGCCTTCTGGGCCCCCTAAGGCTCCTGGGCCCGGGTGCAACCGCATCCCCTGCATCCCCTATAGTTACGCCCCTGCTCTACTGACTGTGGGGTTTTCGGGGTTGCATCTCCATGATCACACATTGATCAATGAAAGTTGCTGGAAAACCTCTTTAGTTGGCTACAAAAATCACCATCTAATTTAATTGATGTGAAAGAAGTTGCATTTTGGTATATTCAAGCTTTTAAATATATTTTCTGTGCTACATTGTTGGCATGGAAATTTCCAGAAAACTGTTATAGAAAGGTAGAAGAATCTCTCTATAGGAAATATGAAATCAGAAAATGACCCATTGTATAAGTCAAGTTTTTATGTTAAATCTATAACTAAAAGTCAATATTTTGTTAAAAACAAAACCTAAAATCCTGCAGTTTTCACAGTAACTACTAAGCCTAATAATAGTCTGAGACCTCCTGTTCTGAAGAGAAAACTTTTCAGCACTCGTATCATGATCACAGGCTGAATTATAATGAAAGGTAACACCTATCTATGCTGTAGATTACACAGGATCCACCATTCACCATAGGTGATGGACACAGCCTAATTACTTCACCTGCCTGCACAATGACTGCTAAACAGGTCACACAACATGCCTAGAACACTCTCCCACATAGAAGTCAATGGGCCAGCTCCTGTCCATTTTGTGAATGGTCCATGATTTCTACGGTAAAGTATCTCTAAAAGCTGTTAACTGCAGCCAAGACAGGCTAGCAGTCCCCATAGTCATGTACAGACAGAATAATTTAAAAATCCACAATCGGAAAATAAAAACAGATTAGAAAATTTGAAAATGTTTCACCATCTGGTTTTAATTAGTAAACACTGTGATCCATTCCCTTTAATGTGTACATTGAGCATTGCTGTTCTTACAACTCCGATAAGGTTCACATCAAGTGTTGTGCAGTTGGATTATACAGTATGTTGCCTCATTAACAAGAAATTCACGTTGAATAATATTCAATTATCAGGTCCTTGTATGAAGGAGGATCATAACTGGAAGGCTTACAATTTATTGCACCTATTCAGTAATGGTGCATTTACACGCAACAATTGTCATTTGAACGAACAAACGAACAACTCAACAACTTTTTTGCTTTTTTGTTCGCTGTGTGGTTTAGTAGTGTTTATACGTAAAGATAAGTGGACAATTGTTTGCTCAGGTGGGCGTGTGTACACGCGAAGAAAAGGCGGTGCTGTGTGAGTATGTGGATTGGGTCTTGAAAGAATCTCTAGGTGGGCGGTTTTTAATTAGTGCGAAGAAAACGCCATTTTCTACTGTTGCAGTATGTGAATTGGCTTTTGAATGAGTCATTTTGTTTAGCTGGGCAAACAATCGCCCCTCCTCTCAAGCTTTTTGAATGACTGAACAACTGCTCTTTAAACCTAATGACAAGCCAATGAACTAGCGACTATTTTTATGCAGGCTGACACTCAGCGACCAATGATAAGTGGACGAAAAGTACACGATGGCTTCGTATTTACACATAACGATCGCTCACTTTCATTCGTATGAATGAATTTTGAGCGACGGTCGTTGTGTGTCAATGGGCCATAATAAGATGGTTCCTTTCCTGAGGACTCTAATCAGGTCCAACTGTTGCTATTCTGCAAGTGGAAGAACTGTAAGGCTGGGTTGACACAGGGCGGATTTGTTGCGGTTTTGCTGCGTTTTTTCCGTTGCGGTTTTGCCGCAGAAGAACTGCTTCTGCAGCAAAACTGCTTCAAAGGTTATTATTGTCTTGCGGGTTTTCTTGCGGATTTTCTTGCGGAAAAATCCGCAAGCGGTTTTTTTTCCGCAGCGCTTTTTTACTTTCTGCAGCGGATTTTGCTGCGTCCATAGAGGTCTATGGACAAAAAAGCGCTGCGGAAAAGACAGAAGAATGGACATGCTGCGTCTTGAAAAACCGCACCGCAGTTGCATTTCCGCACTGCGGCTGTCTGGAAAAAATTTGTCCTGTGAGAACAGCTTTTTGCCCAAACACATTTGTGCTGCATTGCACTGCAAACGCAGCGGTTTTGCCGCAGTGCGGATATGCAACGGCAAACCGCGACAAAACCGCAGTAAATCCACCCTGTGTGACAACCCAGCCTAAATATACAGCAGACGAGCCATGTGCTGATTGTGGTTGATATAAATCCGTCTTGTACGGTAGCTCTGTAAATAAATAATGTAATAATGACAAGTTTATAAGACCGCGATTAAAGGTTGACTCTCATAATATTATTTTAGCCACTGATAGTGGATACTGGGATGCTAGTGCTTCCATTGTTAGCGAAGGTTTCCAGAGAGGTCACAAACAATGAGATGATGAATGCTGCTCTCAGCTCTTGTTCTTTGTTCTCTCACTTCTCTGCGCTCTTTCAGTGCAAGGCTTTTTTGATAAATACTTTGCATTATTCTTTTCTTTGCCATCACTTGGATCAGATGGATGCTGGGATGAAATGTGTTGACTTGCTGCCAGTGGTATGGATAGCTATAAGCCACTGATAATTCCTCCAGCTTGTTGTATCTGTTTGCCCACAAGTACATGTTTTATCTGATAGGCAGACTATTAGCAGAAAATTGGGCTTTTAATAATTCTTCATTAGTTAATATGGTAAGAATTTAATAGCTTGATGTTTGCTAATGATGAAACATCTTTAAAGGGGCTGTCAAGTTATAAATTCATTTTTTTAAAATTAGGTCCAAATGAGTTAAAACATTTAAATAAACGTTGCTTACCATTCTTGGTCCCAGCCATCACTGTCCATTATTTAGTTGTTTTCATTTTCTTTTCATTGCACTACTTGCATGTAGAATTGACCTAAATGCTAATTCTAAGTGAAAGGTAAAAAGAAAGAGATATGTCCCATCAATACTAGCAGACATTCATGAATAACATGTTTAAAGGGGTTGTCTGGTTGCACTAATTAATTAAAAATAGTGCTGGATTGCCGGGCTTAAGCCTTTAATAGCAGTAACTCATAGGGTACAAGGAAACAGAAACTAGACAGGGTGTAGTCAAAAAATATGATTGAGTGCTATATTTTAATACTGGTGCCCTATAATGAAAGAAGTAGTCCCCGGGCAGATTTGCAGCATCCACGCAGGAGATCCGCAAATCAAGCCCCCCATGGAGAAGCATGGGCGTCCGCAAATGAATTTAAGCATGCGAATTTGTTTTGGTCCTGCACGGGCCCTGGGGGCTATGGAACATGAATTTCAAATTTCTGTTGAGGCTCCCACACGAATGGGCCGGATTCCATGTGCGGATTGTCTAAGCAGAAGGCCTACGATCATTCGCGGAAAGTAATTGCGAATGACCACGGATGTCAGCGTTTTTCCGTGCAGATGTATGCTGCGCACAGCATATTGTGTGTGTGGAAGTATGATCTCTCTCTCCCCTCTTGCCAGCATTCCGGCTTTTCTGTCTATTTTCCTTTTGAAGTAGCGAGCGTTCCTGTCGCTCATACACAATGTTAATTGTGTATGGGCGACGAAAGACCCGCATCCACTGACTACAATGCGGGTTGTTCGCATGAAATCTGTGCTAAAATAGAGCATGCTGCAA
Organism: Eleutherodactylus coqui; assembly: GCF_035609145.1. NCBI lineage: Eukaryota > Metazoa > Chordata > Amphibia > Anura > Eleutherodactylidae > Eleutherodactylus > Eleutherodactylus coqui. Next base: position 159,003,193 of record NC_089838.1, read on the forward strand.
TTCTTCTTCCGCTCACGGAACACACAATTCGTATCCGCAAGTGTGAATGAAAAATCAAAAATGCATGCCTTTCAATGTCCACGTTTTACTGTGGATCAGCCACACAGACCGCGATTGCGGATTCCGCAATTAAAATCAGTTCGTGTGAGACTCCCTTAAGCGAGAGAGTAAAACCCAATTACAAATTTGAAGAGTAGCGTGTGAGAAGCAAAAATCCGCTTCCCGCGTCTCTCTAAGTCTTGTGGGATGCTGCTATGACTGAGGTAATGGAAGAGTACTGGAAGTGGCCTCCTTCTGCTACGATACATGTATGGAGCCATCATTGGGCTTGTGTTCATTTCATGGACTCTCAACACGGATCGTAGACTATGGCGGATGACTTCCTGAATCATCTGCCCCTATCGTAGCTGAAGGAGGCTATTTCCAGTATGCTTTCCTAACTTCAGTCATAATAGTGACCCCACGGGATTTCTGCTTCTTACGTGCTACACTTCAGCTGCATTCATGCCTTCATATTGTCATATTAATATTGGACACCAGCATGGAGATACAGTGCTGGATCCGTCTTTTTCACTACACCCCGTATAACATTGTTTGCACATGAAAAATGTGTTTCCTCATTCTTATTACTAGAAAGGGGAATCAGATAAGGTACAATTGTGATTCTGTTCCATATTTAGAGAATTACACAAAGATGGAACAGTTTTAACCTAAACTAGTTGGTTCTATTATTTTTTTTCTACAGATATCTACTGGGTGCAGATGATTGGCTTATTGAGCTTTGCTTCAACATATTTCCAATTGACCAATGCCATAAAGGTGGTTATACGCAGTGTGTTCTGGCCGTGGCTAGCACACGTATTTTACAATTAAAGGGGTATTCTGGGCACAGAATAACATTTTAAAATCTAATGTACATCATCACAATAAATCATCTTATAATAGGTTCGCTGTATCTGGTCTGGCTCCTTTTTCATTTTCTGTCATGTGACCTGAAAAATATCTCCACTTCCTTTGACAGCTTGTCTACATTTGCTACTTCCTCAACTGTCCATAGCATCTAATATCCTGTGAGCAGTGCATGATGGGAACAGAAGCATTGCACAATATTGCTCATGTGCAGCTCGGAGTGCTGGAAGCTCCTGTCTGTCTACTTCAGCAGGGTTTCTCTGGCATGCTGAGTGAGAGGGAGGTTGGTGCTGGTAAGTTGTAGGACCTGTGAGCTGTGGGCGGAGCTACAGTGCTGGGCGGTAAGCAAGCTCTATGTGTGCAGTAAGTTGTAGATAGCAGTCTGTTGCTGTGTTTACTGTGGAAGTGACGCATGTCAACAGCGGTAGATCAGCGGCTGCACGGGGCGAAGAAGAGAGTCCAGTGGAGCAGATAAATGCCGCTATTTAGCTATACCTCCTACATTTAAGCATTTTCAGAATTTTTCTATTTTGTGCTAGCAAAACTCCTTTAATTACTGAGCTGCACTTGGAACTGGAAACAATAGCACGATCAGGTGCAACCCGGCAATTAGTGGTAAATCACGTCTGCTACCTGCAGCTGGGATGCGTCATTCCAATACTGGTAGGCCTTGATTAACAAACTGTCACCTTTGGTATTTGCAACACAAGTCTGTTGCACATAACATAACGAGCCTCATCTTAGCTGTCTGATTTATTTTATTATGATTGACTAAACTTCCATCAGCATCTCTAACCTTTTGCTTACATTACATTGCATCTTCTGCACGCACATCACACAACAATATAACTTTTACCATAATTAGATTATTTTGGGACCTCAGTTCTGCACTGATTCATTTCACAGCAATATTTTTATAGGGGGTAGAAGCTACATATTTGAAACCTATATGGCTGTAAATTCTGACTGCCTACAGCCACCTCTAGAGGGAGCTTTTGAGTATATGAATTCATTATCATTTTTCCATTTTCATTTTTCCATCTCCTTTTTAAAAAGTCATTACTTTTTTTATTTTTCCATTGACCTAGCTGCGCAAGGACTTGTTCTTTATGGGATAATGTGTGTTTTTCGGTAGTGCCATTTACCATATCATATAATTTATACATACAATTTCACAATATTTTCTTTTTTGGGGGTGGGAATGTTTTAATGGTGTTTAGTACAGAGAAAATGACTTTTTTTTTGTGGGTCAGTACATTACGACGATACCAAATGTATATATTATGTTGTACTACTGCAGATATCTGCTTAGGTTTGCAGGACACTCCTAGTCAGAAATAGGATTTAATTGTTTAAATGACATGTAATAGGGTGTATTACCAGCCACAGTGGCTCCTGGACAGGTAGATGTATTTCATCTTCACACAGGTGTAATCTTCTTTTAATTTAATGTGATTGACTTGCACGCAAATTGCTATGGAGAATACAAGAGGCGTATGTGAGAACAATAATGTTCTAGTAAGTAACTCATGCTCTAAATTCAATTTATGCAATAAGGCCTTATTTACATGGATGTCTGCGAGTTGGGCCTGTGCAGGCGCCAAAAACATCCTACAATGCTGTGCAATATTCCAGCACCCCGTACACCGCACGCCCTATTCTCATCAATAGAACAATTAAGAACAGGACATGCAGCAATGTTTTTCACATGGACCATTGAAATTCAGAGGACTGCACACGGTTGCAGAACACCGCCAAGAATGGGCAGTTATTCTCATATTACTTTATCGAAGATTTAGCCTAGGAGTATTTGGTCAGTGTTTGGCATCAGTGTTTGTAAGACAAGACCCGGAGCGGCTTCGAAATGCGGAAGAGATGCAAATCTTTTCACTCTATAGCTTTTTTGTAGGTTCCAATCCTGATTTTGGATTTCAACTACTGCTGCACTGGAGGCTGTTTGGAGCTCTAGCAAAATCTTGCATGAAAACCTAGCCGAAATATTGCACAAGGCTGCGCTGATTCATCTGGGAGTGTTTTGGCAGGCATACTGCAAGCCGGATGTGGCCTACGAATTATAGCCAATATGGTCCATTTGGAGCTGTCCAGTTCCAGTATTTTTGAAGACAGAACCAAACAATGGAAATCCCACCAGAGGCCTCATCACATGTGGGAATGAAGCCCAAGACCCCTTTCAGACAAGCCTATTGCAGATCTGTACTTTAATCTGTGTTTTGCATACTGTAATATGGAGCTAATGAGAATCTCTGAATCTATTTACTTGGGCATATAAAATATGCACGGATATGAAAGGAGCAGCTGTACTAGTTTCATCGATTTTACAAATCTAATATGCCCTTCGAAGTCTATAAAGAGTGATGAAAATATGGATACATCAGTACGCCATCAGTATTTCATCTGTATTTGTGTCTCTATTTACAATCATTGGTATTATTTTCAATGAGGCTAAACTGGATCACGGACAGCCCATAGTAGCGGCCGGAGGTGGGAGAGAGTTTAGCAGCATGGCTGCTAAACTCCCTCCCTCTGCTCTCCTCCCCCGTGCAGGCTCACCTCTGCTCTCCTTCCTACTGGCTCTTTGCAATGGGAAGGGGTGGAGAGGGGGCGGGGCTAAGTGCAGTCCCATCCCACCTCCTCCCATTTCTGGGCGTGGGTGGAGCTAAGCTCCCACCCTCTCCCTGCTCCTTGTCCATAGCTATCAATTGGAGGAGGTGGGACAGGCTTAGCTCCACCCCCGCCCTACCCCTTCCATTGCAAAGAATGAGCGGGGAGGAGAGCAGAGGTGAGCCTGCGATGGGGAGGGAGGGTAAAGGGGCGACGGCATTGTAGTCTCAGCATATATGTGCCGGGACTCATGCCATCTGAACGGGCGCACAAATCAAACATTTGTGTTCACCAGTTTTATCTCTCCCAACGTAGCGTATATCAGCCAGTTGTGAAAACGGCAGCTGATATACGCTTGTGGGAAAGAAGCCTTAGGGTGGGAAAGTGTCTTGTGAACTTCTTGGAATTATGGTCCTTTTACACGGGATGATTAGTGTTCAGAGTTTCTGCGGGAATTTAAACGATAGTCGTTCCATGTACATGCTCGTAAGTGCATGCAGAAACTTGAACGACTGGCCGTTCAGTATAAACAGCAGTCGGCCACTTCTAAATGACTGCCTACTTACAGTGAATGGAGGCGGTGAAGGAGAACGCTCCGGGGCACTCCGACCTCCATGCTGACGGCGCACTGAACGATCCAGCGATACTGAGTAACCGCACAGGAGGGCATCACTGGGACGAGCGACGGGTGTTGTTTGCCTGACAGCTCGTCCCGTGTAAATGGGGCTTTACTCAACAAAAACACAAAAAAGGATGTCATGATGATTTTATTTGCAATTTTTTTTGAAAATTAAATGTGAGCTATGAGTGTTTCACATCAGGAAGATCATTTGTAATAATCTATTACATTTATGTATATTGATATAATTTATATAATAAGACCATTCAATTCTAATTTCTCTAAAGATAGAGGTATCATTCGACAAATTAGAAATGAATAGAGTATGCAGGATAGCTCTCAGATGTCACAGACTGTACTGTATATCTATATTACACTATGCAGGACGGCGCACCTCTGACATCGGAGCTGCCCTATCCTGCATAGTGTTAGAAATGTGTCAGACCTCACCCGACATCAGAGCTATGCAGGAAAATCTGAATGTCGGACAAAGTCCGACACTGCATTGGAAAGGGTTAAGGCACAATACCTATCAAATGCTGTCCTTGAGTTATTAGTGAAAATAGCAATAATATAAAAATAAATGGAAACACTATAATTACACCATGTAAAGATAAAAAGGGATGTTTTTTAAAGACCTTTTATAGAGCTCATTACTGTGATCCATCTATTTGGTTACTGAATTTCCAAAATGTAAATAAGTAAAGTCATAAATGAATTAATCTAGTTTGAGAGGGATGAGGTAGGGGGTTATAATAACTATATAGGTCAGTGATTTTTCTTTTGAATGTTTTTGTGCATTACACATTAAAAGACCATAATGTAAAACAAGTGAAAAAACACTCCTTTTAGTTGTGGGAGAGCTCCAAAAATACCTCCATACTGCCTGTGAAATCTAAATTTCCTGCACTAGCCTCGTACAATCTGTAGCAAGGGCACTATAGACTCCTCAAAGCTCTGCAGGTTATTGTGGCCTTTCAACTTTGATTAAAACTTTCAAATAGGAATACATCAGTGAGATTGCGTCACCAATCTCCCGGTAAATGGTTGATATTACCAGATGAAGCTATCGGTGACTATGCATTTAGGAAGGGTTTACATGGCTCCTAATTTTCCCTTGAGTCCTTGAGAGTACTGCTCTCTGCAGTGACTCTCCACTCTGGTTAGTAGAAAGGGTAAACTCTTTTAAAGGGGTTGCCCAGTTGTAAATTATTGATGGTTTATCCTTAGAATAGACCTTCAATAGTAGATTAGTGGGAGTCCTGCGGGTAGGTCATCTATAGTGGAGAAGTGGACTGTTCTTGATATGAATACATGGTTGCCTAACATGAATGGTAACTGGTAGAGATGAGCGAGTATACTCGCTAAGGCTAACTACTCAAGCGAGTAGTGCCTTAGTCGATTATCTGCCCGCTCGTGTCTAAAGATTCAGGTGCCGGCGGCGGTCGGAGAGCGGCGGGGAGGAACGGAGGGGAGATCCCTCTCTCCCCGCCGCTCCCCCCTGCTCACCGCCGCAACTCACCTGTCACCCGCAGCCGAATCTTTAGACACAAGCCGGCAGATACTTGACTAAGGCACTACTTGCTCGAGTAGTTAGTCTTAGCGAGTATGCTCGCTCATCTCTAGTAACTGGTCTTGGTGGATTGACGCCTATACTATATATAGAGAAAAAAGTGTGCTAGATTTTGGTAGTTCTTCACTTGATCTAAACATTCTTCCTGCCATATTAATGATGCAGGCCCTGGATACTTGAATATTTGTTACCTATAATCACCAAAGTTAACCACAGTGGACTGTATGGGAAAAAAATACTTTTCCTTTATTTCAATGTAATGTTAAATAGAGTATAAAAGCAAAATTTAAAAAAAAGACCAAATAAAGCGATGATGGTTCTAGAACAGAAGCCGTTTCATGTAAATCAATGTAAAATCTCCTCTACATAAAGTGGGAGCTCTTACACAGTATGTGATTCATGGAAGACAGGGTTATTGTTCTCAAGGTCAGTAGAACATTAGGTTAGACAGTCCTTGTATTAAAGAGAAATCAGTTAATCTGGGGCGGTTTTGAAGAAGTCTCCACTAATACTCTATCCTTGCTCCAGCACAAAGCCTCAAAGAGAAATGAATACTCACTGAGAAAATTATTGTTTTCACTTACAAAGTTCCATTTTCCAGTCTTGCATGGGATGTTCTCTAAAGAGAAGATCACTAAGCTTTCTAGTAGATTGTGCAAAAACATAAACTGCATAAAAGGCTGAATAAGATAAAATATACAATCCTTCCTTTGCAAACAGATAATTCTCTTGCTGCGACCACATGCTGATTTTTAATTTTGCATAGTTCAGTGCAGGGCAAGACGTAAGGAGATTGTGATTATGTCAGGCTAGAAACGGTGATGTAAAATCCAGGAAACTTGATCTACTTCTGGGTTAGCCAAAAATAATCTCCTTGTACCATACATCTTCATGGCTGCATGTGCAGCAGTTATCCGTTGTTAGTAATGTTAATAGTCATTCTCTGAGAATGAATGAGGGGACGCCACTGTTAACAGCACTACTGACTATTGAATATTTTGACTTGTTAATGTTTTATTTAATTGTTACATTTAAAATATAAAATCCGATGATCTAAAAAGAGAGAGCAGCTCTGATGGAGATTACATGCAAGGATAAAGTACCGTATATACTTGAGTATTAGCCGACCCGAGTATAAGCCGATTCAATAAGTTTTACCACATAAAACTGGTAAAACGTATTGACTCAAGTATAAGCCTAGCTATACTCGAGTATATACTAGGTAAAGAAAAAATGCAATACTCACCTCCCAGTCGCGTCTGTGTCCCCGGCGCAATGGTCTGCCTGTCGCTGCGGCAAGCTGCTTGAGAATTCTCCCTGCATTCATCTCCCTGCTCTGCTTTGAATTCCCCCGCCGTCAGTGCTGTGTAAGTGCTGTGATTGGATCGAGCGCCAGCCAATCACAGCCATTCAGTGATGTCATCCACTGAATGGCTGTGAATGATGAAGCTCCGGCTGTGATTGGCTGGCGCTCGATCCAATCACCGCTCTTACCTACACAGTGCTGACGGGGAATTCAAAGCTGAGCAGGGAGATGACCGCGGGCAGAATTCTCAAGCAGCTTGCCGCACCGCCGGGGAGACCATCGTGCCGGGGACACAGACGCCAGCTGGGAGGTGAGTATTGTGTGTTTTTGGTTTTTTTTTTTACCTCACTCAAGTATAAGCCGGGAAGGGGGGCTTTTTCAGCATAAAAAAATGTGCTGAAAAACTAGGCTTATACTCGAGTATATATGGTAAATATTTTCTGACTTTCTAGAGGAGCCATGTTTGTCCACAATGGGGTCTCTGAAATTGGTCATTGATGTAAACATGTTGCCACGATATCATTAGCGCTCCGGGGTTTTATTTTACAATCAATACTCTAATTGGAAAAGGAATATGTACTAATATGTTTCCCACAATATTTGCAATATTTTTCAATTGCACTATTGTGCATTTACTGTGCTTTTGGGAAATGTAGAAGTGTGAACATTGAGTGTGTCAACATGGCAGGAGGATTTCCATTGAATGTTTTTAGTAAAAAAGACATAATGATTATCATTAAGAATTCTAAAAGTTTTTAAAAATTCTGACTAGTTAGGTCTATGTGGAGCTTAAAAGGGTTTTGCTAACCCTAGATATAGTGGCATAATGCTATCAGCCCAGCTATCAGAAGTCCATCTGCTATGAACACTACCAATCAGTCGAACAAAGTGGCAACAGTCCAAGTAAATTGTAGGCCATTTCATATCCTGCTTTCTCCGAGTGGCCAAGTGGACAGCCATGTATTATAATGGCCATCCAAAAAACAGATGAAGTGGCATAGTGCTTTCGTACTGCTACTTTGTTCTACCGATTTAGTTGAGATCACAAATATTTGGACTCTTGCCAGTTGGATATTGCTGGAATATCACTAATATGTCCAACTGGTGGAAGTCTAACGATTTTAATTGTTCTGTTTTAAAAAGTTGGCAAGGACAAGTAGCAAGACACGTTTACGAAGAAACATATACTCAGAAATGAAGTCTATTTTTAATGAATGCAGAGTATTAGATGGTATATGTACACTTCCTTTAATACTGTGTCATCCAAACTAAAATGTGCATAATGAATATATGTATAAATGTGTGGCTTTTTCTATTAATAATTCCCAATGCTTCCCTAGTAACCACACCGCCAGCTTCTAGAGCATATTTTCCAGCACAGTGCCTAGGCAACCCAGATGGAATTCTTCTACATTGTGCCCTGCGATTTCTTTTTTTTATTGGCTTTTAAGCAGAGGATAATAAATCAGACAAGAAGTTCTCTCTTAGGAATAAGTGCCCATTTGTGTTAGAGAGAAAGGATGCCAGAGAGCAGTTTTTAAAGGGCACAACATTCTGTCAAAGATTTCATTATAGTTGCACATTCAAATATAAAAAGTACGTTGATACTACGGTAGTAGTTATTCAAAAGTAGTAGATGAAGATTTCTTACTTGTCCTAATTCCCTCATATTACATGGCTTTAAATATTTCCTGGAAAATCTTTCTGTAAAAAATGCCCTAATTTGTTGTTAATTTATGTTATAAAACTTTTTGATATGTGGGGAAATAGTTTGTAAGTCATCCCAGTGCTGGATGGGTAGACGGGATGGGTAGACGGGATGGGTAGACGGGATGGGTAGATGGGATGGGTAGACTGGATGGGTAGACGGGATGGGTAGACGGGATGGGTAGACGGGATGGGTAGATGGGATGGGTAGACTGGATGGGTAGACGGGATGGGTAGACGGGATGGGTAGACGGGATAAGTAGATGAGATAAGTAGACGGGATGGGTAGGCATTCATATTGCATTTGCTACTCACTTTCAAAGTAATAATTTGTACAGGTTAATTATTTTACTGTCCCTGAATGTCGGAAGGTTAGCCAGTAGATCTTTTTTACTGTCGCCTCTGTTCTACGACTATTGCTTGTCTGATTTAAACAGTCAAGGACACTATTCAAATTTCTTTAATTTGAAGAAAATTAGCTTAACTGCGGTGATGATAGTTGTTCAAGCAGGTTTCTAGCACGTGATGGGCTGATGATGACATGTAATAGGAAAATGTGATGTTCTGATTCATTATTAGTCAGAACTTTAAAAAAATTCAACATTTTCTTATGTTCTGATTTCAAAACCTTCCCTTCGTTATTCAGGTCAGAGAAGAGAAAAATCAAGCCCATTTGTTCTAGAGCTAATACATTCCAGGGAAGTAGTGCTGCTAAACAAGCCTCTTAGCAAGCCAAGTTTGGGCATGTTTTTCTATTACTACTTCTCTAAGATCTGATATTTAGAAATGTCACATTTTTAAAGCACATACAAAACAAGACTTTTAGAGGAAAAACACAGCACATTATTAGGGCTCCATTGTGTTACGCCAATCACAGTTTTACAAATCACATTCTTTAATGCTGTGATAATTACCTTTGTGGGATTCACAATGTTTAAGCTTTTTGGTGGCTTTTATGTAGATCAGCAGGCAAGTTAATATTTAAAAGCATGGCTGTTAATTACATGGCACATAATGGTGCAAAGAAGCTATTCTGCATCGTATAAAATGTAGCTCTTCTTTCAAATTCAAGTGTACTATTTCTAGACCAAACTAGACTGGGACCTGATATTCATAGGTCTATAATATTAAATATGTGCTAATGATTCATGCTACATATTAACACAGTTTGTTATTGGTTCAGTCGTTGGGAAAGCCCATTAGAGACCATTGTAATATTTATTTAATAAAGGAGTTAACTAGTTTTCAAATACTATGTTAAGGAATTCTTAATTGAAAGATTGGACTTCCCCATTCAAAATCTTGAGCCTTTACCCAGAGCACAGAGGGGCTGCAAAGAGTCTTTTTAGCTTTAGAGGACCTGGCATTTCCATGCATTGCAAGGAGAGACCAATGATTTCACTGCGATCTCTGTGTCCCGCGTAAACATACCTTAATGCTCGTATCACACGTAGTCTTCTTTTCAAAATGCCATATAGAGATGAGCGAACGTACTCGGTAAGGGCGATTTCGCAATCGAGCACCGCGATTTTCGAGTACTTCACTACTCGGGTGAAAAGTACTCGGGTGCGCTGTGGGGCGGGGGGTTGCAGAGGGGAGTGGGGGGTATCAGCGGGGAACAGGGGGGAGCCCTCTCTCTCTCCCTCTCCCCCCCACTCCCCGCTGCATCCCCCCGCTCACCCACAGCGCACCCGAGTACTTTTCACCCGAGTAGTGAAGTACTCGAAAATCGCGGTGCTCGATTGCGAAATCGCCCTTACCGAGTACGTTCGCTCATCTCTAAATATTATTATACTTTTGACACTGGCTGTTTTGCTGCTTTGTGCAGCACAGAACGCTGTGTTCAGATGTTAGTTGTAGTTCAGTTGAAAATTATGAAACAACTACATGCAGTGCGTTTTTGTGGTGTTTTTCTCACTTTTGCTGCATTTTTGGATCCAGAGCATTTTTCTCAGTATAACAGCAAGAATATGACTTTTTTCTGTTTTTCGTTCTCTGTAGAAAAAACATCAAAAGAAAATCTATATGTGACCAAAAAATGTTACAAAAAAAAATGCTTTTCATGGTATGTTTTAGAAACTAGGAAAAAATGGCTAAAAACAGACTCTGGAAATGAAGAGGTAGAAACCCAGATTGCTCTTGGTGCTGCTCTGGGTGAGGAATACCTGCCCAAATGCTATCTGTCTGGATATAAAACTTTTCATTTGATTGCTGTGTGTTTTGACATTGGATTGAGGTCTTCCTCAGGCATAAAATGCATTGATACAATAGAGAGATAGATAAATATGAGATAGATAAATATGAGATAGATAGATATGAGATAGATAGATATTAGATACATAGATATGAGATAGATAGAAAGATATGAGATAGATAGATAGATAGATAGATAGATAGATAGATAGATAGATAGATAGATATGAGATAGATAGATAGATAGATAGATAGATAGATAGATAGATAGAATGGCTGTGATTGGCTAATGCCAGACTAAGTTGGCCAATCAGAGCATTAGCTTTCTGGAGGCGGGGCATTCAAGCCCCGCTTGCAGAAAGTAATGCTCTGCCAGCGTGCACGGGGGAGCGAGAGCCTGCAGCAGCGCTGCCGGAGGTGAGTATTATTATTTTATTTTTTTTCACACTGTATTTGGGGCATATAAGACAAAAATTTGGGGGTCGTCTTATATGCCAGAATATACGGTCACTGTTTTCAGTCTGTGGGATTTTCTGCATGTTCCTGAAAATCTTGTAGAAATCTTTGAGTTCAGGGTTTAATTACCTAGTGATCTCTTCCATTTCGTCTGACAGATGGTACTAGGAACAGAGCTTATCCTTCATGATCTCCTATTACTGATGGAGCCGTGGGGCAGGTAGGGCTCCTTCTACACAGGCCCTGCCTCAGGTGTGTGAGGAGGGGTAAATAGCTCATGTCTAGAACAAATACTGCAAAATTCTTCATATAGACAGAGACTCTCACATGTTCAATTGAAACAGAACAATGGGAGGGGGAGAAAGCTTAAACAGACTCTGTCACCTACTTTTAGCACTATAAGCTCAGTTCTGGGATGTAAGTGTTTTACTTACCTCCCCTGTTTTTTCCTAGTGTCAGCGCTGGAAGCCTTTGCTCAATGCATTGAGCGGCGCTCTACGTAGTCCGCCAGTTCTAATTTTATAACATGAGCGCTGCTCTATGCATTGAGTGGCTACCAGCGCTGACACCAGGGAAACAATGATAGAGGTAAGTATAACGCTTACATCGCCGGACTCATTAGGTCACCTGATTTCAGCCAATAAGCTTAGCATATAATGCTTTAAGTAGTTTTCATAGACTCTTTTACTTTCATTTCATTCAGATTGGATTTTTAACTTTCTCTAAATGCTAGAGTAATATAAGCCTTAATTACAGTTCTGCTTGCTCTGGGGTTACCATGATAGCATCAACAGACACACAACAATCACTCATTATCCTGTTCTTACCTTAATAATTCTCCCATAAATTTGCGTGCCTCCCAGTGATTTGAAAGATGACAATTCAGCATAAAGCGTGTACAAGCACATTAGTTCTTTACTATATAATCCCCTATGAATAGAGCTTAGTGGTTTAGTGGACGCAAATAACCACGAAGCAGAACATATAATGTCAAAACCCTGCAACTGCGGATCATAATATAGGAATGTGCTGCTGGAAACAGAAGAATGTAATAGTCCGCGCCAGAGATAGCAGAAACATAATGAATATCATCATTTCAACCAGGTTCCATTTAATGAGATTGGAGCCAAACTACTCATCATAGCTCATCTTTCGGTGCCCCTAACATGGGGGTTGTGGGGGGACTTGATATATGCAGAAGACTTTTACCATTTACAGAGGATATACTGTACTGCTATAAATGTAACTAATGGAGTCACAGTATACAATACCACTGGGCCGTATATATAAAATACAGTATTGTAGAGCAATCGCTTATTCTATGATACAACGCTGTATGGCTGTATTGACAATGTGTAACACGCATCTGTTTCTGTGACACACGCGCTGAATCCAGTGATTTATAGCCTGGTATTTCAGGCAGAGATTAGTGGGCATTAGTCAACTAGAGATGAGAATATACTTAACATGGGAATTATTTCTCTTCCAATAGTATGAAGCAGCCAGTAAACAGTGGACATTCCTCTAAGCCGTACATATTTAGAGAGAAGCTGTGAGGCTGTAGATCCCAGCCATAGATCATGGATTATACTGCAATTATTTATTTACTGACTCATTAATGGAAAGTCCTAATTTTTACCATGATGGGAGCATCTAAAGTTGATGTATATGTTTACACCATTTTTTTCTAATTCTCCCATGCTACTCAAATAAATAAAATTTTCCTATCCAAATCCCTCCTGTAACTCAGAAAATCACCCAGGAGACAGCATGGATCTATTGCAATTTTTAAAGATTTTTTTTTTACTTAATTTACCCATTTTACTAATCAAGATCAAGAAGCCATTTCAATAACTTTTTCTCCCACTTCCTCTTTATAGTGTTCAATAAACTGAACTCTGCCACATGTAAACTTTGCAGCAGCGCTCGGGTTCATGCATGCCCCTTACTCAGAGGCGTAACTTGAAGCTCCTGGGCCCCAATGCAAAGCCTGGAATGGGGCCCCCAACTATAATGCTTTATTCATAGTACTGAGCCTTATGGGCCCCCCAAGGCTCCTGGGCCTGGGTGCAACCGCATCCCCTGCATCCTCTATAGTTACGCCCCTGCCCTTACTTCTTCACTATATGCAGAACACCATATACAGGACACCCATACGTTACACTGGAAGGGTTTACTGTCCTGTGGCCAAAATACAAACTGATAGTATGTGACACCCTTTCTGTAACACAGCCACAAAGGGGTCCGTGCAATGTATGGTTGTCCTGTATGCACAGATAGTGAGGAAGGAAGGAGCCCAAGTGGGAGGACATTTTTTTCATACCTGTTATTGAAAACCCATTTATTGCTCATGAATAAGGCAGCTTTCACATCTGGGGTTCCATTTCCTGCTCCATTCAGGTAGCAGGCAAGGGCAATTCCGTGGCTGAACAAGATCCGTCTTCTGATTAAACTGAACAGCACCGAACGGATCCCATTGACCATAATGGGGTTTGTTTGGTTTTGGCTCAGCTGTCCGTCCCACATTTCACCAGACGAAAAAGCTCTGCATGCCGTCTATTGTGCCGGATCGGCAGGAGAACCTCCGAGTTGAGGTCCCAGCGCAGATGAGAAAGTGTCCACAGGACTAATTAAAATATTATTTTTCCAAAATAGGACAAATATACAGTATTTTTAATTGACTACGTTATGCATAGGTAAGAAAGTTTATACTGCAGTGCAGAATAGGTTGGTATCATATATACTAAATGTAGATTAGATACTGAAATTTGCTTAGGTTTGCAGGACACTCCTAGTCAGAAATAGGGTGTAATTGTTTAAATGACATGTAATGGGATGTATTAATAGGAGCAGCGGCTCCTGGACAGGTAGATGTATTTCATCTTCACACAGGTGTATTCCTCTTTTAATTTAATGTGATTCACTTGCACTCAGATTTCTATGGAGAATACAAAGGGTGTATACAGAGATGCTCTAATATATGACTTGTGCACTACATGCAGTTTATGCAATAAGGAGACATTTACATGGCTGTGTGAGTTGCACCTGTACACAATGATCACAAAAAGCATCATTCTGTGCTGTGCAATGTTCCTGACCCCTATACACCGTACAATCGTCATGAAAATGGTGAATAGGAATGTAATGATATTTTTCACTAGGACTATTGGAATACACTGGACAGCACACAGTTGCAAAATACGGAATAGGCTTTTATTACGTGAATAGGCTTTTATTCCCATAATGTATTGCAGATTTAGCATAGGCTAGACACAGCATTATGCATTTCAGGTGAAATGTGCCTAAGGCTCCATTCACACAATTACAAATGCACCTCCCGTTGATTTATTTGAGAGCTGCATCTGCAATTTCGAGCACTGGCCACTACACAGAGGTTGGAGCATCGGCTTCCGCTGCGGCCCCAGTGTATCCCAGCAGGCACTGCCTGGAAAACCCCTTTAGAGTTGCTGCCCATACACTTCAGATAGCTGTTGGCAAAATACTTGTTAGGGTGACCGCTATCGCTCCCGATTCTCCCATACACATGCACACCTGACCGAGAATACTGTATAAATATAGTAAGAGACCCAAGCTTACTAAATAGATACATTACCAGAACCAAACGTATTACATAGTGATGTTACCAGAACCAAGTTCACTATATAAATACAATAACGGAACCATGCTTGCTACATAGAAACAGTACCAGAACCCAGCTTACTAAATAGTCATGTTACTAAAATTGCACTAATTACATAGATACAATAACAGACCCAAGTTTACTACATAGATATGGTACTAGAACTGAGCTTGTGGCTTGTGGAATGGATACAATACCTTAACTGAGTTTACTACATAAATGCAAAAACCAAGCCGATTACTTAGATTCAATAACTGAACCGAGCTTACTACATAGCCACAGTACTGGAACCAAGATTGTTTGCTTCTATCAGAAAAAAAATAGATTCACCACTATTGTAAAAAAAAGAAATATGCACGATACAGTGGAATTTGCCATTACGGAAATTCACACCAAAATACACATGTCTAAGGGCTCTTACCCACCTTCTAGCCCCGCCCCTCACTTGGCTAGAGAGGGATCACTATGATAACCCCTCTAGCCCCACCCCCTAACCCACGCTTTCAGGGAAGCCCTGGAAAAGCCCCCCTAGCCTCACCCCCTATCTCTCCAAATATGGGGAGATATGTAAGAGATCCCCTGTTGCTCTGCTCCCCCCTCTCTCCTCCCTATGTGAGATTCGTAGCCTACTTCTCGATCTTCTGCTATTGATTTCAATGGGGCTGGCGCTGCTGACACTGTCCCCGTTGAAAACAATGGGCGATATCGCAAATTTTTCTTTGGCTTGAGTGAAGACATCGCAAATGAGAATGAAACCATTGGAAATCATTGGATTGATAATCATGCGTTTCCACTCACTCTTGCATGGCAGGAATGTCTATCGCCAGTGGGTACGAGCCCTTAGTGTAGATTTTGATGCAGAATTAAGCTAACTTCATTTCAGTATCAAATTACTCTCTATTCTATAAAACAATTCTGCCCTTGTGCAAGTTTCCTCCAAAATACAGATTTTGATATGAATTTTTTAGACTGCTGTTCAGTGGAATCGCTGAAAAATCTTTGGCAGATATCCAGCTGAGAACAATATGTCCCGCGTCGATGTACAGTACGGGTCCGTTTACACAGGACGATTGTTGGGCTCTAAAGCACCCGCTGAGGGTCCCAGTGATAATTGATCGTGTGCTTTTACACAGGAGCGATGATTGCTAGGTAAATGTAGACGGAGCGGACTGGCATTCTCTTCTGGCTGTCCGCCTCCATTCACAACAAACAGGTAGTCATTCATAGACTGCCTGTTTACATGGGCCAATCAGCTTTCACTTTTAAACTTGCTCAAACTGAATGTCGAACAGTAAGCGAAAGAATTATCATTTGTTGTTCATTCGCTAACAACATTTACACTGAACAATTATTGTTCCGATTCCTGCAATCCAGCAAGAATCTGATTGATTGTTTTGGGTTAAAGGGCCCTAAATCTTCGTTAACATCAGTGTTCTAGTTGGAGCCTCCATCACTGAATTCCATTTAAAACTTCAACAAAATAGTGCGGCATGCTGTGTCATTTCATCCTGAAAAATGCTGGTCAGCTGTACGGAAAGTAAATAGATCCCATTAGAGCTACTGCTACTGGACCGCCCACCCTTCTCCTTCACCACGTCAGCCACAGAGGAGCTGTGGGGGCTTAAGTCCAATAGCAGGTTGACTAAAGCTAGTAGGAGATCTGTTGGCTATGGTGTAGTGGACACCATCCACTTCCACTTAAACTGAGTGCAGCCTTCGGCCCCTACATGCCCCCTGGCTCTAGCTTCCATCAGTCAGACAGCTGATCTGTTATAAGCAGTCAGACTATCGCAGTTTGCAGAGCTGAGTGCTGACCCCAACCCTCTGCTCCCCCTTACACCATAATCTCACAGGAGATTGATGTTCAAGGTAGTGAGCTTGAAAAAAATTAAAAAGAAAAAACATTTTCTTGCTTTTTCTCGGAGTGTCTCGCAAAAGCTGGACGCCCTAGGCACAGGCCCTCCAATGCCTAGTGGCAAATATGGCTCTGCTTCTGATGTCTTCTGACAGACCAGTGACATGTAATGTACATGTTACATCACTAGAATCTCTGAATAGTAGCAGTCTGCTTCTCTTCTTCACACAATAGAAGACCACATTGTGTAGCGTTAATTATTTCGATGTTCTTTGGCGGGTTAAAAAAAACAGTCCATCCCTCAGGACTGGTTTTGAATTTACAATGTGAGATTATCTAGGAATACATAAAGACGTGGTTGTGTTATTGATCGTTCATAGTTCATTAAATATTTAATATGAAGTAAAATGTGATATCTTAAACAGCACAATATGTCACTGAGGTTTTGAAGTCATAAAAAAGTAATGAGAGTCTCTTGTGACATGTTACAATAACAGATGTACATCGCTATTAACAAAAACACATGTAGACCTCCAAAACCACCGAAGCGTCATGGCTGTTTGATGTCTTTGTACTCAATCATCTTTCACGGTGCTGAATTTTGTATGTCAAAGGGGTTTTCTGTGACTAGAAAAAATATATAATGGGCCAGGGACATAATGAAATGGAAAAATAAGCCATACCCATCTCTTTCAGTCGCCCCCAGTCCAGCACAGGAGCGCTAGTCTCCACCGCTCTGATCTTGGAAGAAGCTTCTGAGGTCACTTCCTGTTCATTGTACACGTGACTTCTTAGCCTCGGGCTTCAGCCATGATAATGTCATGCATAGCACGTGACTGTTGACACCTGTGAGTGGCTGAGTAGTCACATGCACAATGAACATCACATGATCGCAGCTTCTTACGGGATTGGTGTGGCATGGACCCAGGAGCCTGCATTGGACCGGTGGTCCACCTAAAGAGGTGAGTATGCCTTATTTTTCTATTTTATTACTTTTCTCTCCCATTGTATTTTTTTAAGACCTGGAACACCATTTTAAATAAATCTTGAAAAGTCTGAAAAAATCAAGAGTTAGTTTTTTACATAATGGTGATATTCAACTCTATTAAAGATATCTTGAGCTTGATTGTTTGATTATCATATTGTTATATGCTGCTGTATCTGTTCCTGTGTGGTATATTAGAGGCTGTGGATTGCTTTTCCTAAGGCCTCATGCCCACAGCCTCATCCATCTCCGAATTGCACAGCAAAAATCCACCCGTGGCCATGAGGCTTTATTGAAGGTAAATAAGGCTATACACTCCTGAGTCTACTATACACATTCTACTGTTTTAAAGTGATTGTCTCAGCAAGACAATTCTATTCCATGTTAGGGTATTTGCATCTTACAGAGGGGTGGGTTGGCCTTAGACTAGTCTTATCCATGTATCACATGGATAACCATTCATTTCAATGGCCATAATGTAATGCCACATTTTAGTTTCCATCATTGGTTACTGCTGTTCACCAAGAATTTCTCAATCTGAACTTGGCACAATCAGCTGGCTCATGCGGCATCTTCCATCTGAAATAGAGTTGTTTTTACAGTACAACTCCTTTAACACAATCCATGCAATATCTGGTGTTGTTGCACCTACCATATGTAAAGGCCTATTTACACACAAAGATAATCATTCAAAATATAGGTTTTGAGTGATTGTTTAGCATGAACTGCTAATGGACACTAATGTGCATTAGCAACTTATCACCTTCATTTGCATGTAAATGAGCCTCCAAGACCTGTATGCAGAGAACAGCAGGTGGTCTGTTCTTTGCATTCAGATCCTTTGTTCTGCCATGGGGCTGCATGGACAGCAAACACAGCATGCGGTCTGTGTTATCTTTTCTCCAGTTAAACAATGAATTTTATGCTCACCTACAAATCGTTGTTCAGCTGATAAGTGAAAGACGGGAGCATTTACACACAACAATTATTGCTCAAACGATGGCTTTTAAGCGATAACCATTGCATGTAAATGTGCTTTAAGTGTTAACTTACCAATGACATGTGGTATTACAGTGTCCTGCTATCAGAGTGGTTTATTTACACTTTGAATTACTTTACAATGGGCTTTGTTCTGTTAAGATGAGAGAACAATAGCTTTTTAATGGGTTATAACTTTCTGCACCATGCTATCACAATCAAGGTAAAATGCATTGCATCTGTATATATAGGATTACCTCTTGAATTAACTGCAACTTTGGATATTACTTTAAATCATTTGACTCTGTAATCCTATATCAAATCATTTAATTGGTTGTCTTCCGCCATCCTCAACAACATTAGCACCTAGTCAGACTACACGGAGCTTGCAAGTATAAAATTACTGTACTCTGAGAGAATATTTTGAACCCTATATTACATTGGTCCTTTGTAGACTTTTTTCCCCAAACATCATCTGCACCATAGATTTGTCTGTCTTGATTTTATGAAAGTAGATCAATGGTCTTGGGTAGTCTTCACATAGGCTTTTATCTAAAGTGTAGCACATGTATGATAAATGTATGTAGGAATACTGGGAGTCATTTTATGGGTAATACAACTGCAATGTGTTTGATAGGGTCTTAAATAGAGATGAGCAAGCATATTCGCTAAGGACAATTACTCGATCGAGCATTGCCCTTAGCGAGTACCTGCCCGCTCGGAAGAAAAGGTTCGGCTGCCGGCGCGGGTGAAAGGTGAGTTGCAGCAGTGAGCAGGGGCGGCGGGGGGGGTGAGTGGGAGATCTCCCCTCGGTTCCTCCCTTGTCTCCCCCGCCGCTCCCCGCCTGCCGCCGGCAGCCGAACCTTTTCTCTCGAGCGGGCAGGTACTCGCTAAGGGCAATGCTCGATGGAGTAATTGCCCTTAGCGAGTATGCCCGCTCATCTCTAGTCTTAAACTATATGGTGACATGTATCTTGTAACATGCACAATCAGAGATTGCTTCTGAATTGTTATGAACTTGGTAGATAAATTTGACAGCATGATGAAAGCTCCGACAATGCTCGTATTCCCGATTGTTTTTCATGCTAGAACAATAGCAATCAGCTCAGTCAGGAGAAGGATCAGACTTCTTGTTTTTCCAGATGGAAGATATTCCAAGGATGATTTAGCTGTCCTCTCAGATTGTAGACAAAGCTCTCAAAATATAAAATACATTGAATTACATAGTAATAAATTGCAAAGAATTTCCGTTAAAATGTCTTCAGCAGCATAGAGCCACATTCCAGCTGTTTTCATATCAAGTTATGACTGCAATCCTTATTGTTTCCTCAGCCTGACATGCACTTCTTTCTGTAGGAATTCTGATGTGGAATTGTGACCATTGGAGCTTATGCTGCCATGTACATGGTTATTATGTCTGTCATGAGCAAGGAGAAAATGACTATTTCAGTTCTCGGCAGTCAATCACTTATCTCGGGGCTTGCGACTTGCAACTTATTATTTGCACTAAACTAATACCTATATTGTATTGGATATGTTATATTTTATAGTGTTATATTATGTTGTATTATATAGTGTACAATAAATATGGAGACAAGTGATATTTCATTTTATAAGGGGGTTGCGCTTGCTGTTATATCATGAAGTGGTAAGTCGATGACAATACGGAATATACAGTGGAGAACAGTTGGATTTAGTCTCTTGCGGAGAATAAGAAGAGCAATACTTCTCGGGTAAAACAGCTTAATAAACCTTCATCCTGTGGAGCATGGCATTTTATTTCTCCACATTAAATCTGAAGTCTGTAGAGGTAGAATAGGGGCCCATAGAACACCCAGTTTGTATAGAGCTGCAATGTTCTTGTGTGCATGAGGTCTAAGGGTGTTACTATGATCCAGACTATTCTGTTGATACTAATGCTTTCTCATTATACTACATAATAGCAATGAAGAACATTGCCTATCATCACAGTGCAAATTATGTATGTCTATGGTGAAAGATAAACCCATAGTACAGAAGTAGCTGATACAAAATAGCTTATGAAAGACTGCTTCCCTGCAGCTTAGGGCACCCACCATCTGCACCATAAGCCCGGTGTAGAGGAGTGCTTCTGAAACTGTGAGCGAAAATCCCTTTAAAACTGTTGCTTTTAAACCTGCTGTTAATCTGCTATTTCATTGTATTTCATGTTGACATGATATTGTAGTGTAGATGTGCTGTGTTGACGAGGTTGTGTGGTGGTAGCTCACACTAGTAGTCTTCAGTGGGGATGGGGAAAATTAGTCCTAGGCCAAGTTTAAGGCCTAAAAGTAGGTGCCCTCTGAGTCTGGAGGTATAAGTGTTATATTATATTATAAGTGTTACACCCCCCATTAGTCCCTGGTGTCAGCGCTGGAAGCTCAGTGCATAGAGCAGTGCTGCTGAATAGTCCGCCCCTTATAAAATTGGAAAGGGAGTACTACTTGGCAGCGCTGCTCAATGCACTGAGTGGCAGCTACCAGCACTGACAGCGGGGGGAACAATGAGGGAGCTATGTTGAGCACTTACGTCCCCAGGCTCAACAGGTCACCTACGTTTAGGCCATAAGCTTAGCTTACAGAGCTAAACGTAGGTGACAGTCTCTTTAACTATGCATTAAAGGGAATTTGTGAGCTGGAACACGCTGCACAAACTGCAGGCAGCATGTTATAGAGCAGCGGGAGCTGAGCAGACTGCTAAATAGTTTTGTGGGGAAAGATTTTGTATAACTTGTATTTTATTCATATACTGTATATCCCTGCTCATTCTGATCGTAGAGGTCCAGTGGGCGGTCCTATCACTGGTTAACATGTATCTGTGTATAATTGTTCATTCAGAAATAGCAGTCAGTCACTGCTAGGACCGCCCACCGGACTCCAAAACTCAGAATAAGTAGAGATCTATATGAAGAAATAGAAATTACAAGTTACACTGAATCTTTCCCCATAAAACTATATAACAATCTGCTCAGCTCCTCCTGCCCTATAATGTACTGCCTGCGGTGCGAGCAGCATGTTTGAACTGACAGATTCCTTTTAAATAAGTGGGTTTGGATGTCAGCACAAAACCTATACACTTCATTGGCTTGCTTCAAGCACAGATTTTTCAGTTTTCATGTCAATGACAAATTAATATCAGACTGGATTAAAATGTTATACTTCTCGGATTATCCTAGTTTTTCATACAAGGTAATTTAGGCATTAGATCAGGTTTTGCTCTGCCAATAGAATTCCTTGGCACTCACAAATTCTGCAATACTTAATCTATTTCTTTCAAACATAATAAACATTGCCTGACTAGAGCAATCAGAAGTCATTCTGTTTTCATCCAAGTACTACTCTACTACCCTGTTTCCCTGAAAATAAGACATACCCTAAAAATAAGACATAGCATGATTTTCCAGAATTTTTGAGGATGCAAAATGATTTTTCAGGCTTTTTGAGGATGCTTGAAATATAAGCCCTACTCTAAAATTAAGCCCTGCTAACAGTTAAAGGGGTTGTCCCGCGGCAGCAAGTGGGTCTATACACTTCTGTATGGCCATAATAATGCACTTTGTAATGTACATTGTGCATTAATTATGAGCCATACAGAAGTTATAAAAAGTTTTAGACTTACCTGCTCCGTTGCTAGCGTCCTCGTTCCCATGGAGCCGACTAATTTTCGCCCTCCAATGGCCAAATTAGCCGCGCTTGCGCAGTCCGGGTCTTCTGCAGTCTTCTATGGGGCCACTCGTGTCAGAGAGCGGCTCCGTGTAGCTCCGCCCGTCACGTGCCGATTCCAGCCAATCAGGAGGCTGGAATCGGCAATGGACCGCACAGAAGCCCTGCGGTCCACGGAGACAGAGGATCCCGGCGGCCATCTTCAGCAGGTAAGTATGAAGACGCCGGACCGCCGGGATTCAGGTAAGCGCTGTGCGGGTTGTTTTTTTAACCCCTGCATCGGGGTTGTCTCGCGCCGAACGGGGGGGGGGGGGGGGGTTAAAAAAAAACAAAAAAAACCCGTTTCGGCGCGGGACAACCCCTTTAATTTAAAAAGTCAATTTAAATAGTGTCCAGGCAGCTATACATGTAAAAAAGTTAAACCTTTTTGAACAAAAATTAATATAAGACACTGTCTTATTTTCGGGGAAACATGGTAAGATGCGAAGTATTGC
The DNA here is from genome assembly GCF_035609145.1 of Eleutherodactylus coqui. Lineage (NCBI taxonomy): Eukaryota > Metazoa > Chordata > Amphibia > Anura > Eleutherodactylidae > Eleutherodactylus > Eleutherodactylus coqui. The sequence goes on from NC_089838.1 coordinate 159,026,210, forward strand.
ATAATTTGCAAGTATTGTGGAATTGTTCTGAAACTTCATTGTTACTAGAAAAAGTGCTCCACATCCACCCTCCATACAGACACGGTGTGCAGCACACATTCATTTAGCTGATAGAGGCTATTTGGCTTAACATGCATAGCATAGCTGATTAAATTATCCCAGAGAATCAGGTTGCATTGTTCCAACAGAGTAGCAATGTGGGGGTAGCCTATAGATGTGGATACATGGTAAGCTATACATAACAGCACAGTGTGAACTTGATGCTACTAGATAGCACCAAGAGATTACTTAGGAAATGTAATGGGGAGGGTACAATACCCTATACTGAGGTACAGTGGATTGTTAGCAGTGCATTTTACCTTCTAGTAAAACTGTAAGCGGTCCTATGCATCCAGTGAATGTTAATAGGCACAAGTACCCCAATATACAGTACATGAACTAAAGAAAGAATGTAACACGCAAGGCAATTTCTAACAAATCAATACATTTTATGAATAATATATTTTTTATTCTGCTTTTAAAGGAGTACTAATAGTATATTAAACAAAGGAATTAGTGGTGTAATAGAGTCTAATTCCTTCAGGTTGTGTTTATATTCTGCCCCCTCTCTGTAGCACACAGAGGAATAGCATAATTAGTGAAGACACTAGAGAAGTACTGAGCAGTGGAGATGTGATTTCAGTAGCAGTGGGACAGTAAATAATTCACCTTTAGCTCTACAAGCCATATCTGTGTGAGCCTCTGCCTCTCTCCTCTTTCCCTCACTTCTCCGTAGACTTTTACTTCCTGTTCTTCTTGTTGTCTTCTATTACTAAATATGGATTTCAAATGACAACAGGCTATGGACAGCAAATTAGATGGGAGGTAGACCGCTACTGGTCAGCACTTTAACAGGGATTGTTCAGCATGAAAACATCTTTTTATGTAAATAAAGAATTAAAAGAATAACAAAAATAATCTTTATATAGCGCCAACATATTCCTGAACACTTTACAAATTGAGGAACACAGAAAAAATAGGTAATAACATCTAGTAATAAGCTAATGCATATCTTGAAAAATAGGGGTGAGAGCCATTTATGCAAGAGCTTAGACTATAAGAAAGTATACACATTAAATACTATACATATATACATAAAAAGTGGATCATCAGCCATGTTTGCCTCCATTCTTCGAGGAGAGCTTCACATAGTTATGCAGGGGATGATAGGCATGTTGGGCATGAACAGATACAGCGTTGAGACTGACATACCAAAGGTGCTCAATTGAGATCCGGACTTTGGGCTTGCCAATGAAGTTTGCAGACGTTCTGCTCCTCAAAACAAACTTCAGCACTGCCTGCTCTATGACATGGTGATCGATCATGTTGGTAGAGCACAATCACAGGTACCTCTGTAGTGTAATGGTGCTTGGAGTGATCTTTGGCTTGAGTGTAGCCGCTCGTCCATGGTAACCCTACACACGCAGGTCCCCACAAATGGTTCTGGTGCTAATGGTGTGTGAGACCTCATGAGCAAGCTTTCGTCAGACTATGTGCGTGATGCCCTCACAGCTCGGACAGGGCTTTGTTGTCCACGTAATGTCAGTTTTTGAAGTCTTCTTGAACGTGGTTGCACACGCCAAATGTTTTCCATTGCGAACAGTAGACTTTGTAAGGTCCAAAAGCGTTGCAATCCTGTGCTTAGTGGTTGCTCAGGTGACCTCCCACCACCATACCCCATCGTAAGTCTGCCAACTCTACACATCTTGATATTGTGATGGTTTCTGTACTGGGATATATCTGTGTGATACTCTCCTTTTATACTTCATGCTCACACATTCAATTTGCATATCCTCCTTGCCCTACAGCACAGGATTGGTGGGTGTCCCAATACTTTTGTCAACATTCATACATATATATGTATATATATTCTATTGTTCATATATTTGTAAGGCTATGCTACATTAGGATTTGTCAGTACCTTTAAGAGAGTGAATTTGTAATTCCTGCATTGGTTGATTTAAATGTGAGCGATGGCACTACTTTAAGTAAAGCCTTACGTTTATAGGTTTTTATGGAATAGAAATTCACATATGCTTGTTTTATAAAATATAGGCATTGAGAACGCTAAATAGCTGTATACTAGAGATGAGCAAACGTACTCGGATAAGCACTACTCGTCCGAGTAATGTGCTTTATCCGAGTATCGCTGTGCTCGTCTTGAAAGATTCGGGGAGCGCCGCTGCTGACAGGTGAGTTGCGGCGGGGAGCAGGGGAGAGCGGGCGGGAGAGAAGGAGAGAAAGATCTCCCCTCCGTTCCTCCCGGCTCTCCCCTGCAGCTCCCCGCTCCGCGGCGCTCCCCGAATCTTTCAAGACGAGTACAGCGATACTCGGATAAAGCACATTACTCGGACGAGTAGTGCTTATCCGAGTACGTTCGCTCATCTCTACTGTATACCTGTTGGGGTCTTCGGAGGTGGATGAGTGCACAGATATCTAGTATGATTAGAGATGAGCGAGCACCCAAATGCTCGGGTCCGTGTTATTCAAGTCGAGCTTTTCGTAAAATTCGAGAGCTCTACTCGAGTAATGAACCCCATTGACTACAATGGGAGACTTGAGCATTTTTGTATGTGGGACGCCGGGTGCTGAGCTTTTTTTTTTCCTAGGTTCTCTCTCCATCTCTCTCTCTGATTTTTAGATGTAGACCTTTATAAACCCTCCTCAGTTACCAGTTAGAATCCCAACCAGATCAGAAGAGTTTAACGAAAAACATCAAATTATTGTCAAGCAACATTTAATATACATTTAATGGTTTTTAAGATATTTTCATTTGTTAAGGCCCAAAGCTGATCGCATGCTTGTATAAATATTTTTCGGATGAAAGGACATTAAAATAATACCAATAATTCCCAATTAGCGTGTTGAAGTTGGAAATTATGAGAAACGAGTATTGTGCGCTGTTGATTTTCATTGTTGAATGTGTGATTCTGTCTTTTTTTTTATAACTATGCCATTTAAAAAAAATATTCTATTTGTATAGTTTGTTGCTATATAGTAAATGTCACGATTTGACTCCCCCTGGTATTGTACATAATGATGGGTGAAACATGTTATAGAATCTAGCCATGGGTTTTTCGTAGAGTGAAGGATAAAATTGTCACTTTACAATGAGAAACCCTTCTGTGATGAATATGTCAGATTTGTTCTCTCTGATCGCTACAGGACGCATCAAGAATTGTCACATCAATAACAGCGTCACAAAATCACACCTGAAGCTTTGCTGTATTACAAATGAAAATACCGAGGAGTTGTTAGAACTCAAATCCTAGCTCTATGGCTGTTTCTATAAAATGTTCACTATAATACCAACAGCTACAGATGGGATGTTAATTGGCTCTTGGGGTATTCAGTCCAGCGTGTGACATAGTTTACAATGTAAAGTGACTTGCAAGAAAATATTAAACATTTTGATACTCTTGTTCACCCAGACGTTTTGTAAGATCCCAAAGGTGGGTCTTCACATTGCCCGTGGGTTTCCTGATTTGTCATTCCCTTCAGACATAGGGACTTATGGTCCTTTTACATAGGATGCCTAACACTCAACCCAGTGATGTTCTCTCTTGTGTTGTTACACAGGAGTGAGTATCGTTGGTATCACTCAGAGCACGGACAGCATGGAGGTGGGGGTGGCTGTTGAGTGCTCTTCCCCACCCGTCTCCATTCACTGTAACCAGGCAGTTGTTCAGAAGTGAATGACTACTGTTAACACTGATTGGTGAGTTGTTTAGTTTTGAAGACTAAACGACTGAACAACTAACATCCAGTCGCTGCATGCAGCAGTCTGAACAATTCTAAACTGTAATCGTCCCGTGTAAAAGGGCCATTAGGCCTACCGGTCAGGGAGAGGAGAGCACAACGCAGATAAGTGTATGCAGTCTAAAGATGTGCACTCTTTTAATCATTTGATCGAGGAAATGTTTATTTATAATGGTCCTGACATCAGGCCTTTACATCAGCACTAACACCTTACACCTATTGGCATGTAGCCAAACACATAATTTTGTCATAATTTGTGATTACTTGAAAAATCATAATCCAATGATAAATGGTGACAGAGTGACAGCTTAAAAACACATATAGTCATCCATGAAATTTCCCTTTGCGTCAGCAGTTTTCATCCTTGCACTATGGCATCTGTGATCTCATAGACATGTCTTGGGTTACTAGCAGTTTCCTTTCCCTAATCCCCATTGCTACCTTATGCTTTATGTCCTGTCTTAGACAGTTCCTTATTTTAATTAATATTCGATGACCTACAGTAAGCTTTAGTTAACCCAAAGGCTACCTTCATTGGGCAAGTGCCATATCAGGCCAAGAAACACTATCCGATATTGCAAAGGGCAACCTGTGTTTTCACGGTGATGCAAGGTGTTTTTTCTGTCAAAAACTCCTCCCATCACATTAGTACAGTTGTGATCCTCCAGCGTGGCTTACAGCCACATCGGAGGGTCATCAAGTGTTTCCCATTGTTGTTAATGGGAGACCTCGTATTGCACTCGTGTGTATATTGCATGCAATGTGTTTTTACTGTCCCATTGAAAACAATGGGCGATGTGTTCCAAGGAATGTGAAAAGATAGAACATGCAGCGATCATAACATCAGTCATGTATATGACTCTATTCAAAAGAGTTTCTTGGCTTTGTGAAATCAGCCTGTCATTATTTAGAATCATAGAATGGTAGAGTTGGAAGGGACCTCCAGAGTCATTGGGTCCAACCCCCTGCTCAGTGCAGGGTTCACTAAATCACCCCAGACAGATATTTGTCCAGCCCTTGTTCGAACACTTCCATTGATGGAGAACTCGCCACCTCCCATGGTAACCTGTTCCACTCATTGATCACCCTCTCTATCTAATATCTATTCTGTCTTCTCCCTTTCAGTTTCAATCCATTGCTTCTAGTCTTTGTTACCCCACATCATTATTTATATGATCAGGTTATTAGAAGCTATTCAACCGCAAAACCAGTAAACTTGTGAGTGCAATTATATTGACCAATCAATAGATTTTTCACATTTTTCTCCTTTTGAATATAATTCACCACTAGTCCCCAATTGTCTGTCAGCTATGTTCACCATTATATATCCCAGCTTGATCACGTGCAAAGGACGTGATCGTGCCTTTCACTAGCTGGACTATGGTTTCAGGTGCAGTATTTGTGGGCAGAGTACTAGCATCACAGATGCTCAGATCATCTGGATTACTTGTACCACATACAGGGTAGCACCAAGTTATACAGGTGCCATAGGTCACATTGCTCAGGTCATTCAACTCCAGGGTATTGTATACCTGTTTATATGGCCAGATTGATATGATGTTTGCTACACGAACATAAAATTGGTTTATTTACATTTGTGATGTTTCCCTGCATGGCACAAAAATCGCAGCATGTCCTTTCTTTTTGTGATATGACCCATTGTTTTCAGTGGGGCTGGCGGCAGCGTCAATCCAATTGAAAACAATGGGAGAACATAGCAATCCCCTGCCACAGCTGTGACATACACATCAGGGGATTTCTGCAGCCCCACAGGGATGCAATGCTGTTTCCATATGAAAACACCTCACATCCAAGAGTTTCACACATGGATTGCAAGGGCTGAACTCTCTCTAGCGGCGCTGTTGGCTGAAGCAGAACAGCGCCGCTAGACTTAACATAGGAACTTTGACCCTTACTGACAGATCACTCAATGTATCAAACTCAAATTGTATGATTTTACGGCGGTGGTGAGGATGTCACAAATCTAATGACACCAAAATTATCCACCAAAGGTCATGCAAAGGGGTCAAAGTGTGGTGCAAGAAAGAGCCTGTAGGATTTGTCAGGTGACCTGTAGTGTCATACAGGATTTAACTCCCACACAACAGATCCTTGGAACAATCTCACATTAGATACATCACCCAGACAATTAAAGCTATCTGTGACAGTGTAGCAATTACTCCCACTATCAGGTCTCCGACCCACCATACGAATGTATGGGTTCAAATGAAGTGAGCCAATCAGGAAGCTGGTATCCCTGTCTTCCCAGGACACCGCCAGCAATACCCCATATTCTTCCACATGACAACTTGCTGTGTTAGATAGTCTAAACCAAGGCGTGCTGGTTAGTTAATATAAGTATCCGATTAATGATTAATCATATAGGCTAAGCAATGCTAAGAAGTAAATACAGTTCTGAGGAGAAGACTTCTTAGTAGTTAGTTATTTAGGAAGGACAAACAAGGAGGTCTGAAAATATACGATAGAACAACTCAGGCAAGCGAGAACACGAAGGCATCAGTGCGGGCAAGTACAACATGCTGTTTCCACGGTGGATTTAGGACTTAAAAGACTGTCGGCACAAAGAACATGGGCGCAGATCACAACAGCAGCTTCAGAGAGAAATCAAGTGGGAATGTTAACCCTTCCAAGGACAGAATGACCGCAGGGAATTACAGGGAAATAATGTGTTTTCTAGATCAATTATTCCACTTGATTTTTATATAACAAGCAAATGCAAAGTTGTTCAAATTCTACACAATCTCATCCACAGGCTCTATAAAATATCCATGTGGAATTGACCTGAGTTGTGGATTGTACCTTTTGTGACATATTGGGCAGATCTGCAGCCAAATCTATGACAAATCCACAGATGGATTTCACTGCTAAGTTGTTGCGCACTTTGCTGTGGAATCATGGCGAATACCGCAGCAGAATTTCTGCTACAGAAGATCTGTCCTTTGTGGTCTCACCCTACACATGCCTGCACACAAGCAAATTTAAAAAATCTGCACCACTGGGCACACATCTGAAAAATGTTTGCAAGTGAAGATTGTGTCCCCCTGATTGAACAGGTGAAAATTAAGACCCCCCCCTCCCCCACCGTTTCCTCAGTGACATTTGAAGGAGCTTTATCAAGCTGCTTTAGGCCGCTTCCACACAGGTGATTTTTCTCCTGTGATTTTGTCACAATGTGACAGATCGCATGTATGTAGAGCCCATGCTTTCCTATAGGTTCTTCCACCTGAGCAATGTTTTGTAGGGTGCGACATTGTAAGACAACAAAATCGCGGCATACAGCCGTGATTTGTGATATTTTGTAGCCCCTGTTTCCCTATAGAGCCTTCCATTGTGTTGCATCGCACAAAAAACGTGGTTTTCCTGCGATGTGATGCAACTTTGACAATAGAAAATACTGCTGTCAAAGCCCTAGCTGCAGAAAAAAAAACCAAAACTTTAAACATCACCCAAGAAGCGCTGTCAGCTCCGCCACGTCTTTTCCCCCCAGTGCCAGGCAGTTGTCTTCAGGCATCTCTTCTAGTCAGGGATTGGAAAATAGAGCACTGTGATTGGTTCATTGTGCGACTTTGTAGCACCATATGTAATTTTTTAAATTTATTTATTTTTTCTTTAAGCAACACAAAATTGCAATATCGCCACGAGAAAACGCAGTGATATCGCACGGACCACCGATGCGATATTGCTGCGATTATCTGGCGGTGATATCATGTCACCTGTGTGGAAGCGGCCTTAAAGTAAGAATGTTCTGTGTAACAACCAACCAAAACTCAGCTTTCATATATTAATAAGCTCTGGTTACTATGGGCAACAGAGAACATTCTTACTATAACCTCAAATTAAAATGGATCAACATTTCTTTGAGAAGACACTCCAGCCTATTATAGCTGGTATAAAACTGTTGTCATCGAGATCATGAAACCGCACCATTTACTTGCAAACAATCTGGCCCCCCAAAAACTGCCATCCACCTCTTAATTGGATCATTCCTTGCCTCTTTTTTTTTTTTGAAAGGTCACATATCTCTCTGAAAAAGTGGCTACACATTATTAACCACTGGTGTTTGGAAACCTCTGAAAAAACAAGTGCTCAACTGACTGGAATATCCGAACGCACTATAGTTGACATTTATAACTTTTATCGTGAAGTATGTAGTTACTATTTTCATACTAACCCTTATCCACTTGGTGGTCCTGGTCATTATGTTCAAGTTGACAAGTCCTGTTTTAGGCCCTATGTCCATGAGCGGATTTGAATAGCGGAATCTGCATAGGGAACCCGCACGGATGATCCGCAGTTCAAGCCACCCATAGGGAGACATGGGCATCCGCAACTGAATTAAAGCATCCAGATTTGATTTGCGGACCTTTAGGTGAGAAAATCAAATCGCAGCATGCTCCATTTCAGTGCGGTTCCCGAGCAGTCGGCTTCCATTAAAGTCAATGAAAGCCGTCTGATACGCGCCCAGTCCACAATTGACATTGCAGACAGGCCACGGAGTCCACAGGAAAGCAGGCGTTTGAAAAAAAACTACTGCACATGTACGCCGGCCGGCACTTCTGCACGCATCCGCAGTAGAGAAAAAAGAAGACCCGGATGGGTAAGCAGGGTCCTTGGCTGTGGGCAGGGTCAGAATTCGACCCACCATTCGACATAAGCCCTAAGTCATGAAATAAAGTATCATCGCAGTCGTGCCATGGGTTGCAAAATGTTGGTCTGCGGAATCGTGGACATGGCAACAACGCCAGCGGTTGGGTATATGGAAGTTGTTCCTGAGAGAAATGCAGAAAAAACCCTCATCATTCGACATGTGGTGTTCAACAGTACATAGTAATTCCTAGGCTGTCTACAATATTTAACCGGCACTGAATTTTAACGTCAATCAAATTTCGATTTTGGATCACTGATTCAAATCGATTTTCTAACTGGTGCCTACAGAATAGAGTCCTACTGGAATAAATATCATGTGATATATAATATGCCTGTGCTATATAAATAAGGGTGATTGATATAAGTGTAAGGCTCACATCAAGACAGAAAGGGGTGTTCTTCGTGATTTGCTTCCAACATATCTTGCGGAATTCATGCAGAGAGATTGGTTTGGCCAAGAAGCATTAAACACTCTGTTCCTGCATATTGCAGAGCAGTTTCCTGTTTAGGATTATGCAGTATCATTGTGATTGTTTCAAATATTGGCAGGGGACTTGTTAATTTGTGTCAAATTAAATTTATATCCTACGGGGTATGTCCTAGGGGGAGATGATCTTCACTACTTCATTTGTGTTAACAAGATTTGTGTCAAGTGAAGTTTATGTTCAAGATATTCACTTGATTCAATGAGATTTATAAACTTTGATCTTCTTTGCTGATACTTTTTTAGTCTTTGGATTTGCTGTTGGAAAATTTACTGGTTATATGCAACATATGCATGTAGCCTGAAGCTGGCTATAAACATGACATAACTGTGGTCCGAACACTTGTTCGGCTGACAATTATTTCTCCCAAGTCCACCATTAATATGATAGCTTGGCCAAGCGTGCATGTTTGTTTCGAAAGAGACAAAAATAAACACTGCACACCTCTCTGGCCATAGTTTATTTCCCATTGAAACAAAAATTAGCCATCCTGAAATTCAACATGCCTAATTTTTCTTTCTCCAAACATCTGCTATTGCCGGTGAGGGGGAGTCAGGAGGCCCCCAGTCACATTTGATTGTCATATCTCACCAACATTGGAGAGTTCAACTTCTGTCGAATGCCTATAGGCATATTTATGGTTCATTTGGGATTGTTCTAATTTACAGTCTTCAATAAAAATTAAAACAGAAGGGAAACCTTTCATAAATTTGAGAATACTAGTGGATCAAGATGAGGCTAGGACAGACTAAGCAGAACTTGGCTTCCTCCTGTGTAGAACATGAACAGGAATTGCAGCTTATTATGTTCTTATGCCTATTATAAGGAAAGACTAGAAGCAATGGGAAGAAACTGGAAGGGAGGAGACACAAATTAGAGATTAGAAAAAAATTTCTGGCAGTGAGGGTGATCAATGAGTGGAACAGGTTACCACGGGATGTGGTGAGTTCTTCTTCAGTGGAGGTGTTCAAGCAAAGGCTGGGCAAATATCTGTCTGGGATGATTTAGTGAATTCTGCACTGAGCAGGGGGTTGAACCTGATGACCCTGGAGGTCCCTTCCAACTCTACCATTCTATGATTGTTGATGACTATTTAAGGTGGCTTGTCTTACTTGACCCTTTTAGTGAATGTCTTCATGTAAAATCTAAAAAACAGAAAAGTGATAGAAAATGGTCAGCCATGACAGGTAATAAAGTTCCATTCATATTACTTCTGTTTGAAATATACTTTTTTTTGTCAAATTTACCTCGTAGAACAAGATGCAACAGGACACAAAAATTCATGCAGGTTCATTTTTTGTCTTGTTTAAACAGGATTCAGATTTTTGTACCACAGCAGCCAATGCCATTAGGATACACAACAGTAAAGGCGTCCTTATTAGAGATGAGCGAGCGTACTCGCTAAGGCAAACTACTCGAGCGAGTAGTGCCTTATGCGAGTACCTGCCCGCTCATCTCTAAAGATTCGGGTGCCGGCAGGGGAGTGCGGTGAGTTGCAGGAGTGAGCATGGAGGCGCGGGGAATGGGGGGAGAGAGAGTGAGAGATAGATCCCCCCTCCCCCCTTTCCTCCCCGCCAGCACCCGAATCTTAAGAGCGGGCAGGTACTCGCATAAGGCACTACTCACTCGAGTAGTTTGCCTTAACGAGTACGCTCGCTCATCTCTAGTCCTTATGCATTTTGTTTCAAAGGTACCTTTATTTCTGATTTTGAAAAACAAAAACAGAACTTTTCAACATAATGCAAAAATGTAGTGTGAACCAAGCCTTGTAAAACCCCATGCGGCTAGTATGTCAGCTGGTAGGTATAGAACATTTAGTCAAACTGCTGTGCACTACTATGCGCGCTACTATGGTGGCATTATGTAAGTCACAAAACAGTGAGTTAATATGTGGCACAGCTTTCAGAAAATTGAGCAAGTATGAGAAATCACATTTGCTTATATAACAATGAAGACACGCACATCTTCTGGTACAGTAACTTAGCAACGCACTGTATGTAGGATGATTTTTTTATGAACAAGGTTTCACTATAGCAACTCAAATTTCAGAAGCTCTAAAAACTAGCTTGAAGTAGTGTTCTTGTTTGCAGTATATATAGTCCTGTTACCGGGATAGTAATTATTAATAGCCCGCAGGCTGTGTTCTTGTTTATGTTTGGTATTTTATTTTTTTTGTTCCATCATAGGAACAGAAAAATGGAATGTCAGCCTAGAAGAAATCTGTCACATGACAGACACCCGCGGCGCCCAATAGACCCCATTGACACGAGGGTAGCCTGTCAGTATTTTCTTTTTGATTTTCTTCATTTTATCGGAAAAGGTAGTGTAGCAGGCTGCTCTATTCTTGAGCAAATCTATACCTTACAGAACCTCCAATGTAAGTGTGAACAGAGCCTCACTTGTGCTTTTTTGTTTCTTTACTTCTTCACATATATGCAGCATTCATTTATTGTATCTATGCACATTGTTAAATTAAGGATGTATAATAAATAGTAATCTTTATAATAATTTATGTTGCACAAACATTCTCCATTACTTAATAATTCTGAAGGTACATGTACAGAATGTACAACTTTAGATGTTACAAGGTAACAGACTAGACTTTGACTCCAACAAATCATCTCTTGAGGGCACTGCTTGTTGAACCTTCTATGGAAAGGTAATACAACTTCCAACTGCACTATCATGATGTCGCTAACTGCATGTAAATGGTTTTATTATATTTTTGTTAATGAATTGCCTGATGAAGACTCCTAGAGGGTTGAAACATGTCCTACTATGTTTCTTATGGCACCATAAAATCATTTAGATACAGTTGCTGGTGTTGTGATGGTGCCGGTTGGAAGTTTTATTAAGTTTCCATAGAAGGTTCAACAAGCAGCGCCCTCAAGTGATGCTTTTTGGAGTCCATCTGCATTATATGAGTGGGTTGATGTTATTTGGACCTGAATAATTTGGGCAAAAATTAATATAAGACAGAGTCTTATTTTCAGGGAAACATGGTACCTATCTAGAGACAGTCACCAGCCAGCAACTGTGCATGTACTGATATGCCTTTGAGTGCTTGGAGTGTGTGATTTGGATTAAGGAATCAGATTCTGAATACTATCACAAATGGAGGGGGGGTAAACAAAAGAGTTATATTAGGGAATATGATGGGCCTGCCTAAAGAGATGTGTTTTTAGTGTATGCTTAAAACTGTGGATATTGGTGATTAACAAGATTGAGGTAGCGCATTTTGGAGAACAGGTGTAGTTCGAGAAAATTCTTGGAGACGGGTGGGGGAGGTTTAGATTGTGGAGAATGTTAGTCTTACAACATTGTCCGAGTGGAGAGATAGACAAAGATGATGCAGGAGGTATATGGAGGTGCAGCACTGTGGAGAGCTTTATGGATGAGAGTGATGAGGTTGAATTGTATTCTGTAGTGGACGGACAACCCGTGCAGTGACTGGCATATAGTGTAGCCATCAGAGTAGTGTCTGGAGGAGAGAGTTTAGTGAGGAAAAGACTGATTAGTAATGAGTTGTAGCAATAAGGACAACAGTGGCAGATTGTGTAGGGGCACACTGTATTTACAAGGGGAATAGTAACACCCACTTGTCAACTTGCTCATACATTTACAGGAGGAATAACCACTCCAGAATTTTTATTTTAAGGGAAATACAACTATGTACCAAAACAGAGATGTCAGGAAAGGTGGCAGGTTCTCATGCAGTGGATTATGCTAATGTTTTTGTAACTTTTTAAAGTAACCTTTTTTAATGAAAACAAAATGCTTTTGGTAATGGATAAATGTTTTAAAATGGTTATATAAAAATATATACACTGCTGAAAAAAATGAGGCAACACACAGGGCTGCTGCTCACGGATGGATATTTGCTGCGGAATCCGCGGCGGCCGCAGATCTGCAGCAAACAGCGCCCATAGCATACGATGGGAAATCGTTTCTTCCTGCACACATGCAAAATCCAATTGCAGTTTCTGCAAGTGGAGGAAAAATTGCAGCATGCTCCATTTTTTTACAGATTCCGCATGGACGGCTTCCATTGAAGTCAATGAAAGCTGTCCGATCCACGGGCCTTCCACAATGTAATTGTGGAAAGATCGCGGATTCCGCGGGAAAAGCAAGACCGTCCGCAGTACAGATGAAAAGAGAAGACAGCAGGTACGCGCGGGTGCCGCTGCTGGCAGAGCGGGACTCCGCTGCGGGATTCTGCATGCGGAATCCAGCTCTGCCATGTGCAGGCCGCTTTAAGCATCACAATACAACTCCAAGTCAGTTAAGTTTCAGAGCTATCAATCTCTCCAGTTAGGAAGCAGAAGCGATTGTGAAAGTCTCACCAACTTTGGTGCAAATGAAAGTAACAGCTGACGTATTGGTGAGACAGCAGCAAGACAGCCCCCAAAAAGAGAATGGGTTTTCAGGTAGTGGCCACAATTACTCTCTTCTTATCCTTCCCGACTGCTTCTTGGCATCCATGTCTCTTCACAGATGAGAGCAGGCCCAAAATGGGCACATGTGACAGACGTGAAAGAGTCTGGAGACGATAGAGATCATTGAGATTCGATGTGTGATTTAAGTGTTCCCTTAATTTTTTGAGCGTTGTATATGAAGGTGGTCTGAGTTACAGTTCTCTGGGATTGAGAAAAAGGGTCTACTTTTTAATTCTCCCACTCCTGTACACAATCTGTATGTGGTACCGCTGATCAGTCCCATTCACCTGAGTGAGGATAACCTACAATATTGGACGCATCCATTAGACAAAAGTGCTGTTGTTTTATAAAACATCTAAATCTGTTTCTAATCCCCGCCAACACCTTTAACTTTAGTTGAGAAACTTTTTTCCATTACATCGATTTTGTTGTCCATTTATGGTAATACACATTGGAAATTACAGTTATGACACCTGTGCTAACAGGATTCATTTCAAAAGCTAAAATTGGTGAATTGGCTTTTCTTTTCTTTTTTTGCTTTGTTTTTTACACACTAGAAGTACTCAGTGTTCAGTTTTAGATGGAACAATGGAGATATTCCCATTTTTTTTTTATTAGGCCTTAAGGGTTAATAATTTCAGGCATGACAGTGCAAGATGAAGAACTGCTGCTGTCAATACCTGTTATGCGAAGTGCCTGGAGGAAAGGCAGGTACTGCATGAGAGGAACACACAGGATGTAAACATGTTACCTGACAAAGGTTGAAGAGGAAGGTCACAGCTAAATATAATAATTAGGCAAATGTTAGGGTTCTTGCACCATCGGAACAGCCTACTGCTTCATTAAATGATTATGGTGTACTTTGTGTAGGGTGTGATTCCACCCCTCCTGCTCGGTACAGTCATGCAGCCCACACCCCAATAACATTTGCCAGAAATGATAGTGTTTGAGGCCGTATTCACATGAGTGTATGTGTATGTATGCATTTGTGCTGCGTTTTTGCAGAATGGACATTGCGTAATTGCACATGCAACTGCGTGTTTTACTGTACTTTTTGTGCGTGCAAAAACACATGCAATGATACTCTCAGCCAGTTATTTGCCTATGCATGCTGTATATTATTTTGTGCAAACTAATGCGTGCGCAAATTTGTATATGTGAACGAATCCATTGGAATCAATGGGTTCCATTTTCTTCATATGCAAATTTTTAGTATGCAAATTCGTCAGTGTGAATAAGCCCTAATACTGTAATTCAGAATGGGAAGTATTGAGTTCTCATGTTTATTGTGAAAGCGAATGATGTAACAAAATGTACTCTACAAAATATTCAGTTTGTTGGTAAAATAATCTGGGTGTTAACAGTATGCGTGACTGTGGTGTTATTCACATCCTGCTATAGTGGAAATGCAGTGCATAAAATGAAATACTGTTGCAACAAAGATATATTTAAAGCAGTTTTCCAGTTAAATACTACTGATGAGCTATCCTCAGGATTGATACACGGCCACTACACGGAGGTTGGCGAGAAGGCTTTGCAGCGCTGACAGCAAGCGCCCAGTCAGCTGATCGGTCGGGGTCCCGAGCGACTGACCCCAGCCTATTAACTATTAATGACCTATCCTGATGATAGCTCATCAGTAGTGTTTAACTGGGAAACTCCTTAAACTGTTTATGCAAGATTTTGCAGCACGAACATTTTGCAAATGTAGTGCAGTGACGCACATAACAGATACGGAGATATGTCTGCATTCTCCCTCTAGGGTGAAGAAAATTCAAAGTGTTTTTTCAGGATAGGTCATCCATAGTTGATCGATGGGGGGCAGACTCTAGGAATCAGCTCATTAAAGATACCGTGGTGCTCAGGAGAGAGCCGCGGCCTCTTCTCAGGCCGGTGACCTCACGTTCATCAGTCGCAGAGCTTGAGAGCACCGCTGTCACTTCAGTCAGCAAATCAGAGCGGATCCCGAGTGGCGGACCCCCGCAATAAATTTACTGATGAGCCATCCTAAGAATAGGTCATCAATAGTGAAGACCTGGAAAATCCTTTTAAGCAGTTTACACAAATGACTATTAAGAGCATTTCCCTCTGTATTTGATTATTCTGAGCAGCAAGCAAATTTTACAAAGCAAGATATAATATTGAACAGAGATGAATCATGTCAAGCAGGCAAAACAACTGAGGAACCAATAGAAAAGTACATATTTCTGTAAGCAGTGGAATATCAAGTTGAAAAAGCTGTAACACGTCTTGGCAACATACTATGACTACTACTGATGAAGGCTGTGGTCCCACTCTGTACTCTTTACAAGTTTTGAAAAGCATTGTACAAATTGGCTTAATTTATGAGATCGTTTTACATGCATTGACTATATCAAAATAGACCAGGGCGTGTCTAAATAAGATGGGCATATTGTAACTGCGCGATGTACAATGCATTCAGAAAGTCCTCAGACCCTTTCACTTTTTACGATTTATGTTGTGGCCTTGTGCAAATTAAAGGGGAAAAAATCCAAGCTTTCCCCACCGTTCTACACTCAATATCCTATAATGACAAAGTGAAAACAGAACGTTAAGCGTTGTAAATATTTTAAAGAATGAACACTAACATTGACATAAGTATTCACACCCTTTGGGATTACACTTGAAATTGATCTCTGGGGGCCTCCCATTTCTCTTGATCGTCTTGAAACCAGCACTTCTAATCACTTACCCAAATACCATCCCTATAGTGAAGCATGGTGGTGGTAGCGTGGGGGTGTTTCTCAGCATCTGGTATTGGGAAACTGGTCAGGGTTAATGGAAAGTTGAATAAAGCAAAGTACAGACGTATTCTTAATGAAAACTTGAACCAAAGAGCAAGAGACCTTAAACTGGGCAAAAGCTTCACCTTCCAACAAGACAATGACCCTGAGCACACGGCTAAGACAACACAGGAGTGGATTAGGGACAAGTATATGAATGTTCTTGAGTGGCCCAGCCAGAGCTCTGACTTAAACCCAATTGAATATCTCTAGAGAGACCAGGAAACGTCTGTCCACAGACAGTCCCCATCCAACCTGACAGAGCTTGAGAAGAATAGCGAAAAGTCCCCAAATCCAGTTGTATAAACCTTGTAGCTTCATACCCAAGTAGACTGGAGGCTGTAATCACTGGTAAAGGTGCTTCAACTAAGTACTGAGTGCGGGGTCCAACCACTTATGCCAATTCAAAAGGTTAACTTTTCATTTTTTTCAATGTGCAATAATTTCTAACATTTTGTTTTCACTTTGACATTATGGGGTATTGTGTGCAGAATAATGGGGGAAAACCTCGTTGTTTTTTTTTTTTTGTATTTGCATAACGCCACAACATAACAAAATGTTAAAAAATGAAAGGGTCTGAAGACTTTCCGAATGCACGGTATATATACTCCGTTCCCATATACCAAGTTTCGTGTGCCTGGGTAACTATGTATGTAAAGATCTCATAGTAATAAGTAAATGCTAAAAACAAGTTCACAAAAGCTGGATTAACAAACCAGAGAACTAAACTCCACATTATGAATTCTTCCAAATATAGTCTGGTTAATTGACACGACTTGGAGCCCTGAACACGGTGCATATCATCTTTTAATGTTTGCAGTAGAGCTCAAGGCAAGTTTCATCCATTCTCACTGATTAAAGGATTAAAGTTACTTTCATTACTTTTCATCCACAGCTCAAAGGTAATCTAAAGAGAAGTGGCACTAATTAAATCTGCAAATCACAACCATGAATATCCCGACACATAATATATAATATATAACTGCAAGTAACTATTAGGCTGGGCTCATACGACCGTAAGTAGCTGCGCGCAGCAGACGAGAACACAGCAAGTAGGCACTGATATACATACTTGCTGCATGCCACCAATCCCCATGCACTATCTTGGCAGGTATGTGCACGTAATATGTACCAAAATAGGACATGCTGTGATTTTTTTTCTTTGCGCAAGTAATACGTGCAAAAAAAAAAAAAAATCACAGGTGTGAGTGCTCCATTAGAAATCAATGGGCTATTGGCATCGGGTACTGTGCGCGACGTACTGTGACAGTACTGAGGAGTACTGCTCCACACCTTTGACTTTAATTGTGTCCATTGAGGCTCAGGTATTTTTGATGGCCAATAAAGTGATCCACACAATGTAGGATTGCACAGAACCTTAAGTTGGCCAAATGCATTAGATGCCCTGTGGATGGGGGATAAATGTCAATTGTTGGAAAACCCCTTTAACTCAGTGGTGGCTTAAAAAAATCATATTCTATCCTCTATTGTCTTATATAGTGAAAATAGTTTTATGAGGAAAAAAAAGGTTAAACCTGTTATTGCTCACCTCTAGGAGTGAAATACTGTATGTCTATGCATTCTGGTTTTAGGAAGTAGTAGTGGTGTTTTCTTGAAACTCTAGTAAGAATAAAAGTTTTTATTCTGGTTTTGAATTTCACGTGTTCTGAAATGACCAGTGCAACCTTTTTACCATACTCAAGAATATGTTTGTGTCTTTTGTAGGTTTGGTGTCTGGATATAGGCAGCAGCGAAAATTAATTGAAGATATAGATTGGTCCTACACAGGTAATGATAACATCTATTTGCATCTTGGTAACTGTATGCTTTCATGGTATCATTAGAAGCAGTAAAAGTTAAAAAAAAAGCAAATATTAGTATTAGTTACTCATCTAATGTCCCTAGTTTGGAGCAATTTCTGCTGTCGGACCTGTTGGTAATCAACAGATCGCCAGTGGATCTTCATTAAAGACGTTGTGCCAACATTAAAAGTGTTTTTCTGGTCGGTGGGGATCTAACTACTGGGACTCCCATTGATTCCAAGAATGGCTGTCCCCAAATCCCCACCACTAATGGAGCAGCAGTCAGGCATGCACCACCATTTCAGTAATTTTAATGGGACTGCTGAAGTTAGCGAATGGGACTGCCAATAGATGGGACTGCCAATTTTCAGTGTACCTTACGGTGGCCCAAAAACTCAACTTTCAACTACAAAGCAAGACACCCTCCAATTTCTTCCCTTTTAACCTTTATTTGCGTCATACTGCAGGTGCGATCAAAGCATCGCTGGTTGTGGTCCCCCCTTGGGACAGAAAGAAAGTGTAAAAAAAACAAAAAAAAAAAAACAATAAAGTTTTACTAGTTATTAAAAAAAAGTTCAAGAAATCCCCCTTTTGCCATATTTGCAATTAGAGAATCTAAATAATAGAGCAAAAATATGTATTTGGTATCGCTGCATCCGTAAAAGTCCAATCTAGCAAAGTAAGGCATTATTTATCCCGCACTGTGAATGTCATCCGAAAAAATAAAAACGCCCGAAATGCACTTTTTTGGTCACCCTGTCTCCAAGAAAAAAATGTAATAAAAAGCGATCAAAAAGTTGTTTGTATACAAAAATGGTACCAACAGAAATGACAGGACATACTGCACAAAATGAGGCCTCACTCAACTATGTCGACAGAAAAATAAAAAGTTATTGTGCGCAGAAAATAGAGACAGAAAATAATTTTAAAAAATTAAATATCTTTAAAAAAATACAGGTAGTACAGCAAAAAAAATCATACAAGTTTGGTATCGTAGTAATTGTACTGACCCATAGAATAAAGTTATCAGGTCATTTTTGTTGCCGTTTGTGCGCCGTAGAAACAGGACGCACCGAAAGATGGCGGAATGTCATTTTTTTCCCATTTCTCTCCACTTAGAATCTTTTAAAAGTTTTTCAGTACATTATATGGTACAATAAATAGCACCATTGAAAAATACAACTCGTCCCGCAAAAAACAAGCCCTCATACAGCGACGTCGATGGATAAATAAAGGAGTTACGATTTTTTAAAAGGGAGGAGGAAAAAACGAAAATGGGAAAAAAAGCAAAAAAGCTCCGTCACTAAGGGGTTAAGCACTGACTGACAAGCACTTGTGTCATAATTTTGACTATTTTCATGTATTTGGAGGTATTTTTGTAGCAACAGCACAAATGTGTAGATTGTCAGCACTAATGCCATTGTCAATACTGAATGTTTTTGTTATAAAGTACAGTGGTTCTTTTGCAAAAGCAAATCGTTAATATTAATGCTGTAGCTCGTGGAAGTGGGAATGTTGTGTGTAAGCGCCATTTCTCAAAATATACATCAGTTTTCAGCGCCATCTTACAGTTGGAATTTAAAGGTAAAACTTTCCCCTAACATTACTGTTAGCAAATGTAACAAATTGGGAAGGTGTCTTGCTGTATAGCTGCAGTTTATTTTTTGCCATATCTCTATGGGCCCCCCTAGTGTACCTATTATGCTGCTATCATTTCTGTTACTTTCCATAAATAATTCTAAAACCTCCATCACACGATTGCGACCAAAAATTGTGTAAGTGAAAATAGGCAGTGATCGAATCCTGAGCTTAATTAGTGATTTCTCGTCCATTACATGGGCTGGTGCGACGTATTAGCGAAAAAATATGCCGCAGCCCAAGAATCCCTTGATCGGAATAAATCTTCAGAATGACTTCTAATGCCTAAATAGAGCCACCTGTAAGCTTTTCCAGTGTTGGATGCAACTAAACTGCTCCCCATCCCTTTTTTTGTAGCTCCCATACGAGTATATGGGAGCTTTCAGCCTCTATGTATGTGTGTGTGTGTGTGTGTGTTTGCATATATATATTGTTCAAATAGACATTTTCCCACCATGTCCCGTTCTTGGAATCGGTGGGAGTTCCTGCAGTGAAACCCACAGATCTGACCGTTGTTCCCTATCCTATGAATGCAGGATCATTTTCAATCATGGTAGAAAGCCTTTCAATTTCTTTACATATTAGTTTATTTGTACTTTAAAAGTAATCGTGTGCAAACAAAATCTATCCCATTCGATCTAGTACTTGAGAAGTGAGAGTGTGCTCAAACAAGAATCGGCATGAACACCGCTAGTATTTCTGCCAAGTCACACAACTCTTACAAACATGCCGAGGAAATGACTAAACATTACATGAAACACGATCCAAGAGAAATTGATGAAGACGTACATCTAAAGGAGGAGGTTCTGTAAAGGAACTGATTGCTATACATTGACTGGTCATAAGTAAAATTAGTATTCCTATAATGCTAATTAATGGCCGTGTTCTAAATTGAACTAACAATAAATGTAACATTTTGCTACAAATATTAATATCTTGGTATGAAACCAGCATCAGACTGGCATGTCATGTGCCCACCATAGGAATTTATTTTAATGGCACACTGCCAGTCTATACAGAACATATACACATCCAATTTTAATTGCTTTCAAAATGCGGCTGTTATCATTGTGCATGTTGGTCAGCTCATTAACCCCTGCTAATATTTGTGAATAAACCCATAAAAGTTGCCCTTGAGGCCCCTGGTCCATCCTCTGGTGAGCCAGTCCAATACTGTATGAAATTGCTTGTACACTATGTCAAGGTTACACTTAAGAAATGTATACATGATAACACACCTTATGCATATGATAGACCTGTACAACTTCGGAGTACTTTCATGCAGACTCCATTGGATGATGTATGTACGGAGCTTATATTGCCTAAAAGCAATGCTTCTTGGGGAGAATACATCCTTACATGCAGAATATGATGTAGCTTATCTCCTTGGCATTGCTATGATGCAGTGGAGGACCCATGCACCACCGAGGGAGCCCTATTATGGCAGTGATAAACTGAACTGTAATATGGTCACATGGATGACTCCTTATGCTTGCCTTTCTTGCTGCATTCGCTTAATAGTTAATATTTATATTACAGAAAGCTTAAGCCAAACTAATTGGGTGAAAAAATATCCAGCATGCAATGGTGCCAAACAATCTCCCATCAATATCGATGAGGATCTCACACAGTTGAATATGAACCTGAAGAAACTAACATTTCAAGGCTGGGAACAAACATCTAATCTTACTTGGATTCGAAACACAGGAAAAACAGGTACATTTTATTCTTTTTTTAAATGTCTTACCTGGAAGTCTCTAATAATTGTCATAAAGGGATGTGAACTATTAAATCCAGATAGTAATTCTGCAGTCCTGTTGCATTCTGGAGTCCCACAAACAGCCAATTTTGTATCCGCTACCTAAAATTCCATCAGGGCTACACTTTTATCTACAATATTTCCCCATTGATATTAGTTACACATTGCTAATTCTGCTTCTTCTCAGTGTATATTGTTCAATGTTGTTCTGAAGAACTCATAAATGTTTACTAAAAATATATCATATACATAGTATTGTAATGTGATGGAAAGTTAAAGGGAACCTGTCATGTACTTTTTACTGTGGGAAGCAAGAAGTAGTGACAGGCACACTGATTTCAGTGGTTTCTCTCTTATAAGGTAATATTCAGTGTTTCTTAAAAACTTACAAATTGTTCCTGCAGCTTCCCGCAAGAGATGAGTCAAAATTATTCATGGATCAGTAAGGGTATTGATTCTCCTTAGGACCCATGTCCACGGCATAAATTGATTTACAAAATCCGCGTGGGTCTCCCACGCGTGTGATCCGCACCCATAGGGAATCATTTGGCACCTGCAGGTAATTAAATACCTGTGGATGTCATTTTACCCCGGCGTGCGGATTGCACACTCTAGAAAACAACCATTTTTATGCGGTTTTCCCGCACGGACGGCTCCCGCAGCTTGCATTAAAGCCAATGGAAGCCGTCTGGATCTGCGGCACATCCACAGCTGTTACTGCTTTTGTGCCACAAACCGCGGGAAAGCAGGAGTTTAAAAAAATTAAAGAAGGCAGGCACATGTTCGCGGCCTGTCGCCAGCTTCCTGAGCGCATCTGCTGTGCAGAAGAAAGAAGATCCAGCCGCGATGGAGGAGACCCCCTAAGTATCCGGACAGGTGAGTAAAATGTATTTTTTGGCCTCATGTCTGCGGGCCGGGTAGAATCCTTTGCGGGATTCTGAACGGGGAAACCGTGCAAGCCCGTGGACGTGAGGCCTTAGGGAGAGCACCTAAAAGATGTGAGGAGACTTTTTAAGGCCATCCACGCTCCTCTAGGACATATGCAAATAGAAAGATGGAACAATACCTCTATAGCGCCACCTATTGGAAGGCAACATTCCTGCAAGTAAATGTCAAATGTTTTAGACAAGCCTTTTAACAATGACTGGGAATATAAGCCAAAGCCAGGATCTTCCCAGAAGTAGAAGACAACTATGCACAGACAGCTGTTTCTGGGTGATTGCCCCTCATCAGTATGCAGCAGGTTTCTGGCTTGGCTAGTGAGAGGCCTTTAGATGTGGGTCAGGAAGAAAGGAATGCTGCCTTCCAATAGGTGGCACTGTAGTGGTATTGTTCCATCTGCCCATTTGAAGATTATGCCTGAGTTGCTGCTAGCCTTTGCTGGGATTGGCAGTTTTCCCGGTATGCAGTGTAATACTGGTAGCTAGAAAACTGTCAATCAGAGAAGGTGGGAGGGGCTAGCAGCACCTCATGAATAAGTGTGACTCACCTCTTGCAAGAAACTGCAGAAACAAGCTGTAAGTTCTTAAACACTACACATTACCCCATAAGTGACAGACCGCTGACATCAGCATGTCTGTCACTAGTTTATGCTTTCCTCAGTGAGAACATTATAAAAGTATATAACAGGTTTCCTTTAAAGAGGGTTTCTTCTTTAATTTAAATGAAGCCCATTCTTTCTGTAATAAAAAATTATTTAACTTTCCGATATATTGTGGGGGAAATAACTACAAATGGTGTTTTATATGCCAGTCTTAAACCATTTTTTTCTCCATAAACCTGTGTATGAAAACCCCCATACAGAGGAGAAGTATAGTACTGCAGTGCTAGTTTGAATAGTAACAGGATTTCTGTGTCTCTGATCATTTGTAGAAATGTTTTCATTTGTCACATTTTGAAAACAGTATTTCAGGGTCCTTTGAAGTAAATTGGTTTATTGAAAAGGACAGTATTATCTGGACAGATATTACATTACCGGCGGATGTTCCTGCTTCAGTAAGCAGCTAGATTTAATTCCAAGGACCCGGCAATGCTGTGATCATTTGCATACAGGGATCCCGTGCACAGCAGTGGTGGATCAGGGTGCTGACCCTTTTTGTTTGTATAAAACATTTACTTGCTAGAGCTCTGGTATTCCCCAGAGTTCTCCAAAATTAAGACGACCTATCATGGGATAAATGCAAAGGGAATCAGGCAGCACAGCCAAAGTAGAATAAATGTGTATAGGTGACTGGTAAATGTAGGTATGGTACTGGTGTATCTTGTCAACACCGGAAGCTAGGGGCTGACCGGCCTTAGCTGGAGGTGACACCCCCTATCACACCCCCAGCTTCCAATTGGCTAATGGTCTGTGTGGGTGTTCTGTATGGATTTATCCCTGTGCAATGACACTGACCCCTGCAGCCAGTCTCCAATCTCCCCTCCCGGCTCCAGCGCTGACAGTGACCCCCGCAGCCAGTCTCCATTTTCCCCTCCTGGCTCCGTGGAATGCCATATAAGCTGTGCGTGCTGGGGGTAGTACTCCACCACTAAATGCAGCAAGCGAGCTGTCTCTCTCCTCATTCCCCGCCGGCTGTGATATTGTAAAGTATATTTTGTACAAGCAGCACTCACTTGTTCCAGATATGGCAGGATCCAATGGGGCAAAGCTAAATGGAAAAAGAATCCAGACCTTGATTCCAAAAACTGCACACATATAGGAAAAATCTATGGCAGCACTACGATGCAGAAATCATTAAAATCTTTTTATTCCTCCATCAGAAGTATGGTTGCGACATTTCGACCTCTAACATTAGTAGGTCTTTGTCAAGCGTGACCTACTGTGACATGTCCGCCAGCTGTGACATGTCCCCGTTGCCCCTCGGCGCTCCTAACTTGGACACGGCAGGGAGTGGTAGGCGGGTGGCGTCCCAACAGCAGGGACCGGAGGAACAGCGTTAGTGGAGAGCAGCAGAGAGCAGCCAGCTCCACAGTGGCTGGCGGCCGCCGTCCAGACAGCAGGGTCCCGAGGAACCGCGTGTGCGGACAGTGTGGGGAAAGTGCTTTGGACTAAATAATCCAGCAGTTATAGTTAGGGTTAGGCTTTCATGTGAGACCATTTACAGCTAATAATGTAAGCCTAACACTGAAACTAACCCTAACCTTCCACCCAAGACAAAACTCAGTACCCACGCTGCTAGGATCTTGCTTCAGCCAGTCAATCTGGAGCTTGTGGGCGTACAGTCAGCGGATACAGCGCATCACTAGGTCTCCACCCATACTTGTGGAGACATAATACAATTTTACCGCTGCACATTACTATTTAAAGGGGTTTTGGAAACCTAAAAAGTTGTATCTTATATGATTTAACTATGTATTGTAAATATAAAATATTGTAAATTGTATTGTGATCCCAAACTTGGAATTCAAACTCGTTTGAGTTCTTACAAAACACGAGATGTGTCTGTATTTCACTAAATATTGTGGCACTTCTTTAAATTGGTTCCATGTAACCTTGTAGCCTGGATTTCTGAGCAGTTTATTCAAAGGACTACGCAGAAATGGATGTTTAATTAGCAGTAAGACCGTAAATTATCTTACGTTCCTCTCTTGGGAATTTTGAGACTTCAAATTTGAGATATTGCATGCAAGAAGTAAGTGCAAAAAAATCCCCATTATTAAATCAGCAAAGGATTTCAGAATACGCCACACAAGTGGGACTTTAGGATGCAGCATCATATTTGTGTAAAACCAACCATGGTATTTGTAAAGTCCCTGAATTGACAGAATGCATTGACATCTCTGTTTGTATGGCATGTAAGTGTGACACTGAATGCAAAGGTTTGATTCTATGAGTGACATACTTAAAAATTGTTCCCAGACATTTTTGACGTCCCCTTTGTAAAGGCACATTTCCACTAAAACACTTAAATTAAAATTACTGATAACGTATCCAGGAAGCTTACAGACATCTGCCCGTAAAATCATTAACATAAACTAGTGTATTATATAGGTGACCAGCAGGGGTGTAACTATAGAGGATGCAGGGGATGCGGTTGCACCCGGGCCCAGGAGCCTTAGGGGGCCCATAAGGCCTCTCTTCTCCATATAGGGAGCCCAGTACTATGAATAAAGCATTATAGTTTGGGGCCCTGTTTCTGGTTTTGCATTGGGGCGCAGGGGCTTCAAGTTACGCCTCTGGTGACCAGCATCAGTGTTTCTCTTGTAGGACTCCTTCAAGTATAGCTTTGGAGGAATAAAGAAGAAATGAAGTACAAATCTAAAACACAATAGGTTTTTCCAGCCTCATACAACTTTTATTAACTGTTTAGTAGACTAGGTCCCTTTGATTAACGCTTTACGTCTGTCAGAAAGGTTTGAGCCATCTTTGTACGTTGGACAGGATCAGCAGTTGCTCTACCTGCTGTGCAGCTGCCGAGACTGGATGGCGGTTGGGGACAGCCAGTGTCTTACATGTACAAGGGAAGTGTTCTTTACAGACTTGCTTACATACCTAAAAAATGAACCTGTGACTTGGCAGCTGTCTTTGCGTCTTGTTAGCTTTGTACTGTTCACAGTTAGCTTGGTCCTGCTAGACGTTGTTTTAAATAGAGAAAAATCAAATAGACCTATATATTGTGGCCTTTATTAATTGACATACTTGTGTAAAAATTAAAATCAGTGGTACTATACTGGTGCTGATATATAAGCTTTATATCTGTGAGGATGGAGCTGGTTACATTAAAGGAATGTGGGCCCTGGTTCTATCAGACTGCTCAGTAGTGATGACTTTCTCAGAACAAGTAGAACTGTATCAGCGGTGTACATAGAAGAGAGGACATAGCAAAGATCAAAATGCCCCCCCCCTCTAATGATGCCAGGTTTTACCAATCTGGACAGAAGGGCCTCATGTTTCTCTCCCTCCGCTCTGATTCTAAATCCATTTTCTAGCAATGCTACCATTAATAAGGGGCATTGAACCAATCAGGACTGGGTCCCCTCTCTCTAAAATCCCTATAGTAGCCACATTCTCTCTCTTCTCCGCCTATTATGTGTGTTGTATATAATATATATGACAGAGAGTAATACTTTTGGGGTTAGTCCACTCACTGGTTTGCCATCTTCTGGGCCAGATGGTTGGCCCACAAGCAGAGGGACTCAGTCCAACATCAGAGATTGCCTTTAAACTAACTTCAGCCAGCTTTTCACAGCAAACTTTCATAGTTTCAGTGGAAATCATCCAATCAAACCTTGGCCATCTATCCTCTAACTGACACATACAAATGTCCCTTACTGATGGGATGTTGGCCTTCTGTCCCGCACCCCAAACAAACCCATAAATGGTTTCATACCCTAATAGAGGCTCCCACAGGCCTGTCCCTTCCCAGGTTGAGAGCACTTCCTTAGAGTCACACCTCCTTTTCATTAAGCTGCCTCAGGCGCCTCTTAATTAGGCTCATTATAAAGCCTACCACCTTTCCTTCCCTGGGTTTCACATCTGAACTCCTGCAATATTCTCTAATTTGGCCCTGTAGTGGCACTTTAACCATTGCACGCCTACACTATATATAATAATATACGCACAGTATATATTATTATAAGGTAAATGTAGGCAAGCCTGTCATCAGTCACACAGCATGGCTACGGTGTCAGGCGGGTGGGCAAACAACAATTCAGAATAGAGCTTACTTGTACTGCAGATTATAAGGTGAAAAAGAAGAAAGCTTGCAGTCGGGTTGATTGCAGTGGATGACATCTTGCTTTTATTGTGCACTACTTTTAGAGTCCATTGTTTGTAGTCTGATCGTTTTCAGTCGAATGTCTTGTATGTTATTGTCATCAGCCTAACATGTGGAGCTGGTGGTAGTCTTATTGTATTGCACACATCACTATGATGCTTGACAATGCTGTAAAAAAATGTACATTTTTCATAGTTTTTAACCCATTTTGTTTTCTGGGTTCTGCAGTGGAAATCAATTTGACGGGAGACTATTACCTTAGTGGTGGTGCCTTAGATACAGCTTACCGAGCTAGCAGAATAACATTCCACTGGGGAAAATGCAATTCTACTTCAGATGGATCAGAGCACAGTTTGGAAGGCCAGAAATTCCCTTTAGAGGTAATTGTTTTTATTTCACATCTTGCAATGTTTTATTTTTTTCCTTTTTTTTTAAGCAAAGCGATTTCAAAGTAAACTGCCGTTAATTCGTTCTAGAATCCGTTCAAAATATTAGTAAATCGTTAAAAAAGAAAATGTGTCAAATTTTTGTATTTTTATTATTACATACCGGCACATGGTCATGACTCTTGTTATCTTGTGAGCCCATAAAGTTCTGTAGATGTAAAGAGGGGATGATGCTTCTCCTATCTGTAAAGCACTGCATGCATGTGTAGCCTGTTAACCCTTTCCAATCCACTGTCTGATCTCTGAAGACATTATGATTTAAGGCTGTACAGCTCCGATGTTGGAAGACGTCCGTCCGGGTTCTCCTACTGTATATTGCCAGCCTCTCTGCTGTCGGAGCCTATCCAACGTGTCACCTCATAAAGTACTGGCTTTAGCCAGCAGATAGCGCCGTTGTATAACGGCAGAAAAAGAGTAACCCCCTAGGAAAATCAGGATACAAATTGGATTGGAAAGAGTTAAATCATTGCTGCATAGAGTGCTGCACCGAGGCACCGTACAGCGATGCACCATAAGGGCTGCTACCCACTTGCGATTTTTTTTTTTTTTAACGATAGCCCTGCTTTTTCTTAGCTTGATTGTCAATGGGACTTTCTAATGTTAAAAATGCATTGCAAGTTTGCGCTTTGCGATTTCTGTGCGATGCGTTTTTAACATTAGAAAGTCCCATTGCAGTGTTACAAAAGCGCAAGTGTGTAGGAGTCCTAATACTTAATCACAGGGGTTCCTCTTGCACTATGATGGGATTGGAAGACTATGACATAGCATTACTGAATACAGAAATAAACAGTGCTAAATAAGACCCTTTATGCATCACTTTGATTAGTTAATTAATAACCTTTTATTAGTTGTCCCATATCAAGATTCATTTTATTTTGCAATATCTGATTTCATAACCATCCAAGGCTTTAAGGTTCTCTGGACTACAAAACTGACGGCCTATTCTTACATCACATTTAGACAGAACGAAAGTCATCTAAACGACTGCATGGGCGCTAATGTCCTCGCTAAGGTCGTTCACGCTCACGCAGAGCATTCAGACAGGCAGAGAACACCACTGGATTGCTGGCTTCTCGATTAGCGCTTCACCTTCTAAGTAAAAGCTTTGAACGGAGAGTGTTTACATTAAGTGAGAAGCCCGTGATCCAGTGATGTCTTTTATGCTGACTGAACGCCAGCAATAACGAAAAGTGAACAAATAGTAAACGATTTTTTTGCATTTACTCGGAATGATTATCGCTCAATTTCATTCGTTTGACGAATTTGGAGCAATAATTGTCCCTTGTAAATTGCCTACATCCAGTCCTATATCCAGAACCCGTCACCGATTAGCACAATCCAGGGGCCGTGAGTAACAGATGTTCTTTATTAATTACACAGGCACAGCACCGTACATAGGGTTGTGGTTAGTTCTTGTACTGCAACTCAGTCCCATTGAAACAAGCTGCATCAGAGTTGCCAACCATCTGTAATTTCCAGGATAGTTTGTATAAATTTGATGTGTTTGTGAGTTTGGATTTTTTTTAAGCTGGAGGAGCTTGTGTTGGGTATTGTGGTTCTAATTTATTATTATTTTACAGTCTACAGTAAATTGTGCAAATTTGTTAATATTAGTATCCTGGGCTGTAGACCTACTGTAGATATCACTTATAATCTTTGATTCATTATGATTTTACAGTATGTCTATAAAATGTGTGAATAAGTTGTCCTGAATAAAATAAAAAGGTTGACAACCCTAAAGGCCCATTTACACACAAAGATAATTATCATTCAAAAGATAGGTTTTGAACATTGTCAAAGATTTTGATATTGTTTTACATAAACTGCTAATTGACCCTAATGTCTATTAGCAGCTTATCAACTTCATTTGCATGTAAATGAGCCTCCAGCACCTGTATGCATAGAACAGAAGGTGATCTGCTCTTCGCATTCAGCTTCTTTGTTCTACCGCAGGGCTGCAAGCTGAATACAATGTAATCAGCAGCTCCCGTGGAGAACACAGCACCATGTACAGCAAACATAGCATGCAGTCTGTGTTATCTTTTCTCTGGCTAAAGGATGGATTTTATTCTCACCTAAAAATCATTGTTCAGCCAAATATGGGAGCATTTACACACAATGATTATCACTCAAACTATGGCTTTTGAGTGACTTTTGAGCGATAATAGTTGCATGTAAATGGGCATTAAGCTGCAGTACCAGGCACAATAGCTTGTACATACAATTGGCTATGCTTACATAAATTACCGTAGTGATAGAAAGGGGTCCTCCCATTGATCAAGGTGGCCTATGCAAATGTAATGGTGCCAATGAAGCCCTTTAACTCTACAACCCCATTGTTTATTTCATGTTAGATAGAATCTGTCAGCTTTGTGTCCTATAAGTTAAGCTTATGGGCTCAACGTAGCTGACTCACTAAGTCTGGGGATATATGCAAGTATTGAATGGGAGGACTACTTTGCAGGTATTGCAGCGGGTTTGAGCGCTGAGGATGGGGGAACTGCGGAAAGTAAGTAGAAAACTCACATCCCCAGACTCAGTGAATCGGCTACTTTGAGCCCTTGAGCTTAGTTTATACGATGCAAACTAGCTGGCAGAGTCTCTTTAAATAATTCTGTAGTGTACATAATTGTACCACAATGTGAGATGTATCAAGTTTAATTACTGCAGGTAGCCATAATAGTTTTTTTTAGCATGGTACTGATATTGAGAACAAAATTTATTTGGAAAGTGTCAAAAAGTTTTGAAATTTTTATCATCTTTGTGTGTCAGACAGGTTTTGGTGTTAAACCATTCAGACATTGCTGTGGAAATGATTGCAATGATACATCAGATCTGCCTAATCTCTGTCTCCTTAAAGGGGTATTCCAGACTTTTACTATTGATGACCTATCTCTAGGATGGGTCATCAATAGTTGATTGGCTGGGGCGCATCGCTTAGAATCCTGACTAATGAACTGATCTGCCGGCTTGCAGTCAGTGCAGCAGGCTGGATGTTGTCCTTTGATTTCAATGGAAGGGATCTCAGGTGGAGGATTCCCACTGATCACCTATTGATAGATCATCAATAGTAAAAGCCTGGAAAACCCCATTTTAAAAAATGCACCTTTTTATACAACAGAGCGATCTGTATAATTGGAATGTTGGTAATATGCTATTGTCAAATCAAGTAATACATGTTGGTGGTAACGCTATGGTGTTATGTTGGTACCACCATGCTGTGGTTGGATATGCACAGTTTATTTACTGTACACTGCTGGGCTAAATACTTATGCTAGGTTTGAAACAAGATATGTTTCTTTAATTCTACTTTATATAGCTTTATTAAAAACAGAATAGACATGTCTGGTTAAATTTCTAGGCATACATTTTACACAAAAAATGAGATTTTGCTGCCTTTATTTCAATGAAATTTAGGTGAGTTATGTAGATTGAGGTTTTTGTGTTCCTCAAGATAAAGTATACAACCAAGTGAAAGATGTGATTGCACCTTTTACTAAGGAACATTGTAGGAGGAATGTCATAGAAGGCTACTTTTCAATGATGAAATTAAGGTCTATTGTTTGAGTTAGTGTTCCAAAGTAGAGCAAATCCTAATGCGTGGTGAGAATGGCAGCAGTGAGGTAACATCTGTCGGCACATAAAGGTACCATATAAGGCAAATAAGAAAGTACTCTTGATTACATAGAATAAAGGTTAATAGATCTCCTTCATTTCAGTTCCTAGGCTCCAAACATCTAAACATTTCTTGCTTGTAACATAATACATGTATGTGTAGTATTATAACTGTCAGTGACCAATGCTGAATGTATAATGAATGCCGTGAACAGCTTTACAGTCCAACCATTCTATCTCTGGTTACAGATGCAAATCCTCTGCTTTAATGATGACCAGTTTGAAACTTTGGATAATGCAATAAAAGAAAATGGAAAACTGAAAGCTTTATCGGTTTTATTTAGGGTAAGAGTATTTACTTATTGATATTTACTTATTTTAGGCCTTTGACCAGTAAAGGCTCATTTACACTAGACAGTTACAGTTAAGAATAAAGGGGTTATCCAAGCCCCCCCCAAAAAATTTAGCTTACAGCACTGACAAAGTATAACAGCCATACTCGCCTCACCTGGTCCCCTATTGCTCCTGTTCCACCCTTGCCCACTACCCCGCTGCTATTTACTTCTTGCTGTAGCAGCAATGATGTCCCAGCATTATGCAAAGACCGTAATAGCCAAATTTTATCTTACATCCACACACAAATCTATAGATGAAAAATAATACTTAAATGCTTTCCAAAAAGAGGAGAAGCAGAAGTGTTAAGGCCCATTTAGACACAAAGATTCTCGCTCAAAATTCGCTCAAAGCCATCTTTTGAGCAATAAGCATTGTGTCTAAATACACAGACATCGTGCAGTTTTCATGCACGATTCATTCCTCACTCAATTCTAGTTTTCTAGAATTGAGCGATGAACTATTATCAGCGGTGCAGGCTGTTATCACAGTCGACAGTGCTGATAAGATTCTTACAGCCCGTGTCCCGCTGGTAGTTCACAGCGGGGAACAAGCTGTAAGCGTGGAGAACAATGCAGTTGTTTGCTTATGCAAAACAGCTGTATTGTTCGCCGAACGATATCGGCGGTGTCCCGCTCCACCTGCATAGCTCTTAAGTAGTTAATTAGCTACTATAGACTATGCAAAGATGATCGCTCAAAACTGTCACTCAAACTGTCGTTTGAGCGATTTTTGAGGGATCATCTTTCAGTGTAAATAAGTGCAGATAAGTGCTATATAAAGCAAACATAAGTGAACATACAAGTTGATTGAGAGTGTGTGCTGTATTCTAAGTGTACTGTATATAAAGTGTGCTATCAAAAATAGAGAAATATGACAGCATGGATGGTGCACAGCCAATCCTATTTATTCCCCCCTGACGAACAGACAGCAACATTTCAACTCAAGGAGTCTTTATCAAGTGTGTGACTTTTGATTGGTGACTTTGGAAGGGTCACTTGTATTTATTTATTGCTTATCTATTTGTATTCATGCATATATTACTTTTTATCTAATCTATCTGTACAATCCCCATTTAGAATGTGCTCCATGATTGACAATACTGCCCGATGTATATCTTCTGCATGTATGCAGTCCTTGAACAGCCGTTCGATGGTGCATACTGCTGTACAAGATGTCAGCATGTTACACATTAGGAAACCCGGATCCTGGATCTAAATGAGCAACTTGCAACACTGAGATCCACTGACAACATGGAAAGGAGTTTGCTGCTCACTGAGCAGGCACTTGCTGGGGTAGATGTGGGGGTGGATGGTAGTATGGGAGTGCAGGATGATCAGGCAGCTGGGAGACAGTTAGAAGGAGGGGTTAGAGGAAAGAGATCCAGGAATGCTACTCCTGAACTAGTACACCCTAACACGTTTGCAAAGTTAGCAGATGAGGCGAATTCCATTACAGCATTAGCACTGCTGCAGCATGACTTGACCTCTCGCCATCAATGATAAAGTTGGAGATAGGTGGGGGGTCCTCAACAATTTCCGGGAACTAGGATGTAAGCTCCTAAGGACCTCCTAAGTAGTAGTTTCTTAAAAACTACCTGCACCACATACCACAACAGAAAGGCAGAGGGAGATTAGGGAGAGGCTCTAATGGCTCAAGAGTTGGTATAGGAAGAAGGGTTTGGGGTTCCTGGAAAACTGGCATGACTTTGCTATTGGCTAGAGGGTCTACCATTGAAATGGGCTGCATCTCAGTGGGGAAGGTGCATCTGTGCCAGGGAAGAAGATGGCTAGATGGTTGGAGGGACTGGAGGGAGGACAATTGTAGAGCAGAGGGGAAGACAGTATAGACAGTGACCTGGAACTAAGTAATGAAAATAGGGTATAGCTGTGGAAGGGCTTTATACAATTTAAACTGGCAGAACAGTTAATGGGGATACACCTAAAATAGAAATAACCAAAACCTTCAAAAGTGTATGGTGACTAATGCTGGAAATCTGATCAATAAAGTTGACGAACTGGAAGTAATAATGTCTGAGGAAAACTGTGACATAGTGGGAACAACTGAGACCTGGTTCCATGAAAGCTGTGACTGGGCAGTGAACTTACAGGGTTATAGTCTGTTCAAAGGGGATCGTAAAAAAACATGTGGGAGGGGTTTGTCTTTATGTATTGTCCTGTTTAAAGGCAACACTATACGAAAATATATGTAAGGTAGATGAATATGTGGAGTATCTATGGGTAGAGATACATGGAGGAAAAACAATTATAAAATCCTCATAGGAGTTTTCTATAAGCCACCAAATATAACAGAAGCCAGTAAAAGTCTATTACTGAGGCAAATAGGTGAAGTGGCAAATCACAAAGAGGTAATTATTATGGGGGACTTTAACCATCTAGATGTAAATGGGTAATCTGCAAACTCACAAGTTATCGTCATTAACTAAAGATAATTACCTTACCCAACTTGTGCAGGACCAATCACAGAAAATGGCCATATAATTACTGACTGAGGAGGACAGATAGCTGCATCCTCTCATCATGCAGGTAGAAGACTACCAAATGAGGGAGCTAATTACACCTGTGAGGGACACCGATGAGACAGCCACTCACACTGCCTCTAAATATAGAGGGGGTAGCTGCTTGGTATATACACCCACACAGAGTAGATACAAAGTGTCAGACCATCCTGATACATGTAGTGCACCATGCAGACCAGCAACCTATCAATGATGCCATAATAGTTCGGTGGGTCGCCCTGCACCTCAAAAAGTGAACCACATTGGTACTGCCACCCTGGGCTCCCCCTGGCATTTTAAAGCCACACTGCATGGGAATAATAGATAATAAATGCAAGGCATTAGTTGGATTTTGGCCAAGATACATCAGCTCACTAACAGTGTCAAGGTTCCTTGCTTATAGTGAGTCCCTGCACTAATATAAATACGTCACAGAAGGGGAAATATAAAAACAATCACAGAAAATGGCCATATACTTACTGACTAAGGAGGGCAGATAGCTGCATCCTCTGATCATGCAGGTAGCAGCTGCTGTGTGGGAGTATACAGCAAGCAGCTACCCCCCCCTCTAAATTAAGAGGCTGTGTGAGTGGCTGTTTCATCAGTGTCCCTCACAGGTATAATCAGCTCCCTCATTTGGTAGTCTGCTAACCAACAGACCTGACAGCATAACAGGGGTGCAAGTTGAGGGGCATCTGGGAAATAGCGCAGTAGTAAAATAAATAACCATTTGTCATTCAAAAGGAAGTTTTATCTGGGAGCTACGAAAATACTAAACTTTACGAAGGCGAAGTTCGATCAGCTTGGAGATGCCTTGTTGACTTGTAAAATGTCCTCAAAAATAAGAGTACAGGCAGTAAATTGGAAATGTTTAAAAGCATCTTAAATGCTTACTGCGAGCGTTTCATACCTTAAAATAAAAGGGTTAGTAGAAAGAGAAACCAATGTGGCTCAATAAAGATGTTAAGGGGGGCGACAAACAACAAAAAGAAAGTGTATAAACCACTAAAACAAGAAGACAGTGAAGAAGCACTAAAAACCTGGAGGGAAAAAAATAAATTATGTAAAAAGCAGATAAAACATCCAAGGCGGAGACAGGGAGACTTATTGCCAAAGATAGTAAAACTAACCCTAAACTGTTCTTCAATTATATAAATAGTTATATAAGATTAATATGAAAGTGTTGTCCCTTTAATAAACAATGTAGGGGAAATTGTAGAGGGCAATGAAGAGAAAGCAGATCTATTAAATAGTTTACTCTCCAGAGGAAAATGATATGTCAGGTGAGATGCAGAGTGACAATATAAACTCTCCACTAAATGTCACCAGTTTAATGCAGGAAGAAGTGCAGAGCCTTGCAAAGATTAAAATAGACAAATTGCCAGGTCATACACCACCGGGTTCTAAAGGAATTGAGAAATATGATAGACCGTTGTTTCTTATATTTAAGGACTTTATAGTGACAGGGTCTGTTTCACTGAATTGGCGCAATGTGGTGCTGATATTCAAAAAGGGGTCAAAAAAGAACCTGGAAACTACACAAAAAATGTTTGAAGGGTTTCTAAGAAATGCTCTTTTGGAGTACCTCAAGGAAAATAGTTGTATAACTCCGTATCAGCATGGGTTTATGAGGGGGTTGCTCCTGTCAAACCAACCTGATCAGCTTCTACGAGGAGGTAAGTTGTAGACTGGACAATGGGGAGCCATTGAAACTCATATACCTTGACTTTTGCTAAATGTTTGATACTGTGCTGCATAAAAGGTTGGCATATAAAATGAGATTGTTTGGTCTGAGTGAGAATGTGTGTAAGTTACTGACTCAGTGATAGAAAGCAGAGGGTGGTTATAAATGGTACATACTCTGATTGGGTCACTGTTACTAATGGGGTACCACAGGGGTCAGTATTGGAGGAATCACCGTTACTAGTGGGGTACCACAGAGGTCAGTATTGGGCCCTTTTCTTTTTAGTATAATTATTAATGATCTGGTAGAAGGAATATATAGTAAAATAGCAATATTTGCAGATACATGTAAAGAAATTAACACGAGAGGTCGGAATGAGTTTGAAAATGAAACTGGATAAATTTTGCTCTTAGGCAGAAAAGTGGCAAATGAGATTTAACACTGATACATGTAAGGTTATGCACACGGGCAAAGGAAATGCATGTCACCATTACACACTAAATGGGAAACCACTGGGTAACACTGACATGGAAAATCATGGGGTGCATCAATAGAGGTCTAGGGGCACATGATGAGAACATTGTTCTTCCTCTTTACAAGTCACTGGTCAGACCACACATGGAATATTGTGTACAATTTGGGGGACCAGTACTCAAGGAGGATGTATCAGAGCTTGAGTAGGTTCAAAGATGGGGAACTAAAGTAATTAAAAGAATGGGCAGACTACAATATCCAGAGAGGTTATCAAAATTGGGGTTATTTTGTTTAGAAAAAAAATAGCTATGGGGTTACCTAATAACTATGCAAAATTATATCAGGGGACGATACAGAGATCTCTCCCATCATCTGTTTAAACCCAGGACTGTGACTGTAACAAGAGGGCATCCTCTACGTCTAGAGGAAAGAGGGATTCATCACCAACATAGAAGGGGGTTCTTTACTGTTAGAGCAGTGAGACTGTGGAACTCTCTGCCTGTGAATGTGGTGATGGCGAATAGGTTATAATCATAACTTCAGAAGGGTTGTTAATCCAGGGATTATTCCGATTGCTAGGCTGGAATCAGAAAGGAATTTGTTTTCTCTTTAATGAGGAAAATAGGCTTTCAACCGATTGTTTTTTTTGTCTTCCTCTGGATCAAAATTGAGGAGGAAGGGGGTAATATTTTGAAGTGGATGGACATATGCCTCTTTTCAACCTAACACTGTGTTACTACCCTGTCCCCCTGAAAATAAGACCTACCCCAAAAATAAACCCTAGTGTGTTTTTTTTTTTCAGGATGCATCCGGATTGTTCAGGATGTTTGAAATATAAGCACTACTCCAAAAATAAGCCCTAGTTACAGTTAATTAAAAAAGTGAATTTAAATTGTGTCCAGGCAGCTATACATGTAAAAAAGTAAAATCTTTTGGAGCAAAAATATTTCCAGGGAAAACAGGATATGTGAATATGACTCACAGTAGTTTTAATCATTTAGTAGATTAAAGTAGTTAGAAGCCAGAGCACAGTGACCACACAAAGACAAGATATCTTGGGCTCTCCTTGCATTCTATCAGAAACAATTATGTCAGGTAAATGAAATACTTGATATTTGGAGGATTCTGCTAATTTATACATTTATTCATAGAAAGGAAAAAGCATTTTATTAGTTCTTTCAGTTCAACACAATGTTATCAAACAAGCACGGAAGACTCCAGAAGCACATACACACTTATTGAAGTTTTCCTGGCATTTTACTATTGATGACCTATCCTCAGAATCAATAGTAGATTGTGTCGGTCTACTGCTCGGGATTGTGATGCTGATGCTTGGGTCTGCTGTCTGTGCAGTCAAGTCGGACATTCGCATTGGGGGTCAGAGTTGGAAGTGTAGTAGAGGGCTTCACTCCCCATTAATATTAATGGGAGCAGAGCCTTCTATTACACTTCCATCTGCACTGACAGCAGTCCAGAGGATCAGATCAGTGGGGATCCTGAGTGGCAGAACTCTGCTGATTAACTAATGATGACCTATCCTTAGGATGAGGCCTCTTTCACACGGGCAACAGCAATATTGCTGTTACAAAATCACTGTGATATCGCAGTTGTCTTCCTGCCATTTTGTAGCGTTAGCGATGCATTTTTCTTGCGAAAAATTGTGCATCACTTCACTGCCTCCAATGATAAAATTGCAAGAAAGTTAAGCCCTCTCTCCAAAATAAGACCTAGCTGAATTCCCTGGAAAAAAGGTAATACCTAAAAGGCTCTGTCTGTGTCTTCCCACTGCTCTCCAGAGCTCCGCCGGGCATCCTGCAGTCCTCGTTTGCCCACAGAAGATAACTTCCTGGTTGCAGGATTCAAAAATTCTGCCTCCAGGAAGCGATAGCTCTGATTGGTTCATCCAGCGCTACTCAGCCAATTAATGCAGTGCTCGATGTACTAACACAAGGGCTGTGAATGGTTCATCCAGCTCTGCATTGATTTGCTAAGGAGAGTTTGAAGAACCAATCACGTTGTGGAGGCGGGATTTATGAATTTATAGAATCATAGAATGGTAGAGTTAGAAGGAACCTCCAGGTTCATCTGGTCCAACCCCCTGCACAGTGCTGAGCTGCAGCAAAGATTGGCTCGGAAGAAGAGCAGGAGGACCCAGACCACGCCTGCTAGATAAATATTCCTTTTTTTTCTGGGAATGCAGCTAGGGCTTATTTTAGGGGTAGGGAATCACATCGCAACTCACGAAAATCACTAGTTCATGAGATGCGATGCGATAAACAAGAAGGCTCAATAGGGAAACATGGGTTACAAAACATCGCAAATTGCGACACTTTAGAACATGGTACAATATTTTTTCCTCGCAACATAGCGTCAGTAGGAACATCACTAATGTGAAGGAACCTATTGGAAACCATGGGCTGCACATACATACGATTTGTAGCACTTTCGCCATCGCAAGAAAATCGCAATATTTTGTTGCCCATGTGAAAGCGGCCTAAGTCATCAATAGCAAATGCCTGGTATGCCCTCTTTTAACAGCATAAAGTATGTAATGTACATACCCCGTTTCCCTGAAAATAAGACCTACCGTGAAAATAAGGCCTAGCATGATTTTTAAATGGTGTCCAGGCAGATATACATGTAAAAAAGAAATATTTTAGAGCAAAAATTAATATAAGACCCTTTCTTATTTTCAGGGAAACACGGTAATACAAAATATGGAAAGTCACTTCAAAGTTCTGTCCACTACATTAATACTATGACAAAGTTTCCCAGCTCACCTCTAACTGCAGGCACTGTTCCCTCAGCTTTAAAGATGTTGTCCAGTTACTTTTTGGAAATGTAATGTCAGGTTTATATATATTCTTGCTTGTAAGGGGATGAATCTGATAAGAGATACTGTATAATATGGAATTACTGATAACTAGAGATGAGCGAGCTCCAAAATGCTCGGGTGCTCGTTACTCGGGACGAAATTTTCGCGATGCTCGAGGGTTCGTTTCCAGTAACGAACCCCATTGAAGTCAATGGGCGACCCGAGCATTTTTGTATATCGCCGATGCTCGCTAAGGTTTTCATTTGTGAAAATCGGGGCAATTCAAGAAAGTGATGGGAACGACACAGCAACGGATAGGGCAGGCGAGGGGCTACATGTTGGGCTGCATCTCAAGTTCACGGGTCCCACTATTAAGCCACAATAGCGGCAAGAGTGCCCCCCCCCCCCGCACTGTCAGCATAAAGATCGTTCTCCTCTGTCACAGCTGTAACAGCTGTGGCAGAGAAGAACGATGTTAGCCCATTGAATTCAATGGAGGCAGCAATACAACAGGTTCCACTGAAAGCAATGGGCTGCCGGCGTGCGCGGGATGAATTGTCGGGAAGGGCTTAAATATATAAGCCCTTCCCTGCAATTCATCCAGAAATGTGTAAAAATAAAAATATATACCGCATATACCGGCGTATAAGGCGATGGGGCGTATAAGACGACCCCCCAACTGTCACCTTATACGCCGGGAATACAGCGGAGCAAAGAATAAAAATCATTACTCACTTCCCCCGGCGGTCTGCGGCGCTGCTGCAGGCTGTTGCTCCCTCCTGGTCCCCGGCAGGGCATTGCTTTCTGGACGCAGAGCTTTAAATCCCCGCCTCCAGAAAACACACGTGCCTTCAGCCAATCACAGCCATTCAATGACATCATGTTACAGCTGTGGCAGAGAAGAATGATTTGTCTTCCATATGTTCTCAAAGGGGTCGGCGCTGCTGCCGCCGGCCCCATTGAGCGCATATAGAGAAGAGAACAGGAATCGCAGATCGCACATAGGTGCTATCTGCAATTTCCATGGCCTAAGAAGGACCGTTGGGGTTCTTGAAGCCTAAAATCACTCCTAACGCTCTCCCTATAGCAGCTCCGGCACCAATAGCACTTTCCCTGATCTCTGTCAGAATGCATCTGTGGCGAGCCGCGGGAGGGGCCGATTTTTATACTCGGGTGACACCTGATCTCCCCAGCCACTCACAGCAGGGGGGTGGTATAGGGCTTGAACGTCGCAGGGGGAAGTTGTAATGCCTTCCCTGTCTTTCTATTGGCCAGAACAAATTTCTCAGGGAAGAAAATGAAAGTAACTCGAACATCGCGTGGTACTCGTCTCGAGTAACGAGCATCTCGAACACCCTAATACTCGAACGAGTATCAAGCTCGGACGAGTATGCTCGCTCATCTCTACTGATAACGCAATTACTTAAGGAATTATTTAACTCCTTTTCATTGAGCAACCCCCCCAATGATAAACCGATGGAAGAGATTTCCAGGGCCATTATGTATTATCATCAGGCGACGGACCATTCAGTTTAATGCTTATTGCAGTGGAAGTGAAGTATTACATGAAACCTATTGAAAGCAGTGAATGCTGAATGATTTTAATGGCCGATTTCAGTCCTTCAATGAGAGAGGCGCAGTCGGCAGCGGTTCTCCAGGCTCGTTAATGGATCTGCATTGTGATCTGTTCATCCTTCTCTATTATCCTCCAATATCCATATTGTTCTAAAGATGTTTCACTAAGATGTTCTGAATGGAAACTAGTAAGAACATATACAGCACTTTTAATAAAGCATTTAAAGCAAATGGGATTATTTGTTTAGGTAATGAAAACTGTTTAAGCTGTATCTGGCTTCAGTAGGAAAAATGCTTGATAGCTGAAATCATTTGAGATTATAGGTAATAAGCCTGTAAGCTGCCGTATTTGAGAGCGGATTTTTTGGTGTTTCCATGACAATGCATAGACAAGTCAGCGGCAGATAACGCATCTATATCTAGGTGATGTCTTTGTGTTAAGTAATCTCTGGGAGTGCCAAATAGAATGTACACAGCGAGCGCTCATGTATTCTGTAGTG
Source organism: Eleutherodactylus coqui (assembly GCF_035609145.1). NCBI lineage: Eukaryota > Metazoa > Chordata > Amphibia > Anura > Eleutherodactylidae > Eleutherodactylus > Eleutherodactylus coqui. The sequence continues at coordinate 159,067,337 of NC_089838.1, forward strand.
CCCAACATCTTTAGCGCTATTACAGTTTGTCTAGAGGTAGCGTCTCGGTAGGTGGAGACAAAGATTGCCTTCTAAATGGCTCCTACAGAATATGTATAAGGCAATCACATGCAGAAGCCTGTTGCAAACACCTTTATTTTTCAGGTCTTTTGCAGTCAGTTTTGTAAGTGAAATAAAGAGCAACCTTACTACCACATCAGATGTTCCACATGAGGAGCTCTGCTGTGCTGCATCGTACCATATCAGCTCTGCTGCATCTGTGCTCGACATGCTGCGGGTACGGAGGGAGTCTGTGATTGCTTGCTTCTAATCCCATGCTGTTAAAAGTTATTGCCCGCCAGCAAATGTCCCCCTATTATTTCTGAGGTTTGAATTAGAATCCTCATACATTTTTAAGAAAACTGATTATTTTGGAGAGTCCGGCACTATATTCGGTTTGCTGTATAACTGGAGATACACTTTACTTAGTGAGAATCTATTATCACATTTTCTTCTATGAAATAAACAAGTTTTTTGATTCTTTAGAAATTATCCTTATCTTTTATGCTGTAAATGTAGATTATAAATGAACCAGTTCACGGCATGTGGTGGTTCTTATCCAGTCACAAGATAAGATCAAGTGGTGATCGTTAATAAAAAGTCACATGACATGTATTGCTACAACTCATCTAGTGATACATGTCATGTGACACCATTGGTGGTTCCTTTAAGCATAAAGTATATTGCTGTTCCTCCGTCTAGTCTGCTCAAGGGACCCCACAGGTTATGCCTTGGAACTTCCTTAATATCGCGCAAATGATTTAATCCGTTTTACTAAATCAATAAATAGCATAGATGATTTCCCTTAGGGAATTACTGAAGACATGACCTGGCAAAGTCACTTGTAGACTGTATGCAGAAGCTCTGATTTACATTTGTAGCAGAAAACAGTTTAGGACTAGAGATGAGCGAGCATACTCGCTAAGGACAATTACTCGAGCGAGCATTGTCCTTAGCGAGTATCTCCCCGCTCGGAAGAAAAGGTTCGGCTGCCAGCGCGGGTGAGAGGTGAGTTGCGGCAGTGAGCAGGGAGGAGCGGGGTGGAGAGAGGGAGAGAGAGATCTCCCCTCCGTTCCTCCCCCCTCTTGCCCCCGCTCCCCGCCCGCCGCCGGCAGCCAAACCTTTTCTTCTGAGCGGGTAGGTACTCGCTAAGGGCAATGCTCGCTCGAGTAATTGCCCTTAGCGAGTATGCTCGCTCATCTCTATTTAGGACTCAAGTCTTCCCTATATAGCAGTTCATCAAATGTAAAGAGGTAACATGTTGTCTTGAACCTTTTTTACTTATCATTTGTAAACAAATTACCCCCTACACAAATAAGTGACATCACTATATCTTCCAGTCTATGATCTACCTTCCTGCCTATTAAAAGTGACAGTGTGAGTGCCCCTAGAGACGTGGCTTCTTCCCTCTGGGGTGTACTTACAACAGGTTGAGCCCGTAGAGGACCTACACACCCCACTATGATTATTTCATAGCGAAGCTACTGACAGACTCTTCTTTTTTCCAACTTTTAGTACTAATGTTGGGGTCCGTAGGTAGAGAAGTTAGGAAGCAAAAGAGATCACTCATGGTTTCCTGCTGTTTGGAAACACAATCTCTGACAACCAAAAATTTTTGTTTATAGGTGGAGTTATAAACAGCAGCGTATTATTGACTGTCAGTATGAGAGAACGTTGGGACATTTACAATTGTAATTACTGAAACAATGGTCATTAGACAAATGTATGTATGTGCAGTAGAACAGATTGTGTTTATTACTTTCATAAATGTTATACAGGGTTTACTAACTTCTGTCTGTGATATTATTTTACTGCAGATTGGTCAAGAGAACATAAACTATAATGCAATCATCAATGGAGTCGATAGCGTTCATCGATTTGGTGAGTTTTTCATATTTTCTGGAGCTACGTTTCCAGCATGTATGTTGTCTAGAGATGAGCGAGCGTACTCGGAAAAGCACTACTCGCTCGAGTAATTTGCTTTATCCGAGTATCGCTGCGCTCGTCCCTGAAGATTCGGGTGCCGCTGCGGCTGACAGGTGAGTCGCAGCGGGGAGCAGGGGAGAGCGGGCGGGAGAGAAGGAGAGAAAGATCTCCCCTCCGTTCCTCCCCGCTCTCCCCTGCAGCTCCCCGCTCCGTGCCGGCACCCGAATCTTCAGGGATGAGCACAGCGATACTCGGATAAAGCCAATTACTCGAGCGAGTAGTGCTTTTCCGAGTACGCTCGCTCATCTCTAATGTTGTCCAATTTGCTTGCTAATCTTTATATTACAAGTTTAATACTCAAACAGTACTGTGTAATAGTAAGTACTAGCCTTGTACATATGTTGTATATATTTTCATTACTTCTGGTTCCCCTTCATTACCGCAGTGGAGGTAGCATTGCGTGCCAATATAAACATTTGTTTGAAAGCCAGGCAACATTATTAGAGCATTCCTTATGTGAAGTGGTGCAAGTGTCCAGGTGTTACATATAGAAATCACTCAGATATTAACCCTTTCCAATCCACTGTCTGACGTCTGAAGACTTTCTGATTGAAGGCTGTACAGCTCTGATGTCGGAAGACGTCCGGCAGGGTATTCTTACTGTACATTACTAGCTGCTCTGTTGTCAGGGGCCTCTCCAGCATGTCCCATACCGCAGTACTGGCTCTAGCCAGCAGGTGGCGCCATTGTATAATGGCAGAAAGAGAAAACCTCCTAGGAGACCCTGAATCCAAAAGTGGATTGCAAAGGGTTAATATACATTTTTTATTGTAGAAATACATGTGCTGCAGTTTTTCTACTTAGGGAAGGTAAAACTGTCCTTTTGACTGCCATAAATAAGCACCCAGTGATGAGTTCTTTTCTGTTGCATTTTTTTTATAACCAAGTAAAAGTGTGATTTTTTGGGGGGGGGTTTAGGTTTCTATCCCCCAAATAATCCTTGTTTTCTTGAAGTCTTGAAACTTACAATTTACCTTATTCTTTTTTTATACAGGTAAGAAGGCTGAACTAGAACCATTTGTTTTGCTGGACCTCCTGCCAAACTACACAGACAAATACTATACATATAATGGATCGCTAACAACTCCTCCATGCACAGAGACAGTAGAGTGGATTGTGTTTAAGGACACAGTGACCATTTCGGACTCCCAGGTGAATGAACACATTATTACTCCAGATGAGAATTGTTTTTTTCCTATTTACAGAATAGATTTTTACAGGGCTATCCATTCCAAAGGATTATCTGATACGTCAGAGATAAGTGTGAGATGAGGCAGATGAGGGGGTGCCATTACAGGATTAGCCCTGCTGCAGCAAGACATGGCCTCTGACCACCAGGGGGATGCCTGTTTCAGTTAGAAGTGGAATAGAAGCGTAGGGCATGCTTGACCGTTTCTAGTAGTTGGAGACTCAATTCTTAGGGGGACAGACAGGACAATTTATCACGAAGACCAGGATCATCGAAGTGTGTTGTCTTCCTGGCGCGCGAGTTCGAAACACATCACGGATTGGGTTAACAGATTACTAGGAGGGGCTGGTGAGGATTCAGCAGTCATGGTACACATTGGCACCAATGACAAAAAGGTTTCTACACGGACATAGGGTTCTTTACTGTAAGAGCAGTGAGATTATGGAACTCTCTGCCTGAGGATGTGTTTGTGACAAATTCTATAAGAGTTCAAGAGGGTCTGGATGTCTTTCTTAAGCGATACAATATTATATGTTATAATCATTAATAACTTCAAGGGTTGTTGATCTAGGGATTGTTCCGATTGACAGATTGGAGTCGGAAAGGAATGTTTTTCCTTTAAATGGCGAAAATTTGCTTCTACCTCACTGTTTGTTTTTTTTACTTCCTCTGGATCAACATTGAGGGGTAATAGGCTGAACTGGATGGACATAAGTTTTTTTTCGGCCTTACATACTATATTACTATGGTACACTGGTGAAATCTGTGATCTTGGACTACCATTGATTTCTCTATAAGTGTGCTAAGCCCCTTGGCATTGGAAATCTGACTAAACATTTTGCACAAATGGGCATTTTAATTCAATCAGTGTCCGTTCTCTTAAAATACATTGTGTGAGATCTTCAGTAAGAAAATTATCCATGTTGTAACAAAGGGGTTTATGCTCTATACAACGGATTATGTTTAGGAAATCTGTGCTCGTCCAAGATCACAATCTTCATCTTCTCTTGCTTTTCTATGACCGTTAAGATCCTTTGGGCTGGATACTCTACTTAAATAAGGCTGCGTTTCTTCTTGTGTGCATTGGGCACCATACAGTATCTTGCACTGTATCAATTATATCGACTTCGTATTCTGCAATCTCTGGGCTAAGCCTAGGTTTACACTGCATTTTGTTGTGTGCCAGCCTTCCTATCTCGGGATTTCATCTGGATCTCTGAAAATGACATCCAGATGGATCTATAGGCTGTTGTTACTAGAACGGAGACCTAATCCACAAGCATTTGCCTCTATTTGAGCGGGTATCTGTTCTTTCCCAGCATTTTAGCTGGATATAATGCCTTAGTCAACTCCTTCATCAATTTCCACTGTGTCATTAGCACTGCCCTCACAGCAGGGGATGATCCTGCTCTTGTAATAGGAGATGGAAAAATCTTTTAACTCCAAGGAGACTTTCCAACATTTTGGGTAATCTTTCCTTGCGAAGTTTTGATTGTCAGAGAATATAACTCCTAATGCATGTTTTATAAGGTCCTGATACAATATAAAAAGATTATGTTGTGTTGCTGCGGCACTGCTATGTGACGGGACATCAATTTACTGCTGCATAGTAACAAATCTTATGATATCTGTGTGTAATGCCATTTTCTTACTTCTCTTCCTGGCAGTTGGAGTATTTCTGTGAGATCCTCACAATGCAGCAGTCTGGATATGTCATGGTGATGGATTACTTACAGAACAACTTCAGGCAGCCGCAGCACAAGTTCTCTGGACAAGTATTCTCATCCTATACTGGAATAGAGGAAATACTCGAGCCAGGTTGTTACACTACTTGATGAGTAACTGGTTAATAACTGGGATAATCTGCTTGCGTTTCAGGGTTTCTAGTTTCATAGTGTGTGATTTGCACTGCGCCAAGGTTTCAGCAGGCCCACCGTTATGTACTGAATTATCATGCAATCCAAAAAAAAATGTTTTAAATATTAGACTAGGGAATTTACAAAAGTTTTGGACAATAAGATGCTACGGCATGTAGGACCCACCGCGATTTAGACAACAGAAAGCAGGGAAAAAAATGTTCATATTAATTAAAACTTCACTTTTGATCTAATGAAGTGGAGGGGTTTATGTTACTAACCAGTCTAGGGTAGTGCCTTCCTTCATGGTGCTCTTGGGTGGAAGAGTGGGTAATTATGTATGTTATAATATTTGAAGGCAAGATGACTGGGAAAGCCACAGCACAATAAGGAATATGATATATAGTCAATGTGTAGGGAGTGCTCAAGAAAGCGACTTTCTTAGAGACTTTTCCTGGCCTAGGTACTTTGTTCTTTACTGTCACACTCCAAAAATCAGTAAGCTGAGTATGGCAGGTCTAGTTTCACTTCTGAGGTAGAGCTGCTGGAGTTAATAGACTAAGCAATATTTGCAGCCTATGGCCAGGTGGATAAGACAATGGGGGAAGGTCTTACCCCTATCCTACAGTCCCTTGCCTGGATGCACTCTACAGGAGAAAAGAGGGCTGCAGGTGTCTTCTGTGTGGAGCTGTGATGTGTCAAAGGGCACTTTCAACTCCTCTGGAAATTCGGGCTGTGATGCAGTCAGTTCACCTCCCCAGGATCCAGCCGTAATGATCACTGGTGAAGAATAGCAGGTCTAGCTAGAAGGAACATGGCAGCCAAAGTTCTTTTTTGGAGTCTGTATCCGGATTCTTTGTCAATAGGGCAACAAGTGCTTATTTCTTGGCAGATCGCAAGAAACCAGAAAATTCATCCTTGTTGGCAGCACTTCTACCTGTGCGAATGGGGGATGTGCTGCCAAAGGCTATGAAAGTGTATAAATGGTCGTTCGTCCTTCTATAGAGTTCGACTGGCTTGTGTAAAGGCCAAGTAAATGAGTTTTAATCTGGATTATCTGTGCTTGTCAAATGCCTGATATCGTGTATGTTTTACTTCACACTGGATAGACACACATTATGTGTAAATGTGAGATGGAAGTTTTCTTCAAGGAATTACGTAATAAGTTAAATTTGACAACATTTAAATGAAAATTATGTGTATGTTCAAATGTGGAACCAATTCTTCTTCTTTTCAAAATACATGTTGCTGTTAAAGCAGAGAGTGCAATAAACTGACCCTACTAGCAAAGGACAAGGTAAAATTGCTCAGTGAGCATGACCAAGTCTAGTGCTCTAGTCTGGATGTAAATACGTAAAAATGGTCAGAGAGCTAATACCATGTGTGGTTGGGAATCAGTGGCCAGAACCTGGCTACGTATGAATCAAGTTTTAATAACAGGTCTGTTAGTATGTAGCTCCCTCTAGTGTCCAAAAAGTAGATTACTGGCAGACCTAGAGTCTAAATTCCTCCCTATTAACCATGCTGCTGCCAGAGATTTTACACCATATTTATCAATTCAAGATAAATGTGCATTAATTTATCAAGTTTCATAATTAACATTGATCACTTATCCACTTGTACAAATAAGTATACATGATAAAACTTTATCATCACCCACATTTGTTTCCTCTTCTAGAGAACCTGTCAGTTGTTCACTTACACCATTTTATTGACTTTATCTTTGTTAGAAAATACGTTTTGGCAATGTTAAGCCCCACGAGGGTAACCAGATTTTTAAGAATATGTTATTCACCTACAACAGACTTGAATAGTCCATACATTTGGATTGTGCTTGCAGAGGTCCATGCACATGCTGCAAAAGCAATCTCATTCTCAAGACATTTCTGCACTAAATCTGATGCATGTGAATATTACCCATATATAAGCAGTTACCTCAGATAAATCATATATAAGGTGCTTGCTTTTTATACAGGGCTGTTTCTATATAGGTAATAGTCATTAATAGAGATGACCGAACCTACTCGGCCACGCCCCTTTTTCGCCCGAGAACCGCGATTTTCGAGTACTTCCGTACTCAGGCGAAAAGATTCGGGGGGCGCCGTGAGTGAGTGGGGGGTTGCAGCGGGGAGTGGGGGGGAGAGGGAGAGAGAGAGGGCTCCCCCCTGTTCCCCGCTGCTACCCCCCGCTCCGCCACGCCTCCCCCCGCCCCCCGAATCTTTTTACCCGAGTACGGAAGTACTCGAAAATCGCGGTTCTCGATCGAGTAATTACTCGAAACGAGTAGGTTCGCTCATGTCTAGTCATTAATCCTTTCCAATCCAACTTTCCAGACACCCGCACACTCTCCAGCTCTAATTTATTTTGGGTGGGAAAGCACATTGTGGATCCCTTGGAGTTACTCAACAGAAACATATAAAAATGAGCTGTCATAATGGTTTTATTAGCAAATTTTAAAAAATCAAAGGCGAGTTCTGAGCGTTTCACACTGGGAAGATCATTTATAATAATCCTGTAAATATATGTATATTGATATAATGTACATTTATATAATATGACTCTTCATTTATGATTTTTCGATAGATAGATATAGAGTATGCTGGACAGCTCTCAGATATCGGAAGCTGTTCTATAGTACACTATGCAGGACATTGGAGAGCTGTCTGGCATAGTGTTAAAAACATGTGTTGGACCTCGCCAGACATCAGAACTATGCAGGGAAATCTGAATGTCAGACGAGGTCCAACACTGGATTGGAAAGGGTTAAGATAGGGTTGGTCGCTAACCTTATAAAGAGTTCTCCATCTCCACAGTGATGGGTAAAGTTTGCAGGGTAATCTATGAGTGATATGTTTTGCTGATTGATTGCATGAGCACTGATACAATGTTTTCACTTTTCTTCCAGTTTGTAGTTCAGAACCAGATGACGTCCAGGCTGAATCCCAGAACAGCACAAGCCTTTTAATCACTTGGAAGAGGCCTCGGGTTGTTTATGAAGCAGTTATTGAAAGATATGTAGTCTATTATCAGCAGCTACAAGGAGAAGACCAAACAAGACATGAATATCTGACAGATGGCTATCAGGATTTGGTAATTGGACTGCACTTTTTTCTGCTTTGCCCTATGCATAATAAGATGGGAATAAAACACACAACTTCTCTAGGGAGTCATCATGCACTTATGTGGTACTGTAGAGTATATGTATAGCCTGGGGCAGGATGGGATAACGTCCTATGAGATTGGGAACTTCCTCTTTATCCTCTGAGACAAGATCCATTAAAGGGGTTGTCCCGAGAAAGCAAGTGGGGTTATGCACTTCTGTATGGCCATATTAATGCACTTTGTAATATACATCGTGCATTAAATATTGGCCATACAGAAGTTATTCACTTACCTGCTCCGTTGCTGGCGTCCCCGTCTCCATGGTGCCGTCTAATTTCAGCGTCTAATCTCCCGATTAGACGCGCTTGCGCAGAAGGGTCTTCTCCCTTCTCTTGGGTCTCGGCACGAGCGGCGTTCTGGCTCCGCCCCCTTCTACGCGTCATCGCGTAGCTCCGCCCCGTCACGTGTGCCGATTCCAGCCAATCAGGAGGCTGGAATCGGCAATGGACCGCACAGAGCCCACGGTGCACCATGGGAGAAGACCCGCGGTGCATCGTGGGTGAAGATCCCGGCAGCCATCTTGGTAAGGTAAGTAAGAAGTCGCCACAGAGCGGGGATTCGGGTAAGTACTAAACCTTTTTTTTTTTTTTAACCCATCCCTTGTGTTTGTCTCGCGCCGAACGGGGGGCCTATTGAAAAAAAAAAAAGCCGTTTCGGCGCGGGACAACCCCTTTAATTTAAAAAAACCTCCAGCATGCGTATAAGAGGATAGAATCCATGCAAGTACATGCAAAAATCCAAAAATTATGATGTTTTTTATATACTAAATAAATCCATGCATTTTATCCTGACACATGCATGCTGGACTGTATTCTTTGGATCTATGGATTTATGTTTGGAGCTCAGTAGACCCATGCATCCTGTCTGGTACAAGGGTGAGATGGAACACTTTCCTACACTTTCCACTGCCAATGTAAAGGAGTTGTTTGGCATCAAGCACGCCAGTTTCTGTAACCCATGTTCAGATGATTGGGGCAGTCACAGGAATATCTGCAACAAATCTCTGTGTGAATATACTCTAGCACATCTTCATTGCCTTGCTTGATATAGTTTCAGTATAAGGTAACACCAGGTTCCTAATTGAGATTGTTTAAGATGCCCAACTTCTAATTACAGGCAATATTTCTAAAGAGATTAAATCAACCTATACTTGTTTATCAATAAAAACCAGATAGAGAAACATTCCATTTTTGATGAACAAGAAGCGACCCATTGACTTTTATGTAAAACTGTTGGTACTTTTACACTGGGAAATTATCTCCTTAATTATCACTGGAAATGCTAATTGTCCCACCGCCAACAGAGAAATCAGCAGAGCTAAAAATCTAGTTACTGTCAGGCCGTGTAAATAGGAGCTGCTCAGTTTTTCTACATCTCCTGTTTACTGTGAATGGAGGTGGGCGGCCAGAATGATCCCAGCCCACTCCACCTCTACTCACTTGAAGAAGCATCGCTCTTGTGCAAAGTACAGAAGTGAGAGTCATCCCATGTTAAGATACCTTTTAGGTATACTTTGTAACCCGTGCAGAGGTCATTGTTCAGTGAGGAGTAAGCAGGATTTAAACATTTATTGTGGATGCCGGATCCTGTGTTATCTATATATAGGTGTCACCTTTTATTGTAATCCTGCCTGTGATGTTAATAAGGTGATTGCTGAAAAGTTTTCTCTACGGAACAAGAAGTGTCAGACTATTATTAGGCTTTGTGGTCAGTGTGAAAAAAATCACCAAAAATGCTTTAAAAATTTTAACCTGTAAACTTGATTTATACAATAGGTCATTTCCTGATCACTCATTCCCTTTAGGGCTGGGTTCCCATATATCAGTAGTGTCCAGCCATTGTTTTCATGCCAGGGGTAGACACAATTGATGGCATTTTGGTGCACTTTTTGCACTCGTCCGGTATCCAAAGCTGGACAGAAAACCACTGCATGCAACGTTTTTTCCACCCAGCACAGGGAGGAGGTATTCAGCAACAATACTGATGTCCTGGATGTCTTGAACCTCCCCTTAGAAAATTATGGGATCAGTTCTAGCATCGGTTTCCTTCCAGTGTTTCAGTACAATTACAGGGAAAAAGACAGATAGTTAGACGTATGGGAACGCAGCCTAATCTAACTAGACATTTCACTAGTAACCTCAGTTATTTCCATGACATTTTTAGTTAAGCAATTTATAATATTTTCACTTTGTATTTTAGGGTGCAATTTTGTATAATTTAATGCCCAACACAAGTTATGTGCTTCAAGTTGTGGCATTGTGCAGCAATGGTCTGTATGGGAAACGGAGTGATCAGGTGGTCCTTGACCTGACTGTGGATAGCCCAGGTATGGCATTTTAACATATAATCAAAAATGCAAATGTAGATGTGAGATGTAAAGATTTTACTCTGTAGTTTAGCATCACTTTATGTTTCCATTACATATGTGTATTCAAAATGATACTAGAATGATACATGAAATTCTGAAATGTTTACAGTTATTGTGCCTTTGTGTTTGCTGTATTACTTAGTCATGTATAGCCATAGTCTGTAGACAGTGGTACCATTTGGACAGCTATGTTTATTATTAAGTTCGAGGCACCTTCAACATCATATTACAGTGGAGAACATTTATAGGGTGAATTATTTTGTGGGTAGAAATAATGCACTTTTTTGTGTTGTCTACCAAACTTGCAATAGAATTTACACTAACACGCTGATTTTGACAAATGTACTGTTGATTAGAAAACCATCCTGCAACATATGACTGGCGTGACTTGCTGTAGGCAACCAGCCACTTTTATATATTTGGTACATATTTACACCGCACAAAACATGAACTCCCATATTTATTTAACAGTTTTTTCCAAAACAAACAATAATATTAGATTATGTTGGAAACGTGGCAGTGACATACACCAGCTACAAACTGACTGTCTACGTTTCCATCATGTTGGGGAATGGTGCACACAGTACTCTACATGCCTGTCCATATACATCTGTCTATTGAGTCTTAGTATTATCCATGCAAACTGTATTCCAAAGACTTCTAAGTGTTCATGGATTGCTTTGATGGTTTTTATCTTCTCGGTGTTGGTGCAAAATTGGTTATTTAGTTTGTCTATTGAGTTGTTTTTGGCAGTAGGAGACCCTTTAAAATACTTCACATGCAGTAAGTAGCTCATAATTGTGCATAACTTCATAAATACTTGAACTCTGAACAGTCAGTTTCTATACAGTCTTCATACTAACGTCTTTCAAACCTGCAAGATTTTATGTAAAAAGGAATCGTCTATTTGGCATTCATACATTTCTTCATTCTTTCATGTGACCTGTGGTTGTATTTTGTTAAATGTAGACTTTTATATAGTATGTTTCAAGTGGACTCTCTAAGACACTTCCCTGAAGTACATGTGCTTCGCTGGTTCATAAACCATTTGAATTCCGTAGAAGTCAGGTAAAACCTGAGATACAGATGTAGAAGTGCTGAATTTGTTTTTAGACTTTCTGATACTGCTTCGTTTCTGCAGTGCAGAACTTGCATAAATTGTCTTGTGTGTCACATGTGTAAGAAAGTGGGAACAACATATAATTAAGTTGGTCTAAATTCTGACATATACATAGTAACATAGTATTTTAGGCTGAATGAAGACAATGTCCATCTAGTACAGCCTGCTTCTAATCCTTCTTGTTAATCCAGAGGAAGGCTAAAAAAGCCCAACGAGGCAGCTGCCAATTTAGCTCTTTTGGAGGAAAAAAATTCCTTCCCGACTCCATAATGGCAGTCAGAATAATCCCTGAATCAATATTTGAGTTCCACGTAATTCCAAGACCCGGATCAACAACCCCGCTGGTCACCTGATATCTATATCCTGTAATATCATAGCGCTCTAAAAAGGCATCTAGTCCCTTCTTAAACTCCTCTACTGATTTTGCCATCACCACGTCCTCAGGCAGAGAGTTCCACAGTCTCACTGCTTTATGATAGATTCAGTATTGAAAACCCCAAACTGTAACTATTGAGATTATGCTAACCAACTGCAAAGAAACATAGAAGCTTCAGGAAGTGAATTGTTGTGATGCAGATTTCCATTGGGGATTCCACATAATCTATTGAAGAATATCTGACTCGTTCAATGCAAACATTTTAACATGTAACAAGTAAACATTTTATGAAGCATTCACACGTTTATGGTTTCTAATTTCTGCTTCTAATAAAAATAAAAAAATCGTCATTTTGTGTTATTAATAAGTGTATCCTCACTAATGGTTGTGTTCAGACTAAGTGTCCAGTTGTAGCCATTTCAGCCCTCTGTTCATACAGTTTCATGTGACATTCTGTAGCCTAGACCCTTAATAATACGTACTATTTTATGTCATAATTGGTTGCATATATTCATCATTCACTGGAATATAATCAACACAATGCATTTCCTTTGTCACCGCTCTTCTTCTAAATCACTTGGTGGGGGTAGGGTCCTATGCAATATTTATATATAAAGATACATTGTAAATTCGATAATATATTAAGACTAATTTATATTATTAGATCAGGTTTACATTACATTTATTGTTCCATTTAAAATTACATAAGGAGTGAAAAAATATTTTTGTGTTGAATGAATATTGACCCCACTTATTAGTATTGCATAGGATTCTACTTCTAGGAATGAATGTATCCATTAGTTTCTCCCAATTGCATGACCACTCGCTTATCATTTCCACAAACCACTGTAAAATGTCTTAAAAGCAAGAATTTGTGTTGACTTTGTTACATTTATAACTGAATCTACATATATTATATGCCAAGCGTCATGTAATTTTCATCTCTTTATCCATATTCATGTAGTTGGTCATTTTACTTTGTCATTGTTTTGGTTTTTGGCATAAACTTGTAATGGGATTTCCACATACAGTACAACTAGGATTATGTGTTTAATGTTCTTCATTCTAATGAGCTCATGATTATTAATGTAATAAAATATGTATTGTAAGCGTTGTTAATAAGGTTAATCTAGAGCATGCCAGCACTTGCTATACATTTGCTTGTGTAGACCCCACAATGAGTTCAAGTAACCCTACTGAGATAAATCTCAAGGTCTATACATGTTGGCAGCTAATTATGTCCCATTTAGGCGGGATGACAGTCGTCTAACAACTGCACAAGTGCTGATGTCACCGCTAAGGTCGTTAGCACTCGTGCAGAGCATTTAGACTGTTAGGGTTCACCGCTGGATCGTTGGATTCTCGTTTAGCGCTTTACATTCTATGTGAAGTGCTGGGTGGGGAGCGATCACATGCAGCGAGAATCCCATGATTCAGTGATTGTTTTTTATGCTGACTTAAAGTCAGCAATAACAGGAAGTGAATGAATATTAAATGACTTTTTTGCATTTACACGGGACACTTATCACACTTATATTTTTTTTTATTTGAATGATAATCGCCCCGTGTAAATGGCCCTTAATACAGATGGTTTCTTTCTGCAAATACAGTGTATATATATGTGTGTGTTCATTCTGACTATGTGGGCTACAGATAAACTCATCATCATTGTGTGTGAAAGGTAAGAAAATTTTGTTTTCTTAGTTTTTTTTTCTAAGCACAGACACAATCCAGTTACTGCACTGTAGGGTTAACTGTATGTTAATTTCCATCTAGTCATATGATTATTAACCCTTTGCAATCCAATTTTGGATTCAGGGTTTCCCTAGGGGGCTTTCTCTTTCTGCCATTATACAATGGCGCCATCAGCTGGCTAGAGCCAGTACTGCACTATGGGACATGCTGGAGAGGCCCCCGACAATGAAGCGGCCAGTAATCTACAGTAAGAATACCCTGCCGGACGTCTTCCGACATCGGAGCTGTGCAGCCTTCAGTCAGAATGTCTTCAGACGTCAGACAGTGGATTGGAAAGGGTTAACCAACTTGCTAGTTCCTGCTGCTTGTCACTTTGCTGAACCTTTATGTTCAGCCTGTGCCAAATCTTGTCTGGGATAGTATAGCTAATGCTTTTTTACCTAGTAACTCAAAATACTCAGTTTGTTCTGTAAATGCTTCAATACTTTGATTTCCAAAAGTAGAACCTGGGGACCAATATTCATGACGTATGCAGAATAGTTAATAAATAACAAAGTCAGCCATTTATCAGTCCTGTAGTACATTTGTCTTAGACATTGTGGGTAAAGGGGTGGTTTCCCATCTGCACTCAGGGTTCCACTTTTTTGCTCTGTTCGAGGAGCAGGAAAGGAGAATCCCTGCGGCCGAATGGCTCCGTCTCAACACGGAACCAAACAGTGCTGGACAGACCCCATTGACTATAATGGGGTCCGTTTGGTTTCCACGAAGCAGCCTGGCTTTTGGATGGAAGAAAAAGTGCTATTTTGAGCCAGATCTGTGACAGAACCTCCGATGGTTTAACACAGATGTGAAACCAACCTAATTTGGGTAGTTCTGTATATTTTCACAGAGTTGATGTAACCTGCAACTCTAGACTAGAACCTCAAATTCATACTGCCCATTATGTTCAAGTTCACACCCAGCACAAAGGACAGATGAATTGACTATGTGACTGGACCCTATCAGTACACACAGGGAAGATGTCCATAATGTAAATACATTTATAAAATGCCTGCATTATGAAGTACAATTAGTTTTTCCTTATTGTAAATGGAACTATTTCTAAATGTCACTCCTTTCGCATAACAAAAAGCATTCTAAACCATGTGACCCCCAGATGTTCTAAAACTTCTAGTGACTGCATAGTTCCAATACTAATTAAAGAGGTCAGGAATATGTTTGCTCTCATACTGAAGCATACGGTAGAAGATGTTAATTTGCAGATTGAGTCAGTTGTTATATCAGCAGGCAGAAAAATGTTCTTTGACCCAAAGATCTATCATTACTGAAATATTTCTTACCATATAAATGATTGAAGGCTCTAAAAGTTGATATTATGGTGGTTTACTTTTTTTCAGGAAATGACCTCTTCATTGATGTGACGGAGACTGAAGAGGACATAGAGGTAGCATGTTATTCTCATATTTTGTGTAGATGTAAATTGTGTAGAAAGAGAGAAACAAGCAACTATTAAGTTTTATCTTCTGTTCTGTTCAAAATAACCCAGAGAAGCAATAGACTATAGAATTGCAGATATGGTATTGGGACTTAGTTACATAATCAGTAAGGTATTCCCCAAAGGAAAAAAACAACACACAAAAATTGTGCACTCCTATAAGGGGTACAAGATGGTAATATAAAAACAGTCAAGAAAACCCACAGAGGCCACCAAAATGATAAAAAATAGACCTTCAATGCAGCATCTAAATTAATTTTAAAAAATGTACAGAATCCAAGTCCTTGTATACTAATAATGATGAAATGTTGCTGGGGCGCTCTAGAGGGAAATAACTTCATAATTCATAAGACAATTATAACTAAACCCACATTGCTTCTTTTTAAAAGAAGGGAAAATACCAGCTAGAGCCAAAGAAAGTTGCTGGGTGTGTTCACACTGTTGAAACGCCTGAAGAAGCTTGTAAAGAGTGAAACTCAAGTCTAGTGATGACACGCCAGTTAGATGCTGTGAAGCACATGCTGATGCGCTAATGTCCTAATTTTGTCCAAGAATTGAACCAAAATAGGACATGCAATGATTTTTCGAAGTTGAACTGTTAGTCTGAGTGAAAAATTGCTCACATGAGTGAACTTTTTTCATGCAAGTTCTGTCCATCTTGAATAGGGACAGGACTGACAACAATAGGATTAACACGTAAATCTCAACCCTTCCCCATATGGTATTTTCTTTAGATAGATAGATAGATACAGACAGACAGACAAGACCCTCTGTCAGAACAGAATAAAGGGAGAGTGATATAAATGCCGGTGCCTAATTCAATGTTAAATGCAAATACGCCTCATATAAAGGTAATAAATAGAGATGAGCGAGCATACTCGTCCGAGCTTGATGCTCGTTCGAGTATTAGGGTGCTCGAGATGCTCGTTACTCGAGACGAGCACCACGCGGTGCTCGTCTCGATTAAATGAGCACTGACCATTGAATTCAATGGAGGCGGCAATACAGCCGGCTCCATTGAAAGCAATGGGCTGCCGGCGAGCGCGGGATGAATTTTCGGGAAGGGCTTAAATATATAAGCCCTTCCCTGCAATTCATCCAGAAATGTGTAAAAAAAAATATATACTCACCTGGTCTCGGCAGACGGAGTACAGCCGCGGCCAGCTGGCAGTTCTCCTGAACTGCTCTCTGTAGTATTCAGCAGCCGGGGATTTAAAATCCCCGCCTGCTGAATGAGCTGCCTCTGATTGGTCACAGCCTGACCAATCAGAGGCAGCTCTCACTCACACCCATTCATGAATTCATGAATGGATGAGTGAGTGCTGCCTCTGATTGGCTCAGCGCAGGGCCAATCAGGGGCAGCTCTCAGCTGAATGACAGCTGAGCTGAGCCAATCAGTGGCAGCACTCACTCACCCATTCATGAATTCATGAATGGGTGTGAGTGAGAGCTGCCTCTGATTGGTCAGGCTGTGACCAATCAGAGGCAGCTCATTCAGCAGGCGGGGATTTTAAATCCCCGGCTGCTGAATACTACAGAGAGCAGTTCAGGAGAACTGCCAGCTGGCCGCGGCTGAACTCCGTCTGCCGGGACCAGGTGAGTATATATATATATATATATATATATATTATTTTTTTTTACACATTTCTGGATGAATTGCAGGGAAGGGCTTATATATTTAAGCCCTTCCCGAAAAGTCATTGTGCGATCGCCGGCAGCCCATTGCTTTCAATGGAGCCGGCTGTATTGCCGGCTCCATTGAATTCAATGGGCTAACATCGTTCTGCCGGGACAAGGTGAGTATATTTTTTTTTTACTTTTTACACATTTTAGGATGATTTTCAGGTAAGGGCTTATATTTTTAAGCCCTTCCCGAAAATTCATCCCGCGCTCGCCTGCAGCCCATTGCTTTCAATGTAGCCGGCTGTATTGCCGGCTCCATTGAATTCAATGGGCTAACATCATTCTACTCTGCCACAGCTGTTACAGCTGTGGCAGAGGAGAACGATCGTTATGCTGATAGTGCGGGGGGGGGGGGGGGGGGTCTCTCACTCTTGCCACTATTGTGGCTTAATAGTGAGACTTCGGAGCCCGAAATGCAGCCCTGCATGTTGCTCCTCGCCTGCCCTATCTATTTCTGTGTTTTTTACATGACTTTGGTGATTTGCTAAGATTTTCACAAATGAAAACCTTAGCGGACCACCAGTCATATACAAAAATGCTCGAGTCGCCCATTGAACTCTCGAGCATCACTGAAAGTTCGACTCGAGTAACGAGCACTCGAGCATTTTGGTGCTCGCTCATCTCTAGCAATAAACCAATGTGTGATTCTAATTCATAATGCAAAGTGCAGAGGACAAACATGCCTCATATGAAGATATGAAAGAATGCAGCATATTATAAGCAAAAGTAAAATAAGCATACCTAAAATGTATATATTTTCTCCTTAGGCTGCCTGTCCACGGGCGGGTTTTCATTGCGTTTCCCACGGCGATAATCCGGCCGCGGGGAACGCAGTGATAGCTCTCCATAGCGTTGCTATGGAGAGCGCTTCCCCCCTGTCCACAAGCGGAGCATCATAGCGATTTTCCGCCCGCGGGCGGCAAATCGCAGCCAGATTGGCAGACCGGCGGAGATCCATCTGCCAGCTCCTGCTTCCGGGCAGTGGCTCCCACGGCGGAGATCCGCCTCGGGATATTGCAACGCCCGTGGTCAGGGGGCCTTAGGGAGAGCATCTAGACATAGCATGGAGCTAGATGAACATGAGTAATAAAATCATAGGTAGATCTAGACCAGTGTTTCCAAACTCCAGTCCTCAAGAACTACCAACAGGTCATGTTTTCAGGATATCCTATAGTAAGAACACTTGTGGCACTGACCATGCAATACTGAGGAAATCCTGAAAACATGACCTGTTGGAGGTTCCTGCGGACTGGAGGTGGGAAACCCTGGTCTACATAGGTGTGTTATCTCTGTTTTGGAGCAGCTCTCTATCTAGATATACCTATGATTCTGTTAAGCCGGTTTCAGACAAGTGTACTGTAATACAGGTCCGTAATACGGATGAGTTACAGATGATATTGCATCGTATGTCAGCAGTATTTCCACAGATTTTGATCTGTATTTTCCTCCATTTTTGCTTTTATTTGTTAGAGCATAAATGCTGATCCGTATTTGCCCACTAAAACATAATACCAATGAAAGCAACTATGGAGGTAAAAACAGACAAAAATGGCGCATGCTATGTTTTTAAAACAAGGCTGTGCAAAATACAGCCATATGAGTAGATACAGAGATTTACGTTAGCTCTGTTTTACGGTCTGCAAAAAACAAACCAAATACAGAGTTGAAATACACTTGTCTGAAAGCGGCCTACTGATGACGGTAAACAGAGGGGACATTTATAAAACTTTTTACGTGACTTTTGTTGGTTTGCATCACCATCTGCTTTTTTCCTAAAGAGGGGGCATGGCTTGTTGGGAGGGGGCATGGTTGCCCCGAACCAACACATTTAGGAATAATTTACGACAGAAACCATTGTAAAATATGCCACAAACATCCATTTATTTTTGTGTAGGTGCACAGAGATGCTGAGATGTGCCTAATATATAAAGAGGCACATGTCTCATCATATATTAGGCGCATCAAGTGCCGGGGAAAATAATATTAAGACCAGTCTTAATAGATGTCCCCCATAACCTAGCTACACACTATATCTTGAGCATTTTTAAAAACTTTTGCTTACTATGTCATATTTAATATTCTTACGAGGCTGTGTGCACTGTTTCTTGCCTGTGTCCCCACAAAGTTGGCACACTCTTTTTCGGACAACTCTGTGTATGTGCTCTCCCATTCATCTCTATTGGAGAGTGCGCACATGCACAACCTTCTGCAAAGAGTCACGCTGTGGGCACCCAACGTTTCGGGAACACAGCACTGGAACAGGGCACCCAGTGAGCATGAAACTCAGCTGTCTGGACTCCCTGTTCGCCCATCGCGGAGTCCCAAAATGTCATTTATGGAGCTCAAATGTGATGACAAGTGCCCTTTAAGTCCTGATGTTTAGCACCTTAGATGTGGCAGTTCACACTGTCGATGGAATTTTATCCTGAAAATTCCATCATCAAGTAGTGTTGTCTTTTTATGGCAGTCGTGGGGTGCCATCAGTAAGTGGAATTAATAGGTACCTATCAGTTTTATACTAAAAGCCTGTAATGCATAGGAATACATAAATATTGCAGTGCATTGCATGGGGAAAGTTGAATTCATTTTAAGTCGCCTAATGGAGATCGACAAATCATCTGGCTGCAAAGAAATGGCTGGTTGGCTGTGGCTTCCTGCTGGCAAGAGCGTGGTCTAGGGAGTTTATCGTCCCGTGCCTCACTTATTAACCCCTTCCCTCTCCATGACGTATAGGAGGCAACCTCTCTTCATACAGTGCGGGCATCAGCTGTTTGTTACAGATGACACCCGCGGGCAATAGTCGCTATCGGCCGTTTGGCCGATCGCGGCTATTAACCAATTAAAGAAATGATGTTCGGGTGTGCCGCACGCCCCCCCTCCCCCGCGGTGAGATCGGGGGAGCCGTGCAGGTGTCATGGCAGCCGGGGGCCTTCTAAAAGGCCCCAGGGCTGCCTTACCAGATTGCCTATCAAGCCATCCCCGTGGGGTGGCTTGATAGACTGCCTGTTGAATGGCAGTATGACGTAATGCTATAGCATACTGCAGGAGCGATCAAAGCATCACTGGTTGTAGTCCCCTAGGAGGACTTTAAAGTAAGGTTAAAAAAAAACAATAAAGTTTTTTTAATTGTAAAAAAAAAAAAAAAAGTTATAAAAGTTTAAATCACCCCCCTTTTGCATATCTATTATTAAAAAATCTAAATCATAAAATAAAAATATGTATCTGGTATCACCGCGTCCGTAAACGTCTGATCTATCAAAGTAGTGCATTATTTTTCCCACATGGTGAATGTCGTCCAAAAAATGCATTTTTTTAGTTACCCTGTCTCCCAGAAAAAATGCAATAAAAAGCGATCAAAAAGCCGTATGTATTCCAAATCGGTAGTATCAGAAACTACAGGACATCACGCAAAAAATGAGCCCTTGCTCAACTACGTCGATGGAAAAATAGAAGAAAAGTTATTGCGCGCACAAAATGACCGCAGAAAATAATTGAAAAAAATTAAATGTCTTTGAAAAAAAAGAGTAGTATAGTAGAAAAAAAACCTATACAAGTTTGGTATCGTAGTAATCGTACCGACCCATAGAATAAAGTTATCATGTCGCTTTTGTTGCCGTTTGTGCGCCGTAGAAACAAGACGCACTGAAAAATGGTGGAATGTCAGGTTTTTTTTCTCATTTTACTCCACTTAGAATTTTTAAAAAGTTTTTCAGTACATTATATGGTACTTTAAATAGTACCATTGAAAAACACAACTCATTCCGCAAAAAACAAGCCTTCATACAGCGACGTCGATGAATAAATAAAGGAGTTACGATTTTTTTGAACGGGGGAGGAAAAAACGAAAATGGAAAAAGAAAAAGGGGCCACGTCATTAAGGGGTTAAAGAGAATTGCTCTGAGATAA
Source organism: Eleutherodactylus coqui (assembly GCF_035609145.1). Classification (NCBI taxonomy): domain Eukaryota; kingdom Metazoa; phylum Chordata; class Amphibia; order Anura; family Eleutherodactylidae; genus Eleutherodactylus; species Eleutherodactylus coqui. The sequence goes on from NC_089838.1 coordinate 159,088,212, forward strand.
CATGTTTAACTGGCACCATTGTGAGCCACATTGGTTGATATAACTTACTGTGCTCAGCTTTTCGCCACATATTAATGTGGGTGTTTATGGGAGAAATATAGGGCAAAAATCTGAGAAGATAGGAGGTGCTGAGATTTCCCAGCAGATGGTTCTTGCAGCACATGAAAGAGGTTTTGTAAAGCAACATATATTAAAGTTACCATAAATGAGAGAGAATCCTTTCACATGTGTTCTAGAAGCCAGAGTCCATCATTAGGGAAGCACTGAGTGAATTCCTTTTTTTATTCATAAATATCTAGCTCTATTGTATTACCAATAGAGATGAGCGAACATACTCTGCCGAGCTTGATGCTCATTCGAGTATTAGCATACTCAATGGTGCTCGTTACTTGAGCGAGTACCACGCCGTGTTCAACTCCTCCCCGTTTTGACCCCTCACCGCATTACCACTTCCTGCTGTGACGTGCGAGAGAGAGAGAGAGAGAGAGAAAGAGAGAGAGGTTTCCTCCAGCAGACTGCTCATAATTGGCAGTATTCATACCATAGTTACATTGTTTATAAGGCTGAAAAGGACATATGTCCATCCAATTTAGCCTATTATCCTGCCATGTTGATCCAGGGGAAGACAGAAAACCCCATGAGGTAGAAGCCAATTGTTCTCATTTTAGGGGGAAAACAACCCTTCCCGACTTCAAATCTGGCAATCAGAATAATCCCTGGATCGAAAACCCTATTGAAGTAATCAGTTACTATAACATGTAATATTGTATTGCTCAAAAAAGACATCCAGGCCCCTCTTAAACCTTTTTTAGTGCGTTCGCTATCACCACATCTTCAGGCAGAGAATTCCATAGTCTCACTGCTCTTACAGTAAAGAACCCCCTTCTATGTCCGTGTAGAAATCTTCTTTCCTCTAGACGTAGAGGATGCCATCTTGTTACAGTCACAGTCCTGGGTATAAACAGATCATGGGAGAGATCTCTGTATTGTCCCCTGATATATTCATACATAGTTATTAGGTCACCCTCAGCCGGCTTTTTTCTAAACTAAACCCCAATTTTGATAACTTCTCTGGGTATTGTAGTCCGCCCATTCCATTTATTACTTTGAACCAAACTTTTTTAGTGTCCATTGTTTTTGATGTCACATGTGATGTTTTATACAAAGTGCTTGCATTCTTTATAAAGTAAAGATCACTTTTGAGCAGTTGCTTTTATCTTCTACAGGAAAGTGAAGAAGATGAAAATACATTTGCAATACCATTGAGCACTGTAAGCACTAGAAACCAAATACATGGACAAGGAGCTCAAGCGACAACTTCTCAGTACACAGAAGAGCTGGGTTCTCTGCCATACAAACCAACACAAGAAACATCAAAGGACCAAGTATATAGGCAGCCTGATCGTCTTAAAACCTTATTGTATCCTACTTTACAGTCTACAGCAAAACCATCTGCTGTTGCAGCTATTGATGCATATAGAGTAAAAGCCGCTAAAGATGAAGCACAAGACTATGAAACTAAAGAGCTAAAAAGTAAGGTTGAATTATGGATACTTAATGTCTCTGACAGCACAAAACCACCTGTTGAAAATGATGGTCATACCAATGCTATTAATGAACTTCCAATGACCACCACGAGTTGGAAAAGGAGAATCTTGGTGCCGAATGAAAGATTTCATTACAGTGATAATGACACCTCCTCCACAACTACAACCACCTTTAGTTCAACGGTCACTCCAGTAAAAGCCACTCAGGGAGATAACATTTCTTTACAGTCTCCACAAACAAGTCCCAATGAAGATATTTCCCCAGGCGCTAATAAAGAATTTATAAACCTAGCGACCGATGAAACACTCAAAGTACTGAATGCTACTTCTCAACCCAGTGTTCTTACAGAAGAGATGAGGCGTGTGGTCAATTCAGTTTTTCCGAATGAAATATTTTCATCATCTCCCAGCAGTGCAGGGCTGCTACCATCTACTTTGCTTCCAGAATTAGAGAAGCCCTACGTTTCAACATCTACTTTTCCTTCTCTGGAAACATTTCAGTCTATCTCTCCAAGCCTTCAACAGCATGGCTCTGCTTCTTCTGCGACTGAGGTACTCTCTCAGACAACCCAACCAGTATCGAATGGTGAGATACCTCTTCAACCCTCATACACTAGTGAAGTTTTTCCTCTAGTTACTCCTTTGTTGTCTGACACGCAGTTCCTGAAAGCTACCCCTGCTACTTCCGATATTGGTCAGATCCTGCATGCCACACCCGTATTTCCCAATGTTGATGTGTCATTTGAACCTTCCCTGTCTTCCTATGAAGGCCTTCCTTTGCTTACACTTTCCTCCACCTCCTCCAGTAGAAAAGTGTTTGGTCATCATGCAGTTTCAGAAATGTTCTCACAAGTCATGCAGACTGTTGCAACTGATACCCTTTCTTTGCATGTTTCTTTGGCCTTGCCTGAAACCAATGCATTAGGTCAGCCAAGCCAAACACATGATTCTGATGTAAAACCACATCAGACCGCTCATGCTGCTTCTGAGATGCTAACAAACGGCCATGAGGGTGACACCTTTAATAATGTTCATTTGATTTCTCAACTTGAATCTTCCAGCACTGATTTAAAGATGCATGCATTGTCCACGGTGTCTGAACTTGCCTATCCTTTTTCTAATAATTTGGCTTCCACAGAACCCCTTGCTGTTTCCTCTGACTCATCAGCCTATGTGCATGATTCTGTTGGCATATTTCACCAGGGTACCTTAGCTACAATGTCTAGCACTGAACTACAGCTTAAACCAAGTACTGTAATGACACAAGGGGATGTTTTACTTCAGCCTACACACACCATTCTTAGTGAAGGGGAGAATTCAGAAACATTCTCTGGTAGTGGGGATTTTTTAAATGGGATAGATGATTTGAAAAGTCTTAATGAGACCTCAGCTTCTACGGTAGCTCCAGTAAGATACACCATACCTGAGCTTAATCAGAGCCAACCTATTACCATGGGCCCTACAGTAGATGACTTTGACACTGGACGGCAAACTACCTCTACTTATGGTGAAGTAGCTTTACACAAAGAACATCAAGTGATGGCACATATTTCTTCATCTGGTGTAATAAGGGAAACTAAATTTTCGCCAGAAATCAATCCAGTGTCTCTTCCCACTACTAGAAATTTTGATGCTGACATTAACGCAATGTCAGAAAATCTGCTACCTGTTCAGCCATTGAATGCTGTATCCACAACCTCTGGTGACATATTGCTTAAAGCTACGCTTGCTGCAGCCTCAAAAACTGTCTCTGCTTTTGCTGATCTGCTACTCTTGCCAACTCAGGATTTCTTTTATGAGATACCAGAAAAAGCCATTAATGAAGCACTGACGCAGACTGTGTTGCAGTTGCCTAATACTAGCATTGCTTCAGCTGTACCCAGTGTCGGAGAGTTGAATGAAACATCCAGTTCCTATCATATAGGCTCTAACACTGGCACTGTGCTGCTGCCTTCTGTCGGTGCTACTGCTGAGTCTTTGTTGCATTCTATATATGTTCCACCTGTTGGTAATTCCTTGTCTCCGAGTTCTGTTCCGCCTGCATATTCCCAGCAAACTATGTCAGTCTTGCATGAGAATGTTGTTACGCCTCATTTGTTCTCTAATGTAAATTCTGATGGAAATGTATCACAGTCAGATGGTAATAACATAATTGTTAAGCCATTAGATATTGTACCTGACTATGAATCTGCAGTTTCTCAGACAATTTCTACTCCATTGTTGCCTTCCAGTATGTTACCACAAGACACTACCTTGTATGTCCATACACCACCATATGCTTATCCTACGCATGGCAGTCCTGTTGTGTCTTCACAATATACTAAAGGCAATGTGTTACCCACCTCTGCTCTTGAAAGAAAAGCTAAAGAATCTGTTGACCATCCTGTTATTTTACCAAATGTGTATGTTTCTGTTACAGCTGATTCTCCAAACAGTGAGAGTCCTAGCACTTTATCAATGTTAACAGCTACATCTCAAACAACAACTGATGTGTTATCTACTGTCAGCACTTATACCAAAATGGGCCCTTCTGTAGTGGATGATGGCTATCTTGTTGTAGCTAAAACAGATTCCACGCCATCTACAGAATCCCAAGAGAATGCAGTAGCTGATACTAGTAGTTATGCGTACAGCGGGATGGAGAAGAGTAATTTAAATTCAGTTGAAGCCACGGAACAGCCTGAAGAAGGAAGCGCATTATCAACAGCTGCATCGGAGACCGCACCAAGCGATGACATAGAAGAAACAAGCCATTCGACACCTCCAAGTGTTGACTTGAAGAAACACAGTTACCCAACTCTTCTGGCAACGCACATTCAGACTGATAATGCCGCTTTGGAAAATACATCTGAGTCAAGTTCTTGGGCAGTACTGACTAGTGATGAAGAAAGTGGTTCTGGTCAAAGTACCTCAGATAGTCTTAGTGATAACGAGACTTCTACAGATTTCAATTTTTCAGACCTTAATGACAGAGACAAAGAGTTTGATGTTGCAGTTGAACCAGGTAAAGCAGATTTGACTCCTGGATCTGAAATGACATCACCACCATCTATAAGTAATGATCGTTCAACAGTAGTCAACGAGTCTGAGGCAGGTTAGTGGTGGAGAATACAGCTGGATACCGTATTGCCTCATACGATATGAAATTATTATATATGTTTTGTGAAACATCGGCAATATTCTGATCTATAATGTAGTATGAAAACAGTGTTATTGAAGTTTAGAAAAATAAGTGTGTGAAAGGAATAAGTGGCACATTTCTTGTTACCCAAGTTTCTAGAATCAGTCCGTTAAGTGAAAGGTAACATTTTTTTTCAAGCCAGCCGTTTATACTTGTCCATGGTAAGTTTGCTTTTCTTCTCGGGAGGACTGCAGGATTTTAGATACAGTATTGTTTGAGTTAGTTAGTACTTTTGAAATGTAACTGATGTCTTAAAATAAACAGTAATATTAAACTTGAGCCACTATGATTCCTAACATAGCTTGCGCTTCTTTTAATCTCTTTGGTTATGGGTGCACTAGCCTTTGCAACCTTTTGTGTGTTCCTGCAACTGGGTTCTCTTGCTTTGCTTTCCCTTTGCTTCTGGAATCTAATCAAATAAGCGTGATAACTAATGTAACAACCATGCAACCAATTGTTACATATGAATGCATGCAGCATGTCCTGATCAATTAATGATTTCTCCGCAACAAGGTTTAAAGAGAGAAGGTTTCGTCCCAATCACTGTGGATTATGTACCAAAGACAAAATGGGTAATAACGGGCATGACTCATAGTAAGCATGTGTGTTTCCACACCAAACATTGCTCTCCCTTTTTCTTGATACACAAAAATGTAGGTTATTTTAAAGGTGTCATCCATCCGCTTGGAGAGCATCTGGCAGTGTATCAATTTTTATGATACTGTTAAAGCAATTAACCATGATAGCAGGCACCAAAGGTTAACAGGAAACCTGCAAACGTATTTTTAGAAATATTAGACTTCTGATGTGGATATACAAAGTATCATAAGGCTGCAATCGTCGTATTCACTTTAAGAGGACCCGTCACATCCTCTAATTAGCAGGACAGGCTGCTTACCTTTAGAATTGTGTCCCTGCTGACTCAAACACCATTTTCCTTGTAAGCCCTCCCCATTCACCCACATCAGCTCCCATTACATATGGAGCTGCTGTACTAGTCTTCATTCAAGTATGTGTCATATAATGTCACCCATTGACACTGAGCAGTGTAGACCATCAGGGGGGCTGTACTCGTCTTGACAGAAAACTAGTACCAGCTCCTAATTTGACAGAAACTGTTATGGGCGAATGGGGGGGCCTACCGGAAAAGAGAAATGGTCATTAAGTCAGCGGGCACATGGATGTAAAGGTATGGATTTTGCCCCATTGATCAGAGGCCATGACAGGTCATCTTTAAGGGGGAAGGGCCACTGATGGTAGGTGAACAAACACTACATATCTCTGACTTTGCTCATACTTCTTAAGTTCAGTACTGTAGTCAGCTGGTCAAAGACTGATTTTGAGCTTTCATTAGGAATTATAATGAACAGGACTCTACTGGGTAAAAAATATAGGCCTAGACCTGACTATAGGCAAGAGTTCCAATTAGAGTAGATTATACGAAGATTTCTCAATGATTCATCTTTAGTGTACATTTACTCCAAACTTCTGGTTGTCTTCACAAGTTAGGCTGGGTTCACATCAGTGTTTTGTTTTCTGTATTCCTATTCCATCTGAAGAGCAGAAAAATAGAAAAAACTAATCTAGTAAAACGCCCATTGATTTCAGTGAGACTTTAGTTTCTGCTCGCTTCTGTTCCATTGAGTTTCCGTTTTTTTAACTGAAAAAAAGACAGCCCTTCAGGACTTTTTTTCCCCCATCCAAAAAAATGGAAACTGGAGAGAAAAATAACCCATAATTTGAAAGTTGATCATAACGGATGTCTACCTGATGCAAACTACCTGTTTTATTGACTGGCATGCTGCCTTCAGTTTGCACCATTTAGACAACCGTTTTTATTGTTCTCTAAAGATAAAAAAACTGATCTGTTAATGGATGACAGAACGCTGATGGGAACACAGCCTTAGATATCAAACCGTGACTGCCGGGTTCCTAACCTGTGAGGGTGAAGGGTAGATTTCTTTTTTATGTGATTTTTTTTTTCAGAGCTCTCTATAATACTGCAGAAGCAAATCTTTAAAAATGATTGCCATTTCCTCAATAGTGAATTTTTACAGTGTTATTTTAGTTCCTTTCCTCTAGCAAACCGGTAGAGATAATAGGTGTAATAATGGAGCTGCTAAAACATCAGTCTCTAACATATACTTTAGTAGAATTGACTTCTGCAAGCTTATTATCTGTAAGTTTAATATAAATACACATTATTCCATGTTCCTCTGTAAATCCAGCAGTACAATACAAGTACTTTTACAGCAGACTGTAATGGACCTATAGACAAGCAGATGTAGTCTTATCTGCATGAAGGCAGCCTCTTTACTCAAATGGCCAATGGCTCTGCTTTTAAAGAGGACAACAGTAAAAATATATCACAAGGCGTCTATGCACCTCTCTGTATTATATATAGTAATCAAGACATGAATGTGTTCCAGTCTTAAAGAGATCGTCTGGTAGCTCAATTAGAAAAAGACTGAAGTGACTATGGAGTAAGTAAAGAAATGAGCCTATGCTCACCCATTGTGGTCACCACCACTCCGATCCCCCCAGTCTCCATTCACTTCCAAGTGTTGCTGGGTACCGTCTGTTCACATCACCATTGTGGCCAGTCACTTGTCTTGGTTGTAGCAATGCTGAGGCCAGTGATGGGCAGCTTAGATGTGATCATACTACTAAAATTAGCTGCCGGACAACCCCTTTAATGCTTCATAAGATACTTTTTAGTTTCCTCTTGTCATTTAAAACTATACATTGGAGTCATATTGCTTTTCAAGCTAATACTTATAGTTTGTGTTTTTTGGATGGACACTATTTTATCAGAAATTACTATTTCATTTCCACCTCTATTAAGTGTTTAGTAAAATTGGTTTAGAATGCCACATTACTACTTGTAATGCCAGGGAACTTACACATACACTCAAGCAGTCAGAGGCCTAATGCAGTGTTTCAAAAACCTTAAAATCCTGTCTTTAAAAAATCTGAACAGGATTTTCTTAAAAGGACCTGTCGGCTCGCACACGCTAACCAAGCTGCAGGCATGATGTTATAGAGCAGGAGGAGCTGAGCAGACTGATATATAGGTGTATGAAGGAAGATTCAGTAGAACTTGTATTAGAATCATTCATATCTCTGCTCATTATGGGGTTAATGGTCCAGTGGGCGGTCCTATTACAGACTGACAGTTATTTCTGTACCTACAGACATACACAGATAGCTGTCAAACACTGATAGCTCCGCCCACTGGACCATTAAGCCCTGAATGAGCAGAGATATAAAGTAATAAAATACAAGTTGTACTGAATCTTTTACCATAAAACTATATATCAATCTGCTCTGCTTCTCCTGTTCTTTAACCTGCTGCCTGCGGTTTGGACAGCATCGTCAAGCTGACAGATTCCCTTTAACCCCTCCCACCTGAAGACGTAAGGTTACGTCATGGCAGAATGGTACTTAAGGCAACATGACGTAACCTTACGTCATGTGGATTTCGCTGGATTTAAAGAGATCCCACTGTATCCAGCAGCGGGAGCCGGCTGTTACTGATAGCTGGCCTCTCGCTGCAACACCGGGGGTGCATTGGGACAGCGACCCCCGCTTTTATCCGCGATCTATGTAATCGCGGTGCGTAAAGGGTTCACAGTGGAGGCGTGCTTCCTATATGATGCCACCGGACCCCTTGATGTAATCAGGGAGGGACGATGGGTTGCCATGGCAACAGGATGCTAGATACAGGCGTCCTGCTTTGACAGTGCCTATGATCGCTATAACCAGCGATAAGGCATTGCAGCACAGAAGTCCTGCAATGCCTTATCATAGTGATCATAGCTGCTATGGATCAGGTCCCCTTTAGGGACCTAAACACTGTAAATAAACAAAATAAATGGCGCAAAAAGAAAAAATATTTTAAAAAAACCTTTTTTGCTTATTTTCCCCTATTTATATGAAAAAAATTAAGAATGTAAGAAAATCCCCACGTGTAGTATCATCTTGTCCATAATGACCTGTGCTATATTTTGAGCACACTAATTATCCTGCTCAGCAAAAAAACAGAGGAAAATGCTTATTTTAGTCATTTTACCTCTAAAAAAGCGTAATAAGAACGATCAAAAAAGCCATAAGTACCGAAAATGGTAAAAAATAAAACTTCAGCTTGTGACGCAAAAAACAAGCCCTTACAGAGCTCCGACCATGGAAAAATAAAAAAGTTATGCGGCTTTGAATGCAAGGATGCAAAAATAATTATCATTTCCAAAAGTGGAAAAAAAAAACTAAAAAATTATAATGTTTTTGGTATCGTAATCGTACCGACCTGCAGAAAAATGTATTGTCATTTATGCTCTCTGAGGCTGTTAAAAAAACAATGGCAGAATTGATGTGTTCTCTCCCTGCTCTCCCCTCCAAAAATAAATAAATAAAAGTTTTACAATACATTATATGCTCCCAAAAATGGTCGCAATAAGAAATATAGCTCGTCATACAAAAACAGGCCCTCGTACGGCCGCTTTGACAGAAAATAATAAAGTCATAGCTCTTGAAAAATGGAACTGAAAATCCCCCCAAAAAATCGTTGCGTCCTTGTGCCCAAAATAGGCCATGTCCTTAAGGGGTTAAAAATGATTTGCCATCTCTCCTGACTTGTATGGAATAGTAAATATTTGCATTCTTCGTGATATAACCATTGTGGATCATCTTTTCTTGAAACTCTGTGTTGTGCCAGTCCTGTGTTATTCCTCCTAGAAACGTATCACTAGACTGACATCTAGAAGCTATCTGTACATGGGTGCCCCTACACAATGGTCTTGTCCAATTAGTGCTGATAGTGAGACTGTGTAGGGACATACCATTTTGACAATAAGAAAGGTGACACCTTTATTCAGAAATGTAGAGAGGTAACAGGAACAACACAAAGCAGCGATGAAAACATGATCCAGAATAATTAACTAAGGAACTAAAGCAGACATGTCAGCAGAGTTGGTGGGTCGTCTTTAAAGGGGTCCTCATTAGACACTGAGTGTTTCCTTCAGCTACAGACTTGGTTATTGCAACAGGAAATTACAATCCATTATAATATTTTTATTAAATGTTGTTGAAATCACTCTGTCCATTAGACAATAACTATCATAGTCTGCTTTGACATGAGTAGGGGTAAGCTCTGTGTTAGTCATAATTCAATCTTTGTTCCATTTCTGGAGCAGAGAAATGGAATTAAAATGGAAATAAAAATGTCCTATTGATTTCAATAGGCTCTCAAAAAAGTAAACAGCAAACAGGCAGCTTTTCATTTCTTTCTATTTCATTACGTTACGGAAGTACAAGATAAGCTTACCGTTTTGCTTTCCGTTTTTTTGAAAAGCCATTGAAATCAATGGAGAAAAGAACAAATGTTTATTTCCATTTTAATTCCCTTTTCTGCTCCAAAAACAGCTAAAAGCCCTTACAAAGTTGTGAACCTAGCCTTATTCGATAATGGACTGCACACGTATGTACTTTTTAGAATTACCTTAACACATTATACATTTCTGTGCAGCACATTTTCAAACTGAGGTACAATATAACAAACAATAAAGAAAGCACTCTTAATTTGTGTAATACAGCTCTGTCTCCACTAGATGGCAGTGTTCTTCCAAGAATTTGTAAAACAAGTCATGCACTCAATCAGGAGAATAGTAGACACCATGATACAAAACTACTACAATGAGCACTGCCCTCATATCAAGAGTGCTTTTCATATCTGTTCCTATATATACATTCATACAAATACCAGTAAGCTTACAATCGGTCATATCAGACCGTATTGCATGTAATTAACCTTTTTGGACAAATTTTAAACTCGGTCATAATTTATTAGATGCTTAAAAGAGCACTGATGGGACAAGTATAAAAAAAGATCAGTCCTTCGATAAAGCACTCATTACTATGTGCACAAACATAACTGAATCAAGCTTTGGTAATGTGATCATTTCCAAAATATTGTTGGACTCACTTACTGGAATATAGTTCTATAAACCTGTATAGTGCAATATACTGGTTCCATGTAAATGATATATCTTAGTATTGTAATGTGGCATCAGGATTATTAATCGTGGTTCTAAAAGCCACGGGGCATTTGTGCTATTTTAGATTAACCATCAGTGTAGACAACGCAATTAAACACAACATCATTTTGTAAGAGATTTTCAAGATAAACTTGTATGTCCAGTGGAAAATTCATCTTCAAATGCCCTGTTTGGGAGTTCTAAGTTAATATGGCCGGTCCACCCTTCAGGATGATTATCCATAACTTAGGGCATAGAGTGGTTACAAAGAGCTTTACTCTACTTCTGTAAGACTTGGCATGCACATCCATTACACAACAGCGTATTTTAAACAGGTTGCTGCATAGGATAGGAGTTAACTTGCTGATTGGTGGGGATCTCACTCCGGAGACCCCCACTGATCTCCAGAATAGAACTTCGTGTCCCGTTCTGTCTGTCACTGCGAGGGTCGCTTCTACTACCGCTGTGACATCGGCATGAAGGGAGCACTAGCTGAGCATGCATGGTCAGCTCTCCATTCCTTTTAAATGGGACTGATGGAGATGCCTGAGTGGTTGTTGCATGTGTATCTCTGCATCCCTATCAAAAGTGAATGATTCGTCTGTGCAACCAGCACTACTTTCAGTAACCTCACAGAAAGGGTGCAAGACCCCCAATCTCTAGATACGCAAGGGCCTAAGCAGTGAGACTCCCACCGATCAGCAAGTTATCCCTGGATAGGCAATGATTTGCAGTCTTGGTGCAACCCTTTTAACCCCTTCAGTGGCAGGTTTATTATTACCATATTATGGCAGGGAAATCTCTGGGGCTTGCTGCGCTGAGTATGCAGTAAAAACCCCAGAAGATTTCAGATGACAGCTCAGTGCTCTGCACATTTCAGCACTAGAGCTGTCCACGGAAATCTTCAGGGTTTAACTGCATGTCAGTGCAGCAGGCCCCGGAGATTTTCTGGGCGTGCCACTAAAGAGGTTGATGGAAACTGTGCCTTATTTCCCCTATTGTGGCACCATAGTGAAATTGAACATTTGCTGCCAAATTTCCTTACAGATTGCAATTTATTGATTGGGATCCCAGTTACACGCTATGATCAGCCAATTATCAAGGAACTCTTTTGACTGAAGGGTTTGTCCAAAGCAGACAATCCCTTTTAATGTGTGTTAAGCAGACACATTACAACTGTGCATTACTGCGTATTACAGATAATAGCCCAAAAGCATTAGATATATGTAGCTATAAAAAAAAAACACCATGAAACAACCTTGCTGGTCTGAATGTATAATTAACCGGCAGAACTACTGGAAATTTAAAGTTGATTTAAATTTCCAATAAGTAGTCTATAGCCTGCTTTTTTTAGGCCATTTTAAGGCTGGGACTCCAGTGAAACTTATCTTACGAGATATGTTGTAATACAATGTGATGAGTACATACTATAGTAATGTTACAGTTGCAAGAAAAAGTTGGCGAACCCTTTGGAATCACCTGGATTTCTGCATTCATTGCTAATATACTGTGTCCATAACTGTGACTAAGGGTGAATGCACATGCCCATAGCATGCTATGCAAAAGTGATTCTACATGCTCTATTTGCCTGCAGTGTCCGCACGGACGGCTTTCATTGAAGTCAATTCCATGGGAAAAGCAGGAGCTTACAAAAAAATCTGTACTGTGCATGTCCAACGGCAAGCCGTGCGGACCATCCTCAGTACAGATGAAGATCAATATAGCAGGTACGCAGACTGTTGCCAGGGCTGGATTCCGCATGCAGAGTCCGGATCGGCCTTGTGCATGCAACCTTAGATAACAATAAGATCAAATATGATCTAACTGAATTAACTTAAAGGGGTTCTGTCATTAAAAAAAAAACCTATACTTACCTATTCCTTCCCTGTCACTTTACTTACCAGATCTTCAACTCACCTATCTTCTCCTGTCTTCTGCACCCGGGGGGTGGGATTCACCTCACCTCCAGCTGGCTGATTCTTCTGCTTCCTGTGATGTTGCGTGCATTCACAGGCATTCTTCTTCCTGCCTGGCAATGTATGTTACGTCACTAGTTCACAACCTAGCAAGAGTGCCGAGCTATTGCAGAGACTGTGCATGCATGCCTCCTCTGGAATAGCCGGCCGGCAGGAGGAGATGTGACCTGGGGGACTGCAGAAGCTCAGGGAGAAGATGCCGTAAGGAGTCTGCCTGTGAAGAAATGGGTGAGTATAGAATATTTTTTTTTAATGACAAAACCCAACACAAAGCATCGTATTGTTCATACCTTTTATTGAACACATTGAGTAAACATCCAGTGTACAAGGACAAAAAGTAAATGAACCTTCGACTTTAACCCCTTAGTGACGACGCTATCGTAAAACTACGTCCTGCTATAGCAGGACGTGTATGGAGGGAGGTAGCGCCGCTATCTCCCTCCATACAGCGCGGGCGTCAGCTGTTTATTACAGCTGACACCCACGGGCAATAGCCGCGCTCGGCCGATCGCGGCTATTAACCCTCTAAATGCCACTGTCAATTCTGACAGCGGCATTTAAATCCCCTGAATGCTGTTCGGGGGTCCCGAACGGCCCCCCCGCGGTGAGATCGGGGGAGCCCTGCAGGTGTCATGGCAGCCGGGGGCCTAATGAATGGTCCCAGGGCTGCCTTAACAGACTGCCTATCAAGCCATCCACACAGGGTGGCTTGATAGACTGCCTGTCAAAAAGCAGTATGACGTAATGCTATAGCATTACGTCATACTGCAGGAGCGATCAAAGCATCGCATGTTAAAGTCCCTCAGGGGGACTTCAAAGTAAAGTAAAAAAAAGAATCAATAAAGTTTTTTTAATTGTTAAAAAAAAAAGTTATAAAAGTTTAAATCACCCCCCTTTTGCCATATCTATTATTAAAAAATCTAAATCATAAAATAAAAATATGTATTTGATATCGCCGCGTCCGTAAAAGTCCGATCTATCAAAGTACTGCATTATTTTTTCTGCACGGTGAACGTCGTCCAAAAAAAAAAATAAAGAACGCCAGAAATGCACTTTTTTAGTTACCCTGTCTCCCAGAAAAAACGCAATAAAAAGCGATCAAAAAGTCGTATGTATTCCAAATTGATACTATCGGAAACTACAGGACATCCCGCAAAAAATGAGCCCTTGCTCAACTACGTCGATGGAAAAATAAAAAAGTTATTGCGCGCACAAAATGACTGCAGAAAATAATTGAAAAAAATGAAATATCTTTAAAAAAAAATACAAGTACTACAGCAAAAACAATACTATATAAGTTTGGTATCATAGTAATCGTACTGACCCATAGAATAAAAATATCAGGTCTTTTTTGTTGCAGTTTGTGCGCTGTAGAAACAGGACGCACCGAAAGATGGTGGAATGTCGGTTTTTTTTTCAATTTCTCTCCGCTTAGAATTTTTTAAAAGTTTTTCAGTAAATTATTTGGTACAATAAATAGTGCCATTAAAAAATACAACTCGTCCCGCAAAAAACAAGCCCTCATACAGCGACGTCGATGGATAAATAAAGGAGCTACGATTTTTTAAAAGGGAGTAGGAAAAAACAAAAATGGAAAAAAAATCAAAAAAGCTCCGTCACTAAGGGGTTAATAACCTGTAAATCCCCCTTTAGCAGCAACCACCTCCACCAAATGTTTCCTGGACTTGCAAATAAGTTTTGCACAAAACTAGGGAAGAGGTTTGGATCATTACTCCTTGCAAATGTTTCAATTCATCAGTATTTCTGGGATGTCTCACATGCACAATCACCTTCAGGCCATGTCATAATATCTCGATAGGGTAAAGTTTAGGACTCAAACATGCCATTCCAAAACAAAAATCTTATTTTTCAGCCTTTCTTTAGTTCTTGTGTACTTTGTCTCGTTGCATCACCCAATGTGTCTTCAGCTTAAGGTCATCGACTGCTGTCATAACATTCTCCTGTAAATGTTGACCTCTGAAGTCATTGTTCCCTCAATGATTGCAATGGTTCCAGGCAACAAAGGAGCCCCAAATTGTGATGCTTCCTCCACCATGCTTCACAGTTGGGGGGAGGTTTGGGGGTTGGCATGTAGTGTTCTTTTTCCTCCATAGTGTTGCGCATTTTTAACAAAAAAATTCCATTTTATCTTGAGTCCATAGAACTTTTTCTTAGAAGCATTGTGGAATATTCTGGTGGTTCCAGGCAAACTTGAGTCAGGACACAATGTTTGTTTTTTGTTTTGTTTTTTTTGATTAGCAGCAACTTCCTTTCATGAACATCATTTTTGTTGAGTGTTTTTCTAATGTGGACACATGTAAACCAAGGTTTTTGCAGTTTGTAGCGCCTTCTCTAGGTTCTTGTCTATTGCCCTTGGATTCTCATCACTTTTAAGATTGCCTGTTGTGATCTTGAAATGATGTTAATAGGACACCCCTTCCTTTAAAGTGTAGCAAAGGTCCTGATTTTTTTCTATTGATACACTCGTGCCTTTAGCAATTCTTTTGTATCTTTTTTTTGGTCCATTTGTCTCTTTAACACAACTTCAGAGGTCTGTGGAAAGTTCTTTGCATCGACATATGGTTTTAACTAATCAATTTTTGTAGATAAAAAGAATTGTCAGTAACCAGGCTTTGTGTGTTTTTATTTAATAGGCAGTGCATCTGTGAAGCCTATGCTTCTATTCTTTCTCATCTCATTAACTGAGAGACACCTTTTGCCAATTAGCTCTTGAAGAAGCCATTAAAACTGAGGTTCACTTACTTTTTCTTCCTGTACTCTGGATGTTTGCTGCATAAAAGATATGGATTGTACAACTGCTTCTGTGTTAATAGTTCAGATAGATTGTGTTTGTCTAAAATTGTTATGTAAACACACTCAGACATTTTAATAGTAATCAATTCAAAAACCCGGTAATTCGAAAGAGTTCACTTACTTTTTTCTTGCAACTCTGTCATTTAATATGCAATTCAACGTTTAAGGCATCATGTCCACGGGCACGCACTGTTTTCAAAGTGTGGAATTGCGCAGCGATTTCCACCCATGCCCGCAGCCATGAGGCGTAAAAAGACATTTTCTTACCTTTCCACTTGCCTTGTGGATCTTCTACGTCGCAGCTGGACCTTCTTCCTTCTGCACAGTGGATACGTCCGGGTGCGCCAGTAGCGTATCGCGCACATGTGCTGTGCTTTTTTTTTTTTTAAATCTCCTGCTTTCCCGTGGATTCTCAGCAAGGATGCAGTGTCAGCTGCGTCCATGCCGCGGATCGGATGGCTTCCATTGACTTCAATGGAAGCTGTCCATGCGGGAATCCGCAGAAAATGGAGCATGCTGTGGGTGTTTTCCCCCGCGTGCGATCCGCACACCAGAAAAAAATGACATCCGTAGGTATTTAATTACCTCCGAATGCCCAATGAATGTCTATGGGCATATTGAACTGTGGATCATCTGCGCAGGTGACCCATGCGGATTCCACAATTCAATTTTGCCCGTGGACATGAGGCCTAAGCCTTATTTTAGAATGTGAAAACATAAAAGTTGCAGTGTAATATCACATTAGATTGCAATTGCATAACATATTATGTAATTTTAATATGACACAATTTTGGGGGAAAAAATCTCATGTAATTCACAGTTTTTACATAAAAAGTGGCTGTCTAGAATATTCTTGTGACCCCCTGCAATCATGTTATTGTAATAGTCACTGATTTGTAGTTCCTATGGAGCCCTAGTCTATGGCAATCTCTAATCTCTGAACTGCAGGGAGATCAGAGGCTGTTACTGAGCAGAAGCCATAGCCCTGCAAGTGTAATGACTGAATGGTCTTGCTTCTAAATGGAGGGAGGCAAATATTTTATTAGGGAACTACAATGTGAGCAATACCTTAATATGTTCACTTAGGTTCAGTAAAGCGGATGCTACAGTTTAAGCCTGCATTGAAAACTAATTCCAAAATGCACAGGAGGGGTTGATCACTTATAACTTACTGCAACTTTAAGGGATTGTCCAGCTGTAAATTATTGATGACCTATCTCCAATATAGGTCATCAGTAGTTGATCGGTGAGGGTTAGAGATGAGCGAGCATACTCGCTAAGGGCAATTACTCGATCAAGCATTGTCCTTAGCGAGTACCTGCCTGCTCGGAAGAAAAGGTTCGGCTGGCGGCGGCGGGGAGATCTCTCTCTCTCCCACTCTCCCCCTCGCTCTCCTCTGCTCACTGCTGCAACTCACCTCTCACCCGCGCCGGCAGCCTAACCTTTTCTTCCGAGCGGGGAGATACTCGCTAAGGACAATACTCGATCGAGCAATTGTCCTTAGCGAGTATGCTCGCTCATCTCTAGTGAGGGTCCATCTAACCGATCAGTTATTTGCTGGGCCACAGTCATAGTGCACAGAGCTGGAAGCAGACAACTCTGTACACTTAGCAATGGCTTGGGTTGGTTTTGCAGGCACAGCTCCTGTTGAATTCAATGTAGAGCCATCCATTCAATGAACTATTATAACATGTTTCAGTGACACATCAGAATGTTAATTTATAGATGTACATAATAGTAATAACCATGTCTATAGTGATGTCCTATAGGAACATTATGCAGTTCCACCAGTGCTTATTTACAATTAGTCATAGTTACATTTCTACCCACAGCTCTTCCATGTGAGAGCATAGACAATACAATGTAGCAAGAATATCCAATCTGGCAATCTGGATTATTCTAGCATGACGGTAGTGTGTACTGTGCTGCATATTTCAGACACTGCATGAGACAGCACATAACACCAAGCTGCATGCAAGATATGGAGCTCACATTGTAAAATAAGAACAGTTATGATCTCCTTTCTCTCCTAACCCATAAATGCCCCATGACCCACATCCATAATTTCTGATGTCATGAAGAGTTTTCTAATCAAGGTGCGTCATCAACATAATATATAATTGTCTATGGAAGATTGTGTATAATATGCTTGACGCTAGGATGTGATCTGCATGTCTCCATTACCACTTGTGACTCTGTTCTGTAAAATGCAGACTCTACAAAGAAATGCATGTCGGTGCGCTGTCCATTTCCTGCCATTACTGTGGTTGTTGGCCTGCCGGCTATTTAACACTGTATTATCAAAAATGTACTGTTTGGATGTATACGCTTTATGTCTAAGCTGTGCCTGTTATATGCACTTAATTGACATACCGCTTTGATATGTATAGAAACTGCAACATCATAGTTTATGATATGAAGTCTGTAAATTGACTTGTCTATCCGATCATAATAACACCAAAGCCTACAAAATCATAACTATCCCAAGATTTGCTATAGGCCATATGAGAAATTATAGTTTATATACTGTAAGAAAGACCCCAGAACAGATGCCAATCTATAGTCAGTATGAACACCATTAAGACCTGGCGGATTTCAACCCATGGCCTTAAAGTATTTGCAAAAACTGTATGGATAGGATGTACTGTTGGCAATTGTCTAGAAAACTCCATAGTGGTACCATACCTAATAGATGTTTTAGCTGTGGTCAGAGTTGTAGCTAGGTTTTTCTTCACCCCAGGTAAAGTGATTCACTTCTAATGCTCATGGCACAAACTTTGCCCACTATGGTCCTGCGTGAGCCTCACCTAGCTACTCCAGGTCTTTTTATAACGGAATTTTTTGCTATTAAAGTCCATAATGAAAACAGGGAATGAGCAGTCTTAACACTGAAGTTTTCTTTAATTAGTAGGGCTTATTTACATGGGTGAGAAAAAGGTGCGAGTTCTGTGCAATTGCGTGCCGCACAGAACTCGTGTGTTGGAATAACCCATGACTCAATTTACTTGGGCATTTTTTCTTTTGCGCCAGACGTGCAAGATGGAAAAACTGACGCAGGTCCTATGTTTGTGCGAGTCTTGCGATGTGCAGTGTCTCACACAGCACATAGACAGGGTGTCCATGTGCTCTGCAATGCAAGGTGTGCCAGAGAATCTCTGCCGCAACTCGCTATTGGCCGTGTAAATATGACCTAACGTGGATTCTATTCCCTAAGCAATGTCTAGAAGTGCAGGACAAGGCAATGACAACTACTGTTAACACAATTTTGGGTAGAGCAGTTGTCACTTCCCTTATTTTTGATAAAAGTAGGAAAGGATTGCTTCACAACTCGGTACAAGACATACTCCACAAAATAGGTGTCGTTTTGAAGTGGCAGCTTATCACCCATAATCCCCAATTTGTACATGCCTACAGATACGCATCTTTATACAAATTGCCAATTTGCTCCTTAAATCTGTATTTTTATATAAATTTACAATTTTGTGCATCAGGTAGTCAGAGCAGTGGTGTGGCCATCTTTGTCTGTCCAGGAGCGGAGGGTCACTTGAAGTAGGCTGAACAACATGTATATTGCCTGTAATAATAATGTATATCCTTACAGTGATGAAGCCGTTTACAAAAAGAAACAATACTTTATTTTGTGTTGTAATAGAAGCATACCAAAGCGAGTCAATTTCAAAGTTATTGTGTCACATATCTGCATAGAAAGGTGGGGGAGCATGAGACGCATATTCTAACAAATAAATATCATATATGCATATGATATTTATACAGAACTATGAAACTTGCATGCATGTTCTAAGCAGTGTTTGTTCTTTAAGCTTACTCTATATGTATTATCCTTGTGATTCGGGAGTTATGAGTAGTATGTCATTGTCAGTGAGGCAAGATGAAGATATACATATTCTACCAATTGTATCATTTTAAAATATAGAATAAGTGAAATATATATACGCACAATATGCATAAGACTTATGCAAAGGAAATAAAGATGCATATAAAGTCATAACGGTATAGTATAGGTGTAAGTGCACAGGTTTCCCTTATAACAGTATTTTTACAGTTTGCATAGATATAATCTACATAAGTTGAGCTACTTTACCATTGCTGCTTTACTCATCCTATACTGATCATGAGTTTCAAGTGATAAGAGGCATTGCTGTACGCAGTGTATCCACAGGCATCTGAGTTCTAATCTCACAGCATCCCCTGCTTTTTCAGCATCTGTACAGCACTTATTCTGATGGTTTGGAAGGCTTATGCACAGTAAT
The DNA here is from genome assembly GCF_035609145.1 of Eleutherodactylus coqui. Lineage (NCBI taxonomy): Eukaryota > Metazoa > Chordata > Amphibia > Anura > Eleutherodactylidae > Eleutherodactylus > Eleutherodactylus coqui. Next base: position 159,108,030 of record NC_089838.1, read on the forward strand.
CTTATGCAGAGCACCAAAAACTATCAGAATATAGCGACTGTAATTTGGTTTCAGTTACACCCATGAGAAAGCAAATAGTAGCTGACATATATGATGCAAACTGTAAATTTGGAATAATAGAAGAAAGGTAAAGTAATGTGTATGTAATGCTCACCTTATGCACATTATACCTATATATAAACTATACAGATCTCTAATCAAAGATGTTAGATTTCCTTCTATTGGTAAGTTTCTTAAAGGGACCCTGTCAGCACCTTTGAGCCCCATAAACTATGTTAACAGGAGGTTCCTTGTCCAATTGCTGTGCCACTGAGAAACGAGCGCACCCACACAGTGTGACTCTTTTCAGAAGGCTGTGTGCGTTCTCTCTCCCAAAGAGATCTATGAGATAGCGAGCGCGCACAGAGGCATCTGAGAAGTCATGCGGTGTACATGCGCGGATTTATCAGTGGCACAACATGGAAATGGGGGACATGGTGAGTATGAGAACCCTTTGAACCCTATAATGTAGTTTATGGGGCTCAAAGATACTGACAAGTTCCGCTTAGAGTCTGTTCACACCTTGCAAAAATGCCGTGGAAAAACTGCAGCAAAAATTCTTAATATTAAACTGAATGGGATTAAAACAAATCCTGTTCACATGTAGAGGGGAAAAAACGCTGTGTACTGCCTGTTGTAGCTGTACTGTAACTCTAAGGGCTCAGTCAGATGAGCGGTTTTTCACCGCATGTATAGGTGCATGTTTATTTTGGGGGTAGGGCTTATATTCTCTCCCCCCCCCCCCCCTGAAAATCCCTGCGGGGTTCCCTTCATACTATTGCTTTCAATGGGGCGGCAGCAACGCCGTCCCATTAAAAGCAATGGGATAGCATCGCGCTCCTCTGCCACAGTGTTCAGTGATGGGAGGACTCCCCGCGGGGATGAAGGAATCCCCTGCCACAGCTGTGGCATAGGAGCGTGATCTTCTCCCTATATTTTCAATGGGGTCGGCGCTGTTGCCGCCAGCCACATTGACAACAAGGTAAAACCCCTTGATGTGACAGCATCCAGGGGTTTCACATCCAAGGAATCCCCTGCTGCAGCTGTCACAGCTGCAGCAGGGGATAGCGATGGCACCGTACTTTTATGTGCGAATTTTACCATCATGTGACCGCACAAGTGTGAATAAAAAACTCGTCTGTCGCTTTGGTCACTCATTTATTATCCATGCATTTTGCGTTTCATTTTCACATACCTATACATCAGCTCGTCTGACTAAGCCCTAAACTGCGGTTTTGCTGTGTGTCCGCAATGTGTGAACATGCACCCCTAAAGTGTTGAGATCTTTCCTTTATGACCTTCCTTTGTTTGGCCATATGGAAAATGCTGCACCACTTATCAATCAGGTCATATGCAGAAATCCAATGAGGCATTACTATTGATGAGCATGCAAACCATGAAATACTATTGGCCATTTTTCGTAATTTGACTTTAATGTATTCCATCAGTGATTTTAAAGGGAACGTGTTGTCAGAAAACTACCTCTTGTTTATATCAAGTTGTTATTTTAATGTATTTTTATTTATATTTTTATTATTTTTCATGTCACTATTTATATTGAAAAGAAACTCTACAATCCTGCAGTTTTTCACTGTGCCCATTAAGCCTTAGCAATAAAAATAGATTGAATGAAATTCAATAAGACTGTGGGAGACTGTTCTAGGCGTGTTTTCTGAATTGTGCAGTGGGAGGGAGAAGGTGAGATATGACCATAACTCATTGTGAATGGTGGATTCTGTGTTTTATATAGGTGTTATCGTACATTGTAATCCTGCCTGTGATGATAATTAAATGCCTGCTGAAAAGTCCGCTGTACAGATCAGGACGTTTCAGTCTATTTTGAAGCTCAGTGGTAACAGGAAAAACTGCAAGATATCAAGATTTAAGTTTTAACCCCTTAGTGACGGCCCAATAGTGTTTTTAGGTCCTGCCAGTGCAGGACATGTATGGAGGGAGATAGCGCCGCTACCTCCCTCCATACAGCGCGGGCGTCAGCTGGGGAGGAAAAAATGAAAATGGATAAAAGCAAAAAAGCTCTGTCACTAAGGGGTTAAATATACATAGTGACGTTGAAATCTAATAAAAAAAATGCCAAAAATTAAATAATTTCACAAAAACTTGATTTAAACAATTTTCTGATGACACATTCCCTTTTAACAGATTCAAAGGTGCTGTTGGTAGTGTATATGGAAGAATATATGCCATATAGAAATGTATGTAACGTTATGGTAGTTTAAAGGGTAACTCATTCCAACGTTACCAATTTAATATAATTTATTTAACCCATTGCCAAGTATTTTAGGGCTCGAAATCGTTTTAAATGCTTAATGTAGTGGGACATTGTTTCTTGGTTTGCATTATTATAAATGATTGTAATATTTTTTACTAAAAATGTGTGGTCATTCAGGCAGTGTGAAGTCCCCGCTAATTGTATTAAGGTAAGTGAACTGTAGAAGCATAGTGGGTTAAGTTGATTTTCATAGGAGTTACAATCCTCACATAATGTAAGTATTTAGGGGTGGGGGGGCCAGCTCCAGAGCAACACACATTGTACAGACTCAATTGTACACTGATCATAGGCCATTTTAGTTTATCGAGCAGTAAGAAAATGCCCACAAATGATGGTATTTACCTTATTCGGAACACTATTATTATTAGGCATCACTACTGCTTGATAAATATTCCTCCACATAAACGTGCTTTATGGTTTGTTTCTTCTGCTATTTAAATATAGATGATTTCCATTTTCTCTGACTACAGAGGCAAGTAATAGTAGCCATGAGTCTCGTGTTGGTCTAGCAGAAGGTCTGGAATCAAAGGAGAAGACAATTATACCATTAGTGGTCGTCTCATGCCTGACCTTTATCTGTCTTGTGGTACTTGTGGGTATTCTTATATACTGGCGGTAAGTGACCTGATTTTATTTCATATTATGAAAAGCAAATTGTTGCTTAAAGGGTTTCTGTCATTAAAATGAAAAATGTTATACTTACTTATTCCTCCCCCATCAGTCTACCTACCATATCTTCACCTCCCCCATCTTCTCCTGTCTCCCTCAGGCCAGGGGGGTCACTTCACCTCCAGCTGCCTGATTCTTCTCCTTCCTTTGAGGGTACGTACATTGGCTGGCAGTCTTCTGCCTGCCTGGCAATGTACCTTACGTCACAGCTCACAGGCCAGCAGGGGGACTGCCTATCTGCTTCAGAGATTGCTCATGTGAGCTGACTCTGAAATAGATGAGAATTCCTGTATATGTCTATACAGAAGGGCTACAAGCCAAAAGCTCATTAGTGTGGCTTAAGCTCCAAAGTCTAAATATTTAGGAACCAAATAACAGGCTAAGCATTAATAAAGTTTACTTGGTGATGAAAATTGGACAACTAATATATGATCAAGATACGGAAAAACAATACAATATTGTGCTTTGCTACCTGCATATCAAGGGTGCAATCTGAGGTGAGCCCTGTTGATTTTTCAACACCCAAAGGTCGAGCATAAACTCCACCTGTACAGTTCCATGGTGGGCTCCCCTATTCCTGTGTCTAGTAGAAAAATACCCAATGAGGCATTATACAGTCATTTTCTTATCATTTGGGGGGCTTCTCCTTATCTGTTAGATATTCTTAAAGAATGTAATGAATATTCAGCTAAGTCAATGTTAAAACCAATGTTTAACCCTACTATACAGCACTGCACACTGAATCTCTATTAGGCTGGGTTCACACTAGACGTATTCCCGTCGTAAATCCCACGGTTTGGCCACAGCAAAAACCACGAGATTTCCGGCGGGAGAAGCGCCGCGGAAAAACACGCGGCGGCTTTAAAGCGGCCCGGCCGCTCGCTTTTCCGTTGCGGCCGGCGCTCCCATAGAGGAGAGCGCGGCCGCAACGGAAGTAAACAATAAATAGACATGCTGCATCTTTTGAAACCGTGGCTGCGGCCGCCGCAGCCACGGTTTCAGCCGGACTTACCGCAGCGGATTGGCCGTCCCATGTGTACGAGATTTCTGAGAAATCTCGTCCACATGGCTGGCTAATCCCGAGATTAGCGGCCACGGGCGGATTTACCGCGGGGAAATTCCGCGCGGCAAATCCGCCCTGTGTGAACCCAGGCTTAAGCTTATGAAGGACGTGCTTATAAACAATGCCAATCTGAATAAGCAGAGCTGCAGTCTAAGTGCTTATTCCACAGGCATTATACTCATTTTTGTGCTGTCTGGGATTGCAACGAATTTCACATATACCCATGATGATCAGTTAGGTTATTCACACATTATTTACCTAAACCGATTAATACTATCCTAGATGAAAAAAGCCCATATAATCTTAAAGGCTTTGTGAAAATTACTTTTTTTGCAATTTTTATGTGTTCTTTTGAGCCAATGCCAGAAGTGGATCCAGCGGAAGGAAAAATGGAAGTCCATTCTTCATACATCCCATATCTTTTGAATCAACTTATGTTTTTTCAAATAATGCATAAAAGGCTATCATAAAAACTGCAACTTTTTCAAAAATAAAACCTGTCTGAAACCACCCTTTTTCAATGGTAGAGCTTCACTTTAAGAGGTTTAAATGTAATGGTGGATCATATTATGAATAAGACCTGGAGATGTAAATAGGATCAGGGATAAATTAACCCTTTCCAATCCAATTTCTATCCTGGTTTTCCTAGGGGGCTTACACTTTTTCTGCCATTATAAAACGGCGCTATCTGCTGGCTAAAGCTAGTACTGCATGAGGTGACACATGGGATAGGTTCCGACAGCAGAGAGGCTGGCAATATACAGTAAGAGAACCCCTATTGTATGTCTTCCAACATCGGAGCTGTACAGCCTTAAATAATCATTTCTTTAGACGTCAGACAGTGGATTTGAGAGGGGTAAGCCCTAATGCACACAGCCAGATTTCCGCTGCGTAAAACGAGGCGGAAATCGGCAGCGTTTCACTGCAGCTATTGGGTTCTATTGAACCTAGTAGCTCAATGCACATGCTGCGGAATTCCGCAGCATAAAATTACCCGCAGCATGTCCTATTTGCTGCAGGTATATGCACGGATGGCTTCCATTGTAGTCAATGGAAGCCGCCCATCATATTATACTTCCGCTGTAGCACAGCAGAAGTATAGCGCGAATACGCGCCACCGTCGGCATGTGACACTGCCGGCGCGTTATATGACACTGCCGGAGCGTCATGCAGGACTTCAAGCAGCGGATCCAGAGGTGAGTATGGGGTCTTTGGGGGGGGCGCCGTGACGGACTCTGCAGCGGTATTCCGCTTGCGGAGCCCGTCACGGCCATGTGCATAAGGCCTAAAGAGGTACAATATACATAATCCAATACAGTATTTTAGTTACCCTATGGAGATCGTAGATAAATATCAGTTCTAAAATGTCTGTAAATAATAAATACAATTGAAATCCAAAGTTCTATTAAAAGTTTTTAAAGTATAAAGCCACAAAATCCAGGAACAAATGGGAAGAGACACTGACAAATCCAAAGTAATGGGAGGGCTAGAGTAACAAAAGAGGGAACATTGATCCTGGCACCCATAGAAGAAAGGGGCAGTAAAATGAATATATTTAACTATAAACTTAGGGATAAAAAAAAAACAACTAAGAATACAGTCTTTGAATAAAGTAAAAAAAATATCTGGCCATTGAAAGGCCTTAAAATTAGGTAAACACAACCTGAGATGAACAACAACATATGATAAATTACATGGTGTCATTATTAAACAAAAACTAGGCCAACATGCAGAACAGTGTGTGAAAAATGTATTATGCTCTGATATGCGTATTCAAAGAGGGTGTACTTAGGTTTGCTCATAACTATATATAACTTCTACTAAACTGAACCAAATTAAAGTTCTTTGAAACAAACCTTCCTTACACAATTCCCTTATCTATAGTACTATCTTGTGGATCTGGTGCATATTTAGAAATATACATCCACAAATTGGTAGTTTTGGACAATTTCAATTCTGCAGTACTAGATGAAATATTCAGGTTTCTTCAGTACTGACATTTTTCAATATTTAGGTCTGATAAACATTATAATTTTTTTATATTTTTGATTGATGGGAACTACTGTACATTTGTATGTTACCGGCAGTCATCACTTGTTTCATTCTTATTGAGTGATAATTAGTAATTCACACTTAACACATCATCATCATGTTGTTCACCTATTATACCAAACAGATGGAATTGTTTGAATCTTCGTACTTGATTCAGAGAACCAGATGTTTTACTTAGATTTTATATTGTAACAACCTAATTGTTGAGTGATGTACATGCTATTTTGCACACTGTTCTTGAAATTATGTTTTTGACAGTAAAAAATATTCAGTATTTCTGTGCCTGTTTGAGAAATGTAAATTAAATATGTTTTGTGCTCAACTTAAAGGGCCACTCCAGTATATACACATTTCCATCCCTGCCAGCCTCATTTGATTGTTTTTTACATCGTGGCCATCTTTTATGTATATTGCAGTCACTTTCATGCAGTGAAATGCAATGATGAGATGATTACATTATGATTATTAGATTGCCTGCTTTCTTTTCATATATGCTGTGCTAACAATCCCATAATGCATCAGTCCAGTATCACATGATCAGGTAGAGCCAGTACCATCTCTGCCTACTGGGAGGACAGTTTATCATTACTTTCTGTATTTACATAAACTAAAGATTATAAGTATATGTTTAGCAGGATGAACTATCATCTGCTTCATTACAGCTGTGTGACAGCAGCCTCTAATTATCAGCAGTAACTATGATAGGAATTTATGTCCCATTCTGTAAACAATGTGTGGAATAGTTCATATAACTGACTCCTGGTCAATACATAGCTACAAGTAAATCTCAAATGGCCACAATGAGATCACATGAGCCACCTGAAGAAAAAAACTCCAGGAATTTTCAGATAGAAAAGATTAAGTAAAGAAGGTAATATTAGCTGACTTCTATATACTATTTACACTATGAATGAAATAAGAACTCACTAGAATGGCCCTTTTAATAAAGTACATACTTTAACATGGAAAGTACATACTACGGTATAAAGCTCATCACAGGCATAAAAGTGAGAATTGATATTGATGATATTGTTGACTATTTGGGAGCTGGGACCTTAACCATTGCTTACAATGAAAAGGTTAAAGCTAGAGATGAGCGAGTATACTCGCTAAGGCACATTACTCGAGCGAGTAGTGCCTTAGCCGAGTATCTCCCCGTTCGTCTCTATAGATTCGGGGGCCGGCGCGGGTGACAGGTGAGTAGCGGGGGGGAGAGAGGGAGAGAGATCTCCACTCCATTACTCCCCGCTCTCCCCCGCAGCTCCCCGCCGGCTCCCGAATCTATAGAGATGAGCAGGGAGATACTCAGATACTCAGCTAAGGCACTACTCACTCGAGTAATGTGCCTTAGCGAGTATACTCGCTCATCTCTAGTTAAAGCCTCTTATGCTCTTGTATCGCAGGTTTGCTTTATTTGCCATATGTGTAAAACAATGGACTATACTTTTCTGTCAGTTTGACTGCAGGAGTCTCTGTATGAAATGGACTGAAGCAAAAGGGGACACTATACTCACTATGTGGGCTTATGGATCATGAATGCATCTGGAGATGATTTAACACTTGCATTCAGACATGTTTACAAATGTTTTGTAGGAGTGGGAGAAAAGATGCCTTCTTGGTAAACAGTGCTCATTTTTTAGATAAATGCACTGTAGAGATCTGTTCTCCCTTTACTTGATCAAACAGATGCCACCCATTGGCTATCAATCACCCATAGCATCCAATATTTAAAAAATGTGCAATTAATGTACAATTGTAGCAAACATTAACCTCTTCCTGCTCCAGGACGTACATTTACGTCCTGGAGCGTCGGGGTATGTATGCAGAGAGGTCGTGGGGCGACCTCTCTGCATACAGCATGGGCGTCAGCTGTTTACTACAGCTGACACCCACAGGCAATAGCCGCGATCGGCTGAACGGCATTTAAAGCCCCCGGGGTCCCGTGCGCCCCCCCCCCCCCGTGCGCGCGGTGAGATCGGGCGAGCTGTGCAGGTGTCATGGCTGCCGGGGGCCTTCTGAAAGGCCCCAGGGCTGCCTTGAGAGACTGCCTATCAGAATGCAGTATGACGTAATGCTATAGCATTACGTCATACTGCAGGAGCGATCAAAGTATCGTATATTGTAGTCCCCCAGGGGGACTTAAAAGTAAAGTGAAAAAAAGAACAATAAAGTTTTTTAATTGTTAAAAAAAAAAGGAATTTTAAATCACCCCCTTTTGCCATATCTATAATTAAAAAGTCTAAATAATAAAATAAAAATACATATTTGGTATCGCCGCGTCCGTAAAAGTCCGATCTATCAAAGTAGCACATTATTTTTCCCGCATGGTGATTGTCGTCCGAAAAAAAAAATAAACAACGCCAGAAATGCACTTTCAGTCACCCTGTCTCCCAGAAAAAATGCAATAAAAAGCGATCAAAAAGTAGTACGTATTCCAAATTAGTACTAACGGAAACTTCAGGAAATTCTGCAAAAAGTGAGCCATCGCTGAACTACGTCGATGTAAAAATAAAAAAGTTATTGCGCGCACAAGATGACGGCAGAAAATAATTGAAAAAAATTAAATGTCTTTGAAAAAAAAAAAAAGAGTAGTATAGTAAACAAAAAAAACTATACAAGTTATCATGTCGTTTTTGTTGCAGTTTGTGCGCCGTGGAAACAAGACGCACTGAAAGATGGCAGAATGTCGGGGGTTTTTTTCATTTTACTCCACTTAGAATTTTTTTTACAGTTCTTCAGTACATTATATGGTACATTAAATAGCACCATTCAAAAATACAACTCTTCCCGCAAAAAACAAGCCCTCATACAGCTACATCGATCGATAAATAAAGGAGTTATGATTTTTTTAAGGGGGGGAGGAAAAAAAGAAAATGGAAAAATAAAAAAGGGCTGCGTCATGAAGGGGTTAACTTGATATTTAACACATTATGATGATTTAACTATATTGCAATGCTGTAAAGCGAGTAATCATGATGTGCCAGTCATGTTCATGATGGCTACATCTGTATACATTTTGTTACTGTATGGCACAAGACTATATCATTTTTTCTATCATGAGAAATTGAAGTTTTTAAATTTAAGATAAGGATGGAATCATCTGTGTGGCCAGCCCTCCTAGTTATAAGGTCGGGAATTTTAGTCATACCTGTTGCAAACAGGTGCATAAAATCAAGCACAGAGCCATGCAATCTCCATAATCAGAAACTGGAGGTAAAAGTATGGGTCATACTGAAGAACCTAGTAACCAGATGCACTGAGTGCTAGAAACTGCTTCTAGAAGTGAAGTCAGCACAAGAACGGTCTGTCCAGAGCTGCATGAAATGGGTTTTCATGGTCCAACAGCTTCTCACAAGACAAATATCACCATGCGTGATGCCAGGCATTGGCTGAAAGGAATTACATTTCTAGAAGTTTGATGGATGTATTTGGAGGGTTCTTAGAGAATGCTATAATCCAAAATGCATAGTTTGTTCTGTAAAATTTGGTAGAGTAGGGCTAATACTATGGAACTGTTCTTCAGGGTTTTTGCTAGCTCCCTTATTTCTAGTGAAGAGTAATGATAATGCTACAAAGACATTTCCGACACTGCTACGCTTACAATTTTGGGGCAACAGTTTGAGGAACGCCCTTTATGGTTCTAACATGACTGGGTCCTATGCACAAAGTGAAGTCCCTGAACATGTGGTTCGACGGGTTTGGTTTAGAGGAACTGGAGAGCCTGGCACAGATCTCTGACCGCCTTTTGGGATTAATTGAAACACTGATTGCAGGCCAGTGACTGACCTTGGAAATGTTATTTAGGTTGAATGAGTGTAAATTCCCCCATATACTCCAAAATCTTATAGAAAGCCTTCTCTGGGTAGTGGAGTCTATCATGGCAGCAAGGAGGGATCAAACTTCATTATGACAGTCATGGTTTTAAATTGGGATGTCCAACAAGCTAATGTAAGTGCGACTGTCAAGTGGCCATGTACTGATCTGTCCTTCTCTAAGTTATCTCTAAACCTAACATTTTCCAAGATGTATGGTGGGATGTATTTTCAACTATCATAGATAACAACATATTCATCTTACAAATGCCTCCAGTAGTTGCCATACTTTACTTACAAACTGCCCTCAGACTCTAATGAATGTCTAATAAATAGACATTAAATAGACAATAAATAGACAATAAATAAATCTCTGGTCTCATCAGTCATTGCTCTTATGATTTATGCTGCAACAATGTATAACCAGATAGGCTACAGTGTATGAGCATGAGCTCAGCAGAAAGTCAGTGCTGGGATATAATGATTACAGACTACATACAGCTAAACTACCAGGGAGAAAAAGAGGATCAGCAACAAGTGCAGGGGTTTTATGCCTGATCTGAGCTCGAGACTCCCAACCAACTGGAGGCCAAGATCAAGTTCAGGTTTTAAAGGTACAGAAACTGCTGATGATACAAATCACAGTGAAAGTGTAAAATCTAGTATGTTGGAGCAGCAGACAGCATTATATAGGCTTTAAGCACAGGTACGCCAAGGGGTCTAAAGGCAGGGGGTGCAGAGGTTGCATTTGTAACTAGGTTCTGCTGGTGTCTAAAGGCCCATCTGCCACATTAGAAGATGCTAGTGCTATAAATGGTACATGGTAGGTGACCGATCCTGTTCCAGATTTTGCACTGGGGTCCAGGAGCCTCAAGTGACCAATATGCTACATAGTTTGTAGCATCTATAGTTGATTGTTGTTTTCTTTTATCCTGCTTTTTATTTTAAGCTATTTTTGATCAACTGAAAGAAAAATGGGAAGTTTGATAAAGAAAGCTTGAAGTCTACAGTTTTCAACCAGTTGCATAGCAAATGTGTTTACTTGAAAATTATAATTAGTAGCATTAACAATTAATACAGCTTTTCATGCCATTATAGGAAATGCTTTCAAACTGCACACTTTTACTTGGAGGATAATACTTCGCCAAGAGTCATTTCTGCTCCCCCTGCACCAATGTTTCCAGTTTCAGGTAAGAATTTGACTATCCTATTGTCCATATACAATCAGTTAAAATATGACTTTCTTTTCACCCGTAGTAAAATTTTGCATCAACAGGTAACAGAAAAAAATCAGAAAAGAGAGTGAAGAGAAATAAATTAACCCTAATGTGCCCTATTATCCTGTCTAAATGGAGCATCTGTCCCAAATAGGGACTACCCCAACACCAGCCTGCCCCTGGAAAGCTCCTAATAAGACTTTCTTAGTCTATAGAATATGGGAGTAAGGAGACAGACAGAGCTTTTCACATTATAATATGGAAACAGAATAAGACATAAATTCTATTACAGTGATACAATATCTCTCAATTTATATAGAATAGGTTCCAAAATGACAAAATAATGCCAACAAGATAATTGCCAACAGACATGTCCCAACGCATTTCACCAGTGAATATGCGGGCTCATCATGGAACTACCATGTTAGCTATAACCAATAACTAGTATTTATTAGGAAATTATATAGTACCAGTGTTTCCGGTGTCGCAATGCACCACACAGCTCTGCTACATTCACATCACACAAACACAACTCTGTTACATGTACATCACATACATCTCTGCTACATACATTCTTCATCCCATACAACAGGGATCACAAGCAGCACAGCAGAGTCCAGCACACGCTGATCACCCTCTGGTCATTTGACCCCGGACTCCTCCCACATAGGTGACTGATCACATGACAGTGACCTCATGACAGGTCCTGTAAGTACACTGAATACTAATGAACGCCTAGCCAGACAGCAGCCATGTGCTTACAGGACCTTTGATGACACCATCATCATGTGATCGTGGGGGGGAACATGTTACTCACTCACTTAGGATGAAGGACCTTTAATGACTCCCCCGTCATGTGATCTGGGTAAGAGCATGTAAATCACTCACTCTTGCTCTTTCCCTGATCATCCGAATGGGAGTGAGCTACATGCGCTGCCCCTAATCACATGATGGTGACGTCATCACAGGTCCATCATGCGGAGGTCATCTTGAGTGAAGGAGTTATCCATCCCCTACAAATCCCCGTGGCCTCAGTTGCTATGAAATAGAACCTATGATGATATCACAGTCATGTGATCAGGGGCGGAGAATATAATTCACTTACTCTGGATGAAGAATCATCATGATCCGCCCCTGATCACATGACTGTGATATCATCACAGGTCCTTCATCCATAGGTGATCCCGAGTGAGAGAGTTTTGCATCCCCTACAAACCCCCGCGGTCTCAGTTCCTATCGAATAGGACCTGTGATGATATCACCGTCATGTGATCGAGGCAAAGCATGGAACTCACTCCAGATAAAGCACCGTCATGCTCCGCCCAATATGCAGAGTGAGTGAGTTACATGCTCCGCCCCTGATCACATGACGTTGACCTAATCAAAGGTCCCTCATCCGGAGGTCATCCAGAGTGAGTTATGCATCCCCTACAAAGCCCTACAGCCTTAATTGCTATGGAATAGGACCTGTGATCACGTCACTGTCATGTGATCAGGGGCGGAGCATGTAACTCACTGACTCGGGATGAAGGACCTTTGATGACATTATGGTCATGTGATCAGGGGCAGAGCATGTAACTCACTCACGGACGGACAAGTGGTCGTTCAAATTTTTTGGAAAATATGTCTGTACAATCCTGTTCACAATTGATGCTTTAAATAGTTAGAATTCCCATGTTCCATAAATGATATAATTTCAGATTTCTCTCATGTTTCATGATTGATACAACCATGCCCATCCAAAGGTTAGTTCGCACCCTGAGCAAAAAAATTTTTTGCATTCCCCTTCCCCCATCATAGTAAGAAACACTAGGTTAAACAGCGTTGGGATGTCACCTACTGCAGCAGAAGCTAGCTGCAGCTCTACCAGCCAAGCACAAAGCAGCATATTGCATATCTGGCAAATTTTAGCACAGGGGCAAGCTTAAAATACTGGCCCATGAGGAGTGAACACCCTTAGGGTATGTTCTAATGTGGTGGATTTGCTGTGGGTTTTCTGAACCAGATAAAATCCACATCAGATCTGCAGCAAAATCTGACCAATTTTGTGTGGACTTGACATATTTTGACGTGGATTTTGACACGGATTTGCTGCAGATTTTTTTGTTGTGGAAAATTCACAACCATTGCACTACATATAAATGCACGCTTAGGGCTTTTACCCACTAGCGTTTTTTAAAATTCTGCGATATCGCTGCGTTTTTTTCGATGGGACTTTCTAATGTTCAAATCACATCGCACAAAAATCGCAAGTTTTGTGCGTTTGCGCATTTTGTGCGATGCAATTTTAACATTAGTAAGTCCCATTGAAAAAACGAAGCAATATCACAGTGTTAAAAAAAACGCTAGTGGGTAAAAGCCCTTAGAATAGAAACACGCAACATGTGTAGCCAGACCCAATGTATCCTTCCATCCTTAACCTGATTATAAATGTGGCACCAGAACTAACCTCAGAACAAAAATACAGTAACAGAGCCAAGCTCATAACCTGACTACAGGTCCAAAATCAAGGTCATAAGATTAATACAGTACCAGAACCAAACTCATAGCAAAGCACCAGAACCATGCTCATTACATAAATGCAGCACCAGAACTAAGCTTAGTACATAAATACAGCACCAGAGCCAATCTCGGTATATAAATACAGCACCAGAACCAAATGTATGACAAATAAAGCACTAGAGTGAAGCTCATAACATAGATTTAGCACCAAATCCAAGCTCAGTAAATAAATACAGCACCAGAACCAAGCTTATGACAAATACAGCACCAAAGCCACCCCTCACCCCCCAAAAATATATATATTTTCTAAGACATTCTTTATAATGCATCAGGGTTACATACAGTAGCACAGCTAAAATACCAGCTCTACATGGTGATTGTGATTGCAGCGCAGTTACCTGCAGTGTTGCAGGTGGTCTCTTGTTGGAGTCGTCTGTATTTGGTTTTCTTCTTTCTTGGCCCAGACCTCCATTTACAATATTTCCAGCCACAGCTCGCTTCTGCTCACTCTTCCTGTACAGCTGCTGCAACCCCATATCAGCTAGTATGAGCCCTAGTTACTGTAAACCTCTCCGCCTTCTGCAGAACCTCCTTGGTGATTCTCCCATAATTCCTTGATTTGTAGTTGGGGTTGTTGCTAGATTAGGGTAAATATTTGAGAGAGAGATCTTCTTTCACAGTCCAGTATGAGCGATCACAGATGATGGAATGGAAAATTCTCTTATTTTCAAAAGATGTACATTTAAGTGCAATGCATTCCAATCCCACCATATTATATAAAAGGTGGCATTTATGTGAAAAGGGGAAGATGCCCATAAAAAAACAGGTCAATAAATAGAACATATATAGACATTTACATTATTGCACATTGTAAATCAAAGTGATCTCTAACATCTAAAAAGGATACACGAAGTATTGTGACGATGCATCCATTAGATCAGAATTGTTCCTATAAACTATGAATTGCTAGAGGGAGCAAAAGGTTCAGTACTTTTTCATGTGGTGTCAGTGTAGTGATAGAGACCATTATTACACAGGTGCCATGCTAAAGCAGGATTTCAGAGAGATATCAAACCAGCAAAACCTATGCAAGTATTTGAGATACTTGACTAATGGAAGGTGCTATTTGTTAAACGCTGTCATAAAGGAAAGTACTCCAAAAGGTTATACTGTAAACGTTCCGCTTTTGTATGTCTCAGACTGTAAGCTCATAATTGTAGCAAGGAATGGTTGCTGTACTATACCTATACAATTTAGGAGGACATATGTTACACCTGCCAAGGTGGTTGATTGGAGAAACACATAACACAGCTGTGGAAGGAATGCTGCCTTCCAATAGGTGGCGCTGTGAAGGGATTGTTCCATCTCCCTTATTTGCATATTACCCAGAGGAGCATGAATGGCCTTATAAGTCTCCTCACTCACCTTCTTGATGCTCTCCCTAAGGAGTGATGCTACCCCTCCTGACCCAGTGTCTCCTAACTAATGTTCTAAAAAATATCTGGAAACTCCTGATAAGACAGCTTGGTGGTGACAGTAGTCGGGGAGGAGGCAGAAATATGTTTTCAGCAAAAAACACAGCCATAAACAACCTACAGCCTACCAACCCCTAATGCATTAGCAAGCCACACGGATTTGTATCGCAGTGGGGCCGTCAGCTGTATTGCTGGCACAACCGAGATGTATGGTGACCACCATCTACTCTTAGGCCGGCTGCACATGGCCGTGACGGCGCCCCCCCCAGAGACCCCAATACTTACCTGTGAATCCGGCGTCTTCCGTCCCGCATGACGCTTCATCGCGCATGTGCAATAGAGCGCGTGACGCGCCGGCCGCGTCATATGACACGCCCACAGCGTCACATGAAGTGCCGGCTGCGTCATATGACGCGGCTGGCGGTGGGCGGGGAAACGATTTCATGCTATCTTCCGCTGTGCTACAGCGGAAGATAGCGTGACGGACGGCTTCCATTGACTGCAATGGAAGCCATCCGCGCGTACAGCTGTGGCAAATAGAGCATGTCGCGGGTGAGGTCGGGTGATTTCACGGTGCGGAATTCCGCGATGGAATTCCGCACCGTGAGCATTGAGCTATTAGGTTTAATAGAACCTAATAGCTGCGGGCAACGCGGCGGATTTTCGCCACGTAATACGCGGCGGAAATCCGTCCGTGGGAAGGAGCCCTTAGTCTGAAACAATGTATTGTATCTGGTCCCTTTTTTTTCTTACTTTACTGTAATGTTTCTTAA
Source organism: Eleutherodactylus coqui (assembly GCF_035609145.1). Lineage (NCBI taxonomy): Eukaryota > Metazoa > Chordata > Amphibia > Anura > Eleutherodactylidae > Eleutherodactylus > Eleutherodactylus coqui. The sequence continues at coordinate 159,123,922 of NC_089838.1, forward strand.
TACTGTGATTAGATACAAAGGCACCTGATGGATCAGTCTTCATGAATGTTCTTTATATTGATGTTGTAATGCACCTTTTTATTATGTTCTTCATGGACACTTCATTTGTATTTGTTTCTCGTTTTTTTTAACCTTTGTTAAGGTACCTATAAACGGTGTGACTATAGCCCCAGTAATTGCTGGAAACAGTGAATTGGGGCAATAGTTGTTCTGTGTACATGCAGCACCGAAGTGGCACTAAGCGGGAAATCACACACTTCTCTGAATTGTTTAGTAATTAGCTCACCTAAAAAGCAAATGACTGTCGACGCATATAAATATGCAGTCATTAGAGATGAGCGAACCTACTCGTTTCGAGTAATTACTCGATCGAGCACCGCGATTTTCGAGTACTTCCGTACTCGGGTGAAAAGATTCGGGGGGGCGCCGAGGGGCAGGGGGAGGCGTGGCGGAGCAGGAGGTAGCAGTGGGGGAACAGGGGGGAGCCCTCTCTCTCTCCATCTACCCCCCACTCCCCGCTGCAACCCCCCACTCACCCACGGCGCCCCCCGAATCTTTTCGCCCGAGTACGGAAGTACTCGAAAATCGCGGCGTTCGGGCAAAAAAGGGGCGTGGCCGAGTAGGTTCGCTCATCTCTAGCAGTCATTCATCTATGAATGACTGCCTGTCTACTTTGACTGCAGATGGGTGGCCTTAAGCGGTCTCCAGCCACTCTGCATCCAATCACATGACTATTGTCGTTGGGACAGCAATTGGGCGTTCATGGGCCACATAGTCGTCCCGTGTCAAGTTACCTTTGGTTTTCCACAGGTGTGTTATGCTCTCTTAAATTATTCACCTTTGGAGAAGCACTGTGCATCCTCCTAATTTACATAGATGTAGTGCAGCATGCTATTCCTTACTATTATTAAGGACTTGAAACATCTTTCTCCCTGGCTATGTACTGAGGTGTTTTTAACATGTTCTTTTAATAAATATGAACCTTTTTAGAGTATTTCCTTACGGTGCTGGAGCCCTTTCCTTTATCACTGCCTTCATACTGATTCACGGCTAGGTGTTTGATATCTCTGTGAGAAGAAGAAGGGAAGTGGGTCGAGCAAACCCAAATGTGTCAGAGGCTTGAGTTCCAGGTGTATGACCAAGACCCAAACAGGCTTGAAGAGGGTTATAGGAAATAAGTGGTGGAGGTGCTGCCAGCCAAGTAGACCCACCAAAGGTGGGTGGACTAAATACATGGAATCAAAACTCTAGTATCTAGGGGGGGGAATAAATAAAAAATATTAATATATAAAACAAACCATAAATAGCCATGATGCATTGCATAATCAAACAGAACTTCAAATTCACAAATCCGACAGCATAGATGGTGCGGTTTAACTCCCAATACGAGATTCCTTTATTCATCCATAAATATAACAGCAGCGACGTTTCGGCTACTGATGCTCGACAAAGGCTTAGAACAAGCCGAAACGTCGCTGCTACTGTTATATTTGTGGATGAATAAAGGAATCTCGTATTGGGAGTTAAACCGCACCATCTATGCTGTCGGATTTGTGAATTTGAAGTTGTGCTGATACTTGGACCTGGATCAGGCTCCTCGTCTAGCGCGCATCTAGAGTTATACCACTCCGCTATATTTGGCTATCGGTGAGTGCTGCTGGCACTTCTCATTGTATAATCAAACAGAATATGCATAAAATAATTATACAAAGCCAAAGGTAAAATAGATTTATCACACCAGGGGATGGGTTATGTGCTAACAATGAGCTACAAAAAGGATCCACCACTGACATACCGTCATGGAGCTGAGAGAATACTGGGATCTGAACGTTATCAATAATAATACATACAGTATAGCTCCGCTATGTGATAAATTCAGGTACGTGTTTCTAACTGAAATAAAGCTTATAACACAAAGGAAGATGTGATAACTGTCCAAAATGAAAAGTCACAAACAGTATACATAGCTAGGCATTTTAGACAATATTTATGATCAGAACATTTTGTCACTTCATAATCATTCTTTAACCCTTTAGACCCTTCTCAAAACAGCGTCGGTAAAACGCCGTGTTTCAAACACGTTGCTTTACTGCAATTTTGATCAGTGTTTTCGAATGCATGCCACCGCATTTCAACGGCGCTTTTTAACGTACCCCTTCAGTGTGAAAAAAGTAGAAAGTGAGCCATAAAAGCTCTGATTCTTATGATAATGCATTGCAGTACTCCTGTACTGCAATGACTTATTGCTCACAATCGATTATAGGCCATGGTAAAACAGGACACCAGTGTCTGGCATTTGGTTGCCATGGCAACCTATTAGCCCTCCACTATTAAATTGTAGAGGGCAAATTACATCACAGAGAAAGTGCACTTCAGTGGAGGGCAAATTACATCACAGAGAAAGTGCACTTCCTCTGTGAACCCTCTACATGCTGCAATGTACATTGATTGTGGTATGTAGAGGGCTAACACCAGGGATCGCTGTTCTCATCTGTTTTCCTAGGATGTTTGAGACATTCTGGCTAATTGGTTAGTAAGCCCACTATAATTTGTGCACAGACACACGCACTAAGTGCAAGAGAGGCAGAGATTGTGGAGATTACCACAGTGTCTGCAGATTTGTCAGCCTGCAGCCTCTGAATGCACAGTGCTCCTCTGAAGATAGCTTCTGCCGTATTGCTAAGGAAACATCCCTGTGTCCTTGATACTACAGAAGCTCTGCACCTAATGACCGACAGGATTGCAGAAAAGCTGGAAGGAAGACACCCAGTGACAGCCACCTCAAATGTGCTTTACAGCAGTAAAGCAACCCCATTTTTAATGCAAGTATATTACAGAAATGATGAGACTAACACAAGCTAATAGATGAGCATAAGGCCTCATGTCCACGGCTCGTGCGGATTCCTTACATGGATGGAGCATGCTGCGATTTCTTTTCTGTACCAAACAGTCCGCAAATCAAATCTGTATGCTTAAATTCACTTGGGCATGCCAATGCTTCCCTATGGGCACTTTGAATTGCTGATCTTCCATGCGGGTGACCCAAGCGGATCCTGCAAATCAAATCAGTCTGTGGACGTTGGGCCTAAGCTGTCTGAAATGTTAGGGCCCCTTTAAACAGAAAATCACTGCCAGAGGCCATATTTACTGGTATACTGATACAAATATACATAGGCAAACATAAGCACCAGTTCCCAACGGCACACAAACAGGAAACTGCTATATTGAGAAGCTTGCAGGGGTTTACACTGAAGAACAACCACTCACACACTTACCACATGTCAGGAGTATTTTTACCCCACTGTTTTTTTTGTCAGGAATTAATGCAATTTAGAGGAGAAAAAATAAAATTTCATATTTTTGCAAATATGTCATTTTATAGCCAGGTTTTTTTTCTATAGTGCACATGAAAATGAGGATTTACACCCCAAAATGGATACCTCTGTTTGTCCTGTGTTCAGAAACATACCTGTTGTGGCCCTGATCCTATGTCTGTATGCACAACGGGGCCCAAAATCAAAGGAGCAGCTGGTGGGTTTCAGAACAGACATTTTGCTTGCAGGTGATTTAGGCTCCATTGCCCACTTGTAGAATCTTACAAGTGGGTGGTCTTACACAGAAGGCACTCAACAAGCTGCTCTTGGAACTGCAGGAATGCGAGCATTCCCGGGGCTTCTTGTAAATAATGTCTTACAGGTAGCGGTCTGAATAACGCCGGGCTCACATGGCCGTATGTGGAATCCGCTTGCTGTGAGCCAGCCATGGCGCTGCGTATGGCCGCATAATGTACTGCACATAACTGTGTGCTCACAGGCGGTCATGCACAGCACACCTTTTTTTGTTTATATTTCCCGCACTATCGCTTAGCGATAATGCGGGTACCTGCAGCCCATACACAATGTACTTGCATATGAGCTGTGGGTATATCTGAGACCATGTAGCACAATGGGCTCTATGTTGCGGATATCCACAGTAAAATAAAACATGCCGGGGGGCGTGGCCAAGCAGCTGAACTGACCGGCCGCATGTGAGGAGCGCTCCTCCACATACCGGCAAAAAACCCTAATCCTGAGGACATCCTGAGGGTCCCCTGACCCAGAATAGCACCGGCGGAGGGAGGAGAGGATAGAGACCCTGACGGCGCTCCCGGACGGCCACAGCTGAGGTACCGTCAGCGGGGAGAGCGGAGACCCATAGCCGCCGCGGCCGTACTGCGGAGGACACCGGTGAGCGGCGGGGACTCCGAGCCCGACTTTGCTCCGAGAGGGGGGAGAGAGGAGGTGGACAAACCCCCGGAGGGACGTCTGTGGCACCGGAATAGCGGGCACCGCCGGCGGGAGGAAAGACCGAGAGGTCGCGGCTCCGGCGGCCATCTTGTGAGAGGCAGAGGCGGAGGTGCAGGGCCCTGAACACCGGAGTGCACTGCTCCCGGGCGCGGCACGGAGTTGTGCGGAGAGGGGGAAGAGGAGGTTGAGCTCCGGAAGGTACAACTGAGAGGTGGGCATAGGAAAAGCTGCTGGCGGGAAAAGACCGCGAAAACGCGGCTGCGGCGGCCATCTTGTGTGTGGCACCGAAACAGAAAGGCCCTAAAAACAAGGCCGAAAGCTACCCCCGGGCCCAATATAGTACCGCTGCAGGGGAAGGGAAGAGGACAGAGACATCAGAATTACATAGAAGGCACAGGCAGCGCAGTGCACAACGACCCCAGACCCGCAGCGAAGTGACCATCAAGCGAACAAGCGCTGCTAGCAAGCAAAGCAGTGAGAAGACACATTTAAGGGGACATAGAGAGAGGCCTTGCCCCCCCCCCCCCCCCCCCCCTCCACTTACAAGAGGACTAAACACCATACAATTCGGAGAACCAGGGGAAGGGGCAAAACAGGGGCAGCAGCAGACCCCTATAGAACATTCAATTTCTATAGCGGAAAACCAAACAACCGCGACATGGGTCCCACTAGACAAAACTCATCCGTAGACAAACTTAAAGTCTTCGCAAGAGGAGAAACCCGGAAAGAGCCCAGCCCTGAACCCGCTGCGCCCGCTGCGGCGGGAGTTGCAGCAACAAAGCATACCAACCCAGATCCAACTGAGGGAACGGTGCAAACACTGCAACAATTGTCTGAACAGCTTCTGACCGCAATACAAACATCTACAGCCACGCTCACCAGTAAAATTGATGAAGTTAAAATGGATGTGAGTCTGCTGAGACAAGATCTCCAAAATCTAAGAGAACGTGTTGCCAGCACAGAGAACAGAATATCTACCCTAGATGATACTGTCGCCCCAATGACAGATGCAATACGAGATCTTACGCAGAAAGCTGAATACTGGAGACAAAAAGCAGACGATCTGGAAAATCGGTCGCGAAGAAATAATTTGCGCATAGTGGGGCTACCAGAGCGGGCCGAGGGGCAAAGACCTGAAGAATTTATAGAACGCTGGCTTCGAGAACTCTTTCCCAATGCTGGACTATCGCAAGTCTTTGTTATTGAACGTGCGCATCGAGTGCCCATGAAGCCACCAATACCAGGAGCCCCACCCAGACCCCTACTAGCAAAGCTGCTCAACTCCCGTGACAGGGATATAATCCTACAAGCTGCCAGAAAGGGAGGGCCCCTGCGACATGACAACGCCACAGTGTCCATTTTTCCGGATTTCTCGGCTGATCTCCAAAAGCAGCGAGCAACATTCTTCGGAGTCAAAAAGCAACTAAGAGATCTGCAGCTCCCGTACTCGATGGTGTATCCGGCTCGACTGCGGGTGATTGACGGGGACCGTACCCGCTTCTTCTCCACACCAACTGAAGCAGGAAATTGGCTGAACACCAGACGACGACCAGAAGGGCCGTAATGTATACATAACCATTTATTTTCCCCTCTCTAGGTGCAGAGACCAATACACAAAGATGAACATTTCCCTTACAGTTCCTAACTGCACACTAGTGACTATCCTCTAAACACGCCACAAGAACACTCTAGCCAAATGGCACAGAACCGAGACTTTCTTTATCTGTGGCAGACAAGTAATCTACGACTCCCAGGAGAAGATGACGAAGCTTCCCTTCCTACGGCCCCGGCGGGATTCACCCGTTTTAACCCCCCCCCATCCTCCTCCTCCACCGACCCCCCTCGTCGCTGTCTTGCGGGGTGATTTAGAACCCCCTCCCCATATGCTTCCTATCCTCAAGGGGACCCACCCAGAAAATGACAGCCTAACCAATGCCGGTCCACACAACTGATTTAACAACACAACAATACCACAAGTATAGTCTTGTAATAAGCTATACTATGTAGGTACCCCCTAAATACAGGTTGCCACGAATACGTATGTGATAGAGAAGATAATCTTCGAATCTGTTTAATTACAGGTTGATTGAGAGTTACAGTTGATAGTAGTTTATCAAAATGTTTTTAAGTTGTATGCATCAAGTGCTCTATGATGATATTGAAAATGTGCTAAAGTACTGTTACATGATATATGATAAAAATGCAATTGAGTGTCGGGGGGGGTCGCCTGGCGGGCAGAATAACATGGGGAATAGTATCCGGATCAGATTAACATCTCTTAGCCAATGGCGGAGATAGTCTTTGTATCCTGGAACGTCAGGGGCATGGGGTCTACTAGGAAACGGGCAGCGATGAACACGTTGCTGCGCTCCTGGCGACCACACGTCCTGTGCTTACAGGAGACCCACCTTACACCTGAAACCACAAAAGTCTTGCTGAAGCCATGGGTACAATGGTCCGCGCATGTATACCACACATCATACTCCAGGGGGGTGTCTCTACTAATAAGAAGAACACTTAGATGGGAGGTGGAACAGATTAGGAGAGACACAGAGGGCAGATATATTTTTGTAAGAGCTAAAATCAACAATGACCCATATGTCCTACTATGTTGCTATAACCCGCCGCCGGCAACAACAACCATTCTAGCAGACGGCATTCAATTTGCATCATTCTCTCCAGACGCAACAGTTGTCTGTATGGGAGATATGAACATGGTGATGGATCCCGCCTTGGATAGATTTGGGGGTGGTGCTCGGGGGGAGGGAGATGCGAACAAGACCCGCCTGGCCTCTATTATCTCGGTAACGGGTTGGCTAGACTTATGGCGAACATTTCACCCGCAGCAAAAAGAGTATACCTGCCATGCAGCCCACAACCACGCTCTCAGCCGAATAGACTATATATTCGGGTCCCCTTCACTATTCCCTAAAATAGACTCAATAGAGTTCCTACCTCGAGGTATCTCAGACCACTCGCCAATATGTATGACCCTTAAAAACCCAGGCCCAATCACAATCAAGAGACCAAGGGTGCACCCATTCTGGCTTTCATTATTTGGACCTAATGACCGCATACCGGACCAGATCCAAATATACTATGAGGCACATGAGACGCATGGAGATACAAATCTAGTATGGGAAGCATTTAAATCATACCTTAGAGGCTGTTTAAGGTCCTCAATTTCATTTGTCAAAAGAGCCACGGCACGTGAGGGTGAACTTTTAGCAGAGCAATGCCAACAACTAGAAAGAGATTATATAGCTGACCCTATAGACACTAAAAGAGATAAATGGCTTCAGACAGGCAGAGACTACTTATTATACCTGAAAGAGAAAGCCCAAAGGAATCTATTCTTTACCCGACAGTCCTTTTTTGAACAAGGAAACCAATCCAGTAAACTACTTGCTTATATGGCGAGACAGGAAACCGCCCCCCCAACCATACTGCGAGTTAAATCAACCGAGGAGGTAGTGCTTACAGACCCGAAAGAAATCCTAGATAGATTTCAGCAATTCTACAAAGACTTATACCAATCAAGGGTAAATTACACAGCGGCAGAACTAGAGACCTACTTAAATGACATAATATTTCCAGAAATACAAGACGACTATAGGTCCCTACTTGACTCTCCCATTACAGTGGAAGAGATTGAAGAAGCAATAAATGAGATGGCTAAAAACAAAACTCCGGGAATGGATGGGCTACCAGTGGAAATATACCAACATTACAAAAAAGAAATAATCCCACACTTGTTTACCCTATACAAATACATCCTTGATAAGCATCACCTCCCAGAATCGATGCTAGAGGCCAACATAGTCCTCATACTTAAACCAGACAAAAACCCAGAGGAGTGCGGCTCGTATAGGCCGATTTCTCTATTAAACACGGACTATAAAATCCTTACTAAAATACTAGCGACCCGACTAAACCAAATAATAGGGAAAATTATACACCCGGACCAATCCGGCTTTATCCCGGGTAAATCGACATCGGACAATATCAGAAGAACACAAGTAATCACACAGGTGGGGTGGAGGTGGAGAGCAGACTGGGCCCTGGCCTCACTAGACGCGGCTAAAGCGTTCGACTCCGTCGAGTGGCAGTACCTGATAGAGGTGCTGCGTAAATTCAGGTTTGGAGAAACGTTTATAAAATGGGTCACCATCCTGTACAAAGCCCCGACCGCAAGGGTAACGGTAAACGGCCTGGTCTCCACTTCCTTCCCACTACACAGGGGGACACGACAGGGATGCCCACTTTCCCCCCTTCTATTTGCAATTGCAATCGAACCCCTAGCCCTGAGAATTCGACAACACAACTCATACAAAGGCGTTCAAATCGGACCCAGAGAGGATAGAATAGGCTTGTATGCGGACGATATAATATTGTATATGTCAGATCCTAGAAACACCCTACCACTGGCCATATCTCTAATAGACAGGTTTGGAATTTTTTCAGGCCTATGCATTAACTGGCAAAAATCCGCTTTCATGCCCCTAAGATCAGAGGGATGGCAGACGGGGGATGTATTTTGTAACTTACAAACCACTCCCGGATTTAAGTACCTTGGTATACATATCACCAGAGAACACACCCAGAGCCTCGAGTTAAATATTGCTCCCCTGCTGACAACTCTGCAGCAAAAGTTGAAAAGCTGGAGCACCCTACCACTATCTGTAGCAGGCAGAATAAACCTCATAAAAATGATAATACTCCCTAAATACTTATATTGCCTAGAACATACAGAAACAACTATACCACAGAAATTCTTTAAAAAAACTAACTCATTAATAACGTCATTCATATGGGGAAACTCTAGAGCCAAACTACGACTAGATACCCTACAACGCCCTAAAGAAATTGCAGGAATGGCGTTACCAGATTTTAAACTATATTATCTGGCGGGACAGGTCAGGTATCTCCGTCATTGGCTGTCGGGTGCGCCTCTCCCTAACTCCGAGCACCATCTCATGTACTTCCTCGAGGAGACTTCGTTGTGGATCCTCCTGGAAAAACCAAAATTGATAACCAAACAAATGCTGCCAGTCCACAGACTGGCAGTGAACGTGTGGCAGATATGCAAATCACTAACAAGACAAGAGAACACCCCCTTGGAGACTCCCCTGTGGGACAACAGGGCATTACCACACTTGATGAATTTGCCAGGTAAACAATTCTGGATAAACTCAGGAGTTACCACACTAGAGCATGTTTATAGGGACCAAACACTGGTTTCCTTTGAACAAATGCAAGAGCTGTACCAGATCCCGAGGGCGGGATTTTTTAGATACTTGCAACTCCGACACGCATTGATCGCACAGTTTCCAGGACCTAGACAAATATTTTCACAGTATCCATTAATAGGTGTACTGCGAACACAAGGACCCAAAGGCCTGATTTCAGTGCTGTATACCCGTCTACTACATGCTAAAATTCCTGACATACCAATGACAGTAATGCAGAGATGGAGAGAACTTATTCCCACCCTCACTAGTGAGGATTGGGAAATGGCCATGTCCATATACACCACAGTATCACCGGCGGCAAATAACAAACTAACACAACTATATATCTTACATCAGTGTTATCTAACACCAAGCAGACTTCATAAAATGAATCGGATAACCACCAACCGCTGCCACCGATGTGGAATGCCCAATGCAAACTTCAACCATTTGATATGGAACTGCGTAGATATCCAGACATACTGGAGAGAGATTATAGAGTTTCTAACACAAATATTGGGAATACCAGTACCACACGACCCTGCGGTGTGCCTGTTGGGGATCTTAGACGAAGAACAATGGCAATATCATGACAGGATATTTCTTACAAAGGTTCTATTTTACGCCCGGAAGGCAATAGCCTTACGCTGGATGGACAGGCGCCCCCCGACACTCACAAAGTGGCAGAGCATTGTTAACGCCGTTCTGCCATATGAAAAAATGGTATATAAAAATAGAAAATGCCCTGAAAAATTCGATAAAGTGTGGGAAAGATGGTGTGGGTCACCAAGTACGGTGTACACACAGAACCAGTTCCATAACTTGCTGAGAACAGTGACGCCTAGAAACACTTAGATGGGTTAACAAAGGAACACATCCTCCGCCGACACCACAAAGAAATTATATTACCAGAGGAAAATGTAACAAAGGAATATGTCAATAGAATGTACTAAAACACTTGTTAGGAATGTAATGAGCTAATGATGTAACCAAAAGTTTTCTTTATTCAGTTGATGTACAAAATACAATGTTTTCAATAAAACGAGTTTAAAAAAAAAAAATAAAACATGCCGTGTTCTGTTTTCTGCAAGTGGATCACATAATTCCGACCCACATGATCAACAGATGGATAACAGTAATCATGTGACCGGGATTTTAAATTTGCCTGGCTCTCTTGGTCTCTGCACATGCACGCCACAACAGCGCATGCACAGAAGCTCATGGCAGGTCCTGATCACCATGGGACATCATGAAGGACCAGGGTGAGCATTTTCAGCTACCCCCATAGATCCTATCCATGAGGGCAGCTGAAACTTTAACTTTTTTTTTTCACTTTTTCATAATCGCCATTATCCATTGGATAACGGCGATCACGGGCTCAGGGGACCGCGTATAGCGGTCACCGGTGACATCTTCTGCCTCCCGGCTACCTTCATGACCCAGGAGCCAGAAGATTTCAAATTTCCTAGGGCTCTGGGCCTCCTGTGCATGCGTCTGACGTAATGAGACCGGCGCCAGGTCCTGGAAGACCAGATCACCGCCGGACATCACGTAGGACCTGGGTGAGTACTATTAGCTGCCCTGATGGATCCGACCCATCAGGGCAGCTGAATATTTAACTTCATGCAACTTTTTATTGACTTTAATGCAATCGGTGCTATCCATTGGACAGCACTGATCGCATTACTGGGAGACACTTCCCGTGCCCCGATGACAGCTCCATGGTTTCGGCTACCTCCAGTAACCGACAGCATGAAGCTGGACATTAGTTAGACAGTGTAAACCTAGGCCAGGCAGTATGAAAATGCACCATATTTATCACGGTTTTTGTTGCTGACTGTTAAATTTGGTGCATCTTTAGACTCCTTTTATGTAACCTTATACCACTTGTTGATTTCCATTTGGCTCACTGTGTCACATTTTTCTCACCAATTTCTTGACAAGTCATGACCCTTTTCAGCAGAATCATGCTGTGTTGCCGCACGAGGCACAGAATATCACTGTCTTTTATATTACGATCTCCACAAAGCTCTCTTGTTCCTATTTTTTCTAATGTTTTCAAAGTTCCACTTCTGCTTGTGTTTGATGCACCCTATGTGCCATACGTGGGGGAGTGATGTTTTTCTACTTTACTGATTACTTGGTTGTGTTATGCAGTGTAATTTCTATACGGCTTGAGTTGCATATTGCTGCCATGGTGACTACATTTTAAGAAAGCCTGTTTTTGATTGATTAGTTCAACTCATTAGTTCTTCAAATCTATAGATTTGATTTACCTTGTCTTTCCATAGAAGTACCGTTGGAGAGTCTTGATTTCCCCATAAGTGTGGTATGAAAGTTTTCACTGCCGTGATTAAATATGAAGCTAACTTATCTCTCAGGTGGTTGAAGGAGGTGTTGGGCCTGCTTAAAAAAAATTATATCTAGTGATAGATATAGGATGAGTTCCATTTCCTTTTCTATATCCGACCAAAATTGTTTAAATTTTAAGGCATTTGCACCAAATATGCAAATATGAGTCAGTGTGTTCCTCGAATCTCCAACATCTGTCTGATTCTGCAAGTTTATATAAGATATTAAAAACACAACAGTGCCCCCATAACTAAGCAGAAAATATAGAAGCTCTTCTATTTTTGATAATTAGGTGGAGCACGTAGGTGGAGATTTACTGTTTTGAGACTGCTGTGTCTTTCGCCAGTCTTGCCCTCCAACACAGGATAGCACACAACACATGTGCAATAACAACTTCATAATACCAGTAAATAAAAAAAATAAAGACTGCTGAATAATGAAAACCCCTGTTAACAATATGAGGTTACTGACAAAGATGGCAGCCATGTGCTTTTTGACAGTTTTAACGTTCCTTTACGTTCCCAGTGACTATTACTCCTTGGTTTCACAAAGAAGTTATAGCCTGTCACAGAATAGAGGCGGAGTGCGCCGGAGATCTCATCTAGCCGTTCACTTCCATTCACTGCAAACAAGCAGATGCTTAAAGATTGAGTAACTCCTGTTTACACAGAGCAAAAAGTTGCTCAGTACTTGTGCCCAGGGGCGTAACTATAGAGGATGCAGGGGATGTGGTTGCATCCGGGCCCAGGAGCCTTGGGGGGCCCATAAGGCCTCTCTTCTCCATATAGGGAGCCCTGTACTATGAATAAAGTATTATAGTTGGGGGCCCCATTCCAGGTTTTGCATTGGGACCCAGGAGCTTTAAGTTACACCTCTGCTTGTCCCGTTTCAGCTCATTAAAATGGAACGACTAGCAACTACTGAGCGACTTCTCACTCAGTGCCTTGGCGGGGGCCGTGTACACAGGCCGGCAGCCACTTATTATTCAGGCGACTATCCACCTGTGTAAGGATACATTTAGACTGGTCTGTTGGAGCAAAATGCACCAAATTTATTAAGAGGCGCATTACTTCAGCTGTCTTGAAGCTAAAAAAATGTAATGAATTTGGCAGTTACAACCTTTCCCACTAAACCAACCCCTTTTCAAAAGTGTCAAGACAAATGACATGTCACAAATTTTCATGCAAACGTAGCAAGCTCTACAACTCGCTACAATTTCTACCAAAATACTGACACAAAGCCTTTGATGAATTCCCATCTCGGTTCAGAAAAGTGATCATGCCAGATCAATCCTGAAGAAGGCAACTGCCTTGTTTGTATTTGCCTTTCTAACAGGGCTGTACATCTGGCAGCCAGTCGGGCATCACTGGCCTAGATTATTGTTGCCAACATTTCCTTGATGGGAACACAATGGAGAATGCTGCACTGTTTTGCTGATTTAGCAATTACAGTTTCTATGTAGTAACTTTTTGGCATCTTCCAACTATTTATTGAAGTTTTGTTCTTTGTAGTTATGCAAACTTTATTTCTGATGCACTTGAAATATATTTATGAAATCTTAGCATTTAATAAGGACTCTTTCCTGGTTAATATTTATTTATTTGATTGCACAGCTGCTTTCCTGAGCGAATCCTTCAGCGCTTTCATTTAGCTGTTATTGCTTGTTACTGTATTTGAAACTAATTATAAAACATACACCTGCTGCCAGATGCCGCCTTTTAAGTGTGAAGGTGGAATTGCACATATGTGGATTTTTTTTTTCTTTTAGTCTTTCATATATAATTCAATTTTAGTATTCATTTCCACTCATCTTCGAAGTAGAACAGATGGGCGCTAATGTCATATCAACAAATTCTTGTTATCTTAAGACTAAGGTATTAGGCGGTCTAAATGGTGAACATCTGTTGATGTAAATAACAGCTCTGCATTAATACGTTGATGTATCTTTGTCAAAGAAAACACTTCTTAATATACATATTGTGAAATGATATTCCAGGCAATGATTTTCTAAACTGCTTTCTTCTTAACAATATAGAAGGAGTACAGATGTGAAATGATTTGGGGCATATTTGGTCATTTAGCATAGAACTGTCTGGCGAGCTCAACAGAGACAAATGCTTGTCCATAAGTAGTTTATTTTATTTCAGTGGAATCTGTTACATATCAGTTGTACTGCTGCCTAAAAACAAAAAAAGTCTTATTTTACATTATGCAGCATTTTCATCTTGTGAAAGGTGTAATTCAACCCTATTAGGACAGGTCACTTTAGCGAAGAACATCTATAGATGCTCGTAAAGAGTTAAAGGAACTGAGTGGCCACTCAAATATCCAATCATAACCTGCACTTCCTGCCAAGACACAGTATGATGTTAGCAACATCCCTCAAAGCACCAGTGCCAAGAGGGCTCACTAATTATCCACTAGTTAGCTAGACCATCTGGGACTTTGCATTGGATTCCAACCGGGTTAATACCTGCTAGAAATTTTGTATGCTTCCATTGTTTCTCCCACAGTTACAGTTTTACTGCAACCAGGGGCGTAACTATAGAGGATGCAGGGGGTGCGGTTGCACCCGGGCCCAGTAGCCTTAGGGGGCCCATAAGGCCTCTCTTCTCCATATAGGGAACCCAGTACTATGAGTACAGCATTATAGTTGGGGGCCCTGTTACAGGTTTTGCATCGGGGCCTGGGAGCTTCAAGTTACACCTCTGACTGCAACATGCTACAGGCATGCAAACCTTTGGTATTGCAAACTCTGTACCATACAATGATACCACAATACATAAGAGATCAGGCTGTAAAGAGGCTTATCAACTTTTGTTGGCCCACTGTGTCTACTAACAGGATGTGTACATCTTAAAGGGCATAAAATTACTTGCAGATTGTAAGTATCACTAAGGCATGGAGTGATGGAAATCAATAAGTGGTTTGTACTCAAAATAAATTAGTGCTAGACTTACCAGAGAATAATAAACGCTAAGAAGATGAAAGTTACCAAAAAACTGTAGGCAAAACTTTTAAGATTACACCTTAACAAAAAAAAGGCCATAAATTATTTATTATTCTAGATCGATGGTAACATTATTATTGTGAGACAACCCTGAAAAGTGTTTCCAAACCCTATGATACCTCTATATCTATTCCTACCTCAAAAAAGAGGAATCTTTTTAGGAATCTGTGGCCAGGTTCCAGGTAACCATAACTGGGGATTGTACTGTAGTAGATTATACCTTTATTTTAGTGCTAAACGTGTACAATAAAACTTATTAGTTAAGTATATGCATTGATTGGCTTTGTGAGATTATTACCAATGCAAAATGATTTCTTTTATCCTTTAAGATGATGTTGGAGCAATACCTTTGAGGCAGTTCCCTAAACATGTTGCAGACCTACATGCAAGCAATGGGTTTACCGAAGAGTTTGAGGTATATCTTACACTAGAAGAAATTGCTCTTTTTACTTGTGTTAATGATCACATTATCTAAACTTCTAATGGAATGTATAGTAAGTGACATTATTCATGTGAAATTAAAGTGTTCTTAAATGGTTAAAGGGGTTGTCCCGCGGCAGCAAGTGGGTCTATACACTTCTGTATGGCCATAATAATGCACTTTGTAATGTACATTGTGCATTAATTATGAGCCATACAGAAGTTATAAAAAGTTTTTCACTTACCTGCTCCGCTGCTGGTGTCCTCGTCTCCATGGTTGCCGTCTAATTTTCGCCGTCTAAAATGGCCTAATGGCCAAATTAGACGTGCTTGCGCAGTCCAGGTCTTCTCCTGTTCTCTATGGGGCTCCGTGTAGCTCCGCCCCGTCACGTGCCGATTCCAGCCAATCAGGAGGCTGGAATCGGCAATGGACCGCACAGAAGAGCTGCGGTCCACGGAGGTAGAGGATCCCGGCGGCCATCTTCACCGGTAAGTATAGAAGTCACCGGAGCACCGGGATTCAGGTAAGCGCTGTGCTGTTCTTTTTTTCAGTCCCTGCATCGGGGTTGTCTCGCGCCGAACGGGGGGAGGGGGGGGGTTGAAAAAAAAAAAAACCCGTTTCGGCGCGGGACAACCCCTTTAACTTGTATTATTTTATCATCTGTTATCTATTCATCTATTTTACAAAGGAATATGCTATTTGTTGTCATTAGAATTCCTAACATTTTTATTTTCAGAAGCTCATTTTATTGATTCTGACAATAATTTAGGGTGTGTGTACCATAGAGACAGACCATGCGACTGCTATGGGGCTCTTGGAGAGAGGAGGTTCCGATTGCATCATTCCTTTTGCTACGTGGTAACGAGAACCAATGCAGCATCCCTATACACAGAGAAACTGCATTGCATTGTTCACAAACAAGGTGGTAGAGAATTGCCCTAAGGATCATTATAAAGGGCATGAAATGGGAAACAAACACAAGGCCCTCCATTCCTGGGTGGCAAAAGCAGACACAATCCTGAGGGCCTGTTTAAGTTTTTGCTCTGAGGCTCTATCTCTTCTATTTATGTCACTGACAATAAAGAATATTCTAAACCAATATTTTTCGACTCCAGTCAAGAATCCCCAAAAAGCTGCCAATTTGAGGATATCGTATAGTTAGAACACCTGTGGCAATTCCTAGGACACTAATTACACCACCTGTACAACCCTGAGGAAATCCTGAAAACATGACCCGTTGGAGGAACTACAGGAGTGGAGTTGTAGACCCTGGATCCAATAACACATTATTTTGTATTAATTGATGGGCTGGTCGTTCAGTCACCAGCAGCTTGATTATCCTAAATAAACCATCTATCCCTTCACCTCAAGTGTTAATCAGCAATGGAATTGTGGTCTGTTTCACTAGTGAATATTCACTAACAACTTCATCCTTCCAGTAGGCACAATACTAATGATAGATGTGCCCCAGCATTCATTCTGTTGACCGATGCCTGCTTCAGTCTTTAGTTGTGCCATATAACCCGTCTACATAATACCGCCATTGCCTATATTTTGATGTATATATCTACACATTCCATTCTTTCATTTGAACATGGTCATGCTTTTTGTTTAATTTATGTGGGAAGATAATTGTATCAAGATTAATGAACTATTTAACCCTCCTTTCCCCAGAAATTAAACATTAATTACAATCATATATCAGTTGCATTTTGGTTTTTGCTTATCATTCCCTTTTACGTTCACATTGTAAAATTTGTCATGTTTTTTATTCACTCCCTCATTAGACACTGAAAGAGTTTTACCAGGTAAGAATGTTTTGTTGTCATCTCTTAGAGTAGTTATACTAGAAACGTTTGTTTCATAGCACAACAGATTGTAGCTCGGATGTGTTCACACTGTGGTGGGTTCCGTTTATCCAGAAACTGTGTCGAACATGGCAGATCTATTTTGAAATGGATCATAAAGTTTCTTATGGATTCATCATGGGTCTGTCAGACTAACCTGAACAGAACCTTATGCAAGGGTGAACATAGCCTAAGATAAGGACACTTTTTGATTAATTCTTGTATTCGTTTGCAGGAGGTTCAGAACTGCACTGTGGATTCAGGCATAACATGTGATAGCTCAAACCACCCGGACAACAAGAATAAGAACAGATACATAAACATTGTTGCCTGTAAGTATGTAGCAAAGACATCAGGACTAGAGATATTATAAATATGTATGTATATCCCAGACTTCTAACTAGGAGTTCACTGCATTTTTTCAGCAGTTCTGTTATAGCCGAATGGCATAACATTTTTTGGCTGTTTTGGCTACTAGGAGTATGGACCTGTAGTTTTAATGTCATTTAAAATGTGGCATTTATTCATTCATCATAAATAAAGGTTACAAACTGCAATGTTTTAGCCTTGCATGACATTTGTTGAGTCTCGTAGAACTCAATACATAGCGTCATGTGGGGAGCACCACATCTTTATATCTAGTTTTGGATCCAACCCCACCAGTTTTCCGGGAGGAATGCTCCCTGTTGTCCCTGATATCTCAGTCAAAACCCCAATTCCTTGGGTAAAGTATAGATAGAATTGCAAACAATAATAAATGGCTGCCGTGGTATGGATAAAACTTTGGGATGAGTAAAATTATATTTTTTTAAAATAGCATTTAGATTCTTTGTCTAAATTGTCTTGGTGTTCCCAAGTTGGTTTTGTAGCATCAGGTTTTGACAACCATATGGCTACCGTAGGATCTCATGTGTGAGGGCTGGATTATATCAGCTGATCTTATATCACTTTATGTAAACACATGACGATGGAGTAACGCTTAATGTGTGATGTAATGATTATGTAATTATGTTTCCCTAAAATGGCTCTGTATCTGGCACCATCATAACCTCCAGACAGCACGCCTGCTGCCTTGGGGTCACACTGGATTATGACCTCCCCTCTACCCCTCTTATCCAATCGCTGGCCCGAACATGCTACCTGCACCTCAGGCATATTGCTAAAATCTGTCCGTTCCTCACCACAGACATAATAAAGATACTCTTTGTCGCTCTCATCCATTTCCAACTTGACTACTGCAATTTACTGCTCATTGGCATTCCCGCACCAGACTCTCCCCTCTCCAATATATACTAAATGCGGCAGCTAGACTCACCTTCCTATCCAGACTAGAAATTAGTGAGCATACTAGTTAAGGACAAATACTCGAGCAAGTATCGTCCTTTTTGAGTATCTCCCTGCTTGTCCACAAAGATTCCGATGCCGGCGGGGGTGAGCGGTGGGTTGCAGGAGTGAGCGGGGGGGAGAGAGAGATCTCCCCCCTGCCCCCCCCCCATCCCCCGCTGGCACCCGAATCTTAGCGGACAAGAAGCAGGGAGATAGTCGAAAAGGACGATACTCGCTCGAGTATTTGTCCTTAACAAGTATGCTTGCTCATCTTTAATCCAGACGCTTCTGCACTTTGCTAGTCGCTGCACTGGCTACCCATCTACTGCAGAACTCAATTCAAACTCATCACCCTTACCCACAAGGCTCTCCATGGCGCTGCGCCACCGTACATCGCTTCCCACCTATCCATACATCACCAACCCGCGTGCTGCACTCTGCTAATACACTCGGACTAAATACCCCTCTAATATGAACCTCACATGCTCGAATCCAGGACTTTCTTAGAGCAGCACCGATCCTCTGGAATGCTATACTCCAAAACATTAGGACAATCCCCGACGTGCAGAACTTCAGACGCACCTTAAAGATGCACCTCTTCAAAAAAAAGCATACCAAACCTCCTGATCTAGTCCCCCATCCCCACAGTATGCCGCCCCCTGCCCCTTCCTATGGCTTTCCACTTTTGCCTATTATGCACACTTTCTGCCCCAAACCTCCTGTACATCCAGCATGCCCATTCTTCTGTCTCCCAACATCGGCCATCAAGGGAAAGTTGGTAGACCGCAATACAAATTGGATGCATGTTTGGCCCTGCTGAAATCAACTTTTATCAAATGTATATGGAATCATGGCATAGACCAAAATAGTTTTTTCGTACTTTGAGGCCAAGCTTACTTGTCACACTAAGTCTTACTTGTACTGCTGGCTTTAGTTATTCACAATAATAGCAGTAATTATGATGATCATATTCTAACTGCTTATTATATTCATAACTCCTTATTTGTTTGAAATTGTTCCCTTTAAGATGATCACAGCAGAGTTAAACTTTCACAAGTGGGAGAGAAGGATGGAAAGCCGACTGACTATATTAATGCAAATTATGTTGATGTAAGTAAATATTCTGTATATACAGTCAGTAAAACTGCCTTTCAAATGATATCTGTCAATATTTTATATTTATACCCTTAACCTCTTAGCACTGTTTATGCTTTAATGACCAACTAAGGCCCAATGTCAACGGGGCACCCACACCGAAGATCCACAAATCAAGCCTCCCATAGGGAAACATGGACGTCCGCAAATGAAATACAGCATGCAGATTTGATTTGCGGACCTTTTCAGTGTGGATCCCGCACAGACAGCTTCCATTGAAGTCAATGGAAGCCATCCGATCCGCGGCACGCCTGTAGACCTGAGGCTTAACTTTCCAGTTTTTTTCATCATTGCTTTTCTAGAGCCATAACTTTTTATTTTTTCCGCTGACATTTCCAAATGTGGGTGTTTTTTTTGCAGGACAATTTGTATTTTTTGTGGCATAATTTTTGGGTTAATATAATGATTGTACAACTTCTAGTAATTCTTTTTAGGGGGCTTGTTGAAAAAATTTTGCCATTTGTTTTTTGGATTTCAGGTTTTCAGCATGCAGAATAAATAATGTGATAACTGTTCTCTGGGTCAGCACGATTCTGGTGATACCAAGTTTACACAGTTTTTTTTATGTTTTGCTATTTTTGTACACTTAAAAGCAAGTCTTTTTTGTTAAAGATTTGCTTTTGCGTTGCCGTATTTCAAGAGGCATAGCATTTTTTTTTTCCATCGACAGAGCTCATAGAGGGCTTGTTTTTGGTGGGACTAACTCTAGTCTTCATTTATCCCATTTTTGGGAACATGTAACATTCTGATCATTTTTTGTTCCAGTTCGTTCTACAGGCAAGGTTAACAAAATCTGCAATACTGATCTGCTTTTTATTTTTGAACAGCATTCACCGTGCAGTATGTTCCATTAATTCTGTGGTTCAGTGCGATGTCGTCAATATCAAATTTATATAGGGTTTTTGTGGGTTTTCTGCATCTTTTTCAAACTTTAAATAAAAAATTGATTTTTTTATGGCTGCATTTAAAGACCCCCAACATTTTTTTGCCAAGGTTTTTTGTTTGCAGGAAGAGTTGTCCTTTTTAATGGTACTATTTGTTGGTCCATAAGACTTTTGGATCACTTTCTTTTCCGTTTTTTGTAAGGCAAGATATGCAAAATTGGTTATTTTCGCCATGTTTTTTTGCATTCTTTGTCTTTTCATGGCATCTACTGTGCAGGTTAAATGATGTACTGACTTCCTTCTGTGGGTCGTTACAAATGCTGTAATATGAGATTTATGAAGTTTTTTTTAACATAGTAAAGGAGGAAACTTGGGGTTTTGAGGTTTCCTTAAATTTTTTAATGTTTTTTAGTATTATTTTATGTAGACTTTTTAACATTTAATTTTTGCCCCACTGGAGTTCTTGACTATCAATATCTTTTATCGTTCTTATAATACATTGCTGTACTTTAGTATAGCAGTGTATTTTAAAGCCCATGAAGTTCAGTTAGAGGCTGAGCCTCATGAGTCACTGTAGCCAGCAGACCATGGGGCCATATTCAAGCCTCTGGAAGCCATAGTAACTCATTGGGACCCCTCTGTCACATTGCGGGAGTCCCCTTCCTCTGTCAACATATGATCAAGAAAAACTTTCAGTCTCTGGATATAAAGGATGAATGAAAGTGGTAAAAAAAAAATTGAACAACAAGTATGTTAGAGAGCTGAAGGTCTTCATGAAACATCAATTAAAGGGTTTTTACAAGATATTTTAAAATGAAGCAGGGGCAGAGAACTACAGAAAAGAAAGAAAAAACAGTTCTCACCTATTTCAAGTCTCTACCTCTCTGGTCATGGAAGTTCCTCCAGTAGTCACATATTGTTCTTATTTTCCATGACTTCTACAATGAATCACTGGCCTCAGTAGTCATGTGTGAATGAATGGCTCAAGTCTCTACCTCTCTGGTCATGGAAGTTCCTCCAGTAGTCACATATTGTTCTTATTTTCCATGACTTCTACAATGAATCACTGGCCTCAGTAGTCATGTGTGAATGAATGGCATGTGACCTCTGTGTCCAGTGATTGGCTTCATTGGTCATGGGACTACTGCAGAAGTTATTAAGAATTGAACAGTGGAACTTTTAATAGGCGAGTACTGTTTTTCGTCTTTCCTTTATGTGGTTCTCTACCCCTGGCTAATTTAAAAGCAGCTCAGAAAAAACCCTAGAATATTTATTTATGTAAGTCATAAAACCATTTTGAAGTATTAAAGCATATATCCTACTTCAGATATCACTTCACGGTTTACATCTAGAACTAGGGAATGGCTTCAGAGTGGTGTGAAGTTGCCCGCCTACTTGCCCTGATTTACTACAGTGTTTCACTATGAAAAAAAAGTAGTAATCCATCTCGCAGCATCCCAAAAACTCAGGTGCAATGAATATTTAGCCTTAATCTAAATAAAAAGTTGAGAAACTTCTGACAATATTTATCTTTAAATGAAATAAATCTGAAAAGCTCAAATATTTCTATGAAATTAATGTTAACCTACAATTTATCCTAAGGGTTACAACAAACCAAAAGCCTACATTGCTGCTCAAGGACCTCTCAAATCAACTGCAGAAGATTTCTGGAGAATGATATGGGAACACGGTGTAGAAGTTATTGTTATGATCACTAATCTGGTTGAGAAGGGAAGAGTAAGTATAGTAAAGTATCATTTGGATTTGTAATGAAAATGTAGTAAATTTGTTGGTTTAAGGCTGCCCAGAATTTTTAAAGAGGAACTCCCACTATTTTCTAACATATGAAATAGAGTACACACATTAGGCTCACTGGACCACTAGCCACAGTTTTGCATGTTATTTTGAGCCGGAATGCATAAGTGTACTGTATTGTCTTTACTTAAAAAAGGGTATACTGGTTACAAAAAGTTGATAAGTGAATACTAAGTAAAAGTTAGAAAAGTTTCTTTAGATATTGTGTCTGTAGCTCTAAAAAACATTATTTTCTCCTGAGACTTCAGAATTGTTTCTTCCCAGGTTGGGCTAGATATGACCTGTAGGCACTGCTGGTCAGGCATGCTCAGTAGAAACAACTTTTTTTCTCTTCAGCTCTCAGGTTTAGATTGCTGACTGAAAGCAGGGCAGCGCTTAGTTGAGATGCGGATAGGTGTGAGCAGGGAATTGTGAGAAATGTAGTTTTAAGCTGCATATCAGCAGGGATGCGGTGGACATCCTGGAAAATAGCGATGTGCAGAAACATCACAAAGGGAGGGCAGGATAAGAAGGGAATGGCTGCACAACTTATATCCATAACCAGCTGTGCAGAAACATTGTGTAAGCACCCTTCGTATCTGGAATTTTTGAAAATACTCATTTAACTTTCCTCACACAGAAATGAGATTAGAATATGTCCATATGTAGCGTTAAGTCTGCAGCTCTTTACAGTGCAAGGAATGTGAATGAGATTTCAAGCAATCAGCATGGATTTCAACCCAGGGGAAAATCTACAGCAATTCCGTAGCATTTGCACACCCAGATCTACTGAAAAAACCACAGCATTTTCCCCAGAAGCAGTGCCACTGTTTTCCATAGGTAACGTCTCTGTCATTGGCTAATGTAAGAGATATTTCTCCTGCATGTAGCAGGCCCGGCCTCCAGTTGTTAGCTATAGCAAAATATGAAAAGAACACTGAATATTTTTACTGTCATTTTTTCTCACTTTTGCTGCGTTTTTTGGATCCATGGCATTTCTTCTCATTTGCTACATGCACTGTCTCTATTATTTTCACACAAGCTCTATAAAAACAAAAACACCAGAACAAAAATGTATGTGACACTAAGGCTAACTTCACATGAACGAGCGCAATATTGGGCCGTGAATCACGGCCTGCTATCGTGCTCGCCAACATGCAATTTCCCCTCGGATGCAAAACGGTTTTGTCTGAAAACCTCCTTGCATCACTTTAGGGAAGTAACAATCATACATTGTTTTGAATGGGGTGACCTTGCATCGCACCGCGTGCAACTAGCATGTGGTCTGATGTTGCCACCAGCCCCATTGAAGACAATGGAAGATGTGATGCAAGAGCACGCTCCAAGATAGGAATGGCGCGATTCGATGCGGGAAAACATCGCTTTCATATTGCCCCATTCAAAAGAATAGGGTACATATTCATGTGAGATGTGTGTGTCTTGCAACGCACACATCTCGCACGATTTTCTCGCCCGTGTGAAGCTGGCCTCTGCACGCATTTTTGCAAGATGAACTATGCTTTTTTTAAGCATGTTTTACTGTACTTTTTGCACCCACAAAACATATTCATTTGTACGCAGCAAACAAAGACGCACCGATCTTCTCCTGGCTCATGCAAACCACTGGGTCACCTCACCGCAAGCCAGACGATTCTTATGCTTGCGGTGACGAAGTGTCCATTCCTTGCATTCTCCTTCCTGCAGGGCAATGTACACTACATCACTAATGACATAGCGTTCATAGCCTAGCAGGGAGTGCCGAGCTATTGCCAAGACTGCGCATGCCCGCTGTTCGTGACCATAGCATGTGAACCCTTACGGTGAGACAACGTGCATGCGCAATCTCGGCAGTAGATCGGCATTCCTTCCTAGACACTAGTGACGTAACCTACACAGAACTGCTGGAAGAAGAATGCAGAGAATGGACGCCTCATAAAAAGAATAAGAGGATCTGGCCGGCTGGAGGTAAGGTGACCGAGGGAACTGGAGAAGATCGGCGAAGAGAAGATGCTTGAAGAAGGCTGCCTAGGCAGGAATAGGTAAGTATTGATTTATTTTTTTTTAATGACAAAATCCCTTTAATAAACGAAGTTTAACGGGAGCGGTGAAAGTATGAGAACAAGGGCACTCTTTTGGCATATACTTTCTCATTCAAAGCCTATGTTTATGTGTACGCTACAACTTGTCTTATTTGTGGTGTATTGAAATGAATCAGCTATGTTGGGAGATTTTCCTGCCATAGACATAGACAGTATGCCAAAGATGTGGTAGAAGTCAGGTTTTCTTATCTATATGTTGAGAAGATGTTTTTTTCCATGTTTAAATATTTGAGAATTGCTTCCACTAATATTATTTGTTTGGCAATTTGCAGAGGAAGTGTGACCAGTACTGGCCAAATGACGGCAGTGAAGAATATGGTACCTTTTTGCTTACCCACAAAAACACCTGTGCTCTGGCTTATTACACTGTGAGAACATTTACGCTTCGGAACATCAAGATTAAGAAGGTTTGTAATAGAGCTATATTTAACATACATTGGTTAATAATGACTTTATATTGCATTTATATTACAATGTGAACAATCACCGTAGAGATAACCATTATACCATTCGAGGGCACACAATACAGAGGATCGTCATGAAGACCAAAATTAAATACCCAGGCATTAAATAAAGGTTCACGTTTCTATTAGAGTAGAAATCTGCCCCATATAGTTTGGACTTGAGACAGGCTAATACAGAATGTGTTTCTCTTAGGGAGAACAGATGTCACTTAGAGCATGTCACTGATAACAAGTTATAATATCCCTATGAATAGAAGGGTCGCCCTCATTTTATAGATTTTGCTGTAAATCAAGAGCAGTTTTGTTAGTTCACAAGTTATATTATATAATAAATATTTTCTTGGGAGCATTTAACCAAATAACTTTTTAGCACCTGATGCTCAGTCTTTCAGAACATACTGTGTAGATGAGAAACTTCTTTTTCTACATGTAATTGAAAACAGTAAATATGAGGGGGGGGGGGGCATATAGATCTCCACGATTGTCCTGGTAAAATAGATCAATATTTGTTCAACAGAACTTTAAAAAGAACTGCATATGCTTATTGTTCTCTTTATTGTATTGCGGTGGCATGTATGAGGACTTTACAGAGTGTTGTCTATACCTTGTCCTTGAGAGGACCAAGCCCTTTACACATTCATCTCCTCCGTTGACCTTTCTTTGGACTGAGCATTGGCTCACTTATCTTATGCTGTAGACGTCACTCCACCTCCAACCTTTTAGCATAGTACCATTTGTGTCTCCATCATAATAGTTGTATGCATAGTACATGGTTAAGACAACTTTAATGACTCCTATAAGCCAAAACTTCTTATGCTTAAGGGAGGGGGAAGGTGACTGTGTGCTTTCCCTTTGATGTATTATACCATTAAGGACTTAAAAATCACAGCCTCAAAATAGGACGAAACAAAACCATTGATTTAAAAAAATGTTGTGAAGCTGGCCTTAAAAGAGGTGAACCAAGCAGAATACCTTATCACATAGTGCAAAATATGTACATTATATAAAGTGATTTTTTTTTTACTTCTCCCTTTTTCCTCCTTATTTCAAATCTCATCACTTCCTACATTATTATTTGAGACAATGCTCTCCTATCACCCTACATATTGTGCAGTAGGCTATAGTACACATTGATAGTATTACTATATTGTATAGTAATTTAGTTAAATAGGACAGTGCAGTCACAAATTCTCTACCCAACGTTGCTACCCTGTTTCCCTGAAAATAAGACATAGCAGGATTTTCCAGAACTTTTAAGGATGCAAAATGATTTCTCAGGCTTTTTGAGGATGCTTGAAATAGAAGCCCTACTCCAAAATTAGGCCATGCTAACAGTTAATTTAAAAAGTCAATTTAAATAGTGTCCAGGCAGCTATACATGTGAAAAAGTTAAACCTTTCTGAACAAAAATTAATATAAGACACTGTCTAATTTTCGGGGAAACATGGTAAAATGCTAATACCCCAACACTTACAAACTGGTTGGAATTAAACCATGTATAATGTCTTTTGTTTTTTCCCCTCAGGGCTCCCAGAAAGGAAGATTAAATGAGCGTCTGATAACTCAGTACCATTATACACAGTGGCCTGATATGGGTGTTCCAGAATATTCTCTCCCTGTTTTGACATTTGTAAGAAAGGCCTCTACAGCAAAGCGTACCACCAATGGACCAGTCATAGTACATTGTAGGTAAGTTATGGCACTACCAAAAAGCATTCCAAATGGGAAAAATCATAGTCTGCACATTCATTTTTTGCATTGCTCTATTGCTTTAAAAAATGACCAGGATCAAATTGTATAAGCCCACTTGCCATTTCAGTTCTTTGTATTCTTTGCATCTTGCAGATTTTACTGTCAGTTGTGTCTGAAATCTTTCCTGGTCTACCTGATCATTGCTTCCTATTAACAGAACCGATCATGTTGGCAATCAGTTCTGATCCGAGTTTGATCAGATCTGATTGGTATTTTTTAATCTTTAGATATCTTTTTAGATCCTTAATAAAGGATATTATAGAGGATTACTAACGGTACTTTTGTTTGCAGATTCTTTCACAGATTTTTTGCTTCTCCTGTGAATGAGTGTCCATCCATAGTGCAGAATAGAAGAAATACGCAAGGGTTTCTGAAGAGCTAGGAAACGCATTGACTATACACAGGCACCCGTCCCTGTGTTTCCTCGCTCCCGTGCTGTCACACGGGAGCTAACAGAGCTGTTTCACTCACAGAGCCGCCAGCAGGGTGGCGGGGCAGTGCAGGAGATTTCTCCATTGAGATAACACAGCGGCTGTTCAGTAATAAACGGCTGCTGTTTAAACTGAACAATGAGCAATCAACTGGTCGTCAATCATTTATGCAGCATAAAAGATCAGCAATGAGCTCATCGTTCAGTTTAAACAGCGGCCATTCAGTAGTGAATGGCCGCTGTGTTATCTCAATGGAGAGGGGCAGGGGAGCGAGAGGAGAGAAATCTCCTGCACTGCCCCGTCCCCATGCTGGCTTCTCCGTGAGCGAGACAGCTCCGCTAGCTCCCGTGCACAACACGGGAGCGAGGAAACACAGAGACGAGTTTCGGGCATTGTTTGCCCAACATTTGTCCCATCTAAATAGACCTTACTGTGAATGTGGCAACCAAAATTTTCTTGTCGCATGTGAAATAATTGTAAATCTACACACATTGTCAAAAAAAAAAAAAAAAAGAAATCAAGCACCTAAAAGGAGTTGTCGGCATGGAATGAAACTGTGTGCGTGATCATAATGTTGATATAAGTGATTACAATATCAGAGCAAAACGATAATTTGATAATTTACTGCAAAAAACTTGAATGGAGGCTCTAGTACCCGGTTGGGCCTCAACTAGCTTGGATGCAAAATGAGATACGGTAGTGCATGGAGGCTCTAGTACCCCGTTGTACCGCCTCTAGCTTGGATACAAGATGTGCTACAGGCAGGCATGGAGGCACACAGGTTTGCATGGTATCCAGCAGCACATCTGCCTATATTTGCTGTAATTGAGCTTCTAGATCATGTAAATTTGAAGGTTGTCAAAGTTGGCGTCACAGATGGTTCTATATATGCTTTATAAGCAATAAACCTGACAACCGGGCAGGCCGCGAAAGTGGGACAATACTGTGGAGACATTCCTTTGACCCCCTTTCCGTGTGCAGCTGAGCTTTATCCTACTGCAAAATGCCTCTTGGAAGCCCTGTCATGAGAGGAACACATGTGGCTGCATAGGAAAAGAAAAAAACAGTTGCTTGCGCTCGCGGGGAAACAGGCACAAAGTTCAAATTGATTATAACATAATCAATTTATTAACACACGATACACTGAGCTACGCGTTTCTGTTTGAAATCAATTTGAACTTTGTGCCTGTTTCCCCGCGAGCGCAAGCAACTGTTTTTCTTTTCCTATGCCAATATTATGTGACGAGCCCTCAGAATCTTGTGGGTTTACTCGTATAATTGCTGTGCGGCTCTACACGGATGAGGAATTCAGCTTTATAATTTCTACACGCCATCCAGGATCTTGGTGCCGGTGAGATTCATGCTTCACGTTTGATCTCACCTGAGCACCCGGTGAGTGTATTTTTGTACTTCACTATAATTGATTGCTGCTAAAAGTTTAATTCTTGGCGCTCTCCTCTCATATAATTTTACATGTGGCTGCAGGGTGTCCTGAACATATTGCTGAGCTGGCATTGTCTCTCATAGCACTAGGAGTGACTGACTGTCATATGCAATTGCCCCCCAGACCATCACACCAGTAGGGGAAGCAATGTGTACAGCAAAGGTAGGATTGAGGGGTGAGCACCTAAGTCTCCAGACATGAACACAACAGTCATGTGGATTAATCACTGAAGACAAGGCGATTCCACACCATAGCAGTCCAGTTTGATTGTTCATCACACCACTGCAAATGGAGGCAACAGCGGGTGGGTGTCAAAGGCAGTACACGTAATGAGCGCTGTGAGACCAAATAGCCCTCAGCTAAGTACCTGGAAATGGTTCCAACAGACACAGGGCCCTATAAAAATGGTGCCACCTGTCTCTGGACAGCAGACAACAAAACAGTTGGAGCTGTTCATGCTTGTTGGATGATCAGTCGATTCTCTCTACTGATGGTCTGTCGAGGGCGTCCTGAGCCCAATCACCTTGTGTAAATGCCCTCACGCATCCACTAGTTCCAACAACTCTTAGCAGTCTGGTCAGAATGGCTCAGGTGGCAGACAATTTGTCGATTCAACCATGCAGCTTCTTGCATTCCAATAATGTGCCCCCTCTCAAACTCTTAAATGGGTGAAATTTCTTTGATTGCGTCATAGAGGCGTCTAGTGATCAACAAGCTCCACACAAGCAGAAAAAGAGGAGAAGCCGCCTCAGAGCCTTTTTATATGACAAGGCTGGACCACTTTTAGGGCCTCAGGTGGCAAGACCGTTCATTTAATCACGCCACAAGTCTAATCAATTGCATATCTGCCTGAGATATAACTGCACACAGCGGTCTTGTGATTGCCGGGTCACATAGTGGAAGTAATGCTGCCACTTTCACTTCTTAGGACATGGCGCTCACTGAGCGCCATGTAGCCGGGAATGGATAGGTAAAAGCAGTTTAAAAAAAATGCTTCTCCCTTCTCCTCTGGGTCCTCTGCTGTGTCTGATAGCTGAGGACCCGACCTGCTCCTGTATTGATTGCAAGAACAGAGGCTTTAATCCCATGCCATACATCTGCTTTCGGCAGGGATTAAAGCCCAGGACCAAAGGCTATATTTTTACCATGCTTGGTCCTTAAGGGGTTAATTCAAGTATTGACTTTTACTATATTATCAGTGGTATTCCCATTTATTGCAAACATAAATATGCAAACTTTTGCATGCATAAATGTGTAATACTGTACATTCAACATAGGTTTAATACATTAGCAGATAATAGACAGCTCATAATGCCCTTGTTCCTTTATTGGTTTGAGATAGCATATATTGAATTGCGTAAACCTGCAATAGCGATAGTCATAATGGATATCTATGTACAGTATTTGCAGCCTGTGCCAAACAATGAAAAAGTTCATGACATCTACCAGCAGATGATATCTTTTTACAGTATCACATTCACTGAATGCTTTAGAGAAGTTACAAATTGCATGTTACTATGAGTTGGCCATGAGGACAATTCTCTTTGGCTGTATGTAAAAGTAAAGTGGTACAGAAGTAGTTCAACAGTTTTGCCAAGTCTATCTTACATGTGTGTATTAATGATGAAAAGTATCAGAAAAAGACCCCAATGCCTAAACAAATGCATTAGACTACTACTTTAGCCCGTAAGGGATCTAACAGTCCATAGCCCAACCTAAGATCTGAGGGATTGGGGTGAAGCCCTATCCTGTGTTTTCTCCTCCTGATCTTCAATTAAAGTAAGTGGAATCATCATCCTTAGGCCTTTCATACAGTCGAGATAATCGCACGAGATTTGTGCATTGCGAGATGCACAAATCTCACACGAATGTGAACCTCATTCTTTTGAATGGGGTTATATACATGAGGGATTCTTTTCCCGCATTGCATCACATGCCAAAATCATGGCATGTCCTATGTTTGGGTGTTTCCGCGGAATGCCCCAACCATTGTTTTCAATGGCACCAGCAAAATCATTGCACTGCAATTTGAGAGTTCCCATTGAAAACAATGGAAAACACTTGCTGATCCTCCCACGAGGCTTTCAACTCCTGCTAAGTGCTTTATTTTTTTTGACAAGGCGTGTATACGGTTACTTTACCTAGGGAAATGCACAGGTGAAACCACTTAACATGAATATATTGTAATGCTTTTTCAGGGGTAGTCTAGAAATAGCATAAAATAGCTGTCAATGCAAACCAGTCCAAGGATGGGTGAATTCATGTGCAGACAGGACTGGGGAGGGGTTGGGGCTGTTGACTGGGGTGAAGCCTCCGTCCTCACCTACAATCCCACTCCCCTCTCCTCCCCTGCAAATAAATTCTCCTGCCATTGTATTGTAAGGGCGGCTACGCACAATCATAAGCGTATTTGCAAGCTCTGCATTTTTGCAGAATAAAAATGCTTATTTGCGCACGCATCAGTGCATTTTACTGTACTTTCTGCACTCCAAGGGTATGTTCATTTGCCCAGGCAAACAAACACCCTGATTGAAATGGCTAATTAGTTCCAGATGGGTTCTTTTTCCAGCGGAATTATGCAGTATTTCATGCATCTCCTTGCGTATTGCGCACGCATTTGTGCACCCCCAATGAATTCTATGGGGACTTTTGGTGTGCAAATATGCAGAAAAAATAGAGTGTGCTCTATTTCTTTTTTGTGTGTGTGTGTAACCGAAATGTGAATAAACCCATTGAAATCAATGGGCTCTATTCTCTGCATGTTGCGCATGCAAGTATGCCAGTGGGAAGCTGGCCTTACCTTGAATTAATGAAAATATAGGCAAAGAGCAGTATTTAACAGCAACCGCGTGATTCACTTTGTCATAAGGTTATAATTGCAAAGCAACTGAGACATTGTATTCACATCCACATTTGATAATAGCCATTAAACATAACAGATAAATAGAAGCTCACAAATACACTTAAATAAATACATCTTGGTATTTGCATAGCGCCAACTTATTCCGCAGCGCTTCCAGGTAATTATTATTTATTACTCCCCACCAAGCTGGGTTCTCATTTTACTGACCTCGAAAGGACGGAAGGCTGAGTCAACCTTGAGCCGGCTACCTGAATCAGGTCGGGATCGAACTAGCAACCTTCAGGTCATAGGCGAGAACTTACACTCTGCGTCACACGAGGCTCACTTGTCCCATAATAAATACACGCAAAAATCCATTTTAACATATGCATCAATTTGTCCCTTTTAATATCCCAGCGTGTTTACCCGACAGAAATATATACAGAATACATTAACTAAAAAGACAATAGTTATCCATGCTGAAGAAACTTTGGATGTAGCAGCTAAGTGTGGCAGAATAGTCACTGTGAGGCCCTGGCGTCCTTTACAATGGCGCTAAGATGGTGACCTTATTTGTTGATTTTGGTTACACTGTATATTGACAACATTGGCATTTTTTGTATTTTGCAATTTGGCGCGAACAGAGAGAAAGGGGGTTCGATACGGTTTTAGCCAGTAGAGCAAAGTGTGATTGTTTTCAGTGAGAGAAACCAAGTAATCTTGTAGAAATGATACCTTTTAATGGCTAACAAAAATACATGATGTTATAGCGAGCTTTTGGGTCTTCTATCGATTCTTCATCAGGCTAATTTAGCCCTTCTTCCCTCTGCTCCTGGTGATTGATAGCTGGCTGCTTTGCATCTGCATACACGGCCATCTGTCAGTCACTATGAGAAGGCTGGCCAAGGCAGGGTCTTCATGGCCAACACTGTTTGTTTCAAAATGATTCTAGTATTTGGTTAATTGATCCACCTGTTTGTATTCCAGTGCGGGTGTTGGAAGAACTGGAACATATATTGTCTTGGATAGCATGCTGCAGCAAATTAGACAAGAAGGCACTGTAAACATTTTTGGATTCTTAAAACATATTCGGACTCAAAGAAATTATTTGGTGCAAACAGAGGTAACATTGTATTGTATAATAGCTTTGCCTATCCACTGAGCCTTGTCTATCGCTTCCATATCTATGTATATTACACAGTATCTGTCTTGTACAGTAGCTCATATACATTTATGTGTTTCAGATCTACACTGCAGTTGTATGCCCAGTGATGTATCTATACAGTGTATCTGTGTGTCTACTCTGTGTACATATCATTTCAATGTCAGCTTTACATCCCTTTTGTCTTTTTCTTTTCTTTATTGGATACTTAAGATTTTATTTACAGACAACTTTAATGAACAAACTATTTAAATAGAAGTCATTTTAGAGTTGGTATATTATGTAACAGGAACTCAAAGATTAGGTAGATAAGATATATACTGTGTATAGACCCCACTAACTATAATGGGGCTTGTTGGGTCTCTGTCATGCCACCTGGCATTTTATCTGGCAAAATAGTGCAGAATGCTGTACATTTTTGTCGGAAATTGTGCACTGGCACTGCGATGACCCCCCAGTACAGATGTGATTAAAGCATACATTTTGTCTTGATATTTTTTTCATTATATTTAGCAAAACAAATTGAGAGCGTCGGCTATAATTATGAAATAATTGAGATTTTATTTTTAGGCTATATCACCCATCCCTAATAGATAGAGAAGAGAGATAGATATCCAGCTAATTGGAGAAAACATAGAAAAAATAGGTAATAACATCTAGTAATAAACCAGTGCACATCTTGAGTTTAGATTATAAAGGCACAGTTGTACTGGATGAATGTTGGGCAAACGATGCCCGACACTCGTCCCCGGACATACTCGCTCCCGTGCTGCTGCACAAGAGTGAGCATCGCTGGCTCCCTGACAGAGCGGCCAGCAGGGGGCGGGGAGGCTGCAGGAGATTTCACTCCTTGCTCTCCCCCGCCCCTCTCCATTCACATAACACAGTGGCCTGTTTAGTCCTGAACGCCTGCTGTCTACATTGAATGATCAGAGTTCAGAATTTTATGCAGCTTAAACAATGAAAGATGAGCTGAACGATGATCCTTCAGTGTAAACAGCAGCCATTCCGTACTGAAGAGGGGTGGGGGAGAGCGAGGAGAGAAATCTCCTCCAGTTCCATCGCTGCAAGCCAACGATACTCGCTCCTGTGTAACAGCACGGGAGCGAGTATATGCGGGGATGAGTGTCGGGCATCGTTTGCCCCACATTCATCCCGTCTAAATGGGGCTTAGATATGATAGGTAGATATGATAGATAAATATGATACATTAGATCTAGATAGACATGGTAGATATGATAAATACAGTAGATAGAAAAGATAGATATGGTAAATACAAATATAAGTATGGCAGGTAGATATGTTAAAAAAGATAAATATAACTGATAGATTAGACAGACATTAGATTAGCTAGATATACCGTATATACCGGCGTATAAGACGACTTTTGAACCCCCAAAAATCTGCTCTGAAGTCGGGGGTCGTCTTATACACCGGTAATACAAAAAAAAGAAAGTGTCAAACAAAAAAAAATCATTACTCACCTCCCCCGGCGTTCTGCGGCGCTGCTGCAGGCTGTCGCTCCCTCCTGGTCCCCGGCAGAGCATTGCCTTCTGAATGCGGGGCTTGAAATCCCCGCCTCCAGAAAGCTAATACTGTGATTGGCTAACACACGCCGTCATTGGCTGTGATTGGCTGAAGGCGCACGAGTGTTAGTCAATCACAGCCATTCAATGATGTCATTAAATGGCTGTGATTGGCTGAAGGCACGTGTGTTTTAGCCAATCACAGCCATTCAATGTCATTGAATGGCTGTGATTGGCTGACGGCGTGTGTTAGCTAATCACAGTATTAGCTTTCTGGAGGCGGGGATTTCAAGCCCCGCTTCCAGAAAGCAATGCTCTGGCGGAGACCAGGAGGGAGCGACAGCCTGCAGCAGCGCCGCAGAACGCCGGGGAAGGTGAGTACTGATTTCTTTTTTTTGCTCCGCTGTATTCCCGGCGTATAAGGTGACAGTTGGGGGGTAGTCTTATACGCCCCGTCGCCTTATACACCGGAATATACGGTAACACATTCGAGAGATAAATAGAGAAATACAGTAGGTATAGATTGATTGGTAGATTCTTATGATAGTTATGTTAGATATATATTGAGCAATTTTCATAAAAATGCATTTGCTGAGAATGAGGAACCAAAGTGATTGCCCTGGTTCAATAGTTAAATGTTTTGAGTAAAATACTTCTTAAATGTTTCATTATAGGTTTGGTGTATCTAGCCGGCAGCCATAAATAAATACATTTTAAGTTAATTCAATTACAGGATTGTTGGTAGCTATTATTGAGTTTACAAATGAAGTGATGGAATTCGTTATTGAAATCTAATCTGAAGTAGCAATACGTATGTTGTGCATATACTATAAATCATATTAAGGAAGCTATGGTCCCATTACATTATCAACAGAACGCCTTCAACATGTATTGTAAATGGAGAATCATCTTAAGCCCCTTTTACATGGGACAAGGGTCGTATAACGATGATCGCTGCTCTGTTTTACACGGTTGCCTGTTTAAACTGAACAATGCAGACCTAACGAGTGTATTGCCATCAGAGGTGTAACTTGAAGCTTCTGGGCCCTGTTGCAAAATCTGTAATGGGGCCCCAACTATAATGCTTTAGTCATAATACTGGGCTCCCTATATGGAGAGGAGAGGCCTTATGGGCCCCCCAAGGCTCCTGGGCCCGGGTGCAACCGCCTCCCCTGCATCCCCTATAGTTATGCCCCTGATTGCCATCTAACGAGCAGTTTGCATGATAATCATCCCGTGTAAAAGGGGCTTTACTCATGTCCTCTTTGGCCTAGTACAGCCTTTGCATAGTCATTGGTATATACATGTTAGTCAACAAGGATCTTATATTTATTATTAACCCATCCAGGAACAGTACATCTTCATTCATGATGCTCTGGTGGAGGCCATTCTGAGCAGAGAAACAGAAGTAGCAGAGAGCCACATTCATGCATATGTCAATGCGCTCCTAACAACGGGCCCATCTGGAAAAACGAGACTGGAAACGCAGTTCAAGGTAAGTCATGTGCTATTTAATGAACTAGGTTTGCCTCAATCGTTTTTCTCGCATTCCTTTATTTTTTCTTGTTTTGTAGATTAGTCCAAGGGGTAAATTAGAGATGTTCTAATATAATTCTGCAGCTTTAGTACAGCGTTCACCTTGAGCTTTGTAAAAGGCCTAATCATAAATTCAGTGTTGGACATTCTAGTACATTCTATAATACATTACTACTGACACTGTACATAATAAGGAGCCATTCATACAGAATGAATGGGAAACAGAAGCACATTCCTTCTTATTTATTAGCTGAGCACGCTTGCAAAGAATAGTAACCTTTAGATTTTTCTTTGAAGCTTTGTACACTTTAACCTTTTGAAACAGACAATGGCCATTTTTAAGCATACGAGGCTGAATCCAACATTTTAATAAACACTTTTTTTGAGCCCAGAAATTTTAGTAAAAAAAAAAAAAAATCTTCATTTTCATGAAATGTAGACATGACTTTAAAGCTGGTTTCATACGAGTGGAGTACGAGCACATACATGCCACAGTTTGACTGTAATATGCTTATGTGAAAGTGACCTAACCAAAAACCTAAACATAGTAACATAGTACTGAAAAAAGACAATTGTCTATTCAGTTCAGCCTGATTCCACTCACTTGTTGATCCAGAGGAAGGCAAAAAAAAAAACCAATGAGATGGCAGTCAGAATAAGCTCTAGATTAATGTTTGACAGTTCCTACCTGACTCCAAAACCCAGATCAACAAGCCCACTGGTTATTTAATGTCTATATCCTGCAATGTCCTAGCACTCCAAAAAGACGTCTAGTCCCCTCTTAAACTCCTTCCTTGATTTTGCCATCACCACTGGTTTAAATATAAACCTTTAGTTTATATTTAAAGAGTAAAGGCTTTTTTTTTTTTTTTTTTTACACACACAACGATTATCGCTCAAAATTCTCTCAAAAGCCATCTGAGTGATAATCGTTGAAAATATGTGCCCATCGTGTATTTACCGTGCATTTTTCGGCCATCGCTGACCTGAGGTCCGCATGAAATCCTCGTCCCTCAGGACGATAAGATAAGACAGACCGCACGCTGAGTTCTCCACGGGCAGCGCTGATATTCTTTAACAGCTGTTAACAGCCGCTGTCCCGCTGGAGAACAATAGCGAAGTATTTAGAGAACAGACCACCCGCTGTTCTCTATATACATGCAATGAAGTACTATAGGGCTGATTCATGATCAGCGGTTTCATGCTTTGGCGACAAATGTTGCCTCAAAAAAACACATGGTCGACAAACATTGCAGGTGGTTGGGCTCATCCCATTACTAAGGCTTAAAAGAAGTGCAAGGTATGCACTTAGTGGGAACTACACACGAGAGAGGTCACCCTGCTGTTTTGATGGTTGGGTATTGTGGGTGGTTGGTAGTATGCCATCTCGGTTAGACTGCATGAAATGTCTAGTTAGAGTTCAGGCGAGCAGGTGTTTATTTTAGGTTTATGCCCAAGTATAAAGGCTGTGCATTTGTGTCTTTTTTGCAAAAATAAAGCTCTGGTTTGGACTGAAGTACGGTGTTCTTAGCAAAACCTTCGTAGGTATTCTTTAACCCTTTCCAATCCACTGTCTGATGTCTAAAGACATTCTGATTAAAGGCTGTACAGCTTCTGATGTCGGAAGACGTCCAGCAGGGTATTCTTACAGTATATTACTGGCCGCTATGTTGTCGGGGCCTCTCCAGCATGTCCCATACCGCAGTAATATCTCTAGCCAGCAGGTGGCGCTATTGTAGAATGGCAGAAAAAGAAAAACCCAGAATCCAAAGTTGGATTGCAAAGGGTTAAAAGCATTATTAGCTTCACTGCAAAAATGCATGAAGGATGGATTTCTCTTACAGTTACTGTAATTGTCCCATAGAAGTACAAATTTGTGAATCGTATAGTAAAATAGCAATTGTATTAAAAAATGTAATCTGCTTTTTTTTCAGTTGCTTAGTGAACCCAATATCCTTCAGTGTGACTACTCTGCAGCATTAAAGGTGCACAACAGGGATAAGAACAGAACCTCTTCCATTATCCCAGGTATGTGGTTGTATTTTATATAACTAGTTATTTGAAGATTTCAGTCTAAGGGCTTTTACCCACTAGTGTTTTTTCGCTGGGATTTCACAGCGTTTCTTTTTTCCAAATGTCAATGGGACTTTCTAATGTTGAAATCGCATCGCACAAAAATCGCAAGTTTGCGTTGCTGTGATTTTTGTGCGATGCAATTTTAATATTAGAAAGTCCCATTGACGTTTGGAAAAAAAAATGCAGCAATATCGCAGCGAAAAAAAAATGCTATTGGGTAAAAGCCCTTAAGGATAAATGCAAATGGACTCACCCCCCCCCCCCCCCCCCGGCGTTCTGCGGCGCTGCTGCAGGCTGTCGCTCCCTCCTCGTCCCCGACAGAGCATTACTTTCTGGATGCGGGGCTTGAAATCCCCGGCTCCAGAAAGCTAATGCTGTGATTGGCTAACTCACGATTCGTCAGCCAATCACAGCCATTCAATGTTGAACGGCTGTGATTGGCTGACGCGCAAAAAGGGGGCATTTCTTAAATTGCTCCAGAAATGGCACAATTTTAGTCAAAAACTAAACCAGCTAAAAAGTGGTACAAAATTAGACTGAACAATATAGAGTCAGGAAATACAGGGGTTCAATATTTTGAGCGTCACCAAGCTTCAAAGTGGATTTCCCTTACCCATCCTTCCAATAGCCATGTCATGGGGAATCACCGATTCTTAAATGGTTCCGTTCAATTGTATGTTGGAAAGCAACTTTCTCACCCAATTCATGTTATGAATAGAGATGAGCGAGTACCCAAATGCTCAGGCCCTCCTTATTCGAGTCGAGCTTTTCGTGAAATTCGAGAGCTCTATTCGATTAACGAACCCCATTGACTTCAATGGGAGACTCAAGCATTTTTGTGTGGGACCCACCGGTTGCTGAGTTTTTTTTTTCCTGTGTGTTTTCTCTCTCTCTCTCTCTCTCTCTCTCTCCTCCGCCAAGCCATCCACAAACTACCGTTGATGTATGCAGCATCGCAGCGGGGAGTGGTCAAATCTGACATGGCGGCAGCGGGGAGGGGCCAAAACTGGGGCGGGGTCGAATACGGCGTGATGCTCGCTCAAGTTCTGTTAATGAAGGATTAGTAACTTCTAAATGTTTTTTTTCAAATGCTCCATGTTTTTCATAACAATGATACATTGCATAAACAATCAGATAATCTAATATCACATTTATTACACTGTTTCCTAACATTTTATTTGCTAGCAACACAAAACCAATCCTGTCAAATCTGGTCTCAAAGAAAAAAAAAACATGAAAAAATATAAACGAAAACAAGACAGTCATATGTGAAATACAAATTTCTCTTTATCTTGAGGTCTTCCTTCCCTTGTTCATCTTTAGATCCCAAATATACAGGGTCTCTAATGCAGAAGACGTTGATCAATCTGCAGTTGCTGAAAATTGGCCCCAGGCATTAAGGTCAAGACTGCCAGTTTTTGGCAATTTAGCTTTCCGCAGTATGGTAGCTGGATTTCTCAAAGCTGATCTCCCAAAAGTGATCCTCAACAAATCAACAATGGTTGGCTTATACTTCGACATCGTGTTGAATTTTGTGAGATATCACAACCATAGCAAATCTGTCAGAGTGCTAGTCTTTTCTGCAGATACCCTGCTATGTAATTTACCTTACTCACAGAACTGTTGGTGACCAGCTACTTCCCCCCACAGTTATGTATCCTCTACACTCCAGCGATAAGCCCTAACACTAGAGTCAGAAAATAACCAGGGCAAGATCAGATGTATAGCAAAAATGTCAGCAGCTATGCATCTATGCCAGAATCCCCTTTTAAAACATGAAAATTATTATCAATGATAGTAAAATTACTGACACACAACACAATTAAGCAGACAGAACAGGAAATGAACAGGTAGTCAAGAGTTAAAGCACACACAAAAACACAAATACAGAGCTGACTTAAATCCAGCAGCATACTCAGTGCTGTAAGACAGACTTCATACATAGCATGGAGAAAAGGAACAATTTACAAATAAGGAAAAAGTAATTTTACCTGATAGGGAGCAAAGTATTCCTGAGAAGGCACCGACCACTGACTCTGCAGGTGGCCCCCTCCCGAGGGAAAAGTCAAAAGAAAATTCTCTTACCTGGGATCATGCATTTCCAAAGAGAGAAGTCCACTGCTCCTTGTTCAGTGATCAATGTAGTTCTGGCAATCTCGCTGGGGCCTCCAAAAATGTCGGAGTAGTTCTGTAAGTCCTAAAGAAATCACCAATACCAGGTAGAATTAAAATAGTCAGTCACTAGTGACAATGTCCATTAACAAAGACTCAGATACAGAGATCTTAATAACAGTCAATGGTGGCAGGTTTTGCTCCCCTCCCCTGTCCATTGCTGTGTTTTATCAAGGCATTAAAGGGGTGTTAATTATTGTACACAAGTGGGCTGCTCTGGACATGGTTACATAATTCAAGGTATATGAGTACATACATTTTTGGCTATAAAAGTGTTTTCTCAAAGTAGAACATTCTGTCAAAAACAAAATAACATCTGAAGACACATTTTGCAGTCTCACTAAATTTTGCACAATGTTACACAATCAGAGGATAAACTCCCCCATACTGGCTATTCTGTTGGACATCCAATATCATCTCTGGAATAACTGTGGCATGCTAGACTGTCTCCACAATTCCAAGAAAAGAATGTGATTCTAATTATCTCAAAATAGAGAATGTCAAAATACATTGTGTTCTTAAAGAGAATGTTCTCTGTGTTCTTAAAGAGAATGGTTTAATCAGCGGTCATATGAACCAAAGTGACAGAACCATTAAAAATGTCAATAATAGTGCTGTAGAGAGGTGACTGGTCCTTTTTATCTGAATTTATAGCACCAATGGTTTAAAGGGAACCTGACCATTGACAATACCTCCCACTCCCTTCTTCCAGAGTAACCTCTGACCATTTTAGATTATGATCACAACACTATCATGAAAGTTGGTATATCATTTTCTGATTTATGTTTCTTTTGGCGGTTTTCCACTGTAAAATCGGTCTCTGCAGCCCCCACAATTATGTTATGCAACTAGATTAAAAAATACATAATATAAACAGATTGTAGTAGTGTACTTTAATAAATATATATTTTTAATTAGTAAAAGTTGATTCATTATCTAAAAGCGTCATAAATCAATAGTGTAACTG
Organism: Eleutherodactylus coqui; assembly: GCF_035609145.1. Classification (NCBI taxonomy): domain Eukaryota; kingdom Metazoa; phylum Chordata; class Amphibia; order Anura; family Eleutherodactylidae; genus Eleutherodactylus; species Eleutherodactylus coqui. Next base: position 159,164,699 of record NC_089838.1, read on the forward strand.
CAATGTTGACTAGATCAGGTAGGTACAGGCCCTTTTAAATGCAAAATTCGTTCAAACAGCTTAAAGCGAGTCATAATCATTACATGTCAATGCAGGCAGTCGTGCACTATTTGTTCACTTATAGTTTAGCTCTGGTTTTTAGCTGACATAAAAATAGTCACCAGGCCAATCAAAATTTGTTCCATTTGAATGGAAATTGTTCAGTATTTTGGGCAGTTTGACAAATAAACAATGCCCTCATTGTGTATACCTCTCATACACAATGAGGAGATTGTTTATTCATGCCTGAAGAAGACAATAGAATCTTGTTGGCCAGATAATGTCTTGCATAAACACATGGGAGATGACAATGGAATCCTGCTGGCAAGATAATCCCTCACATAAACACACGCCCACCTGAGAAAACGGGAATTTTTTCTTACCGATAATTCCCTTTCTGGAAGACATCATGACAGCATACGCTGGAGGTTGCTCACCTGCTGACCTGAAGGGACAAGAAGAGGCAGAGTATAAAAAGAACCTCCCCTCCACCAACACCAGTGCGTTCCAAATGACCACAGTGACCAGCTATTTAACCAGAAGGTGTGTTTTTATTGACATCACACACCTCAGAAGACAAAGTCAAAGCATACACATTACCTCATGTGTTGGACAAACTAGGGTAACCATGTTGGTAAGGGGGGGGAAAAAAAGCCCGTATGCTGTCATGATGTCTTCCAGAAAGGGAATTATCGGTAAGAAAAAATTCCCGTTTTCCCCATGACATCATGACAGCATACGCTGGAGGAATACCAAATAAGTGGCATGGGCTTTTTAGGGAGGGATTACGGCTTGGAGCACCTTCCTACCGAAGGATGCGTCCTGACTATATTTAAAGTCCAGCCTATAATGTTTAATGAAAGTATGGCCTGAAGTCCATGTGGCTGCGTTACAGATTTGCTCAATCGACGCGTGCGCTCTCTCTGCCCAAGAGGATGCCACCGCTCTCGTTGAGTGGGCCTTCAATCCTTCTGGAGGGGGGATGCCCTTGGCCTTGTAAGCCTCCTGGATGGCTCTCCTGAGCCACCTGGCGATCGCATCTTTAGAGGCGGCCTTTCCTTTGGCCTGCCCCTGAAATTGAACGAAAAGTTTGTCAGACTTCCTGAAACTTTCCGTTGCCTCAAGGTACGCTAGTACCGCTCTTTTGACGTCTATATTATGGAGCTTTTGTTCTTTTCCATTTTTGAAATTTTGGCAAAAGGCTGGAATAACTATTGGTTGGCCCTTGTGGAAATCTGACAATACTTTAGGCTGGAAGGACGGGTCTAAATAAAAAACTATTTTGTCTGGGTGGATATTCATATATGGGGCCCTTCGTGAGAGGGCCTGGATTTCCCCCACGCGTCTGGCCGACGTAACTGCCACAAGCAGGGCTACCTTGTACGTCAGCCAGGCGATGGATAGATCCGTAATCGGTTCGAATGGGGGGGGGGGGGGTCGCAGAAGGCCTGAAGGACTATGGTCAGATCCCAGGGTGGTGCCGTGGGCCGTGTGAATGGATGTAATCTGCTCGCCCCTCTAAGAAATCTCCTAATCCACCTGTGCTCCGCCAGCGCGAGATCGAAGAATGCCCCCAAGGCCGCCATTTGGACTTTGAGGGTATTCGGACTCAAACCTTTATCCAGGCCCGCCTGGAGAAAATCTAAGATTTTACGGACGTCTGGCTGGTCCAGCTGCTGGATGTCCTGGCCTAACCACTCCGAAAATCTTTTCCAGACTTTGGAGTAGATTTTGTGTGTCGAGGGTTTAAGGCTCTCGCTAATGGTGGAAATAACATTAGGGGAAAGACCCTTCCCTAGGAACTTTACCCGCTCAAGCTCCAGGCCGTAAGCCTGAACTTGTGAACTTCCGGGTAAAGAAGAGGGCCCTGCGACAGTAGGTTCGGTCTTGTTGGAAGGTGGAAGGGCTCTCCCACTGACAGGGATCTCAGGAGGGGGAACCACGGTCTTTTGGGCCAATATGGTGCTACAAAAATTACTGTTAGAGTTGACTGCAGTAATTTCCTTAGCAGGAGCGGGATTAGTGGTAGAGGGGGAAAGGCATACGCTAGGTCCCAATCCCGGGGGTGAGAGAGAGCGTCCGTGCCCAAGGCCTGTTTCTCTGCGCCTCTGGAAAAGAAAAGCCGGCATTTGGTGTTTGCGCTTGACGCAAAGAGGTCTACTTCTGGTACCCCCCACTTCTCCACAAGAAGGCTGAACACCTCTGGATGGAGTTCCCATTCTCCTGGGTCCACTTTCCTTCTGCTTAAAAAGTCCGCAGCTGAGTTCTCGGCTCCTTTTATATGAAAGGCCGATAGGGACTTTGTTGTGCCTTCCGCCCACTGAAGGATCCGCCCCGCCAGTCGTTGTAGTGGAGGATTCCTGGTGGTACCCTGGTGGCGAATGAGTGATACTGTTGTCATATTGTCTGAGAAGATCCTCACATGCTTCGCCACTAACCGTGTTTGCAGGCTACGCAGGGATTTCCCTACCGCTTTAAGCTCCCTAAAGTTCGATGAGCTAGCTTTCTCGTGAACGTCCCAGGCCCCCTGTACATAACCGCCTTTAAAGTGGGCCCCCCACCCTTTGGCGCTGGCATCGGTCGTGATTATTACTGCCGGGTCCAAATTCCAATCGGATGCCTGAGACAGGTTGTCCGACGACACCCACCAATGGAGTGAAGCTCTGGCTTCCGCCGAAATAGGGATTGTCTGATCAAGCGAAGCCTGCAACTTGTCCCAATTCCGGAGAATTAGTGACTGGAGTCCGCGACTATGGAACTGGGCCCAGGGGACCACGTCATTAGTCCCAGGATCCGCATTGCGTCTCTTATCGTTACCTTATGTTTTTTATAGAGGTTGGAACATTCCTCTATGATAAGATGTTTTCTTAGGGGAGGAAGGGACGAATTTTGTAGACTGGAATCCAGGATGACACCCAGGAATTTCTTCCTGGTTTCTGGCTCCATGTTGGATTTTGACTCGTTAATAATCCAGCCAAGTTCCTTAAATAATTGCAATGTGGACTCCAAGTGTGATCTCAGAGTAGACGGGGAATCTGCCACCAATAGGAAGTCGTCCAAGTAGGGGATGATCATGACACCCTGATTTCGTAAGAAGGCCACCATTTCTATCACGACCTTGGAAAAAATTCGGAGCCGAGGAGATTCCAAATGGGAGGCAGACGAACTGAAAGTGGCAGATTTCCCCCTCCACCCTCAGCGCAAACCTCAGGAACTTTTGTGAGTTGGCGTAAATAGGGATGTGAAAATAGGCATCCTTAAGGTCTATCGTAGCCATTACGTTATCTCTGGCAATTAGAGGAGTTGCAGTTCTAATGGTTTCCATTTTGAATTTCCTATATTCAATGAATCTATTCAGTTGTTTGAGATTGATAATGGTGCGGTGGGAGCCATCTGGTTTGGGAACCAGAAAGAGGGGGGAATAGAAACCTTTTCCCTGTTCCTTCTTGGGGACCGGGATAACCGCGCCGAGACCCTGCAGGTTCCGTACGCCTTCCAACAGAGCCTGTTCTAGGCCTGGAGACTGGGTTGGGGTTATCATAAATCTGTCCGGGGGGCGGGATAGTAGCTCAATCCTGTACCCCTACGCCATCCAGGTCTGGTCCAAATATGCGCCCGCCCCGGAACGGTAGGGTACATAGCCTATTTTTGGAAGCTGAGTCCCCCGACCACTCTTTTACCCACACTGCCCTTCTGGCGGTGTTCGATAGTGCTGCCATGCGGGCTCCGAAGCGGACTGTTTCCATTGAAGCATCCGCCAGAAACCCTGTTGCCATCCGTAGCAGAGGGATGCCACTTGCGAACTCCTCCCTAGGGGCTTTTTGGTCGACTAGGGCTGCGAATTGGTCCAACCAGATTGCCATGGAACGAGCCACGGAAGTGGCCGCGATGTTGGATTTCATGATCAGACCGGAGGTAGACCAGGCTTTACGCATGGTTGTGTCCACCTTATGGTCCAACGGGTCCTTTAAGTGGGACGTATCCTCAAAGGGTAATCCGGACTTTCTGGATACCATGGCAATTGCCGCATCGACTTTTGGTATCTCGTCCAAAAAGGACACCTCATCTCCCGGAAACAAAAGGCGTTCTTTGAATTCCCTAGGGATTAGCGGAGCCTGATCCACGCTCTCCCACTCATTTAGAATCAGCTGCTTGAGCGTGGCGTTTACGGGGAATGAAGATTTCCGTTGCGGGAGTAACCCCTCGAACATATCCTCCTGGACTGTGCGGGGTTGCTGCACATCTTCCTCCACCTGCATGGTTCTGCGTACAGCTTTTAGCAGTTGATCCATGTCTGAGGTAGAGAAAAGATATTTTTTGTCCTCCTGCATGACTTCCCCGTCAAAATCCATATTTTCCGCTATGTCGGAGTCGGACTCAGACACCGCCGGAACCGACCTGCGTGTAACCCCGGAAGGCCCAGGTTGGAGGTCCGAGAGGGAGGACTGCACTTCTTCCCGGACGACTGACCGAATTTCGGCCATAAGGGAAGTTTTTTCCTCCTGCATAACTTTTGCGGAACAGGTAGCACATAACGTTTTTGTGCAGGAGTCGTCGAGTTTGGTTAGACATACTGGACATTTTTTACTCCTTCGTCTAGCCTCCCTCGGTTTTTGAGTATCCCTGTCCTGTAAGACAAGGGAAACTCTGTTAGTCGGGAAGTGTATGTAGTGCAGGTGTAGGTTGGTCCACCGGACCACTTACAGTTTGGAGGGTCTCTGGGTCCTCTCTGGCCGACATCTTGCGTCTTGCAAGAACGCTTCCTGTACTTAGGATCGTTCCTTAGCGTGGGGAAACACCACCAGCTGATGCAGGGGCAGCAGATTTTTAAATTCGGCGCCGGCCGTGCCAGGCCACGCCCCCTTCGCAGGCCACGCCCCCTTTGCGGAGCGTCTGATGTCACCGCGCTGTATTCCGCCGAGACCCCAATGGAGCGCCCTGTCGGCCCTGGACCCGGAGATGGCGGCCGCCGCCTGAAATGACGGCCGCAGTGGTGCCGGCAGCCCGTACTTGGACCCCGGCCCACGCAGTCCCCGGAAAGCGCCCAGATGGGGTCCTTCCCACTGGGGTTGCCGGGGCTGCCCGAAGAAAAACGCCGCCGCTTCGCCGGTAAGTCCTCCTCCGGCATGGGACAGCGTCGCTGGAGCTCTGCCGTTGCTGTCCTGAAGGGACAGGAAAAACACTGGTGTTGGTGGAGGGGAGGTTCTTTTTATACTCTGCCTCTTCCTGTCCCTTCAGGTCAGCAGGTGAGCAACCTCCAGCGTATGCTGTCATGATGTCATGGGGAAAAGAACTAGCTCTCCTTCCATTACTTCAGCTAATGAGGGAAGTAAAGCCATTATCTGAAAGTGTAATTTTATGCAAAAATGTCATCAATTTGTTCGGCCGTTTAAGCAGTTATCTTTGCACGTAAAAGGACCTTAAGATCGGGCATCATACAGAATTGATTTGTTATCTCTTGTATAATAGATCTTGTAGCAGAGGCGTAACTTGAAGCTTCTGGGACCCAGTGAAAAAATTGTAACAGGGCCCCCAACTATAATGCTTTAGCCATAAAACTATGCTCCCTATATGGAAAAGAGAAGCCTTATGGGCCACCAAAGGCTCGTGGGCCCGGGTGCAACCACATCCCCTATAGTTACACCACTGTATTGTAGTATAGCTCCGGTCTAACATGTTAGTAATTCTAGTTGTTTATTAGTTTCTTATTAATTATTATTTAGTTTTAAAATCAATGAGGCTCTCCAGCAACTAGATACCATAACTCTTTCCAATAAAAGTCGTTAAAGCTACCAGATGTTAAGAATAAGGCTTATAAATTATGGATATTGAGCATCCATTGGAAATTATAAATATAAAGAAATTAAAGGAGCTAAAAAAAAGTCAGTTTTTTCCCCCAGAAACAGTGCCACATCTGTCTATGGAGTGAATGTAGTATTGCATCTCAGCCCTATGGACTTGATTAGGACTGCGCTATTGTACTAGAGACAGCCCATGGACGAGAACTGGCACAGTTTCTTGGGGGAGGGGGGAGGAAACCAGTTTCCCAATCCAATTCCATGCTAAAACATATTATTTTAAGACCTGTATAGTGCTGCTTTCTCATTTTTTTCAAGAATATGCATTTACTGCATCTGCAGTCTAAAAAAAACCTACAAGACTACCTCTTCTGGGCTGAGGGATCACATAATGCGGTGGTTTCTTCACTAGGGGAAGCTAGACAAACTAGCACTTTGTCGCTTACAAATAATCCTCCTTTCCTTGTCTCTATGTTCTTGGCATTGGCAAAGTCCAGAGGGTAGACCTCCAACAATCATAATGCTATTATAAATAAAGGAATCAAACTGGCCTACAGGGGAATCCCCAGTTAGCCCTGAGTCAGGGTGCGCCCCCAGCCACTTCCATGTGAGCAGTGCATAGTGTAAATGGGAGTCTACCCATTCCTGCCAACCGCATTCTCCATCTACTTCAGTGTAGACAGGGATGCATGCAAATGCAGCCACATTTCTATTGTAGAATTTAGAAAACGCAGCAGCAAGGAATTTGTGAATGGGTATTAGGTTGTATGCAACTGTACAGGGGCCCGCAGAATGAATTTTAGTAGTGGGCCCTGGGCACCCTTGCCAACAATGGACCTGTATCCTAGTGATAGGCCACAATATTGAATAATTGGACTCCTTTAACTGACAGAATTACAGGCGCTAGATGGAATCCACCATCCATATAAGGGCTTATTCAGACGGGCGTATATCGGTTGGGTTTTCACGCCCGGCCAATATACGCTGCCCCTCTCTGCAAGGGGAGGAGGCAGGATGCGACGGGAGCTAGTGCACTAAGCTTATGTCCCCTCTCTGCCCTTTCTCCGCCCCTCACCACTGTTTGCAATGCGAAGGAGCGGGACAGGGTGGAACTTAGCTCCACCCCGTCCCACCCCTCCCATTGCAAACAGTGGCGAGCGGCAGAAGCTCAGTGCACTAGCTCCTATTCCGTCCTGCCTCCTCCCCTTGCAGAGAGGGGCAGCGTATATCAGCCCCGCGTGAAAACCCAACCGATATACGCCCGTCTGAATAAGCCCTAAGAAATACATATCTGTGAATATCTAATATAATGGCATTAAAAGATTCCTTGTTAACGCATTTTGTTTCTTCACAGTTGAACGATCAAGAGTAGGCCTTTCTTCACTGGCTAGAGAAGGAACAGATTATATTAATGCTTCTTACATTACGGTAGGTAGTACCTATTATTTCTTAATAAAACTCCCAATTTAGAGCAAATTATAAAAACTCTTACCACAGCTAAATAAACTGCTAATTAAAAAATAATGACTCCAAGGCCTTTAAATATTACCTTTCCTCCAGAGAATGATGTACAGCGTATCACTTCTTGTTAAACCATTTGCTTTTGATAAAGTAATTGCTAAAGGCTTGTTGATGCAAATGAATAGCTCTCCCAGCTGCTTCACTGTAGTGTTTATTGAAGGTCAAATGTGGGATTCCTAGCAACAAAGCAGCATCGCTATGTAGGTCTGCTGAAATATCTGACTTACCTGTTAATTATTTTGGTGCCATATTACTCAACCAGTGTGATCTCGGAGTACATTGCGCCTCTTTGGAATCAACAATAAATGAGAACAAAACGTTATCATTGTGACAGTCTTTATTTACCCATCATTACAAATTGTGACACTTTTTAGAGAACATAAAGGGGTTGTCTATCTTTTTTTATAAAATTAATCTTACTGTGGCAACGAGCCACTGCTTTGTCATTCCTACGCCATGGCATCTGGTAGGGGAGGTCACCAGGCGAGATCAGCCGGTGACATCTTGTAGATCTGTCATGTGGGCTTCTAATATAGACACCCCAAGGCAGGTTTATGGGATGTCCCTATCTGGCCTCCTATTGGCTGCAGTTGTCACTGCACTCTGTAAGCTTACTTCTTGTGAGTGCATCACAACATAAGTGCAGCGAGACAGAAGTACATTGTTTCAACAACTTCAATAGTTTGAAAACAGCAGACTTTTTTAAAAATTTGGTGAGTACTTGGAGTTCACAGGTTTTTACTGATAGAGATGTTTGGGCTGCTACAGTGCAATATTTGTTTGTCTGCTGTGTTTTCCATAGCACCCTCTTGAATTTTGGATACTGTCCAATACTTAGCATTTGTCTGGTTTATATGGAGACTTTAGTCTGTTCTCTTCAGTCTAAGGTTACAAGGCTATCCCAGACAGTGAGTGCCGTGAAGCAGCCCTATAATGAGCCACCTCTCTCTCAAAGACCAATTAAAACAAAAACACTGCAGCAAGCGTTTTTGCACATACTGTCGCGTAAAGAAGCCATAAGGCATATACTTTACTTCTATTCATATATATACTCTAATTTTGTCCACATTAGGGTCATGGTTTCTATTATAGGGTCCTTGAGGTTTTTTGTTTTAGAGCATTGATTACTGCAACAATAGTTGTGCAGACTACATTGACTACTAGACTATATAGCATTTTTGACAGCAAGTAATTTCCCGGGAAGAAGCTATGATGTGAACAGAGCCTTGCATGGCAGATTAGGGATTATGTACATATAATTGACTGATAACATTTTTTCTGCAGGGCTACCGTGAAAGCACTGAATTCGTTATAACGCAGCACCCGTTATTACATACTATAAAAGATTTCTGGAGGATGATCTGGGACCACAATTCGCAGATAATTGTAATGCTTCCTGATAACCAGAACATGGTAAGTCTTAGTTCAGGAACTTTGTAACCAGAGAGTTTTAACACAATCACTAAATTTACATTCTTTTAAAGGCCAGCAATTTCTTGAATTTTCCCCTTTCATGTCTGCTTTTCAAGAGATATAATTTTTTTTCATTAATCTGTCAATATAGTTATATGAAGGCTAGATTTTTGCGGAATCAGCTGTACCTTTAACCCTTTCCAATCCACTGTCTGACGTCTAAAGACATTCTGATTGAAGGCTGTACAGCTCTGATGTCAGAAGATGTCCGGCAGGGTATTATTACTGTATATTACTAGCCGCTCTGTTGTCGGAGGTCTCTCCAGCATGTCACATACCACAGTACTGGCTCTATCCAGCAGATGGCGCTATTGTATAATGGCAGAAAGAGAAAGCCCCCCTAGGAAACCCAGAATCCAAAATTGGATTGCAAAGGGTTAATAGTACTATTTAATGTATCATATAATGTACTGCAAATGGGGTGAAACAGGATTATATTTTTACAGTGCAGCAGGTCACTACAAATATGGCGATACCAAATTTATACAGTTTTTTTTATGTTTAAGGCCGACTTCACACTGGCCTAGGGGGATACCGGGCCATGATTCATTGCTCGATATTGCCCTCACAATCCATGTGAAATCCCTGGATGCGTGGCATCTCTACAGGGAAACAGCCTCGCATCCCTGCAGGGCTGAAGGATTTCCCTGCCGCGGCTATTATAGCCGCAGCAGAGGATTGCAGAGTTCTCCCATTGTTTTCAATGGGGCTGGCACTGCTGCCGCTGGCCCCGTTGCGAGCAATGGGCGATATCGCTGAAAGATAGGACATGCTGTGATTTTTTTTCTTTCCTGCATAGCATTGCAATCCAGTGCTATGCAAGAAAAGATCACAAATGTGAATGAACCCATTAAAAAGAATGGGTTTCATACCTGTGCAAGATGTGTGCATCTTGCAACGCACAGATCTCGCATGATTTTCTCGCCAGTGGGAAGCTGGCCTAACTGTTAAAAAATAAAAATCTTTTAAAAAAAGGGGGTAAATGATATGTCGTCATAGTTCAAGTGAGGTTTTGGAAGACATTTTCATGTCACAGGTCATACACCATGGCAAGACTGAGTACAGCAACTAGACACAATGTAGTTATACTGCATCAGCAAGGTCTCTCCCCAGATTTCACAGCAGACTGGGGTTTCAAGATGTGTAATGCAAGCTCTTTTGAAGAAGCACAAAAAGACTGCCAACATTGTAGACCTTAGACCTAGTGATTGTCGAAGGAAACTTACTGCAGCTAATGAAAGTTGCATCATGCTCACTTCCCTTTGAAATTGGAAGATATCCAGCAGTGTCATCAACTCAGAACTGCCAGAAACCAGTGGGACCCAGATACACCCATCTACTGTTCAGAGAAGTCTGGCCAGAAGTGGTCTTCATGAAAGAATTGCAGCCAAAAAGTCATACCTTCATTATAGCAGCAAGGCCAAACTACTCAACTATGCATGAAAATTTAGCAACTGGGGTACAGAAAAATAGCAGCAAGTGTTCTGGACTGATGAGCCAATTTCAAATATTTTGTTTGCTAGAGAGCAGTACAATAATGAGTGTCTGCAGGCAACAGTGAAGCACGGTGGAGGTTCCTTGCAAGTCTTGGACTGCATTTGAGCAATTGGAATTGAGGATTTGCTCAGAATTAATAGGTGTCCTCAATGCTAAAAAATACAGGCAGATGCTTATCCATCATGCAGCACCATCAGGGAGGCATCTGATTGGCTCCAAATTTATTCTGCAGCAGGACAATGACCCAAAATATACAGCCAATGTCATTAAGAACCATCTTCAGTGCAAAGAATAACAGGCAGTCTTGGAAGTGATTATATGGCCCCCCAGAGACCTGATCTCAACATCAGTGAGTCTAGGGTTACATGAAGAAGCAGAAGGACTTGAGCAAGTCTACATTCACAGAAGATATGCGATGTGTGGAACAATGCCCCTCATGAGTTCTTACAAAAACTGAAGTTGTTTTCGGGGCAAAGGGTAGTCACACCAAATATTGATTTGATTTAATTTCTCTTTTGTTCATTTATTTTTGCACAGTATTGTCCAATGTATTTCAATGTTAGTCTGTTGAACCTGTCACAGGCAAGGCTAAATAGGCTGCAGAAGATGACAGCCCTGGGACCTTTAATAGCTTTCCAGACTGCCATGTGAACTATCTGCACTTTGCAATTGGATGGAGTGCCAGTGGCTCCCTCGTCCTCCTCCAGTGGGCTGTTTAGATGAGCTGTTAAAATTTACAGTGGCATCTAAACAATTAAACTCTATAGGAATGCTGTCAGAAACAGCCGACACCTGCCAGGTATGGAGCAGGCTTAGCTCCTGAGCTCACTCAATACACCCTCCGCAAATGCCCATGATACATTTACAGCTGGTAGCCCTTGAGGGATTAAGTGAGTTTTTCTTTTTGTGATACTACTTCATATCAAATATAGATCTGGATTTCAGTATGCTATTCATTACACTAATTTTCTATTTGTTTTGCATGAATGTTTGCAAAATTGTAATGCTACTTTGCTTGTGTGCTATGCAAATATATTTTAAAATGTTATTACTTGCCCAGGCTGAAGATGAATTTGTCTATTGGCCAAACAGAGATGAACCAATTACTTGTGAAACTTTTACTGTATCTTTGGCCGGAGAAGACCATGTTTGCCTTTCCAACGAGGAGAGGCTCATTGTCCAAGATTTTATTTTAGAAGCTACACTGGTAAGTACAAGTCTATAAGGTAGAACATATGTAGCAGCTGCTGCAAACCACTCCCATGTGCTGGTGCATGGCCACACGTTTTTGCACAAGTAGACTTGGCTTGAAGCAGCATGTGGCTGACATTACATGTCCTCACCCGGAGGATAATTTCACATGGGCGAGTGCAATATCGGGTCTTGAAACTCAGCCTGATATTGTGCTCGGCAATGTACAATGTCCCCACGGATGCGAGGCGTTTGTGTTAAAACCACCTTGCATGACTTCAGAGAAAACCTCACATCGCACTCATGTGCACCTTGCATGTCGTACGATAATGGGGTTCATATTTAAGTGCCATTTGTGCGTCTCACAACACACACATCTTGCACAATTTTCTCCGCCTTGTGAAAACGTCCTTAGGGTTTAAACAGATGATCGTGTTTTCAGATAATTTTGTGGGCGTGAAAATCACACCTGCAAAATGTAATGAAACAAAGCCATTGATTTCAATGGTTTAGTTTTCAGTAGCGTGAGCCTCGCACGGTATTCCTCTCCACAAGAAAAAAATGGCCTTGCCCTATCAATCGCACACATAGTTTTCATACTTGCGGGAAAAGATAGGGCAGGACCTATGCTTCTGGGTTTCTTTACGCTGTAACAGCGTGAAGTTTGCACGGCAGAAACAAAAATTTGACTGGTTCATGCTCAAATTCACTCCATAGCAGTGAGTGTATTTGCGCATGCTCTTGTCCGAAGAAGTCAATAGGGCTCATACATAGGCGTATTTTCGGTCCTTTTTTCGCATGTAAAATGGGCAGCATAAACCCCATTGATTTGCATAGGGGTTATTCAGACTACCTTCATTCATATCACAGACCAAAAATCACCCATCAAGGTCTATGGGATCGCGTAAAAACAAGACAGATACGCAGTATATATGCAGTACAAATGTTGCGTATTTCACGGACCAAATATGCATATTATTGTGTGAATGAGGCTTTACTTTATCTAATATATACTGTAGCAATGTCGGGATGGGGGTGGGGTCAGGGAAGATATAGTAGCTCACTATAAAAGTCCAAACTGCTTTATTTTTCTTGACTTCAGTAATAGAACAATAAACCCAGTGATAAACCACAGCCAGTGGCAGCACATACACTTTGTGCAATAAACAAAACAAACTCATGCCTGTCAAGGCACTAACTAAACAGCAGTACTCTTACTTGCTACTAACATGCAGCAATGGTCAGCAGACAATAGAAGTCCACCAGGTAGGTAGATCTGCTCACTCCAGGCTCTCATCCTGACTGCCTGACCTTGCAGCCTTTTATGTCCCAGGAAGGCATTAAGCGGACCCAGCTGAGCTCACTGGGATCCAGAAGGAAAACTGGACTGGAGTTTTATCTCACCCAGGCTAAGCATCTGGGTGAAATGTACACTCTTCCCAGTACTCTTCCTTGCACATGTCTACAATATATATTACCTAATCCATCTGTCTTATATATTTGTCTATCTTCCTAAGAACATACCGTATGTACATCTGACTATGAATATTTTATAACAAGTATGGAAGAAAAGTACAGTTATGTTTGTGAATCTATTATTTTTTGTAGGATGATTATGTTTTGGAAGTGAAACATTTTCATTGTCCTAAGTGGCCAAATCCTGACAGTCGAATGAGTAAGACATTTGAGCTTATAAATCTGATCAAGGAAGAGGCAGCTAATAAAGATGGACCTATTGTTGTACATGATGAGTAAGTACAGTATCTATTTCTGTGTTAATGTTGCCTTCCTCCTAAATAATAATCAAGTGATAGTTAATGAAAGCTCTCGTCTACCTGTGCTATAGATGATGAGATGTTCTCCCTCACAGAACTGACTGGGAAGTGCAATAAGTAGGAAATCTTTTTAAGATTGTGAATAAGGGTAAAGTAGCAATGTAAGCTACACTCTTCATAAGATAAAATCAAGCACCTAAAAGAAGCTGTCATTTTGCTGCAAAACTCGGCATACAGTTACATCTCACGCAGATATGCAAATGATTACAGTTGTGCCGTGATTAGATGAATGGTCTTGTGACCGGAGGCCCTAAAAGTGGTTTCACCCTTGGCCTATAAAAGGCTCTCAGAGGTACTTGTGTGTAGTGACCTCTTTTCCCACTTGTGTAGAGCTTGTGGACCACTAGACGCCTCTACGATGCAATAGATGAGATTTTGCCCAGTTAACAGTGTTTGAAAGGGGGTACATTATTGGAATGCGAGGAGCCAGATGATTGTATCAACTAATTGCCCGCCACCTGGGTGGTTCTGACCAGACTCTTAGGAGATGTTGGGACCAGTAGATGCATGAGCACATGCATACAAGGCGACCAGGCTCAGGATGCCATCAACAGACCACCAGTAGAGGGGATTGTTTGACAAGCATGAGCAGCTCCAACTGTTTGCCCACTATCCAGAGACAAGTGGTACCATCGTTACAGGCCCCTGTACTTTACTTAAAGACATTCGGTCTCATAACGCCCATTACATATACTGCCTTTGACACCCATCATCGCCACAGTTTGCAGTGCTTGTGACCGACGAAACTGCACTGTCATGGAGTGGAACAGGGTTGTCATCAGTGACTAATCTAGATTTAGTTTGGGCACTGATGACGTCCGTGTTCCTGTCTGAAAACATAGGGGTAAGCGCTTTAATCCTGCCTCTGCAGTGGTGCAGCACACTGCCACCACTGCTCATGTGATGGTCTGGGGGCCATGCATACAATAGTTGGTTACCCCTAGTAGTGGTACAAGAGATAATGACAGCTCAGTGATATGTTCAGGACATCCTGCAGCCACATGTGTTCCTCTCATGGCGGCTTCCAAGAGGCATTTTCCAGCAGGATAATGCTCGGCCCAACACAGCAAGGGAGTTACAGGAATGCCTTCACAACATTGCCACACTTCCATGACCTGCCTGGCCACCAGATTTATCACCAATAGAACATGTATGAGACCATCTGGGACACAAACTTTGACAGCCTACTAGTTTGCACAACCTAGAGGCTCAGTTTCGACAAATGTGGAGCAATATGGTGCAGGATACCATATGGAATCTGTATGCCTTAATGCCCGTCTGTATCACATCTTACACCCACCCGTATCACATATTGTATCCACGCTAGAGGCAGTACAACAGGGTACTACAGTCTCCATGCCCACCTGTATCATATCTTGTATCCAAGCTAGACAGTACATCAGGGTACTAGAGCCTCCATGCCCACCTGTATCGCATCTTGTATCTAAGCTAGAAGTGGTATAAGAGGGTACTAGAGCCTCCATGCCCGCCTTGTCACATCTTGTATACAAGCTAGAGAAGGTACAACAGGGTACTAGAGCCTCCATGCCCACATGTGTCACATCTTGTATCCAAGTTAGAGGTGGTACAACATGGTACTTGAGCCTCTATGCCCACCTGTGTCACATCTTGTATCCAAGTTAGAGGCTGTATAACAAGGTACTAGAGTCTCTATGCCCACCTGTGTCACATCTTCTATCCAAGCTAAAGGCTGTATAACAAGGTACTAGAGCCTCCATGACCACCTGTATCACATCTTGTATCCAAGCTAGAGGCGGTACAACAGGGTACTAGAGCCCCTATGCCAACCTGTATCACACCTTGTATCCAAGCTAGAGGCAGTACGACAGGGTACTAGAGCCTCCATGCCCACCTGTATCACATCTTGCATCCAAGCTAGAGTCAGTACAACAGGGTACTAGAGCCTCCATGCCTGCCTGTATCACATCTTGTATCCAAGCTAGAGGAAGTACAACAGGGTACTAGAGCCTTCATGCCCACCAGTATCGCATCTTGTATCTAAGCTAGAAGTGGTACAACAGGGTACTAGAGCCTCCATGCCCGCCTGTGTCACATCTTGTATACAAGCTAGAGGAGGTACAACAGGGTACTAGAGCCTTCATGCCCACCTGTATCGCATCTTGTATCCAAGCTAGAAGTGGTACAACAGGGTAATAGGGCCTCCATGCCCGCCTGTGTCACATCTTGTATACAAGCTAGAGGAGGTACAACAGGGTACTAGAGCCTCCATGCCCACCTGTGTCACATCTTGTATCCAAGCTACAGGCAGTACAACAGAGTACTAGGGCCTCCATGCCCACCTGTGTCACATCTTGTATACAAGCTAGATGAGGTACAACAGGGTACTAGAGCCTCCATGCCCACCTGTATCGCATCTTGTATCCAAGCTAGAGGAGGTACAACAGGGTACTAGGGGCCTCTATGCCCAGCTGAATCACATCTTGTATCCAAGCTAGAGATGGTACAACAGGGTATTAGAGCCTCTATGCCGACCTGTGTCATATCTTGTATCCAAGCTGGAGGGGGTATAACAAGGTACTAGAGCCTCCGTGCCCACCTGTATCACATCTTGTATCCAAGCTAGATATGGTACAGCAGAGTCCTAAAGCCTCTATGACCGCCTGGGTCACATCTTGTATACAAGCTAGAGGAGGTACAACAGGGTACTAGAGCCTTCATGTCCACCTGTATCGCATCTTGTATCCAAGCTAGAGGAGGTACAACAGGGTACTAGAGCCTCTATGCCCAGCTGAATCACATCTTGTATCCAAGCTAAAGATGGTACAACAGGGTACTAGAGCCTCTATGCCGATCTGTGTCATATCTTGTATCCAAGCTGGAGGGGGTATAACAAGGTACTAGAGCCTCCGTGCCCACCTGTATCACATCTTGTATCCAAGCTAGATATGGTACAGCAGAGTCCTAGAGCCTCTATGCCCGCCTGGGTCACATCTTGTATCCAAGCTGGAGATGGTATAACAAGATACTAGAGCCTCCATGCCCACCTGAATCACATCTTCTATCCAAGCTAGAGGCGGTACAACCGGGTACTAGAACCTCCATTCCCGCCTGTATCACATATTGTATCCAAGCTAGAGGCGGTACAACAGGGTACTATGGTCCCCTCAATTGTTCAGTTTTCCACAATAAATGACTTATGCTTTTATATTTTAATCAGTTACTTAAATCAATGTTACAATCACATATAGAAAGCTTTATTCCATTCCAACAACGCCTTCTAGGTGCTTGATTTTTGATAATGAGTGTATTTTCTTTTCTGGCAAAAGCTGTTTCCGTCAATCATATGATCCTTAGGGATTGTTATAGAAACCCTTTATTCTGTAAAGCATGTGAAATATTTATATCAACAGTTTGTAATTATAGCTGTGAATCTTGATGTATATCACTGTTATTTCAGGTATGGAGGAGTGACAGCTGGAACATTCTGCGCCTTGTACACTCTCATGCAACAGCTAGAGACTGAAAACTCTGTAGATGTCTATCAGGTGGCCAAAATGATTAATCTGATGCGACCAGGGATTTTCACAGACCTAGTACGTATATGATCTTCAGTACAATGATGATCTGGGACAGACCGTAGCATAATTTATTGTTGTTTTATTAGGCTTCCTTCACTCTCAGGTTTTCTTTGGTATTCTTTGTGGCTTGTAAAAAATGCTGTGAAATCCATGCTTTTTTTTCGGTCATGTTTTCTTCCCTATAAAAAAGTCTTTAAGAACTCCATTAAAAACCACCATACCTAGAGCGTGCTTCAATTCGAAAAGGAAAAAACGTGGTCTAAAAAAAGAGCTACAAAAAAGCCTGCCATGTTTGTAGGATGTTCCATAACTTCCTCTTGATCTACAGTTATCATCTGAATGCCATAAAAAAACGCCAATATCAAAACCACAAACCGCGATGCTTTTGGAAAAGGACAGTGCAGCATCGGCCTTATGCTTATAATAGTTTTCTCAAATGGGGTTGTCTGAGGGTTTTTTTAAAGGTAGAAAAAGTGGTAAAATAAAATGTGCTATTCTCAGTTTTGAACTCCCTCAGGTAAAGTGTTGCTGCGGTTCTCCCCACCAGGCTTTTTTTTTTTTTTTTTTACTGCTTCCTTATGCATATGTGACAGTTACAACCAATCACTGTCCTTATCAATACATGGCACAAGGCTGCAGCAGTCACAGTTGTATACAGGCACGGTAAAAAAATAAGCCCATCGGGAAGGAGTAACAGTGCTTGACCTCCAGGGAATTGAACTAGTAACTATAGTATTTTTTTTGTTCCCCCATTTTACCACTACCTTTAGGGGAAAAACCCTCAACCCCTTTAAGAAAAGTTTTCAATTCAGATTTTATATTATCCTGATATTTACCTTGCTGTATGGTCATATTTCTGTTCATACTGTATAATGTGTAATAGTGACTGTATAAGTAATGGGTATTCTGGGCAGTGCAGTGACTCAGTAAAGACAACCTCCACCTGGAGTTTGCATGGTCTTAGGTTTGTGTAGGTTTAATCTGTTTGCTTTCTTCCCAAACTCCAAAATTGTCTTTTTAGAGCACTGCAGTATTACAGGATATAGACATTAAATAACCAGAAGGGTTGTTAATCTCAAATGTTGATCCAAGGATTATTCTGACTGCCATTATGGAGTCTGGAAGAAATTTTTCTGCCCAGAATGAGGGTAAATTGGCTTCTGCCTCATTGGTTTTTTTTTGCCTTCCTCTGGATCAACAAGGAGGGTGGAAACAGGGTGAACTGGATGGACACTGGTCTTTTTTCAGCCTAGCATACTATGGTATTGTAGGTCACTTACATTCACACATTAAGATCAGTTTTTATATCTAAGATATGGGCATTAGATTGTCATTACTCACAATATCCCTGCTTCTTATTGGCTCACATTCTCTGCACTGTGCCCAGATATTTGTTTAGGCACCATTACATATATAGCACTAAAATAATTCTTTTTAGTGCTAGTAAATCTCACTAGAAGGCCAGTTTCACAAGAGTATATTACTGGCGCAATTATGCCTCAAGTAATATGAACAAGTGCCCCAGCCTGACCACTAGTCTAACTTTCCAAACTAAGGACATTATAGAAATCTATGATGCTC
The DNA here is from genome assembly GCF_035609145.1 of Eleutherodactylus coqui. Classification (NCBI taxonomy): domain Eukaryota; kingdom Metazoa; phylum Chordata; class Amphibia; order Anura; family Eleutherodactylidae; genus Eleutherodactylus; species Eleutherodactylus coqui. The sequence continues at coordinate 159,183,194 of NC_089838.1, forward strand.
CGAGTTTGAGTCAGAAGGCCTGTGGTCAGGCAGGACAGTCTGTATTGTGGGTGCATAAATGTGCCCATATTTAGCGGGATTTAGGTCTTAAAAATAAACACTGTCCTGAAGGTCTTGTAGTATTACAGATGATGCCCTGCAGGGTCCCTCATTGGTTTCTCTTCAAACTTCAAGCAATAACAACGGAATGTATTTGGAAGAAAGCAGAGTCTAGAATATCATACGCACGCTTCTCCTACTCCAAACAAGGGGTAATGCTGGCCTTCTGAAGTTTTCCTTAAAACCTGCAAAGCCTTTATTTTGGCCTGCGTCTCACATCACTCTGCCTCCAAATTATGGGACAAACTGGAGTTATCAATGAGACCCATCTGCTTCTCTACATCTTACTGACTTTTCCTCCCTCCCTGTTCACGTTTTTTTGGAACTTGGATATCTAGGATAAGAGTTTAGAATGACTCATTTATCTTCACTCCTAAAACCTGTATTTGATAACCACCAATTACAGCATGCCTTAACTAACTTTCTGGAACTTTCCAGAATCCAGGCACCACTGCTTTAACATATACTTTCTAACCAGAGACTCAGATCACTATTAGACCCTGGAGGAACTGTCCCAACAGGAGGATTATCTAGGTTGGCATATAAACAACTGCAAAGCTTTCTCCAGACCCTTGCTCCAATCTCACCCTCTTTGAATTCCTATGCACTCAAACTGTGTCACCCTGCCATATGATTTCCCTGTTTTATGACTTGTTGAATGAAGACTGACAACCGAATTTAATACCGCCATCCATGAGAGGCAGATCTTTCTGTGCCCAGTAATAGGATAAAATGACATTTCTATCACACACCATTCAGACCTTGTGTAAATTACAAGGGACAAACTTTAAGATTATATCCAGATGGTAAAGGATTTCAGTCTTAGTACACTACCTCTTTCTTATAGTCCCTCCCGCATGCTGGCATTGCAATGCAGCCGATGGATTCATTTCACATATCTGGTGTTCCTGTCCTGGAGTGTTTTTTTTTTTTGGAAGAAGTCTCTAACTTTTACAATAGCTCATGTCTGCCTCTATTCAGAATAGTCTGGAAATAACCATCATGTTTATTTTCAGGTCCCCTTTTCTGGTCTAGGAAGTGTCTACTTAGACATTTATCATGGCAGCAAGACTGGTTATACCAAGATTATGGAGGTCTGCTTTTCTTCCAAACACAGCGCCAACCTTGCCCTTGGGTTGGGTCTGGTATTATAACTCAGCTCCCATTTACTTAAATGGAGCTGAGCTGCAATACCACACACAACCCTATAGACAAGGGTGATGCAATGTTTGGAAGAAAGCAGCCATGTTTTTCTTACCCCGAACAACCCCTTTAATGTAGCCATACAGACTGATGATCTGACCTGACCTGAGCTGTAGCTTGTGACTTGGTTTTGCATGTGTTAATTAATTGCATAGCTTCATACAGGACTAGTGGTATGAAACAAAAAGTATATAACAATTGTCAACATGTGGCTGTAGATATATGGCCCCTCGTGTGCAACTATAGTAAATACTAGATTATGTGTGTGTCAGTAATAATTTATTTTCTGTGCTTTTTCTAGGAGCAGTTTCAGTTCTTATATAAGGCGATCCTGAGTCTGGTCAGTACAAAGCAGGAGGGACAGGTGGCATGTATGGAGAGTAATGGATCTGCTCTACCAGATGGAACTACATTAGAAAGCCTGGAATCCTTAGTATAAAGATAGGAAGTGTCTGGCTGCTCATCATGTATCTGTCTTAAACTTCTTCCAGCACTATTTTTGTAAATGACTTTTGCTTACTACCCACAATTAATAATGTGTGCCTTGGAGAAGATTTTGTAATCCATCAGCTCATGAATAACTTGACCAAGTGTTTTATAAATGGATTTGTGATATTTACTCAGTATTGGTTTACTACTAGCACATTTCTAATCTTTTGATTCTTGATATTTATAGCTGTGTACTTTTTCAGTGCAAATACCTACTGTGTAGTAATGTGGTGATGCTTACCTTTAGTAGTTTTAATATCGGACTGTAAATAGTATATCATTTCCAGGAAGACGCTAAGCCGAAGTAAGGGAGTAATAAACTAACGTTTGTTGTAAATACTGTTTGACTCCACGGACCAAATTTATATTTATAATTGTAGATTTTTATATATGAAGAGAGTCAGTTTTCTAGTTACTTGTATTTGCAATGTTACATTGATATACTGTTTTTATTGTAACTAGATGTCCTGACCTGTTTGTGCGCCTCTTTAATGACACAATTACTGCTGTTTTGCATGGAATGTTAATACTATTATGGAATAAATCTTAAAACTAGTTTCTAATATGTGTGCACATGTGATATGGACTACATGGAAAATTCCAGTCTACACTGAAGACCATTTCCATCAAATTGTAAAAATAATCATTAAGTCAGAATTTGATAATCAAGTTTATTTGACTTTACGAAATCGTTATGACTTTTGGCAAAGAAAAACGTTGCCACAACAAACATAACAGGAAGTGTGGAAATATTGGTTGTCACATTTTAAATGAGCTTTTCAGAAACTGCTGGCAAAATAGGAGCATGTTTAACCTTTCACTGTATGTTGTATCATATATGATACAGTACATATATTTAGATACATTTCTTAAGGGAATGATTTTGCCTCTCTACTGCATGGTGTAACCGATATGAGACACTTCATGGTATTACTATGTGGTATATTAGAATACCTGATATACCATGAGCACTGGTGGTGCATCTGTACTTTAAGAATCACCATCAACATCTTAGAAAAATGAAGATGGGCCCAGGAACAAGTGGATTATCAACAGAATAGAAAGAAAGGAAGGTTCTGGGTAATATCACCCATCCCAGATCGTGGACAAATTTTGTCCCGAGACTGGAGCTTTGCTTAAGATGAGACTTATTGATAAACACAAAATACAATAAAATTGCAGATCACATTAAAACTTGAGAACACACATGGAATGTTACTTAACTTAAACCCTAACTACATTGCAATACATTTATAGTAAAGGATATGTACAAAGGGATCACAATCTTATGAGATAAATAACTTTACTAAAAGTGTAAAAAAAAAAAAGGTAAACTGACGCATATTACCTTTTCTGAAGGATAAAACAGAATAATTCCAACGTTGTGAGATTAAAATCAGCACTGTTTAAACTTATGAGTGCATTGTATACACCAGACAGCCTTGGAAAGGTGCAGCCTACATCACCTTCTGCATCTTACAATTCTCTTTTATCCATTTTTGTCACAACATGACAATCATAGAATGGTAGAGTTGGAAGAGACCTCCAGGGTCATTGGGTCCTACCCCCTGCTCAGTGCAGGATCACTAATTCATCCCAGAGAGATGTCTGTCCAGCCTCTGTTACAATGGTCCGTACCTAGAGATGAGCGAACGTACTCGGTAAGGCCGATTTCGCAATCGAGCACCGCGATTTTCGAGTACTTCACTACTCGGGTGAAAAGTACTCGGGGGCGCTGTGGGTGAGCGGGGGGTTGCAGGATCACTAATTCATCCCAGAGAGATGTCTGTCCAGCCTCTGTTACAATGGTCCGTACCTAGAGATGAGCGAACGTACTCGGTAAGGCCGATTTCGCAATCGAGCACCGCGATTTTCGAGTACTTCACTACTCGGGTGAAAAGTACTCGGGGGCGCTGTGGGTGAGCGGGGGGTTGCAGAGGGGAGTGGGGGGGAGAGGGAGAGAGAGAGCTCCCACCTGTTCCGCGCTGCTACCCCCAGCTCCACCACACCTCCCCGCCCCCGGCGACCCCCGAATCTTTTCACCCGAGTAGTGAAGTACTCGAAAATCGCGGTGCTCAATTGCGAAATCGGCCTTACCGAGTACGTTTGCTCATCTCTATCCGTACCACATTGTAACCCCAAATGTCAATACCGATTCAGTCATAGTCTGCAGCTGCTCCTTGTCAAAAACCAAACCGTTTTAAAACTCAAAGGACACACTGTACACTTACTCATTCTTATTGTTATTGTTGGACTTAAGGGTATTGCATGATTTAACCAAGTTACTGTTACTACATATTTTCTATATTGTAGAATCAAGTGATTGTTATTTCCATGTCAAAAACTTTTTCATATAGGCAAATGTAACCGATACATTTTAGTTATGTTCTCATACATAGGTAGCAGCTGGCTAGTGTATACAGGCATGTGACAACTAAGATTCTGGGTCAAAAGGAGTGTTGTCTCTCCTTAAGAACAGCCCCCAAAACGTATGTGGAGACACCTAGGGGGAGAGTGGGTCAGAGGATGGCATTGTGTCTCCCCAAGGAGAGCACCCACAAGGGGTGTGAGAAGACACTGAGAGGTGAGTGAGGAGACTTATACAGTCACGCACGCTCCTCTGGGTAATTTAAGCAAATAAGGAAGATGGAACAATACCTCTGCAGCGCCATCTAATGGATGACAGCATTCCTTCAAATCAATGTACAACATTTTAACAAGTCTGTAAAACAATAATTGGGAATAGGAAACCAAGCCAGAAAACCGTACACCTTTCATTGTGAAAATGCTGTCATTGATATTTCATCCTGTGTAGCAGATTGTATTAATGCATTTTATTGTAAAAATGGCAAAACTACATACAATGGCTGTGCCAAATGTATTGTGGACTAATGTTTTCAGACAAACTGGTAAATAGAAACTGCGAGATAGCATAAATTATATGCACTGTGCTGTATAGCAAAAATAGTGTAGTACTGTGCAATGTGCTGAATTACACCAAACATATATAAACGGCATCATTTTGATAAATCACACAACTTGCTCTTGCAAGTACAACATGGTACCTAACCAAAATAATACGTGAATGCATTTTTTAAGGCCAAAGGTTATGGCAGTCAACAATATAAAATTATGATATGACTTTTCAAAAAGTCAATCATTGCCCAGCTTTCTTTGATCCTCAATTTGCAATTTGCAAAAACTACAACCCTATGTCATTAATTAAAAAATATCAAACTAATATGCCAAAATACTAGCGAACAGAATCCAAACACTACACCCCCCTTTGATCAAATAGGCTTCACCCCCAGAAGAGAGGCAAAAGATAATACAATTAGAATCCCTAAAGGCATTGTCCTGCGTAGATTTATAGTTAAAGCCAGACCATAATTAACATTTTTTTTGTATTTGCAATTCAAAAAGTTGTTTATATCCCCAAATATTCCAGAACTGTTAGAATAGCGCCATCTGCTGTTTCTATTGTGTCCACCTCAGTAAATGTTCCACATGATCAGTCTTGATTCTCTCTCTCTGCTCCACTGTGTATGTGGAGAGATTCCTGGTGAGTCAGACGCTTCTGAAGTTGCAGATCAGAGAAAATGCTAATATGATAAGAGCCTGAAAAAGTATTACTGCAATTACTCAGCCTAGAGGCCCATTTATACGTGACGATTATTGCTCAAAATTTCTTCAAACGACTGCAAATGAGCAATAATCATAGCGTGTAAACGCTGCCATGGTGCACTTTCTGTCTGAACGATAATTTTTAGGTGAGTTTAAAATCCATTGTTTAGACAGCAGCTTCTATGAGAAAACAGACCACAGGCTGTTATCTCCATGGGAACTGTAGATTACATTGTATTCTTTCAGCAGCCCCTGCGAAAATGGAGCTGATTGCAGAGATCAGACCACCTGCTGGGCACTGCAAACAGCTCTAGGAGGCTCATTTACATGCAAATGAAGCTAATAAAGTGTTAATGGACATTAATGTCCTTTAACACTTTATGCAAAATGATCACTAAAACTGTCAATCTTTCAATCCTTTGAATGATTGTCTTTGCATGTAAATAGGGCTTAACTTCTGACAAGCAGTGAAGATGCTGGAACTTCAGAACCAGCCACTCAAAACACCAGAGATCTCTCCACATACCCAGTGAGGCAGAGAGAGAAACAAGAATATTTCATGAGGTGGACACAAAATGATAACTGTCAAATTGCACCTTCCAGAAATTCTGGAAACACACTCATATAACCTGATATCTGACCATTGCTCCCTGAAAACCCGTGTAGTATCAAATTATTATAAACTTAGTCTCTAAACCTGGAATAGCTTTGTACATTACAAAATCGAAAATGCATATTTTTTGAACACCTTCTGCGGCACAAGAAAATTTAATTAGTATCCAACTTACAAATTGTCTGTCTTTGTAGACCTCTGAGAAAATCCTTCTTGAATACTTTGGCTCTCTGGATACATAATCTGAAAGATCTGTAACGATCAGGTGTATGAAACCTTTCATCTTCCTGAGAAGAACTACTTTGGAAAAAGATGAAAAAAAAGAACAGTATCTCAGCGCCTCACATATAAGAAAAAATAAAAAATTATTGTAAATAGTGAGTATCCACTCACCTGGTGCACAGTGAACTCCTCTGCATGAAGGAGCCACCGGCACCCGAAGTCCACGATCACTTGCAAATATTCCTGGTCCACTATCCTAAATCCTTAGGAGAGACGTTCTGGGGTGAAAGCCCCCAAAGGGCTTTAAATATCCAAATCGGTATATAACAAGAAAAAGTACCCCCGCGCTCCGGAACCAGGATACAAAGTTTTACATTAATATTAACACTTTATTTTTGCGACGCGTTTTGACGGTTCACAGCCGTCTATCAAGCATTACAAGATATATGTTTGTATGTTCATGTAATGCTTGATAAAGACGGCTGTGAACCATCGAAACGCGTCGCAAAACTAAAGTGTTAATATTAATGTAAAACTTTGTATCCTGGTTCCGGAGCGCGGGGGTACGTTTTCTACTTTGGAAAAAGAAAACAGACCAAGAATAAGTTTTAGATTATCTGATGAAAAAAAGCCACATTTCGGGTGAAAAATAGCAAGTTCTTTAAAGAGTAACCATCTTTTTAAAAAGTCTGACATGTCAGAAGTTTTGATCTGGGAGGGTCGAGGTGCTAAGACCCCACCTATGGTTGAAATAAAAAGACAAATGTGCTCAGTCAGGCCCTATGCCTATTTGGCTGTGATTGGCTCTCCTTATTAGCTGAAGACAGGCTCATAGATAAGCAGCTAATGAAGACAGTCAAAGAGGCACAACAGTGCTCAGCTGAATGTTTCTGTCCCTTTGTTTCATGAATTGGTGGGGGTTTTAGTAGTTTTTTTTTTTTTTATGAGTTACTCTTTAAATCTACACGATCTTCAAAAAAAAGTCAAATAAAGCAATAATCCTCCAAAGTAAAAACAAACCAAGCTTAACTTACAGTAAAGCATGTGCCAAGCAACCAGGTCTCCATAGGCCATAGCTTGATTGATAGATTGCCAAGGTGAAGAGGACTGAGGGATGATTGATCTCCTGAGACGCATACAGAAGAATTCTTTATATATTTCTTAGCTTTAAATGCAATATTAGATGCACAAGAATCAAAAGGAATGAGGAATAAGGGAATCACAAAGACTTTTAAAAACATTTTTATGTATTTTGTGTTCAGTGTCCTTCTAACCTTGTAATGACTGCCAATATGCCTTTCTACAGGGGTGATTAATGGGCCTCTAGAGAGCTATATTTTTATAGGGCATTAGAATAATGGCTGCTCTAGTTATCGCAATCATGAGAGAAGGCAGAAATATTTACCATGGAAGTCGAAACGGAGACAGCAGCACTACTGGAACACTGGAAGAACAGTCACCTGACCAAGCTGCTAGGGCAAACTAAGCTTAGTACAGTCTTGCAAAAACTGCACCATTTTGGTGTTCGGATACAGTGACTTTCTTTAACCCCTTCCCGCCCTATGACGTAAGGGTACGTCATGGCGGGCTGGTACTTGCCGCAAAATGATGTACCCTTACGTCATTGGGATAGCGCGAGATCATGACTGATCTCGCGCTATCCCACAGCGGGAGCCGGCTGTCAGTGATAGCCGCCCCCCGCTGTTAACCCCTTCCCTGCCGCGATCTAAGTAGATCGCGGCAGGGAAAAAGTTCACAAGGGAGAGCGCTCCCTCTGTGTCTCCAGCCGACTCTCGCGATGTTATCAAGAGAGCCCGGCCTGTCGCTATGGCAACAGGATGCCAGGCACTGGCGTCCTGTAGTGCCAATGTCTATGATCGCTGTATAAGCGATAAGGCATGGCAGGGCAGTAGCCCTGCCATGTCTTATCACAGCGATCATAGGTACAGTGCTGCAAGTACCTCAGGGGGACTCAAATTGTGTAAAAAAAAAAAGAAAAGAAAAATGTAAAAAAAAAGGTAAAAAAAAATTAAAATGGCACATATTTGGTATTGACGTGTCCGTAACAACGTGTACAAAAAGTTGAACATTCTTTTTATTTTGTACGGCAAAAAGCGTAAAAAAAAAACACGCTAAAAACCAGAGGCAAAATGCTAATTTTTAGCATTTTGCATCCCAAAAAATGCAAAAAAAGTGATCAAAAAAGCCGTATATTCCCCAAAATGGTACCAATAAAAACTACCATTTGTCTCGCAAAAAATAAGCCCTCACAGAGCTCCGTACATAGAAAAATTAAAAAGTTACAGGACTTTGAATGCAGCTATAGAGAAAAAAAAATTCCAAAAAAGGGGTTTCTATTGCAAAAAAAAGTGTAAAAACATTAAAAAAAAAAGAAGAATTTTGGCATCGTTGTAACCGTACCGGCCCGCAGAAAAAAAGTATTGTGTCATTTATGCTGCATGATTAACGTCGTAAAAAAAAAAAAAATCTATGGCAGAATTGATGCCTTTTTTCTCCCTGTTATCATAAAAAAAATAATAAAAGTTTTACAATATAGTCTATGTACCCAAAAGTGATACAGATAAAAACTACAGCTCGCCACGCAAAAAACATGCCCTTAGACGGCCGCGTCGACGGAAAAATAAAAAAGTTATGGCTTTTGAAAGATGAAGATGAAAATCCGCCAAAAATCGTTGCGTCCTTAAAGGGGTTGTCCCGCGCCGAAACGGGTTTTTTTTTTTTTCAACCCCCCCCCCCGTTCGGCGCGAGACAACCCCGATGCAGGGACGTACAGAAAGCTTACCGGAGCGCTTACCTTAATCCCCGCGCTCCGGTGACTTCTATACTTACCTGTGAAGATGGCCGCCGGGGTCCTCTGCCTCCGTGGACCGCAGCTCTTCTGTGCGGTCCATTGCCGATTCCAGCCTCCTGATTGGCTGGAATCGGCACGTGACGGGGCGGAGCTACACGGAGCTACACGGAGCCCCATAGAGAATAGGAGAAGACCTGGACTGCGCAAGCGCGGCTAATTTGGCCATCGGAGGGCGAAAATTAGTCGGCACCATGGAGACGAGGACGCCAGCAACGGAGCAGGTAAGTAAAAAACTTTTTATAACTTCTGTATGGCTCATAATTAATGCACAATGTATATTACAAAGTGCATTAATATGGCCATACAGAAGTGTATAGACCCACTTGCTGCCGCGGGACAACCCCTTTAAGACCAAAATAGGCCGTGTCCTTAACCCCTTAGTGACGAAGCCTGTTTGCGCCTTAGTGACGGAGCCAAATTTTGGAAATCTGACATGCGTCGTTCAACGTCGCATAACTCCGTAAAGCCTTTACATATCCAAGTGATTCTGACATTGTTTTTTCGCCACATGTTGTACTTCATTTTGGTTGTAAAAAGAGACCGACATATTTTGTGTATATTTATTAAAAGTACCAATATTGGAAGAATTTTGAAAAAATTGTCATTTTTTCACATTTTCAACTGTAATATCTTAAATATGTCCAAACATACTGTACAAATTTTTGATAAGATATATATTTCCATCTGTTTACTTTATTCTGAATGCACACTTGAAAAACTTTTGTGTTTTTTTTTAACCATTTATAGGACGTACAAATTTAACATTACTTTTCAGCATTTTGAGGAACACTTTGTTTTCCTGCACCAAGCCAAGTTTGCAAAGGCTCATGAGTGTCAGAATAATAGATACCCCCCAAATGACCCCATTGTAAAAACTACACTCCTTAATGTATTCACTGAGGGGTGTCATGAGTATTTTGATCCCACCAGTTTTTTTCAGGAATTAATTCAATTTAGAGGAGAAAAAATAAAATTTCATACTTTTGCAAATATGTCATTTTAAAGACATATTTTTTTCCTATATTGCCCATGAAAATGAGGATTTACACCCCAAAATGGATACCCCCGTTTCTCCCGTGTTCAGAAACATACCCATTGTGGCCCTAATCTTATGTCTGGATGCACAACGGGACCCAAAATAAAAGGAGTAGTCGGTGGTTTTCAGAACATACATTTTCCTTGAAGGCGTTTTAGGCCCCATAGCACATTTGTAGAGCTCTTGAGCGGCCAAAACCAAAGAGAACCCCCACAAGTGACCCCATTTTGAAAACTAGACCCCTTAACGAATTTATCTAGGGGTGTACTGCCCATTTTGACCCCACAGTTTTTGAATGAATTCAAGCAAAGCAAAAGGAAAAAAATGTGATTTTCGCTTTTTTGGCAATTCTGTCGTTTTAAAAACTGTTTTTTTTGTACAGCACACACATGAATGAAGACTTGCACCCCAAAATGGATACCCCTTGATCACTGCGTTTGTTTGGAGAGGAAGGAAGCCACGTATGCGCTTCTCATTGCTATCAAGACAAAAGGAAAAAGGGGGGTTGGGGCTACCCAACTTTACCCTCTACTACAAAGTGTGCCTCTCAAATTGTATTTTAGACGTGCTTAAAGAGGACAACCATAAGCTTTGGGTCGCGGCGGAACACGCTTTGGTCCCGGGAACCCTGCGGGGAGTAGCATGGATCCCACCTAAATTGATAAATGCAATACCCAACATCTCCCCATTTATTGGCCAGCTATGCCGGACCTGGGCAGACTTTAGCCAAAAAAATGGATTAGTCTCAGTGCCGGGGCCTTTAACTCCCCTCATATCCACTCCCCAATTCAAGACAATGCTAGATGGATCTTCAAGACTAGGTATGCACACTTCACCAATGCCGAGAATTAGAGATGTTATGTCCAATGCGAATTTAAAGACCCTGTCTGAGATCTTGGGAGAGGGGGAAACACGCCCTGGCTCCTGGTTACAATACTTTCAACTAAGGGGATTTGTGGGGTCCCTGGTCCCTGGGGTGAGCCTCACGAGCTCCCTCACCCCCTTCGAACAAATGGTGGTGTCCTCGACCCCGCAGAGACATAGGATTTCATCCATATATAAGATGGTGCTGGATCGGGAGACAGAGGCCCAGAAACCTGCATATGTGGAGGCTTGGGAGAGAGAACTGGGGCATGGATTGCCAAAGGAGGACTGGGAGAGAGCCTGGCTCCTGTGTCATAAATAGACCCTGGCTTGCAAAGCCCAGGACCTAAACTTTTAAATTTTATCCAGATGGTATAGAACCCCCGACCATCTCCACAAAATCTTCCCGCAGACATCATCCTGCTGCTGGCGATGCAACGCAGACAGAGGAAATATGTCCCACATTTGGTGGAGCTGTCCCGGAGTGGCTGACCTATGGAAGGAAACGATAGAGCTACATAATTACATCTGTAAGACACAAATAAATCTAACCCAGGAGATGGCTCTGCTCTCAGTCCTCCCAGGCCCAATTAAAAATGTAAAGAAAGGAATATTAAGACTTTTCATACTCGCGACCAGAAGAGTTATTCCCAGACTCTGGAAAACCAAGACGCCTCCTTCTAGAGCAATGTGGGTGGAGGAGCTGAACGACCTCATGTGTTTCGACGAACTGGGGACGGAGGGGGGTGACACCCAGGCGATCTTCTACCATACCTGGCAGACGTGGATCGCCTTTAGATCCTCTGAGAAATTCAAAATTTGGGTGGAGTCGGGACGGCCATAGAAAACTTGGGGGCGTCCCAGAACCTGGGTGTGGCCCCCCCTCTGTGACCTACTCCATCACCCCTGACCGCTCTCCAGAAACCCACCTGTTCCCTTCCTCCCCCCCCACCTTATACCACACCCCCCCTCTCCCCAAATATACTTGTTTGTTAGTCCTGTCATTGTCTGGGCTTAAGAGTTAACATGTTTGGGCAGCGAAGATCTGTCATAGAAGAGAGGAGTAAAACGAGAACATACTCAATTACTTGTTGCGAAAGCACGTTTATTTACAGTACTTGACAATAATCCACATTACGTTAATTGTGCTCATCTTGGTTGAATATATGTTTTCTAAATTGAAAATCCAGAATAAAATACTTTTTGAACGAAAATGGATACCCCTGTTTGTCCTGTGTTCAGAGACATACCCATTGTGGCCCTAATCTTATGTGTGGATCCACAACGGGGCCCAAAATGAAAGGAGTAGTCGGTGGCTTTCAGAACAGAAATTTAGCATGAAGGTGATTCACGCCACATTGCCCACTTGTAGAGCCCTTGAGCGGCCAAAACGACAGAGAACCCCCACAAATGACCCCATTTTGAAAACTAGACCCCTTAACGCATTCATCTAGGGGTGTACTGTATATTTTTACTCTACAATTTTTGAATAAATCTAAGCAAAGCAGTAGGGAAAAAATGACAATTTTCATTTTTTTGGCAGTTGTATCAATTTAAAACACATAGGAATGAAGACTTTCACCCCAAAATGGATACCCCTGTTTGTCCCGTGTTCAGAACCATACCCCTTGTGGCCCCAATCTACTTAAAGGACACATGGCTAGGCCTATAATTGAAGGAGCATCCGTTGGATTTCAGGGTACAACAGAATAAATTCCAGGCCCCATTGCCCACTTGTAGAGCCATTGAGCGTCCAAAATGATAAAGAACCCCCTCAAATGACCCCATTTTAAAAACTAGACCCCTTAATGAATTCATCTAGGGGTGTATTGCGTATTTTGACCCCACAGTATTTGAATAAATCTAAGCAAAGCAGAAGGAAAAAATTACGATTTTCATTTTTTTGGCAATTTTGTCAATTTAAAAACTGGTTTTTTTGTACAGCATACATAGGAATGACGACGGTCACCCCAAAATGGATACCCCCGTTTGTGCCGTGTTCAAAAACATACCCATTGTGGCCCTAATCTACTTAAAGGAGACATGGCAAGGCCTATAATGGAGCGAACACCAGTTGGATTGCAGGGCACAACTGAATAAATTCCAGGCCCCATTGTTCATTTGTACGGAATAAAAATTGACTCCCTAAAAATATCCCCCCCCCCCCCCCCGCGCCCTTTTCGGCGTTCCCCAAATCTTAGATAAAAGTACTAATAATGTGAACTGTGTGGTATTTCCGAAGACAGGGGTAATTACGGAGACTGGTTGGGATGGGTACATGGGGCAATAAAACCGGGTATCCCCCCTCCTCTCATGCTTTTTGGGGGTATTTCGTGACCTCAGTAGCGGGTATGGGGTGTAAAAAGGGGCGCTTTGTGAGTCTCCGTAAGCTTGATGAGATGCGGCGGTCTCACACAGAAGACGCTCAACAAGCTGCTCCTGGAACTGCAGGAAGGCCAACGTTCCCGGGGCTTCTTGTAAATTGCGTATTACAGGTAGCGGTCTGCATAACTCCGGGCTCACGCAGCCGTAGGCGGAATCCGCTTGCGGAGGCCCGCAGGTGATCCCAGCTGTGAGCCGGCTGTGACCTTGCGTACGGCCGCGTAATGTACTGCGCATAACTGCCTACTCACACAGGCGGTCATGCACAGTATATATTTTTTTGTTGTTTGTATTTCCCGCACCGTCACTTAGCGATGACACGGGTACCCGCAGCCCGTACACAATGTAGTTGCGTATGGGCTGTGGGTATATCCACGACCATGGAGCACAATGGGCTCTATGTTGCGAATATCTGCGGTAAAATAGAACCTGCTGCGTTCTCTTTTCTGCGAGTGGATTACACAATTCCGACCCGCTAATGTGAGCGGAATTGTGTAATCCAATGCGATTGATCTGCGTATTACCGCGGATCAGATGCATGCGGAATCCGTAATGCCTATCCGGTCATGTGAGACCGGCCAAAGGTAGATCACTACCTTTTTTCACGTGACCGGTGATCGCTCAACAAGGTCACTGCTCCAGGCTCTCGGCGACCGTTGGTCGCTGGGAGCAAGGAAATTTTAAATTTCCTGGGCTCCCCGACTCCTGCGCATGTGGCCAGTGTTTTGCCGGCGGTCGCATGCGCAGAATCCGGGAAAGTTCACGGAAGAAGATTGCGTCAGGGTGCAAATACGTAGGCCTCTGGTAAAAAGTTTCCTCTTCTCTCACCGATCGCATCGGTGAGGGGAGATGAACCTTCACCTTTTTTTTACTTTTACGTGATCGCCATTATCCATTGGATAACGGCGAACACGTGATCAGGAATCGCTCACCGCGGCCCCCCGTGAAATCTCCAGGCTCTCATCTAAGTTTTGTAGCCAGGAGCAGGGATATTTTAAATTATCCTGGCAATCCACGGCTTTTGCGCATGCGCCTGCCATTGTGGCAACAGGCGCGTGCGCAGAAGCTGGGGTAAGGTCCGCGGATAAATCCTTGGGCCTTAGGTACGTCATTTCATCCTCCCTCACGGATATGATCCGTGGGGGGAGATGAAACGCAAGCTTTTTAAACTTTTGTAAACTTTTTTTTTTACTTTTACACTTTTTTTTTTTACTTTTTGCACTTTTTTTTTTACTTTACATGATCACTGTCATCCATTGGATGACAGTGATCATGTCCCCGGTATAATCTCTCTGCTCCTGGCTACACATGGCAGCCAGGAGCAGAGGGATTTTGAATTTCCCGGGGCTCGAGCCCCTCTGTGCACGCGCCTGACGTCAATCATCGGGCGCGCATGCGCAGAGGGCAACTTCGGGTCCCGGAACACGGGGGACATCGGCGGACCTGAGTTGAGTATTTTCACCTCCCCTCATGGATCCGATCCATGAGGGGAGGTGAAACTGACCCTTTTTTTTTTTTTACTTTTGTAACTTTTTGGCGATCGCCGCTATCCAATGGATAGCGGCGATCGCGTGCCTGGGGACCGCTCACAGCGGTCCCCAGTAACACCTCCTGGTTCCCGGCTACCTTCAGGAGCTGGGAGCCAGGAGATTTCAAATTTCCCGGGGGCTCCCGGGCTTCTGCGCATGCGCCTGACGTCATCGTCTGCCGCGCATGCGCAGAAGGCCGGCGGCGGGTCCGGGAGGACCCGATCTTCGGGGGACACCGCGGACAAGACGGGTGAGTATTTTCAGCTGCCCTGATGGATCCGATCCATCAAGGTAGCTGAATAACTAAGTTTTTCAACAGTTTTGTTTACTTTTTTGCGCCGATCGCAATGCCGGGGGGGACTGCCCGCATCCTGGGATGACAGCTCCATGCTGTCGGCTACCTGCGGGCACCGACAGCATGGAGCTGTCACGTCCTCAGGCAAGTGGGCATTAATCCAAAGAGGATGCATAAAACTACGTCCTCTAGGATTAAAGCCCACTTTCTGAGGACGTAGTTTCCCGATGGGGCAGTCGTTAAGGGGTTAAGGGGTTCAGCAAACAAAAAACAACTCTTTATGCAGATTTTTGCTGTAACTCAATACGGGGAAACAATGTTTTATTTTGTATTAATCTCTTTCACATTTGCTGTGTTTTTTCGGGGAGTCTGTGGCCTTTGTCTTTTTTGCAGATGCATGCTCTGGTTAGGAGGCTTTCCACATGCGTCTCTATAGAAAACAAATACCAAATGAAAGAAAAAAATGTTTAAATTAAAAATGTGTGCAATTTTCCATGCCTTTTTAAATACAGAAAATGCCAGAAAAAAAAAGACTATGGTACCTTTTATAGTAGCTGCACTTAAAGGTAAAGTATGAAGTATAAACAATAGGGATGAGCGAGTATATTCGCTAAGGCACTACTCGCTCGAGTAATGTGCCTTAGCCGAGTATCTCCCCGCTCGTCCTGAAAGATTCGGGTGCCGCCGCGGGGCGGGGAGCTGCGGGGGAGAGCAGGGAGGAACGGAGGGGAGATCTCTCTCTCCAGCCCGCTCTCCCCTGCTCCACGCCGCAACTCACCTGTCAGCTGCGGCGGCCCCCGAATCTTTAGGGACGAGCGGGGAGATACTCGGCTAAGGCACATTACTCAAGCGAGTAGTGCCTTAGCAAGTATACTCGCTCATCCCTAATAAACAAAAATACAATTGGTCATAAAACAATAAGGGAATACATCTAAATAAAAAAGCAATGTCTTGTCACTGAAAGATACAAAAAAAACCCAAAACATTTTAATTAATTAACTCTAAAAGAAAGCAGCATGTGGAAAAAAAAACAAACCGCTAAAAACGTTCTGTTTATAGAGGCCCGAAATAGTACAGGTCTTAAAGGGTGATTACCAAACATTACTGTACTGTATAACTGCCCATTTTATTACACTTTTTCTACTTCCAAGTTGGCTTTTGAGTGAATGTCTTTGGGAAGTCAACATAAAATAACGTAAATGTATTCATGCACTGCGACAACTTGCCTCAAGGACAATGCCTCCCGTGGTTTTAAGACTGAAATTCTATTTTAGCAAGACTCCTGTGAAGAAATCAATGTTGTAAATAGATTTATGTAATCCATGTTCGAGCATTTCAAGGAAACAAAGCATTGTAAATGATGTACTTTAAGAAAAAAAAGAAAGAATAAAACTTTTTAAACCTTCTTAGACAAATGTGTGTTAGGCCAGGCATCAGGCGTATTAAACCAGAAACTAGTTCTCAGGAGCAGAAAAATGCTGCTTACTTTAATTGAGGCTTTCAAAAAATCTTTCAGTAGCATAAGTGTATCTTGGCAGAGACGGCTAGATGCATCAGTAAAGCAGCATGAAGCGGTGAGCTGAGCAACACCCGGGAAATATTTACAGCATGCTTTCCTGAGTCAGCTTTTAACATAGCATGAGATCACAGCTTCATGTCATTTAATGTAATAGTCCCCCTGCACTGGGAATTTACAGCCATCACATTAGAACGTCTGAATTTATCTGTTGCTTCTCCGATTCACCCTATACTTCTAAGCTACGCTATATGCGCAAAGTGGTCCTTCAAGTTACAATGCTAATTTGTTCCAGGACGACCATTGTAAACTGAAAACATTGTTAATTGAACCCATAACACTAAGGAAAGATAGCAATTGATTTCAATTCTCATGAACTTGAAAAAAATACAAAAGAGAGATTAAAGGAAACCTTTCACCAGTTTTCATCATTAAACAAAACAATGTCGTCATGTGGTATGAGGACTTATAAGCTATTGTTTTTCTGTTACCAGCCCAAAGGCTGAAGCATATTAAACATATATTGTCCTTTTACACATAAGTATAAACGTAATTATCAGTATCTAACAAATGAAATACAGCTACTGTATACTAACTTCACATAATATTTCAGTTCCCTAACTATGAACATGGGAATGCAATCTCCTTTTCTCAAGAACGTAAACTTTTGCTGTGTGACGTAAGTGGTAGTCATGGAGACCGTGCAACGCTGTACTAGGAGAAGCACAGGAATTCAGAACTTTGTATGTATGAAGAGCAGAGTGTAAGGTGGAGGTTGTGATGCAGCGATGATCCCCCGGCTGCCCCCCTTAGCTCTGCCTACCACAACTTTCTGTACATGGAACTAGTATAAGAGATAAGATGAACCAATAAGCATTAGCTTCTAATAAGACTGCCTATCTAGTATTTAAGAATCTGCTGTGATGTCACAAGTCAGTCTGGATTTGAGAACCTTTGTGTCTCCTAGACTCATTCATGTCGACATTGAATAAATCTTCATTTCCTATGTCCCTGGTATCGTGTTGGATTTTGGCTTCTATAACATCCATTGTGAAATCTAATTCCCATGCCACATGCAAATAAGATCCCAACTGTCTGGTGGGTGGAGCAGGGCCATTTTTGCAACCCGAAGTATGCTTTCGAATCCTAACTCTCTGCCATTGATTGATGTGGATGATGTCCCCAAGTCATACCCAAATCCTGTCTAGATCTCATGCACGCACTGTGCACCCAGGGTTAGCTCAGCCCTATGCTGTGTAGACTCATAAGACCTTACTCTGTGTGCACCCCCTCCCGATCTGACTCCAATCTTCTGTCTTCAATCAGTGTTGCCACAGCAGAATCCCGATGGAGACTAAGGGCTAAACTATCTGTGCATGCATCAGTTCCCAGATGCTTGTATGAGATCCAGAAGACGATGTCCACAAACAATGGCAAAAGGGCAAGATTAGATGGAATACTCCTGGTTGCAGAAATGACCTAGGAATGTCCGGAGGACGGTTAGGAATCATTTTATACGGGGTGTGGGGATTTTTAAAGGTGACTTCATATTGGGCATATTCACCACCAACTTTCCACAGTGGAAAATAAGCAAAGGCACAGGGGCCAAATCTGCATGTAAATGGTGCAGAGTTTCAAAGATTGAAATCCATTGCCAATGTCCACAGTATAAATTGAAATATGCTGTAAATTCTAAACCCACAGTGTGTCAAATACTCTCTGGATTCCACACAAAATTTCTCCAATCTATGCAGACAAGATTTTTAAAATCTTGTCCACAAGGCTTGTACTGTAAATGTGAATTTATGTCTCATGTGAAGGCACCCAAAAAGTTTTTCACAAGTTATAAATGAGCAATAACACAGATGTGGAAATGGTTTATTTGTGATTGTTAACATGTATTATTGTTTTAGAATGGTGACGGATTATTTTTAAAGACAAATAAGCAGATAATATTAATTCAGATAAAGTCCTTACGTATAGAAATCTGGAAGAGCTGCTGGAAGCTGTAAATCACTTTCTACGTAGAGGATCGGAGCTTCTTCGGGGTCCTGTACAGGACACACAATATACCAGAAAAACAAAATGGAACCACCTTCGCCGGGTACCAAAGGAATAGCTCATCCTGATGGGTAAAGAGCAGCACAGGACTATACTGTGCTACTAGACAGCCACTCACCCACTTCAGTAAGTGGGTTGTCAGACAGCAATTTTTTGGAAAAACCCTTCAGTATTGAGGCGAAGCTAGAAGTGGATTCAGAAGATATTGGAAATATGAAAGAAGGACTTGTACTTCTTCTGCTGGATCCACTTCTGGCTTTGGCACAAGAACTGCATTAACACCGCCCCCACCCCTCGAAAAGGAAAGTTTTTAAACCACGCTAAGTTACAAGTCTCAATTTCTCTGTGGATTTGGTGACCCACAATCAAATTCATACTATTTTAACATTTTCTTGAATTTATGAACTACAGCGCGGATTTTTCCGCATGTGGATTTTGATATCCATGTCACAACAAAAAAAGAATTGACATATCAAGGGACTAAAGGTTTCAATAAAGACTTATGGAACACCCTGTGAACCCTCCATGTAGCTGGCAAATCCAGTTCGTAGGCGATCGGGTTCACCACACGTGTGATGACAAAGGGACCCATGTAACGCGGCGCCAGCTTCAAAGATGGGACCCTTAATTTGAGATTTTTGGAAGACAGGTATACCTTCTGTCCCACCCTGTAAGGTTCGGATACAGACAGACTCTTTCCACTATGCAACTGCATACGAGCCCTCGTTGCTTCCAAGTTTTTCTGTACCTCTTTCCATACTCCCTGCAGCGTATCTGTGGCGGCATCAGCTGCAGGACAGACAGATGGAGTAGGGATCGCTGTAAGGAAGTGAGGATGCTGACCGTATACACAAAAGAATGGAGATACCCCAGTGGAAGAACAAGTGCGGTTGTTAGTGCGAACTCTGCCAACGGCAGGAACTCTGCCCACTGATGAGCCTTTTCGCCAGCAAACAACCGTAAATATTGCACTAAATCTTGGTTCTTCCGCTCAGTCTGACCATTAGTTTGTGGATGGAATGCTGAGGAGAAGGAAAGCAATGTTCCCAGGTTTCTGCAGAAGGCACGCCAAAACTGCGACACAAACTGAACCCCGCGATCAGATACAATGTTTTGGGGAACCCCATGTAGGCGAATTATTTCTTTTACAAAAATCTGGGCAAACTGTTTTGCTGAAGGTAGCTTCTTTAACGCCACAAAATGTGCCATCTTTGAGAACCGGTCGACAACCACTAAGATAGTGGTGCACTTCTGGGATTCTGGTAGATCAGTGATAAAATCTACCGATAACTGCGACCACGGACTAGAAAGTATCGGTAACGGTCTCAGAGGACCCTCCGGAGGACGCCGCCGACTCTTATTGCGTGCACAGACAGAGCATCCCTTAACAAAGTCGCGGATCTCCTGAGACATGCCTGGCCACCAGAAGTGTCTAGAACAGAGATCCAGGGTTCCCTGAAACCCTGGATGACCTGCGAGAACCGACGAGTGAGATTCATCCATGACTCTAAGACGTAAGGTCTCTGGCACAAACCATCTGCCCTCCGGCACCCCCAAAGGAGCGTCCTGCTGAGCATTCTGTAGTTGAGGGACGAAGTTAGATTCTACAGCTGCCACCACCACGCCAGGTGCCAAGATATTCTCGGGGGTCATAGTCTCACTTTCCGGCACCCCGAAACTCCGTGACAGGGCGTCCGCTTTCACATTCTTCTCTCCTAGGATATATGTCACGACGAAATTAAACCTGGCGAAGAACAACGCCCACCTGGCTTGACGAGCTGTGAGTCTTTTAGCATTGGCAAGATATACCAAATTCTTGTGATCAGTATACACAGTAATAGGGTGTCTAGCACCCTCAAGATGGTGTCGCCACTCTTCTAAAGCCCATTTGATTGCCAGTAACTCACGGTTACCCACGTCGTAGTTGCGTTCTGCTGAACTAAACTTCCGTGAAAAGAACGCACATGGGCTATACCCAGATCTCCCACTGACTTCCTGCGACAATACTGCCCCTGTCTCCACCTCAGATGCATCTACCTCAATGAAAAAGGGTAGTCGCGCATCTGGCTGTATTAACACCGGGGCAGTCGTAAATGCCCTTTTTAGATGACTAAAGGCCTCTAGGGCTGCAGGCAACCATTTTACTAAGTCGGCCCCCTTCTTAGTCAGATCGGTCAAGGGTTGAGCAATAACCGAGTAATTCTTAATGAATTTGCGGTAAAAATTTGCAAAACCCAAGAACCGCTGGAGAGCCTTAAGGTTATCTGGTCTGACCCATTGGGAGATTGCTGCTACTTTGTCAGACTCCATCTGAATCTCCGTGGGTGAAATCACATAACCAAGGAAAGATACTTGTTTAGAACCAAATATACATTTCTCCAACTTGACAAAAAGTTGATACTCGCGCAAATGGGTCAGAACCAACCTCAGGTGCTGCACATGTGAATCCCAGTCAGGAGAATACACCAGAATGTCATCGAGATATATGACCAGAAATACCCCCAGAAAGTCGTGAAAAACCACGTTCATAAAACCCTAAAACACAGCGGGGGCGTTACAGAGTCCGAAGGGCATGACCAGGCATTCAAAATGCCCTAACGGGGTGTTGAACGCGGTCTTCCATTCATCTCCCTCTCGAATGTGAATTAAGTTGTAAGCCCCCCTTAAGTCCAGTTTGGAGAACCAGTGGGCCCCTACCATCTGATTCAACAAGTCAGGAATTAGGGGCAAGCAGCACTGGTTCTTCACTGTGATTTTATTTAAGGCCCGATAATCCACACAAGGCCTGAATGTCCCATCCTTCTTCTCCACAAAGAAGAGGTCTGCCCCGGCAGGGGATCTGGACGGCCGGATATGTCGTTTGACCAGAGACTCCGAGATATAGGACTTAAGGGCTTTGTGCTCACGCCCTGACAAATTGAAAATGGCTCCCTTAGGGATGGGACTGTCGAGAATCAGATCAATACCACAGTCCCACTCCCTATGGGGAGGCAAAGCTTCAGACAGTTTTTTGGAGAATACGTCCTGAAAATCCGACAAATATTTTGGAATAAGCACAGTATCTGAGGAGCACATGGCTATAGTAGCTAGGTGGTTATGACAGGATGACCCCCAATGAGTCAATTCCCGGGTGGACCAATCAAATTGGGGATTGTGCAGTGCCAATCAGGGCATACCAAGCACCACATCAACAGACATCTTTTCCATAACTAGGAAAGACAGATTCTTAGAATGGAGAACACCCACAGTAAACTGCAGAATGGGAGTCCTCCATTTAACAACACCTGTGGAGAGAGGGGTTGAATCAATACCAATGAAGCGCATGGGGGGCTTCAGCATGGAAAATTCAGTTATTAGAGGTCTGACAAAACTTAAATTAATCAGATTGACTGCAGCACCCGAATCAATATAGGCTTGACCGGACCGACTAAAATTCCGAAAGCCAATCTGACAAGGCACCAACAACCTAGGGAGTACCTGTGACCCTAGGCGACCCTTCAGAGCATCGCCTAGGATTGGTAGTTCTTCCGCCGCTTCAGACTGATGTTGCCGTTGCTTCTGTGGAGAGGTTGCTACTCGATGTCCGTCTTCCCCACAGTAGAGGCAAAGATGGTGAGTCATCCGGAACAGTCGCCGTTCCCCGGGACTTAGCTGGTCCACTTCCATAGGCTCGGCCCCTGGAGCTGGCATGGGGGAAATGGAAACGGATCTACAGGACTCCCTAGTTTTACAGAACTGACGTTCCTTTTCTCTGGATCTCAGTCTCCTGTCAGCCTTTACTGCCAATACCATCGCCTCATTAAGTGTTATGGGAGAGGGATGGGAAATAATTAGATCCTTGACAGCATCAGAAAGGCCCAACAAAAACACATCTTTGAGGGCGCCATCATTCCAGGAGGTTTCACCGGCATACTGTCTAAACGTAGAGCAGTAGTCCTTAGCACACTGATGCCCCTGACGCAAAGCCATGAGGTGAGATACGGCTAACCCCGCCCGGTCCGGCTCATCAAAAATACCTCCTAGTTCCTGAAAAAATAAAACAGACTGCAGGCAAGCAGAACTCTCAGGTAAGGAGTAGGCCCATGTCTTGGGGGGACCCTGCAGCAAGGACAGAATCAATCCCACCTTCTGGGACTCAGAGCCGGAGGATCCGGGCCGCAATCGGAAATACAGTTTACATGCCTGCTGAAAAACAAAAAACTTGCTTCTCTCCCCAGAAAACACCTCAGGGAGAGGAAATTTGGGTTCAGGAATAGCTCGGGCGGCAGGAACCTGTGCCAACATCTGCTGCTCCTGGGCCACCATACGACCGGACAGATCTGGGATCACGCCCACTAGCTCCTGCAACTGCTTCGCAAGGACGCTCATAGTCTCCATTGAAGACCAAAACAAAAACCCGTAGGGAAGTTTTGAGGGACCGTTATTATGTTACGGTATCCTACCCGATGATACGCCAGCCTGCGTTGCCCTAGAACTTACCCGCAACCCCTGTCCCTGCCTACTTTCCTCCACTCCTGGCTAACCCCAGGCTGGCAACTGGGCGGCAGTCCCTAAACTCGCTAGGGACCGAGGAGGGACGCTGGCGTACCAAAATGGAACAGGGTAGGATACCGACAGGAAGGGCAGATGAATAAACCAACAGGAAATATAAACAGACCGAGGCAGATGGATAACCTGGCAGATAACGCAAACAAGCTGAAAACAAAGGAGACTGTCAGAGGCAGGAAGCAAACACTCAGAACAGAAACCAATAACTGGCAGTGAATGGACCTCACTGCCAGCCTTATAAACAGAAGCCTCCGCCCAGGGGCGGAGAGGAGGAGGCGACACCTCCCAGCAGAATTTCAAGACAGGGACTCGTGCATAGAGCTGCACTCACAGACGCCCGTGCACACGCCGCCGCCCGGACCCACGAGCGCGCGCACCGCGCCGACCAACCACCCGCGGCCCCGGCAGCCGCCGCATGGTAACATAATATATATTAAGGGCATCTTTGAGGTGTTCAACTTTCCATTTTTAGCAATGTGCTTTTTTGCGGGGTATTTTTGCAATTAAAAATTGGTAATACAGCACACTTTTAAAGCTGACATGGGTGTGGTGTGAGCGGTGGAGACACACCAGCAGAGCTCCCATCTGTTAGGCCGACTTGACAGGGCACAAATATAAGTGAGGTTTTCCTGCATGGTACCCTGATGTGATGCAGGGAACAAATCGTGGCATGTTTTATTTCCCTGCATGCTCTCACATCGCAATCCCCATTGTTTTCAATAGGGACGGCGGCAGCATCGCGAGGTGTCCTATCGAAAATAATGACAGCCGAGGCAGAGGATTGCTTCTTCCCTGAAGGGATGCAAGGCTGTTTTGACTTGAAAACGCCTTGGATCCATGGGGAGCGCAATATGGGGGCAGGATTCATGGCCCCATATTGCGCTAGCCAGTTTGAAGTTAGCCTTATTCCAGCTTGCTAGCGTAGTTTTTTCCTGAGGTTGTATTTTTAACTCTATTGTGCTGGCTGCCTTGCTGGTTCCTAGATTTTTGGTTGTGCTGCACCATGGTTCGCATTGTGGGGGAGCAGCTATTAACCGAGGCCCATTTGTTGTGAGGCATGGCTGTCATTTAATCAAGTTGCGATAATGAAGAGGGACAGAGCCGGCAGTGCACATGGGCATCATGATAGTGCTCAGGCACAGGCATCTGCGAGGCTGCCCACACAACATTGGAGGCAATAGGAAATATTAAGCGGGGTGATTGTGCAGAATGCTTCAACCATTCTCCTCTCTTTACTGAGGAATGCTACGATGCTGCGAATTAGGTTGGCTGCATTTGCTCGTACAACTACTGCAACGCCGGTAAGATATCACTGATGAAATTTCTATAGCTGTATTTGCCCCCTCTGATGGAACTTTTAATACGCTATCTCACTCTTGTACAAGGTACCTGTAATAGTTTGACACATTTTATTTCAGGGTCATAACGGACTTGTGAAACTAGCAGAATATGCATTCTCTGTACAAGCCTTATATAAGATAATTACTAATTTCAGCATTTAGCAATTGTATATGTTTACAGCAAGCCAGAGAAAATGTAACTGCTAACATTAGCATTTGTATATGTTCACATCTAAATTTGTGATAATGTAACTAGAGATGAGCGAACACCAAAATGTTCGGGTGTTCGTTATTCGAAACGAACTTCCCGCGATGTTCGAGGGTTCGTTTCGAATAACGAACCCCATTGAAGTCAATGGGCGACCAGAACATTTTTGTATTTCGCCGATGCTCGCTAAGGTTTTCATGTGTGAAAATCTGGGCAATTCTAGAAAGTGATGGGAACGACACAGCAACGGATAGGGCAGGCGAGGGGCTACATGTTGGGCTGCATCTCAAGTTCACAGGTCCCACTATTAAGCCAGAATACCGGCAAGAGTGGGGCCCCCCCCCCCTCCCAAAAACTTTTACTTCTGAAAAGCCCTCATTAGCATGGCATACCTTTGCTAAGCACCACACTAGCTACAACAAAGCACAATCACTGCCTGGATGACACTCCGCTGCCACTTCTCCTGGGTTACATGCTGACCAACCGCCCCCCCTCCCCCCCACAGCGCACACCAAAGTGTCCCTGCGCAGCCTTCAGCTGCCCTCATGCCACACCACGCTCATGTCTATTTAGAAGTGCATCTGCCATGAGGAGGAACCGCAGGCACACACTGCAGAGGGTTGGCACGGCTAGGCAGCGACCCTCTTTAAAAGGGGCGGGGCGATAGCCCACAATGCTGTACAGAAGCAATGAGAAATAGAATCCTGTGCCACCGCCATCAGGAGCTGCACACGTGGGCATAGCAATGGGGAACCTATGTGCCACACACTATTCATTCTGTCAAGGTGTCTGCATGCCCCAGTCAGACTGGTAATATGTACCTTAACAGTAACCGCGTTGGTGGTAATGTGGTGGTGACTGCGGACCTAGTAGCGCGGTTTTATTTTGTTGGTTTTCGGAATGTGGCCAGGATTAAGTGGGCCGTGGCGGGGGGATGGTGGGGGGGCTCTCTTGTAGTGTCGGTAAAGGTGAAATTCTTGGACTGCCACCAGACGAACCAATGCAAAGGCATTTGCCAAGAATGTTTTCCCTGTTGGAGGAGGAGGGGGATGTTTTTGAGGCACTACGTGTCCTCTCCCCGTGTCCGTGGTTATATGCACCTTAACAGTAACCGCGTTGGTGGTAATGTGGTGGTGACTGCGGACCTAGTAGCGCGGTTTTATTTTGTTGATTTTCGGAATGTGGCCAGGATTAAGTGGGCCGTGGCGGGGGGATGGTGGGGGGGCTCTCTTGTAGTGTCGGTAAAGGTGAAATTCTTGGACTGCCACCAGACGAACCAATGCAAAGGCATTTGCCAAGAATGTTTTCCCTGTTGGAGGAGGAGGGGGATGTTTTTGAGGCACTACGTGTCCTCTCCACGTGTCCGTGGTTATATGCACCTTAACAGTAACCGCGTTGGTGGGAAATGGCCTCGCCGCCATCATGTCTTTGGGAAGCCTCTGTTTCCACACCCCAGAGACATACCATTAGCAGCGGTATAGGCAGAGCCCATAATTCGTAACATTTCAGCCGTAGCATTAGGACAGGCCCCACTAACATATCACTAGCAGCATTATAGGAGGAGCGCAGTCTTCGTTCCATGTCAGCAATAGTAGCACTCAAGACAGGCCCCAGTAACAATTCCGAAGCAGCAGTATAGCGGGAGCGCAGTCTTCGTTCCATGTCAGCAATAGTAGCACTCAAGAAAGGCCCCAGTAACAATTCCGAAGCAGCAGTATAGCGGGAGCGCAGTCTTCGTTCCATGTCAGCAATAGTAGCACTCAAGACAGGCCCCAGTAACAATTCCGAAGCAGCAGTATAGCGGGAGCGCAGTCTTCGTTCCATGTCAGCAATAGTAGCACTCAAGACAGGCCCCAGTAACAATTCTGAAGCAGCAGTATAGTGGGAGCGCAGTCTTAGTTCCATTTCAGTAGCCTTAGTATAGCCAAGGCCCAAGTTACATTTATGTAGCTAAAGTGTAGGCCAACCCCACACACACTTCTGTACCATGAGTGCAGGCGAAGAACATACAAATTGCTATGATTACACTGTAGGTGAGGGCCCCAAAAAATTGGTGTACCAACAGTACTAATGTACCTCAGTAAACATTGGCCATGCCCAACCAAGATGGCAGGTGAAACCCATTAATCGCTTTGGTTAATGTGGCTTAAGTGGTAACTAGGCCTGGAGGCAGCCCAGTTTAACGAAAAATTGGTTCAAGTTAAAGTTTCAACGCTTTTAAGAGCATTGAAACATATAAAAATTGTTTAGAAAAATTAGATGAGTGAGCCTTGTGGCCCTAAGAAAAATTGCCCGTTCAGCGTGATTACGTGAGGTTTCAGGAGGAGGAGCAGGAGGAGGAGGAGGAATATTAGACACAGATTGATGAAGCAGAAATGTCCCCGTTTTGGATGGTGAGAGAGAACGTAGCTTCCATCCGCGGGTGCAGCCTACGTAATGCTTACGTATCGCTGCTGTCCGCTGGTGGAGAAGAGAAGTCTGGGGAAATCCAGGCTTTGTTCATCTTGATGAGTGTTAGCCTGTCGGCACTGTCGGTTGACAGGCGGGTACGCTTATCTGTGATGATTCCCCCAGCCGCACTAAACACCCTCTCCGACAAGACGCTAGCCGCAGGACAAGCAAGCACCTCCAGGGCATACAGCGCTAGTTCAGGCCACGTGTCCAGCTTCGACACCCAGTAGTTGTAGGTGACAGAGGCGTCACGGAGGACGGTCGTGCGATCGGCTACGTACTCCCTCACCATCCTTTTACAGTGCTCCCGCCGACTCAGCCTTGACTGGGGAGCGGTGACACAGTCTTGGTGGGGAGCCATAAAGCTGTCCAGGCCCTTAAAGACTGTTGCACTGCCTGGGATGTACATGCTGCTCGATCTCCGCACCTCCCCTGCTACCTTGCCCTCGGTACTGCGCCTTCTGCCACTAGCGCTGTCGGCTGGGAATTTTACCATCAGCTTGTCCGCAAGGGTCCTGTGGTATAGCAACACTCTCGAACCCCTTTCCTCTTCGGGAATGAGGGTGGGCAGGTTCTCCTTATAGCGTGGGTCGAGCAGTGTGTACACCCAGTAATCCGTTGTGGCCAGAATGCGTGCAACGCGAGGGTCACGAGAAAGGCATCCTAACATGACGTCAGCCATGTGTGCCAGGGTACCTGTACGCAACACATGGCTGTCTTCACTAGGAAGATCACTGCCAGGATCCTCCTCCTCCTCAGGCCATACACGCTGAAAGGATGACAGGCAATCAGCCGGTGTACCGTCAGCAGCGGGCCAAGCTGTCTCTTCCCCCTCCTCCTCATCCTCCTCATGCTCCTCCTCCTCCTCCTGTACGCGCTGAGAAATAGACAGGAGGGTGCCCTGACTATCCAGCGGCATACTGTCTTCCACCGCCCCCGTTTCCGAGCGCAAAGCAGCTGCCTTTATGGTTTGCAGGGAATTTCTCAAGATGCATAGCAGAGGAATGGTGACGCTAATGATTGTAGCATCGCCGCTCACCACCTGGGTAGACTCCTCAAAATTACCAAGGACATGGGAGATGTCTGCCAACCAGGCCCACTCTTCTGAAAGGAATTGAGGAGGCTGACTCCCACTGCGCCGCCCATGTTGGAGTTGGTATTCGACTATAGCTCTACGCTGTTCATAGAGCCTGGCCAACATGTGGAGCGTAGAGTTCCACCGTGTGGGCACGTCGCACAGCAGTCGGTGCACTGGCAGCTTAAAGTGATGTTGCAGGGTGCGCAGGGTGGCAGCGTCCGTGTGGGACTTGCGGAAATGTGCGCAGAGCCGGCGCGACTTTACGAGCAGGTCTGACAAGCGTGGGTAGCTTTTCAGAAAGCGCTGAACCACCAAATTAAAGACGTGGGCCAGGCATGGCACGTGCATGAGGCTGCCGAGCTGCAGAGCCGCCACCAAGTTACGGCCGTTGTCACACACGACCATGCCCGGTTGGAGGCTCAGCGGCGCAAGCCAGCGGTCGGTCTGCTGTGTCAGACCCTGCAGCAGTTCGTGGGCCGTGTGCCTCTTATCGCCTAAGCTGAGTAGTTTCAGCACGGCCTGCTGACGCTTGCCCACCGCTGTGCTGCCACACCGCGCGACACCGACTGCTGGCGACATGCTGCTGCTAACACATCTTGATTGCGAGACAGAGGAGGAGGAGGAGGGTGCTTTAGTGGAGGAAGCATACACCTCCGCAGATACCACCACCGAGCTGGGGCCCGCAATTCTGGGGGTGGGTAGGACGTGAGCGGTCCCAGGCTCTGACTCTGTCCCAGCCTCCACTAAATTCACCCAATGTGCCGTCAGGGAGATGTAGTGGCCCTGCCCGCCTGTGCTTGTCCACGTGTCCGTTGTTAAGTGGACCGTGGCAGTAACCGCGTTGGTGAGGGCGCGTACAATGTTGCGGGAGACGTGGTCGTGCAGGGCTGGGACGGCACATCGGGAAAAGTAGTGGCGACTGGGAACTGAGTAGCGCGGGGCCGCCGCCTCCATGATACTTTTGAAGGACTCAGTTTCCACAACCCTATACGGCAGCATCTCAAGGCTGATGAATTTTGCTATGCGGACGGTTAACGTTTGAGCGTGCGGGTGCGTGGCGGCGTACTTGCGCTTGCGCTCCAACAGTTGCGCAAGCGACGGCTGGACGGTGCGCTGAACTACACTGCTGGATGGGGCCGAGGACAGTGGAGATGAGGGTGTGGGTGCAGGCCATGAGGCGGTAGTGCCTGTGTCCTGAGAGGGGGGTTGCATCTCAGTGGCAGGTTGGGGCACAGGGGGAGAGGCAGGGGTGCAAACCGGAGGCGCTGAACGGCCTTTGTCCCACCTTGTGGGGTGCTTGGCCATCATATGTCTGCGCATGGTGGTGGTGGTGAGGCTGTTGGTGTTGGCTCCCCGGCTGAGCTTTGCGTGACAAAGGTTGCACACCACTGTTCGTCGGTCGTCAGGCGTCTCTGTGAAAAACTGCCAGACCTTAGAGCACCTCGGCCTCTGCAGGGTGGCATGGCGCGAGGGGGCGCTTTGGGAAACAGTTGGTGGATTATTCGGTCTGGCCCTGCCTCTACCCCTGGCCACCGCACTGCCTCTTGCAACCTGCCCTGCTGATGCCCTTGACTCCCCCTCTGAAGACCTGTCCTCCTGAGTAAGCGTTGCACACCAGGTGGGGTCAGTCACCTCATCGTCCTGCTGCTCTTCCTCCGAATCCTCTGTGCGCTGCTCCCTCGGACTTACTGCCCTTACTACTACCTCACTGCAAGACAACTGTGTCTGATCGTCATCGTCCTCCTCACCCACAGAAAGTTGTTGAGACAGTTGGCGGAAGTCCCCAGCCTCTTCCCCCGGACCCCGGGAACTTTCGAATGGTTGGGCATCAGTGACGATAAACTCCTCTGGTGGGAGAGGAACCGCTGCTGCCCAATCTAAGCAGGGGCCCGAGAACAGTTCCTGGGAGTGTTCCCGCTCCTGAACAGGTGTCATTGTAGTGGAGTGAGGAGGCTGGGAGGAAGGAGGAGCAGCAGACAGAGGATTCGGATTTGCAGCAGTGGACGGCGCAGAACTGCGTGTTGACGATAGGTTGCTCGAAGCACTTTCTGCCATCCAGGACAGGACCTGCTCACACTGCTCATTTTCTAATAACCGTCTCCCGCGTGGACCCATTAATTGGGCGATAAATGTGGGGACGCCAGAAACGTGCCTCTCTCCTAATCGCGCAGCAGTCGGCTGCGACACACCTGGATCAGGAGCTCGGCCTGTGCCCACACCCTGACTTGGCCCTCCGCGTCCTCAGCCGCGTCCACGTCCTCTAGGCCTACCCCTACCCCTCAGCATGCTGTATTACCAGTGATTTGATTTCACAGGCAGGAAATAAATTGGCGCAAGACTGCAGGCCAAATATAATTTTTTCCCTTTTTTGAAAACGAAAGGCCCCACTGCCTCTAGTGAATGAATAATCTAAGTTTAATAACTGTGCTGTGGCCCTGCTAATGTGTCACAGAACGTGAGGGTAGCAGAGTTATTATAACTCTGGCAGAGCAGGTATTTTTTTCCCAATTAAGGAAAGCAAATGGCGAAGCCAGCAGTAAAACGTAGCTGGGTGCGTCTGATTTTTAAACGTTGCACACGCAGCCGACACGTACACACAGCCCTTAGGACGGACAGAGGCAGGACAAATATATTTTTTTTCAGTTTTTTTCCACCAAAAGGCAGCACTGCGTATATTCAATGAACATGAGAAGTTTAATAACTGTGCTGTGGCCCTGCCAATGTGTCACAGAACGTGAGGGTAGCAGAGTTATTATAACTCTGGCAGAGCAGGTATTTTTTTCCCAATTAAGGAAAGCAAATGGCGAAGCCAGCAGTAAAACGTAGCTGGGTGCGTCTGATTTTTAAACGTTGCACACGCAGCCGACACGTACACACAGCCCTTAGGACGGACAGAGGCAGGACAAATAGATTTTTTTTCAGTTTTTTTCCACCAAAAGGCAGCACTGCGTATATTCAATGAACATGAGAAGTTTAATAACTGTGCTGTGGCCCTGCTAATGTGTCACAGAACGTGAGGGTAGCAGAGTTATTATAACTCTGGCAGAGCAGGTATTTTTTTCCCAATTAAGGAAAGCAAATGGCGAAGCCAGCAGTAAACCGTAGCTGGGTGCGTCTGATTTTTTAACGTTGTACACGCAGCTCACACGTGTCCACACTCCACAGGACGGACAGAGGCAGGTCAAATAGAATTTTTTTCACTTGTTTTACAAGCAAAAGGCCGCACTGCGTATATTCAATGAATAATAACTGTGTTGTGGCCCTGCCTACACAATTCTTTCCCTGTAGTATCAATGGAGGGTGCAATGCTCTGCAGAGGCGATTTTGAGAAAGAAAAAAAAATGCAGCACAGCTAACAGCAGCCAGCACAGTACTGCACACGGTTAAATATGGCCCTAGAAAGGACCGTTGAGGTTCTTGAAGGCTACACTCACTCCTAACACTCTCCCTGCCTATGCAACACTTCTGTCCCTAATGCCGGGTGCAACGCTCTGCAGAGCCGATTTTGAGAAGAAAAAAAAATTGCCACTGCTAACAGCAGCCAACACACAGCTATCAGTGGCCCTAATAAGGACCTTTGGGGGTCTTGAAGCCTACACTAACTACAAATTCTTTCCCTACAGCAGCTCCGGTACAAACAGCACTGTCCCTCATCTAACTCACAAGGCATCTGAGGCGAGCCGCGGGAGGGGCCGACTTTTATATTCGGCGGACACCTGATCTCGCCAGCCACTCACAGCAGGGGGGTGGTATAGGGCTGGAACAACACAGGAGGAAGTTGTAATGCCTTCCCTGTCTTTCAATTGGCCAGAAAAGCGCGCTAACGTCTCAGGGAAGGAAGTGAAAGTAACCCGAACACCGCATGGTGTTCGTTACGAATAACGAACATCCCGAACACCCTAATATCCGCACGGATATCAAGTTCGGACGAACACGTTCGCTCATCTCTAAATGTAACTAACACATAAATTGTAACTTTTAGAAAAATGTTATGATTATTGCTGAGTTACGAAAACCTAATCAATCTGTCATACAATGATTGGATGACAGGCGGGTGGTGTTTGCTCATGATCAGCTTGTGTTACAGAGTGTTTTTCTGTATATACTCAATAAGGAGAGAGAAGCACATATTGAAAGGTCACCTCTTTCAGACTGTCTTCTCCAGTGCACTGCCGAATTAGGCATACCTGACTGATGAGGCTTTGATACCTTTTGAGTACCACCTAAAAGTTGAGAACTATTTTAACACTGTAAATAGGAAGAGTAAGCATGGCCTTGCTTTATATGCTTCATCCGCCCCTGCGAATACTATTATGCAGGCCATTTCAGTACAAGTTAGTGGCGTAGATATGCAAACTGATACACAAAAATGAACCTACTCTACGCAATGGTATTATAGCTGTGACTAAAAGCAATATTGTTTTGGCTTCCCTCTCGGGATGGTAGCCTAAAAGAGGATATTGGATTTATAAGACATGATTAGCAGAAAGTAAGGCTACATTCACATAGATGAGCACGATATTGGGCCGAGAAACTTGCCCTAATATTGGGATGGCAAACGTGCAATTTTCAAAGGAATGCAAAGTATTTTTGATTGAAAATCGCTTCACTTCTGTGAAATTGCAATCTTCATACGAATTATCAACGCAAGTATTTCCCGTTAACTTCAAGGGGAAGCATCACATGGTACTCACATGCACATCGCCAGGCAATGTTTTTCAAGGTTCCATTCAAAACAATGGGTGAGGCGTTCCACGGGAATGACCTAACACAGAACATGCTGTGAGGAAAAATAGCTCATGTGAATGAATACATTCGAAAGAATAGATTTCATATTTGTACAAGTTTTATTGCATTGCATCACACAAAACTCGCATGAGAATATCGTTCAGGTAAATAATCCTTTACTGAACATTGTCTAAAGCAGAGACACGTATTAATGAATTGGAAGAGAAGATTATTTCTATGCAGGATACACTTAGTAATTGTGAGTAGTCTATCCGTATTTTGCAATATACAGCAGATTATCTAGAAAACAGACTAGGCAGAAATAACTTGGACCGGAAAAGGTGGAAGGATTGTATCTGAGAGAATGTTTTTGAGAAATGGCTGAACTCAACTACCGAGAAAGATACTTTCCTGCTAAACAACCTCCCCCTGGTGCCATGTCAAAAACTATTTAAAAAAAAATCCTGCATCATAAAAATCAGGACATTAT
This sequence comes from Eleutherodactylus coqui, assembly GCF_035609145.1. Taxonomy (NCBI): domain Eukaryota; kingdom Metazoa; phylum Chordata; class Amphibia; order Anura; family Eleutherodactylidae; genus Eleutherodactylus; species Eleutherodactylus coqui. The sequence continues at coordinate 159,216,842 of NC_089838.1, forward strand.
TTTAAAGAAAGCAACAGAAATAAAAAAAAGTTAACTATGGAAGGTCTTTGTATAGCTGTCTTTCCAGATTGTAAGTCATGTTTTATAGATGGGGAGATGGTTTGTCTTAAAATGAATATTTTTTGGTGGCAATATATATCTCCCCCTCTGTATTACAACGTATGTATAAAAGGTGTATAAAATGCTTTTGCACGCTTATTAATAGAATTAGGTTTATGTGATCTGGATTTCTCAACATCCACAGAAGTACGACACTACTCTTGTTATTCCAGTTCACATAATACACTTTCTAAAATAGATCTCTCAATAGGTACTCTATCTATTCTTCCTTATGTTCATAGAGTGGAATATCTATCGCTAACTATGTTTTACCACTCTCCACTTTACTTGTCGTTGATTATGAATGGTGGGGGATTTGGTTCGAAGGTTAAATCTGCTTGATGGTAATGCTAGAATAGAGGAGGCTCTATTGGAATTTTTTCAAGTTAATATTGGCTCTTCTTTAGTATCTATAATGTGGAATGCTATGCAGGAGTTTATACGGGACATCGATACAGAGAAGATTAGCTTAAGTTTAAATCTCAGGATGTCATTAGGGTCCTTGAGTGACGAGCTTTAGCTGCAGAGCAAGCATACATATCTCATTAATCAGGCGGAAATCAATTGAAAAGAAGCGCAGTCTCAACTTGCGGATCATCTGAGAGGTGTTGCAAGAAGTAAGCATCTTTTTATTTAACCCTTTCCAATCCACTGTCTGACGTCTGAAGACATTATGATTTAAGGCTGTACAGCTCCAATGTTGGAAGACGTCCGTCGGGATTCTCTTACTGTATTATTGCCAGCCTCTCTGCTGTCGGAGCCTATCCAATATGTCCCCCCTATGCAGTACTGGCTTTAGCCAGCAGATATCGCTGTTATATAACGGCAGAAAAAAGTAAGCCCCCTAGGAAAACCAGCATAATAATTGGATTGGAAAGGGTTAATATAAAAGCTCTGAAAATGGGGTTGCAGGAGGTTGTTTTTTGGCTACTATAATCAAAGCACATGAGTCATAATCTTATGTGGCAGTATTGAGAAAGCCTGATATTTTTTTGGTTATAAAGGAAGAATACATTTTTGAGACATTATTTCTCTATTTTAAAAGTCTGTATGCCTCGAAGTTAAGTGTGAATTGTGAAGATATTTGTTAATATTTGGCTCGGGTGCAATTGCTAATTTTGATTAGAGAATGATGTTAGATGCTCCTTTGACATGAATGAGTTAAGGGATACAGTAGCAACACTTCCTAATGAAAAGTCTCCTGAGTTGGATGGTCTTCCAAATGAATTTTTTTGGCGATACCAGGATATGCTTCTGCCACATTTATTGACTATGTTTAATGAATCATTGCATTAAGGCATACCTCCATCATTAATGAGAGATGCTAGGATTGTCTTAATTCCTATAGCGGAAAAGGATTTGCTAATAGACTACTTTTAGTAATGACTCGTTTAATACATGAGGATCAGTCCGGCTCTATGCCAATCTAAGCAACAGCTATTAATTTAAAGAGGTTATATCTGAATCTTCAGGCGGATCATCGAGTTTGTGGGAGCAAGGCTGTTTTTTCACTCAACGCTGCCAAAGCTTTATTCTTCATAGGATGAAATTCGGCGAGAAATGTGTGGCATGGGTTAAACTGATCTATTCAATGATAGAGACAAGTGTGAGAGTAAATGGTCATATTTCGGGATGGATGGTGTTGGAGAGGGAAACAAGGCAGGAGTGTCCCCTCTGCTCTTTACCTTGGCAATCGAGCCTCTGGTTGATTTGAAAAGGTAATCACCTGATATAGTTGAATTGCAGAATGGACAAACTGAGTAATGCATATCTATATGCAGATGATCTGTTGTTGTATACGAGGGATGTGAGTAGAGCAATGAGTCCGGTTAAGTCCTTTTGAGCTTGCGCTAAAAAAAAGGACCTAACAGCTTACACTCTTGTGAAGCTGGCCCAAGTTTGGGGAAATTTGGAGAAGACAGTCTGATAAATATATAAAGGATAGTTCATCGTTACCAGGATCGTTACCAGTTCAATTGAGGTATTGTAGAAAAATTGTTGGGGTTTAAAGAGGAAAGGTGGAAAAGATTTGTTTTTTTCTTAAGGAAAGGGGGGAGGGGGAGGAAGATTATGATTTGCTTAACTATAGCTATGATTAATTACATTGTTTGGGTGGGGTAATGATTTTTTTTTATATATATTATGCATGTATAAATGTGTAGAAATTAAGGGGTAATTGTATTGACAAATAACTAAGAAAAGGATCTGATTTAACCCCTTGAGTGGCAGGTTTCTTACCACCCTGTCAGACCCACCAGCGCCGGTTCTTTAAATGGTCCAATCATTTAATTTCAACTAATTTTCCAGTCGCGTTCCAAGAGCCATAACTTTTTCATTTTTCCATTGACGCAGCCATATGAGGGCTTGTTTTTTGCGGGACAAGTTGTACTTTTTGATGGCATCATTTTTGGGTATATATAATGTATTGCATAACTTTTGTGAAAAAAATTGCAGGGAGATTGGGGAAAAAAAAAGAAAATTCTGTCATTTGTTTTTTGGATTTCATTTTTAAGCCGTTCAGTGTGCAGAATAAATAGTGTGATAACATTATTCACACGATTCCGCGATACAGAGTTTATACAGTTCATTTATCTTTTGCTATTTTTGTACATTTAAAACATTTTTTTTCTTAAAGGTTTGCTTTTGTGTCGCCACATTCCATATTAATGTTATTTCCCATTGCCAGAGCTCTAGAAGGCCTTGTTTTTTGCGGGATGAACTCTAGTCTTCATTTATCTAATTTTTAGGAACATGTAATATTTTGATCGCTTTTTATTCCATTTTTCTAGTGGAAAGATTAACAAAATCTGTAATTGTCATGTTTTTTATTTTCATTTTTCACTGCATTCTCTGAGCAGTATAAATAATATATTAAAGTAATTCTACAGGCCAGTACGATTATGCCAATACCAAATTGTAATATTTTTTTTTCTTTTTCGAGACTTCAGTTTAAAAAAAAGTAATGAGTTTAAATCCCCCTCCTTTTGCCATATCTATAATAAAAAAAAAATCTAAAATCATAAAATAAAAATACATATTTGGTATCGCTGCCTCCGTAAAACTCCAATCTATCAAAGTAGTGCATTATTTACCCCGCATGGTGAACGTAGTCCGAAAAAAACATAAAGAACGCCAGAAATGCACTTTTTCAGTCGCCCTGTCTCCCAGAAAAAATGCAATAAAAAGCGATGGAAAAGTCGTATGTATTGCGAATTAGCACTAACGTAAACTTCAGGACATCCTGCAACAAATGAGCCCTTGCTCAAGTAAGTCGACGGAAAAATAAACAAGTTATTGTGCGCAGAAGATGCAGCAGAAAAGAATTTTAAAAATTAAATGTGTTTGAAAAAAAATACAAGTGCTGCAGCAAAAAAAAACAAAAAAACTATACAAGTTTGGTATCGTAGTAATCGTACTGACACATAGAAAAAAAGCTATCATGTCATTTTTGTTGCAGTTTGTGCGCCGTAGAAACCAAAACACACTGAAAGATGGCCGAATGTCATTTTCTTTTCATTTTACTCCACTTCGAATTTTGTAAAAGTTTTTCATTATATGGTACTTTAAATAGCACCCTTGAAAAGTACAGCTCGTTCCGCAAGAAACAAGACCTCATACAGCGATGTCGATGAATAAAGGAGTTATGATTTTTTAAATGGGGGGGAGGAGAAAAAGAAAAGGGGGGGGGGGAAGGGGACCCATGTCATTAAGGGGTTAAATAATGTACTAACTTCCTTCTCTGGGTCATTACGACACAGGGATACCACATGTGTAATTTTGTTTTTCATTTTTTACAGTTAGGCCCCCTGTCCACGGCAGTTTATTCGCCGGCGGTAAACCGCCAGCGAATCACATTGGCCGACGCTTCCCATAGCATTACTATGGAAAGCGCCGGCACCTGTCCACGAGTTGAGAATCATTGCGATTCTCTGCTTGTGGCGGGCAATTCACAGCATGCTGCGAATTGCCCTGATTCCCCGCAGTCAACCTATCTATTAGATAGGGCTGACCGGCGGAGGTTCGCCGGCGGCTCCCGTGGCGGAGCTTCGCCGAGGAATGCCACATCGCCTGTGGACAGCTGGCGTAAAAGGGAGAAAAGTGTTGTTTATATAATAATTTTTTTCCCTTTTTTTTTTTTTTTTTTTTTTTTAAATGTTTTAATTTTTTTTGTCCCTTTAGGGGACCTCCACAGAGACCCATCAGGACCCCCTGATCACATTCCAGGGTCCAATGGTGATAGCCCTTTACATGCTGCAGTAGCATAGACCGTGGCATCTAAAGGGTTAACACAGCAGAGATCAGAGGTTTTCTCCCATCTATGCTGTAAGAGCTGGTGCCTGGCTATCCTCTGACAGCCAAGCACCAGCTCTCACTGCCACAGAAACTATCAGCTGGCTTCTGACAAGCCGATGGTCTCCATGGCAACCTGTAAACAAAGCAGTGCAGGAGTTTGAAAATAGAAGCTGGAGATTGCTGGCAGATCGGTAACATCTTCCTGCTTCTATTTTTAACCCCTTAGTGATCAAGCCTGTTTGCGCCTTAATGACCAGGCCAAATTTTGCAAATCTGACACGTGTCACTTTAGCATGGAAAAAACCAGAAAGGTTTTGCATATCCAAGCGATTCTGACATTGTTTTTTTGCCACATGTTGTACTTCATTTGGGTGGAAAAAAAAGACCAATAGAATTTGTATTTCTTTATTAAAAGCGCCAAAATTGGGAAAATTTTGAAAAAAATCGTCATTTTTTCACATTTCCAACTGCAATATCTCAAATATGTGCAAACATAATTTAGAAATTTTTGCTAAGATATATATTTCCATCCGTTTACTTTATTTTGGGCGCACATTGGAAAAACGTTTTTGTTTTTTTTAACCATTTAGGAGACGTACAAATGTAACATTACTTTTCAGCATTTTGAGGAACACTTTGTTTTCCTACACCAATCCAAGATTGGAAAGGCTCATAGGAGTCAAAATGATAGATACCCCCACAAGTGATCCCATTTTAAAAACTACACCCTTTAACGTATTCACTGAGGGGTGTCATGAGTATTTTAACCCCACAGTTTTTTTTCAGGAGTCAATGCAATTTAGAAGAGAAAAACTAAAATTTCATATTTTTGCAAATATGTCATTTTAAAGACAGGACTTTTTTCTATAGTACACAGGAAAATTAGGATTTGCACCCCAGAATGGATACCCCTGTTTGTCCCCACAAGTGACCCCATTTTGAAAAGTAGACCCCTTAACGAATTTATCTAGGGGTACGATGACTTTTTTGACTTCACAGTTTTTGAATGAATCTAAGCCAAGCCGAAGGAAAAAAATTACGATTTTCATTTTTTTGGTAATTCTGTCATTTTAAAAGCAGTTTTTTTGTACAGCACATATATGAATGAAGACTTGCACCCCAAAATGGATACCCCTGTTTCTCCCGTGCTCAGAAACATACCCATTGTGGCCCTAATCGTATGTCTGGATGCACAATAGGGCCTAAAATGAAAGGAGCAACCGGTGGCTTTCGGAACAGAAATTTAGCTTGAAGATTTAGTCCCCATTGGCCACTTGTAGAGCCATTGAGTGACCAAAACGATGGAGAACCCCCCACAAGTGACCCAATTTTGAAAAGTAGACCCCCTAACGAATTTATCTAGGGGTATGTTGACTTTTTTGGCTTCACAGTTTTTGAATGAATCTAAGCCAAGCAGAAGGAAAAAAATTATGATTTTCATTTTTTTGGCAATTGTGTCAATTTAAAACTGTTTGTTTTGGACAGTGTACATAGGAATGAAGACGTTCACCCCAAAATGGATTCCCCCGTTTGTCCTGTGTTCAGAAACATACCCATTGTGGCCCTAATCTACTTACAGGACACATGGCTAGGCCTATAATGGAGGGAATGCCTGGGCAGAACTGAATAAATTCCAGGCCCCATTGCCCACTTATACAGAAAAAAAATTGACATCCTAAAAATAGTACCCAGAAGCTGGCAGGATCCATGGAGGATAATCGCATCTGGATTCAAATGCGGAAGCCTCCGAGAAGATGTTTCATCTCCCCCCACCGATCGCATCGGTGAGGGGAGATGAAACTGCCACTTTTTAAAGAACTTTTACGTGATCGCCATTATGCATTGGATAACGGCGATCACGTGACCAGTAACCGCATACCGCGGCTCCCCGTGACATCTCCAGGCTCTTGGCTACCTTTGGTAGCCAGCAGCAGGGAGATTTTACATTTCTTGGGCAATCTTTCACTTTTACGCATGCGTCCGCCATCATGCTGACGGGCGCATGCGCAGAAGCTGGGGTAAGGTCCACGGATCAACATCCCACCAGGGAATAAATCCGGGACCTTGGGTACGTAATTTCATCCCCCCTTACGGATACAATCCGTAAGGGGAGATGAAACTTTAACTTTTTAAACTTTTAACATTTTTTTTTTTACTTTTTAACTTAATATGATCACCGTTATCTGATGGATAACGGTGATCATATGACTGGAAACCGCATGCAGTGGTCCCCAGTCATATCTCCCTGCACTCGGCTATCTGTGACAGCCGGGTGCAGGGAGATTTTGAATTTGCCGGGCTCGCCGGCTTCTGCGCATGCGCGCCACATCGGCACATCGCAGAAGCCAGCGGGGGGTCCCGACACCGGCCGGAGGACATCGGCGGACCTGAGGTGAGTATTTTCACCTCCCCTCATGGATCGGATCCATGAGGGGAGGTGAAACTTTTCTTTTTTTACACTTTTTTGCACTTTTCCGCGATCGCCGTTATCCATTGTATAACGGCGATCGCGGTAACGGGGACCGCTCACCGTGGTCCCCGCTGGCATCTCTTGCCTCCCGGCTACCTACAGGAGCCGGGAGCCAAGAGATTTTAAATTTCCCGCGCCGCAGGGCCTTCTGCGCATGCGGCTGACGTAATGCCGCCTGGCGCGCAAGCGCAGAAGGACGGCTAGGGGGCCCGAAGCATCGGGACAGCAGGGAGCCGTGCCGCGGACCTCGGTGAGTAATTTCAGCTGCTCCGATGGATCCGATCCATCGGAGCAGCTGAATCTTTAACTTTTTGGGCACTTTTATTTACTTTTTTGCGATCGGCGCTATCCATTGCATAGCGCCAAATCGCAATGCCAGGGGGGGGGGTCCGAACAGCCAGGGATGACAGCTCCATGCTGTCCGCTACCTGCGGACACCGACAGCATGAAGCTGTCACGTCCACAGCCCGAGGGGCTTTATTCTCTGCAGGACACGTTTTTACGTCCTCAGAGAATAAAGCCCACTTCGGGAGGACGTAAAAACACTATGGCCCGGTCGTTAAGGGGTTAAAGTCCTGCACTACTCTGTGTGGGTCTATGCAGGCAGAGCGCAATGCCACAGCTTATTGCATTGTGCTCTGCAGCTCCCATAGTGAAATCTTCCGGGCTATGTCGCTATGGGCAGTGGAGCTAGTCTCGGAAAATTTCTGGGCGTGCCACTCAAGGGGTTAAGACCAAAAAAAAAAAGCTGTAAGCTATTTAAGGCCAGCTTCACATAGGCGATAAAATAGCATGAGATTTGTGCGGTTTTCTGTCTCACATTTTATGTTGATTGTGGTTTCAAGAGTCAATGGCCATGAGAAAGACCATGCAAACTTAAAAGGAATCACTGTATTATTATTTTTAGTGAAAAAATATACACAACCTGAGAAAGTGAATCACTATTATATGTCATCAATCTGTGATCAGTGCAGGTACAGGCATTGACCCCCACCATTCACATGAATGAAAAAGCCTATGTGCCTGAATCTCCCTCTTTTCGGACACGACTCTTCTGCAAGAAAATGCAGCTCAAATCTCCCTCAGGGATGTATAGCTTGTGTGGGTGATGTTGTCATGTTCTACAGATGTCACAACCAGAGTATTAAGATGCAGGGCATGAACACGAGTGTAAGGTCAGACTACACAGAGGATTTGCTATTCGTCTCTAACCATGGTGCAGCAATAAGCTAGTGGACACAGGTCTTCACCTGAGCAGTATACACTATAAAATGGTCAGATATTTTCAATAAAGGTGCTTCAATTTCATTTTTGAATCATTGGAACAAAAAGGAAAAAAACGCACATACTTTTGGTCAGATTCAAATATATTTTACTGCGTTGCTCATGTCATTTCCATTGGTATTTTTTCAGTGTGTTTTATTTTAAAAGGTTGCAGTCACACATGGCGGCTTTTGGTGCAGATCCACAACAAATTTCAGCCTTATAACCGAAGGGGTGAAGTCTACTGCAGATCCATGTGAAAATCTGCACAAACGGTACAAAACTTGGTGTGGATTTTTCACTGTGATAAATTCACACCAAATCCACTTTGTGTGAACGCACTCCTAAGGGTGAGGCCTCGTTCACACGGACAACAAAGTCGCGCGATTTTCTCGCGCTGCGACAATGCTACAAATCTCTTGTATGTGAAGCCCATGCTGCAACTTCTCCCCGGTCCCCGACACAGTCCTTCAGCATCTCTTCTGGACGGGGGTAGGAAAATCCCCGCCTCCAGAAACCGCTGCCTCTGACTGGTTCAAAAAGGGCTTTATGGCTAAAAAAGTTTGGGAACCACTGGTCTAAATGATCAAAGTTTGATAGTATTAGGGCTGGTTAATCAAACTAATGGAATTAAAGCGTAATTGTTGTTAGCTTACAGCTGCTGAAAAGTGTCATATGCTAGTGTGTTTTATACTTTGTCACACTTAGGTATTCTCATGCATCAAACACCTGACTACAATTTAGGGGCGAAAAGGGAATCCTGTCAGCTGGATGAAACCTGTGAGGGACTTCCCACACTGTTAGGTGATACTGAAGTAATAGCTGTGGGAGCAGCAATAGTGGGGGGTCTGGGGACTGCAACAACTAATGGCATGTAAATAGAAACAATCACAGTTTTTTATGGCCGTTTTCAAGGCCATTTACTGAGGCCTCATGAGAAACAGCTTCAATCAGCCTGAGAGAAGTTCTGCTTTCAGACAGACATCACTGCATTTGCTAAGTTTAATAACCAATGATAAGAGAATTTTTCAGATCCTGCTAATATGTCTGATAATTTATATTATCCATTTGATCGTCTGTTATATTCCACTTATTTGTAAAAAACCACCATCTGCCACGGGAGTATACGAATCTCTTGCGCACAGATGCTGCCCATAGAGAATATGCTAGCCTTACACAAGCTATTCCTCTCAAAGGGAAGTAGAAGTAGGGATAGACCGTGCGGTTAGGGTATTGAAGGGTTCAAAAAAAAAGGGGAGAGAATGTTAGCGCAGCAAATATTTATCCATTTCTTTATCTTATAACCATGTCTCAGTCTGACATTTAATAAACTTGTAATTTTCTATAACCAGAGCATTCCAGACATAACATCTTAGTTTTGCCAAACTGGTGGAAAACAACCTTGGTTATTAAGCAACTTGTGACAAGAAATTCAGATTGGTGACTTTGACATTATAAGCACCAGTTTCCCAAGGCTTTTAAATATATGATACAGAAGCATACTGTACATGGTAGAAATAGGGTTGTTAACCTAACACTATAATATGAGATGCAGCACTAATAAAAAGGGGGAACTATCTCAATTACACAAAGCTTAATTTGATATTTTGTAGTTCTGTGAAGTACATCATCTCATTCTTTTTAGGGTTTGAAACACCTAAATATACCTGGAGCATCGGTATTGCGCCAACAGAAAGCACATATGTAAATCCATTAGTTTAATTATAACTAACTACCACCTGGCCATTCTGACAATGGACAGGACATACAGCCCTTGTCCTCCTCCCCCTTACTGTAAACTGTATTTACAGAAAATCTGTACAAACTAGCACAAATCTTCTCCTAAAGAGTACAATTCACACTTTAGTACATTACTTTTTCATAGTAATCTTCCTCCAAGATTCATTATACAGCTAAAAATTCTACAACAGTGCAGTCATCCCATAGGATTAAATGTGCATCTGGTGGGATGCTCATGACAGCATCGACTAGGGGCATGTTAGCAATTCAATTAACCTTAGGAAATATTAAAAGATCTTCAGTAATAGTGTGTATATATATATATATATATATATATACACACACACACACACACACACACACACACACACACACACACACTGTTGACAAATGATATATGAAACAGCTGTAAGAATAAGGCCTCATGTCCACGGGGAAAATCGGGCCCGCTACGGATTCTACATGTAGAATCTGCAGCGGGTCCCTCCTGCCCTGCGGACATGAGCGCTGAAAATAACAATAAATAAGAATTTACCTATCCGTAGCGGGCGGCGAAGCTCTGCTCTTCCTCACGGCCGGATCTTCTTTTTCGGCCGGCGGATGAATTCCTTACGCCGGCGGCACGTCGCCGGCACGTCGTCGACGTGCCGCGCGCATGCGCCGGGCACATCCGCCGAGCCGAAGCAAGGGAGATGCGGCCGTGAGGAAGAGAAGAGCTTCGCGGCCCGCTGCGGGTGAGTAAATCCTTGAAATTCCTATTTTAGGTCTCCCGCGGATCCGGACGGCTTCCATAGGCTTCAATAGAAGCCCGCGGGAGCCGACCCCGCGGGAGACCCGCACGAAAATGGAGCATGGTCCAGATTTTTTCATGCTCCATTTTTTTTTAAATCCCTTTTATTGACGATCCGCGGGTATTTATCTACCCGCGGGTGGTCAATGCATCCCTATGGGGTGCGGATCCGCGCGCGGGAGATCCGCTGCGGATTTTAAATCTCATTTTGCCCGTGGACATGAGCCCTAAAGGTGGCCTGCACTGAGCACAGCATGCAGCCAACATCATTATTTCGGGAAAGTATTATACCAAACGCAAGGGGAAAAAAACATTTTTTCGCACTTCACAACCTCTTTTTAAGGTTTTAAAAATGGCTGCCAATACAATAAAACAAATGCAGAACTACTACTGCAGCTCACAACCTCCCAGTCTCTTTAATAAAGACTACCACCTGACAACTACAGTCAGAGGCCGCAGCCATGACGTGCCATTCCCCTGGCACCAACGTTCAGATGCCGAGAGCCATAATGCCAGAACGGCACCTGACCGGATGCTTCGGAAGGGTGGTAGCCATTTGTAAACAAAGACGGGGAGAGCTGCACCGCTCGGCTGCCAATGCAACAGGTAAGTAGTACTTCGTTTATTGTTTTAATGCATTTGCAGCCAATTTTAAATACATCGCACACCCTTTAACTATGTGATGGGAAAACAAAGTTTATGTTGCATACATGCAGTAAGAAAAATCAGTCTTGTGTTGCTCTGCAAAATATCAGTTTTCTATTATCTATTAAGAATTCCATGTAGCGCAAAGGTTACAGCAATGGCTTTGTGTTACTGGGCTAGAAAAGGTCTACAAAGAACTTCACCATAGAAGCAGTTGAGTGTTTGGATCAGCGATTCCGGTTTTACTGACAACAGAAGGATGAAAAATTCATAAGTCTCCAATTTATAGTTTAGTCGACGCAGACAGAACTGACGGCATCCCAACTGGAAGCTTGTAGATCAGTCATGTGTCTCTGGTCCTGGGTGAGGGATGACCAAAGGTTTCTTGACTTTACCAACATCAGAATATTTCATCTTCATATATCTATTCATGGTTTTGGAGAGCCTGAATATTTTTACATTCATATCTTAGAATATCACAGAAGTAATACCATATATTCCGGTGTATAAGGTGACGGGGCATATAAGATGACCCCCCAGCTGTCGCCTTATACGCCGGAATACGGTGTAAAAAAAACAAAAAACACACACACAAAAAAACCCAAAAAAACAGTACTCACCTCCACCAGCATTCTGCGGCGCTGCTGCAGGCTGTCAACTCCCTCCTCGTCCCTGACAGAGCATTGCTTTCTGGATGCGGGGCTTGAAATCCCCGCCTCCAGAAAGCTAATGCTGTGATTGGCTAACTCACGTGCCGTCAGCCAATCACAGCCATTCAATGACATCATTGAATGGCTGCGATTGGCTAACTCACGCGGCGTCAGCCAATCACAGCCATTCAATGATGTCATTGAATGGTTGTGATTGGCTGACGGCGCGTGAGTTAGCCAATCACAGCATTAGCTTTCTGGATGCAGGGATTTCAAGCCCCACATCCAAAAAGCAATGCTCTGTCGGAAACGAGGAGGGAGAGACAGCCTGCAGCAGCGCCGCAGAGTGCCCTGGGAGGGGAGTACTGCTTTTTTTTTTTGTATAGCCAGCGTAAAAGACGACCCCCGACTGCAGAGCAGATTTTTCGGGGTTAAAAGGTCGTCTTATACGCTGGAATATACAGTACTTGGAACATAAAATGCATTTTGGTCATTCACTGCACAGTATCGTAGATTATTCAAAAGGTCTCCATTCCGTAACAGACAAAATGGCCTTATTGCCCACTGCTACCAAAGTTCAGCTTTCATTTCTAAGACTAAGCTGGAAAAATGAAAGCTGTATTATGGCGGCTATGAACAATAAGGCCAGTTTTTCCATTAACCAAACAGGTTTAAAATAAAGCTGGGTATACTGCAGGCAACACAGGAGGCACTTGGTATTGTTTAATGATGGTATTATGTATTTGGGGATTGATCTGAACCCTTCAAGCAGCGGCAGTGTTTCCATTAGGTACTTTTGTGAAATAAGACCTGGTGTACTATCCAGTGTGTTACCTATGGATGTAGTTTGTTCATAGTTTACAGTACAATCACATAGTATTACATTAGCTTTTTCCATAGATCGTATGTACATTCAGCATTGGAACTTTGGTTGTAGAGCATTCGCTGTCTTGGACATCTTGAGGCTTAACATCCAAATGTAACAGTGATGAAGTATAATCCAGTGTGTTCTGTATGGTATATATTTCATTGCAGCAATTAAAGTGAAAATGTACTCTTGGTATTATAGAAAATGCCTTCTTCTGTAACTCGTTCCAAGATTGGTCCATAGATGTTCTTAGTCAAAGGGATTACCAAGCCTTTGCTTTCAATTTCACCTAAGATAAAATAAATAAAAACATGACTAAACCCATGGTAAAAGTGTACACGTACAAGTAGGTAACAGTATCACAGCGTGGACGACACCATTGAATATGGCCGACATGCGGCTTATAAATAGTGTCGTAACCAAGCATCCAAATCAAAGCAATATGTTGTACAAGCTTGAAATGTCAATGTACATTCTCAATCTTTAGGAGCAAACCAAGGTTCAGAAAGTTGGGTAACCATGGCCAAACTGCTAAAACTGCCAACAAAGAGCATACAAGATAATGCAGATGACACTTTAACAGCTGAGAGAAACTTTGAGGTTGGAGAAATAATGAACAAAATGGTTAGCTAGAGCTGTTAGACAGTTATGTGCTGCTTGGTGAGAACAATAAGTCGGCTGTCTGCACATCATCGCCTACACACAGGCTGCTGCCATAACCAGGAAGATGCGGTCTACTCCTCTGTGTAAGCTTGACATTACCCGCATGTAGCAGTTTAGATGGTCTGGTTATATTTTATAACTAAAGAAAAGGTATAAACAGAGATGTGCGGGAGAACAGAGGAACACAATGGTTATTGAGTAAGATACGAATCTCGTATGGCTGATACATTTTAGCCATTGCAACTTAGCCCTATAATACACACTGCACTACCCACCGTCCAAAACCATTTTTGCAGCGATAGCTGTTGGGTATCCCACAGTTTTTGCCATAGCAGAGTAACCATTAACTTCCCCATACACAACCAGGCTAATATTTTTTGATTCCAGATGTCCAGAAGGGTGCCTGATGCCAACATCATTTCTCATGACAATCATATCACGTTCTCCTGGACCTGAGAAGATAAAAATAGCAGAGGTTACAGACTGAACAATTTGGAGGAACCATGTGCTACAATGCGTTGACAAGAACGGGAATTTCGCAACTTCCATTTACAGAATTCTTCTTTATTGTTGCCCCCGTGTGCAGAAACAGGGCAATGTCTATGCCGCTCTGCAGTGCTCATCTTCCTTTGCAGGACTGGAGCTCACAGAAAAACTGAAAGACTAGTTTGCTAAAGGCGACAGAAACATCCCGCCAGACATGGATTAGCCATAATTTGGTCAACTGATTACAGATTGCGTTACATAGTTTTTATCCATTTTGGTACCGTCACGCCAGGCTTAACCCCCCTAACATTACAGGACGCAAGTTTACATCCTGAGCGCATGGTACTTAACACAACAGGCCGTAAAATTTACTTCTTGTGGATGGGCAGCAGACCTCCGGCTGCAATAGTGGGGATAGGTGAGAACGACGACCCCCCCACTGTTAGGCCTCGGTCAGATGAGCATTTTTTTTGCGCACCAATAGGTGCGCCAAAAAAGCGCCACTCACATCTGCTGAAATCACGTGACCGGGCAATTTTTTCATCTGCAGAAGACCCGAGCTTCATGCGCATAAAATTCACCCATTCACTGGAGCAGCTGTGCTTGGGGAAGCGCAGCAACTCCAGAAGCAGAGAGTGAAGAAGCTCCGCAGGGCTTCAGGATTTCCCCATAGCAGGGAGAGAGAGTGGAGCTATGGGGGATTTTCCCATAGCAGGGAGAGACGGAGTGGGGCTATGGGTTAATCCCACATTGCTCCACCCTTTTTTTCTGCAATGGGGAAATTCCCCATAGGTCCTCTCTCTCCCTCCCCCTCCCTCCCATTCTCTCTCTCCCTGCTATAGGGACCCCCGAGGGATATCCCCATAGCACATAGAGTGGGTGGGGCTACAGATTCTCAGATAGATTCCCCATAGCAAAACAGAGGGGTGGGGCTAGGGACAGATCCATCTAGCTCCGCCCCCTCCTCGCACACTCTTGGGGGAAGCCCTCGGGGAAAGTCTCGAGAAATCCCTTGGGGAGAGAGTCCCCCTACTGCCCCAGCTGCTGGGGAACTGCCACACAGGGGGGCAGGAGGAATACCCCGCAGCTTACAGCAGGGCATTTAAAAGGTGCTGCTTAGAAACACATTTTAAATGTCCTGCTGTAAATCCCCGTTAGTTCCTGCAGGGATAAGGGGACTCCCCAAAGGTGTTCTGTTAAATCCTGCGGGGACTAACAGGAGTTTATAGTGGAACATTTAAAATGTGCTTCTGAACAGCAGGTTTTAAATGTCCCACTGTAAGCTGTGGAGAAATCTATTCCAAACGCAGGAGTTTCTATTAACTCCTGCTTCCATAGGAGTCTATGGAAACTCCTGCGCAGCGCACACCAAAGATAGCCAATGTTCTATCTCGCATGCCGTTTTGCGCTACTACATTCTTCAAAGTGAGCGATTCTATAAGAACCCATTGGTTGTTTTAGAAGCGCTTTTTTTGTGCACCCAAAAACAATGCTCATCTGACCGAGTCCTTAACCCCTCACATGCCTCAATCAATTTAGATCACAGCATGTAAAAAGGATGGCAGATGGAACACACTCCCTCCGAAACGCCATCAGTCCTCTGGTATTTAATCGTGGAGTACCTATGAGTTGCCATGGCAACTGGACACCAAATATGTAGCAAAATATGCAAAACCTTGGCAAAATTTGTAGCGGAGCTTCCACTTGTGTGGTCATACCCATAAAGTTCAAAACAGTGTGACGTTAAGTGAGATCAAACCTACCAAAAGAAAGCATCATCTCCAAATGTTTAGCCAGAGCACCAACAATGGAATCTGCTACAGGCACTGGTTCATCGCTTAGTAATCCAAACCTGTTCAGGCAAAATACAATTGGAGTTACTGAGAAAACTACAGAAATGTAAATTACAGCCAGTCATTATGACATTAGGGTTCGACTAAATATTATTTAACCAGGACGTTCGGTGATGACAGCCAATCGCTGCCCAGAACAAAGAAATCACTATGACTGGAGGAACAGGTAGTAGTCACCCGTCATGGTATCCCATCAGTGCACACAGATGGACAAGGTGCAGTGGAGGACATGTTTTATGTTACATGTTATGAGTATCTCTGGTAGAGGTACAATAGCTCCGTATGGTTAAATCCACAAGCTTTGCTCTACAAACACTATTTTAGAAGAGTTGTGAAGTAGAAGGTAGAGCTCTTACCACTGGACAACCTCCATGTTGCTGTCATTCTTTCCTACTTTATTATACACAGCTTCTTTAATGTAGTCCATACTGCTTGTGGCTGGAACCTTCAGCATATGACAGAGGAGCTCCTTCTATATATTGGGGTTTGAAAATACATTTTAGCCATTGCAATTTAGTCCTGGTATGCTACATTCATACATGATATAATGAGTCATTAACGGACATACATGTAAGGTTTGCCAAAACACCTTCACCAATATTATTGTCTTGCACAGGAAAGACTAGCTTTGCAATGAGTTTTCCACTATGGCTTTGTCATTTAAGGTTTTTATTTGTGTACAATAAAGTCATTATATTCTTATGTTGGCGTGATCATTTTTTTCTTTTTGAATTTTTAAAAAATATCTACACTGGTTTAGAATCAGCACAGATAATAGAAGAACATTAGAAAACAACTAATACAATCAACATCAAATAAGAGTCAACAGTCCTTTATGTTGGACTATCAGCAGATATCACTGAAGTTTTGGCAGGTCCCAGCCAATTTCCCTCAGTGCTCTCTGTAAACGTATGGTTAAGGTGGCTAAATGCCCAGTTTTGTTAAATTATCTATCTATCGAGCTCTCCAGAACAGGAGCAGCATCTTTCCATAAACAGCTTTCACTAACCTGAAATATCAGTGCAGATATAACGTCTAAGGTTGTTTGGCTGCCTCCTTGACATGACCTGGTACAAATCTGGCCTTGGGTAGAAATGGCCTCAGCCAACAAATATATCCACTGAGATTCATTTATGCAATTAGTAATAGTCTGCCTGATGCTAAGTTTTTTTTTTTTCTGGAATAAAAACTGGCACCTTAACCCCTTGAGTGGCGGGTTTCCTACCACCCTGTCG
Organism: Eleutherodactylus coqui; assembly: GCF_035609145.1. Classification (NCBI taxonomy): domain Eukaryota; kingdom Metazoa; phylum Chordata; class Amphibia; order Anura; family Eleutherodactylidae; genus Eleutherodactylus; species Eleutherodactylus coqui. The sequence goes on from NC_089838.1 coordinate 159,233,897, forward strand.
TGCCCACCAGGGCAGGTTTTTTTAAATGGTCTAATCATTGAATTTCAACTAATTTTGCAGTTGCGTCTCAAGAGCCATAACTTTTTCATTTTTCCATTGACATGGCCATATAAGGGCTTGTTTTTTGCGGGACAAGTTGTGATTTTTTTAAACAGGGGGGAGGAAAAAAAGAAATGGGGAAAAAAGAAAAAAAGGTGCCATGTCATTAAGGGGTTAAATAATGTATTAACTTCCTTCTCTGGGTCATTACGACGCATGGATACCACATGTGTGATTGTATTTTTGATTGTTTACAAAGTAAAGGGAGACAAGTGTTTTTATAATTTTTTTTTATAATTTAACTTTTTTTTTTTTTTTTTTTTGTCCCTTTAGGAGACTTCCACAGGGACCCATCAGGACCACTTGATCACATTCCGGGGGTCCGATGGTGACAACCCTTTACATGCTGCAGTGACAGCCCTTTACATGCTGCAGTCACATAGACTGCAGCATGTAAAGGGTTAACACAGCAGAGATCGGAGGCTTTCTCTGATCTCTGCTGTAAGAGCAGGTACCTAGCTGTCCTCTAACAGACAAGCACCAAGCTCTCCCTGCCACAGAGACCATGGGCTTGCTTCTGACAAGCCGATGGTCTATATGGCAACCTGTAAACAAAGCAGGAGATTGCCGGCATATCGGCAATATCATCTGCTGGTTTTTCAAAGCCCTTGCTTTGTTCTCTGTGGGTCTGTGCAGGCAGAGCACAATGTCACAGCTTGTGGCATTGTGCTCTGCAGCTCCCATAGTGATACATAGCCCGGAAATCTTCCGGGTTATGTCGCTATGAGCAGTGGAGCTCGTCCCGGAAAATTTCCAGGCGTGCCACTCAAGGGGTTAAGGCATCATGTCCACGGGCACGCATGGTTTCCAAGTGTGGAATCCCGCAGCGGATTCCACCTGTACCCACAGCCATGAGGCGTAAAAAGACATGCTGCACTTTTTACAAAAACAATTTCCTGCGAATTCGCGTCACAGACGCAGTGTCACCTGTGTCTGTGCCGCAGACTGGACGGCTTCCATTGACTTCAAAGGAAGCCGTCTGCACGAGAAACAGCAGAAAATGGAGCATGCTGTGTTTTCTTTCCCACGCGCGATCCGCATGCCGGGAAAAAATGACATCCGCAGGTATTACCTGCGGATGCCCAATAAATGTCTATGGGCATATTGAACTGTGGATCATCCAGATGGATTCCACAATTCAATTTTGCCCGTAGACAGGAGGTGTAAGGAGGATCTGTCACGCCAGCTGCCTCTCCACTTCTAGTAGTGCAAAAAGACTGAACCAGGGAGTCGTTCAGAAACTCTGCCCAGGGCCCAATCTCTACAGGAGCTGTAGGAAGGACCCATCTTTCATTACTTATTCTACTAGTAAAGAGGCTGCCCAATTGTGTGCCGCCTCATTTGATAATAAATCCACTGAGGCCAGCTAATTAAAGAAAACAAAAATTAGACAAGTGCCCGGCTGCTATACGCCAAGGCTCTTATTCTGCCCCACCAATAAACAGCTACGATATTGCTGACGATCATGGGAGGTTCTCAGATAAAACTTATTACACAGCCCATATCCATGTATGCATTTATGATAAAACAAGCCACCTGGGGTGCTTACTTACCCATGTTATTGCTGGTGCATCTATAGCTAGCAGTGGGCAAGGATCGGCATTTATTAATCCCAATTTCACAAAGCCACTCATTGCCTTAGCAAATCCCTGGAAAAAAAGCCATGGATTTAGACAGCAATGATGCAAAGCCCTTATGTGGTCTTTAAATGCAATAAATTGTTTTTGAAAGGAGAAAATTTTGTTCCACTTGTGGTCAATGAATCCTGCTCAAAAACTTTTGATGTACTAGTAATTAATTGCAAATACATTTTAAAAAACAAAAAACCTTTTCATAGGAAACCATAAAACAATTAAATTGTTAGGAAGGAATGTTTGAAATCCCCCCCCATATGAGAGAAGTAGCGTATATACTTGAGTATAAGCCGCGTTTTTCAGCACATTTTTTTACTCGAGGTAAAAAAAAAAAAAAAAAAAATGCAACACTCACTTCCCAGGCAGCGCCTGTGTCCCCGGTGCGATGGTCTCCCCGGCAAGCTGCTTGAGAATTCTCCCTGCTGTCATCTCCCTGCTCAGCTTTGAATTACCCCGCCGTCAGTGTTGTGTAAGAAAGCGCTGTGATTGGATCGAGCTCCAGCCAATCATAGCCGGTGCTCGACCATTCACAGCCATTCAGTGAATTACATCACTGAATGGCTGTGATTGGTTTATCGTGTGCCGGCTGTGATTGGCTGGCACTCAATCGAATCACAGCAGTTACTTAAACAGCGCTGACGGCAGGGGAATTCAAAGGCGAGCAGGGAGATGACAGCAGGGAGAAGTCTCAAGCAGCTTGTCACACTGCCGGGGAGACCATCGCGCCGAGCACGCAGACGCCGGCTGGGATGTGAGTATTGCACTTTTTCTCTACCTAGTATGTTCTCGAGAATAGCAAGGTTTATACTCGAGTCAATAAGTTTTACCAGTTTTTTGTGGTAAAACTTATTGACTCGGCTAATACTCAAGTATAGACGGCATTAGCTTTTTCATTAAACTTTTCCTTCTCTTTGGGTCCACTCCCCCTTTGGCTCAAGAACAACCTGGAATTACAAATACAGTGTTTGTGATAAACAGCTAGAACTTACCTTGTATCTCAAAGTTCCTCTCATTAAGGTATGTGCTGACTGAATGCCATAGGGGTCAGCATATTTTGTACTATCTCTGTTAGGGAAACCTTCTAAATTCAAGCCAGGGAACCAGTCCATGTCTGTGACGGACTCAAGTAATGACCCCCCAGCTGCAATATTAACAACCTAAGAGAAAGGGACACAGAACAAAAGGCAAGTAATGTGGGGGAGAACGTGGAGAACTTATTACAACATTTAAGCAACTTTTATTTTACATATCTATATAATATTCTGGCATATCTCCATAAATCCCAGTACATTATGAATAGTAGGGCAGCCTGTGGCACAATGCCAGTGTCGCCGCACTCCGTGTACCAAGTCCTGAGTTGGAGACCTAGCAGAGGAATGTTAAAAAGATAGACTAAATAATAATTAGAGTTGGAGGTATTCCAGAAGAACATCTTATCTCCGTGCACACTAGCCGAATTTGTTTCACGCAATTAGAAATACCTCAATCATAAAGACATCGCCGATTTCTCTATGAGCATGTGGATAAATGTGCTGTCTCACTTGCTACATTACTTACTGGATTTTGGATTCATGGAAGATAAAAACAAAAAAAAAAAAAGTTCACCAGCCTGATCCACACTTCAAGGAGCAGCACAAGCTACGCCTGACAAGAGATGGGAAGGCCAGGAAAAAAAAAATATGAAAAATTGGGGGAAAAAATAGTTTTTTTCCCCAAAGCCATTTTTTAGGTTATATAGTTTGACTACCATGTCATAGATATATTATTTATCATTGGAACAAATTCTACAAAAAAATGGCTTTGGAAAAAAACATTTTTTTCCCAATTTTTCCCATCTCTAAGCCTGACCAGACAGAAGTAGGAAAATCATAGGAAAAAAAGACATTAGTCTAGCACTTCCAAATCAAAATTTTAAATAAAAAAAAACAACTTTATTGACTATAAATAAAAGTCTATTATGACAGCAACCCACATCAAAATCACTTCTGCTGATGTGCTTCTGACACCAAGCTGGCTAGGACACAGGGTTGGCGATGCATTAACAAAAGTGATTTTGTCATGGGTTGCTGTCAAAATGGACTTTTATTTATAATCAGTAAAATTCAGTTTTTAAATTTTGATTCACAAAAAGAGCAGAACTGACAGGTTCATCCCATATTCAAAAGGCTAATTGGGCTGATGCTCATGGCCCTTCAGAGATACTAGAGGACTCCCATTCATAATATGCAGAACTGTAGAACCTTAAAAGGACAGTATTTGGATATGGCCCCAAAAACTATAACCCATCTCCCTAATTAACGTGGATATTAATTTGTGTTCCAAAACCTTTGCCAATAGATTGGCCCTTATTCTCTCCTGAATTATTCACAACGACCAGGTGAATTCTATACAAGGCCACAAGACCTCACATAATACAAATAAAACCATGACTCGGGTGAAAGCCAAATCTCTGCCATTGTCTCCTTTCCATTGATGCCGAAAAGTCTTTCAACCGTGTCCACCGGGGATTTGTGTTGGCTTTACTCCATCAGTTAGGTTTAGGCCAAATGTTTCTGAACAAAGTTCTAGCAGTATACACTGTCTCAACAGCGGAGGTAAGAGTTAATGGTCTTATCTCCCCCATCTCAATCTGTAAGGCCTCATGTCCACGGGGAAAATCAGGCCCGCTACGGATTCTCCATGGAGAATCCGTAGCGGGTCCCTCCTGCTCCGCGGACATGAGGGCTGAAAATAAGAAGAAATAAGAATAAACTTACCTCTCGCCCGCTCTGGATCCTTCCTTCGCCGCGGCGTCATCTTCTCTGCGTCGCGGCCGGATCTTCTTTCTTCGGCCCGGCGGATGCGCAGGACGACGTCGGTGACGTGCCCCGCGCATGCGCCGGCCCAAAGAAAAAAAGATCCGGCCACGACGGAGAGAAGATGGCGCCGCGGCGAAGGGAAGAACCGGAGCAGGTGAGTAAATTCCGATTTTTGTCTCCCGCGGATCCGGACGGCTTCCATAGAAGCCCGCGGGAGCCATCCCCGCGGGAGACCCGCACGAAAATGGAGCATGGTCCAGATTTTTTCATGCTCCATTTTTTTTAAAATCACTTTTATTGACCATCCAAGGGTATTTATCTACCCGCGGGTGGTCAATGCATCCCTATGGGGTGCGGATCCGCGGGCAGGAGAAGTGTTAAAATCCGCAGCGGATTTTAATTCTTCTTTTGCCCGTGGACATGAGGCCTAACACCCCACTGCACTGTTGCCCAATGTCCCCCTTATTTTATGCTATTGTGATGGAGCATCGGCCAAGGTGATACAGAACATCATATAAAGCTTCTCAGTTTGGGACTGACAGTTTAACACCGCACTGTATACGCATGACTTTCTATTATATGTCTCACAAGCCTGCATTTTTTTTCCTTCCATAGTGCAAAAATTTGAAAGCTTTGGTCACTTAACCAAGAGATTTTTCATTTTTCGTAGCGGCTTTCCATGAACCATAACTTTTTCTTGTTACCCGATTGTACCATATAGTAAAAAACTACTTTAATAAAACTGATTAAATATAAGTAATTAGAAATGGAAGTGCTCGGAGGACCTCTACTGTCGAAGAAGTGTTGGGGCCATGAAGTTCAGTGCAGGATACAAGTAGACAGCAGTGTCCTCTGTAGGAAGGGTTTTAAATGCATGATGGACAGCAATGGTACTCGCCTACCACATCAGAAGTACAAAGTGGACGTTCTGTTCCTTACTGTACAAGGATTCAAGCAAAGAACACTACTTTAGTAGCAGCAGTTTACACCTGGACATCTTCCTTTGGGTTTATAATGCTATATCCACTCCATTAGGGACCTCCTTTTCCACACTAGAAGTAATAATTCTAGGGAGAATACCCCTGTACAGAAAGTCTTCAATAAACCATCCCATGATTTTTTTCTGTCAGACTGTGAGAGGAAAAGGGACACTTCTATTGCCCCTGTATAAATTAGGAGATATACTAGGGTACAGAAGAGGCTTCATACACGACTATGGGTCCCCTTTTAGAGCTTGATCCATAATACAGCGATGTCCATGAAGCTTCAGCGTTTTGTCAACTTGATCTTCATACAGCTCAGCAAGATCTACAGCATCAATGCATTCCAAAAAAACAATGGACTTTTTTGAAGATCTAAAAATAAAAAGTTGCGAATACATAAAAACTGTATATCAACTGACCTCTCCATTCTTTAAATAGGTGGCAGGTTGTATTGTGTTCAAGAGAACACCCAGAGGACTCCAGCTGAACTTATATCTCAGGGGGTTGTCAGAACACTCAGGAGCCGGAAGACCTCCACAGAAAGAGATGTAGGATTCCACCTGCAGAAAACAAAACACCTCCATCAGCGGCGGCAGCATGCTGCATGTCACACCGGCCTTTGTCAGGAGGCTGGCAGGAGATACAGTTCAGCATTCATCTTAGGTTGCCATGTTCGCAAAAGTAAAATCCGGACTTTATTTACAGATTTATAAACATACCACTATTGGTGGATTGGATTTGATATTTATTGAAACGGAATAACCAGAAAGAGAAGCAGTCAGTGATGTATACATATATATCTCTGTACTTACCTTAGCGCCGACATCTTTAGCTTTATCAAAGCATTCCATGGCCAACATATGGTCAAGACCCGGATCCAAACCCATTTCACCCACGATGGTAATCCCAGCATCTTCAGCACTACAAGTACATAGAAATATACAGAATTGGCCACATATCCTGCTGCAAAGCAATACGTTTTATGCAAGCAGAGGACTCGGCAGGTGTGTAACTTCTTCGTGATGAAGCCTGTTTGCACCTTGATCACCAACTAACTTTTCTGGGTTTTTTTCATCGTTGAATTCCAGAAACTTGCTTTTTGCGGGTATTTATTTATTTAAATGCCATCATTTTTGTATACATATAATGTATTGGATTGGGGGGAAAAAATAAATTCTGCCATTTCTTCTTTGGATTTCCCTTTTACGACATTCAGTGTGCAAAATAAATGATGTGATATTATTTTCTGGCTCAGCATAATTCCAGTGATACCAAGTTAATCCATTTTTTTTTTAGGTTTTGCTATTTTTGAACACAAAACACTTGGTAACGCCATGCTATGGGGGGTTGCTTTTTACAGCATGAGCTCTAGTCTTCATTTATCCAATTTTTGGGAACATATAACATTTTGATTGCTTTTTATTCCATTTTTTTTTCTAGAGGCAAGATGAACAAAATTCTGGCGTGTTTATTTTTAACAGCGTTCACCGTGCATGTCAATACCAAATTTATAGCAGATTTTTTATTTTTTTTGTAATTTTTTCACACTTTTTTAAAATATAGATTTTTTGCTTAGCACTGCATTTAAAGACCCCTAACATTTTTATTTTTTGTCAACAGTGCTGTGTGCGGGATTTTTGGTGGGACGAGTTGTACTTTTTAATGGTATCATTTTTTTGATCCAGCCGACGTTTTGATCACTTTCTATTTAGTTTTTTGCCATGTTTGGTTTTTTTTCATGACATGTACTGTGTGGGCTAAACAAAGTACTCACTTTTTTCTCTGAGTCAGGCTAATTTCACACGGGCGAGCGCGATATGGGGTTGTGAAACCCCCCCCTTCATATCGTGCTCCCCATCATGTGAATTCTCCAAAGGATGTGAGGCTGTTTTCATCACTTTGGAGATGCAGGGATCCTCTGCCGCAGCTGTCAGCCGCGGTGGAGGATAACAGAGTTTCTCCCATGGTTTCAAAGGGAGACCTCACACTGTGTGCACCTAGCATGTGTATGATGCTGCCATTGGCCTCGTTGAAAACAATGGTCAGTGCAATGTGAGATCACGCACAAGATAAAAAAAATTTGTTTCAATTTGTTTCCTGCAGAGCATCACATTGTGGTGCCACGCGGGAAAACATCACTTACGTGTATGACCCCATTCAAAAGAATGGGGTTCATATTTGTGCGTCTTGCAAGTCACAAATCCTGTGTGATTTTAGAGCGCCCGTGTTAAGGCGGCCTAACTACAAATGCAGCGATACCACTTCTGTGTTTTTTGGGGGGGTTTTTTTAATAGTAAAAAGGGGGAAGTTGGGGCTTTAGCATTTTTTTTTACACTTTAACTTTTCATTTTTGCCCCACTAGTGGACTTGAATATCAGCATCTTGTATCATTCTTCTCTTCACTACAGTAGTGCATTAGAAAGCCTAGGAAGCTCAGCCAGAGTCTAAGCCTCACATAGGCTACCATTGTAGCTGGCAGACACAGAGGCTATATTTAAGCCTCTGGGTGCCAAAGCAACAAATTGGGACCCCACCATCACATTGTGGGGTCCAATGGGTGAGAGTGGGAGCATCCTCCCTCTGTTAGCTTTTTATATACTGACTATCATACTGACTGTGGTATGTAAAAGGTTAAATACCGGGGGTTGAAGGCTTCCTTGGTCCCCGCTGTTAGAGCAAATGTCATCCGACAGCGGCACACCTAGTCTCCCTGGCACGGGAGACCTGTGTCAGGCTTTTCATGCAGCCACCGTCAAAAAAAGACAGTGGCGCTGCAGAATAAAGCCCCTTAACGGCCGCCGTCAAAAGACGTATGGGCGGTCGTTAGGGACTGTTATATTTAATATTTACATACTATAGCAAAACTCCTTTACATGACAAACAGATTAGCACGTGTTAAAGCAAAAAGGTATATCCTGTTGTGCTTGCATGATAAAGCAGATAATGAACACAATTCCAGGGTTGAGCTTGCCAAAGTGAAAAGCATTATTACACTGTGAAAGCCAAATACATAATAATCTAGTGCTCTATGCTGTCACAGACCTTTAACGCATCAAGGACACGTGACTGACTGACACAAAACCCTAAACTGCAGAAATAAGCAACCGACAAGCAAAACATGCCGCAAAAAATGATTATAAGGGTATGTCCACACAGAGGAAAATCCACAACTACTACAGAGCAAAATCCACGTTACATGCAGATTGGCAGCAGACTTCACCCCTAGCGCTGAGAGGAGAAAACGGCAGTGAAAATCCACAGCATAAATGGACAATGCTGCAGATCTAAAGATAAGCAGATGTGATCTGGCAAATCCGCAGCATCTTCACAACATGTGAAGATGCCACTACTGTACATTACCATGTGGCATATACACTGCAAATTTTCTGCCGTGGATATGCGTGCAAAAAATCTGAAGTGCATAACAATACTAGCAAAGTGGATGAGATGAAAATATTATCCACATGCTGTATAAAACACCTGCAGTGCAGATTTAAAAACCACAGTATGTCAATTTACGCTTTTGATTTTCAGAGCAGATTACACCAAGAATTGGTTGTGGATTTCACACTGCAGAAAATTCATCCCTTGTAGCCATGCACTAAGGCTGTAGCCATATGGGGCTGTTCGACTGCAGATTTCCCACAGCGTAGAATCCACAGCATGTCTCCTGGAATTTGACAGCATTAAAAAAAAAAAAGTGCACTAAAATGGGTTTTTATAGCAGAAATGCTGAGGATTCGCTAAAGATGTTACACTTTGCACTGTAAAAGGCAAAATCCACAGTGAAAATTTGCAGCATAAATTGACATGCTGCAAAGTTTAAATCTAAACGAGTTTCATTAAAGGGGTTGTCCTGCGTCGAAACGGGGTTTTTTTGTTTTTTTTACCCCCCCCCCCCCCCCCCCCCCCGTTCGGCGCGAGACAACCCCGATGCAGGGGTTAAAAAAACAAACAGGAGAGCGCTTACCTGAATCCCGGCGGTCCGGCGTCTTCATACTCACCTGCTGAAGATGGCCGCCGGGATCCTCTGTCTCCGTGGACCGCAGGGCTTCTGTGCGGTCCATTGCCGATTCCAGCCTCCTGATTGGCTGGAATCGGCACGTGACGGGGCGGAGCTACACGGAGCCGGCATTCTGCACGAGCGGCCCCATAGAAGACAGCAGAAGACCCGGACTGCGCAAGCGCGGCTAATTTGGCCATCGGAGGCCGAAAATTAGTCGGCTTCATGGGAACGAGGACGCTAGCAACGGAGCAGGTAAGTATAAAACTTTTTATAACTTCTGTATGGCTCATAATTAATGCACAATGTACATTACAAAGTGCATTAATATGGCCATACAGAAGTGTATAGACCCACTTGCTGCCGCGGGACAACCCCTTTAAGATTTTGTGATTATTTTTGGGCACGACGTGTTGATCGAGATTTGTTTAATCCTCATCTACTTTGCTGCTACTGTAAATGCTGCGGATGTTCGGATGTTCTACCAGGAGTATGGCCTCACCGGACAGACATGCTATGGATTTTCCACAATGAATTTGCACACAGAAAAATCCACCGCACTTTACAGAATCAGGAAAGTAAATGAGATAAACAAATTTCACCAAAATGTGTAAAAAATAAGCACAGAATCCGCATGAGAGATAGCCAGCGGTGCGGCTTTAAATCCATAGGACGTCTACTTCTGCTGTGGATTTTCACCATGGATTTCAACTTTTGCAATGCACAGGCCAACTTCCATGGCAAATCTGTATGCAACAAATGTGCATTTTACTGTGGCAGATAGTCCTTGCCGTGTGGCTGTATCCTTAAGGAGAATAGTACACTTGTTAAATTTAGTCATAAAGAGCATAAATGGGTAACAAATTAATGGTTCAGACGAGGAAATCCATGGATAGCAGATTACTATGTCAGTACAAGTGAGGCAGTAAGCGCTGCTACTTACCTACTGATGAGGTAGGCAACGCAAGGAAAATAGAACATGAGACAAATCTTCAAAATGACAAAACAAATGCACTTTTCTATCCAAGAAAGTCAAGCTGATGAGAATTTTATTTTAAAAGAACTAGATGATCTGTATAGAATCATACTACTAATGCTGGAAAAGTTATATATGTACAAATATCAAGTCCATGTACCCTGCTCGGACCATCCGAGGGAGAGGGGGGCAATTAAATGGTTCTAGTTTTTGCAAATGATGCATTTTAAAATAACTGAAGATTTAAGAAAAGAAAGCAGCAAACCTTACCTTTGCTGGAGTTCTTTCATGGAGGGTGTTAAATAACTGGCAGTTACCAGGTTCACCTTATTCTTGATGCATTTCTTCGCCACTAATGGATGTGCAGAATAAGGCAGTAAACTATATTGTGGAAGACAAAATATAAGTGACAAGAACAGATACTGCATTGTTGAATGGGGTAAGTTACATATAAATCAGGCCACTAAGTGTAATGAATCATTTCAGTAAAGGGTTGACTTTTTTTTGTCAATGCAAACAGTCATTCTGCTGCATGTGGAAGACACAGCAACAATCCTAGCAGGAAATGAAGTCCTTATCAGAAGACAAAAAAAAAAAAAAAAGTATTTATTTTTTTATTTTCTATTATTTATCGGAGTTGTTATTGTGGCAGTCTTTGCCATATTTGTATCTGCAATCCTCACATCTCAAAAAACCCACTCTGTAAGGCTGGATTCACACGAACGTATATCGGCTCGGTTTTCACGCCGAGCCGATATACGTCGTCTCTCTCTGCAGGGGGGGGGGGGCTGGAAGAGCCGGGAGCAGTGCTTTGAGCTCCCGCCCCCTCTCTGCCCCTCTGCACTATTTGCAATGGGCAAAGGCGGGGCGGGGCTAATTCACGGAACTTAGCCCTACCCCCACCCCCGCCCTGCCTCCTTTCATTGCAAATAGTGCAGAGTGGTGGAGAGGAGGCAGAGAGGGGGCGGGAGCTCAGTTCCTGCTCCTGGCTCTTCCATCCCCCCCCCCCCCTGCAGATGAGGACGACGTATATCGGCTCGGCGTGAAAACCGAGCCAATATACATTCGTGTGAATCCAGCCTAAGGGTGTATACACTGGCGGCAGCATATTAGTTGCAACACATAAGGTAAAATCCACACAGATTCACTGTGGAAATCTTCAAACGTCTATCCCATGTGCAGGTACTCAAAAGGTACTATATGGTGTCAGTAGAGCCGAGGTCGAGCCAGCACACTCGTCCGTATTACAGGCACAAACGCACCTGTAGGGTACTTGCGTGAAGCCGGCCCTTCACTACGACCCATACTACTACCATTGTGTGTTTATGGAGATTACTTGATTTTAGGCACCTGTTTGCAATGGATGTGATTACAGCACCAGAATTCATTAACCTGTAGAGGTATGTACTTTAAACAATATCTTGTATACAGGGTGCTATTACTTTCCCAGAAAAGCAATAAAACAAACATTGTCAAATTTAAGAAAATAGCTACAGTAACCTGACAACAAGTTGATGTTTCTTCACTAGGGAGGACAACTTCTCTTCACTCTTGAAGACATCCAACTCCACTGGGGTCGTGTTGTTATACTTCTTTGATAAATGATCCACCTGATCTTTAATCATGGACACTGAAAAAACAAACATTAACTCAACATAATATCCCAAATATAAAGCACTTAGTATGGAAAGGAGGCTTATGCGCTGCAGCAGCAGTGAGCGGAGGAGGCTCCAGGCTTGGACAGACCACCTCTCCCACAATCAAAACACTTCTCTCCCAAGCAGCGTACAGACTGGGCAATCAGGGCAATTAGTGCTAATATAACCTTTGCACTCTGACACTGTGCCATGTGACACATCCTTCGAGATGGTAAGAGGCTTGACTGTACAACACAAGCAGGGGCTTCGAGACCAACTTATCTTTGTACAGCTGTTAGCAGAAGCCATCTCCTCGTGTGCTTCCAGAACATCAATCAGCACTGTCCCCCTGCAGCTTTAGAAGAATCCCATAGGAAGGATGCATGTATACATATATATTTCTGACTGGATGTATGGTGCGGCTTGTTAATTTTGTAGTGGGGAAATGGGGGTCAGTGCGACTTATTACTGTACTGTATTTATGTACAGAGGTAGGTTTTGGCCTTTTTTTTGCACACTGTTAAAAGTTTGAATTTCACCCCTGGGTATACATGCAATATGCCACATGCTTTTCATGTACAGTACATCCCATTGATTTAATATATAATGCAGAATCACTACTAAATAAGTTCTAGATAGTGAGTAGCAGGTTGCAAAATGGCCTGTGTTATGGAACTCCTAATAACCATGTGGTGTGTGCAGCTTGTTCCAATTTGAAACCAACTTAACACCATTTCTCAATCATTTATATGTTTGACTGGCAGGTTGGGGCTTCAGATGCTGTATTGGAAATGGCAGTAGGAGCTTAGCAACTAACTCTAGCTCCTGTCCCCTCCAATTGCAAAGAGGGGAGAGGAGGAGGGAAGGGGGTGGGAGTTTAGCAGACACGCTGCTAAACTCCCTTCCACCTCCCTTCTCCAGCAGCTACCATAGGCGTCTATGGAGATGGCACCATATTCTGGCCAGGAAGATAGTTCAGGAACTATCTATCATGCTGGCCAAGATAACGCATACTGTGCACATTTCGGCCAGGCACTTTTACGTCGTGGGAATATGCCCATCTGAACTGATGCATTGTAAACTCAATGCATCAGATGGGCAGCATATATCGGCCGGGTGTGAAAGCGCGGCCGATATACACTCGTGTGAATGAAGCCTTATTCTGCGGAAAGGTTATAACCTTCTTATAGATCTCTGGTTGAATGGAGTGATTGAAATCAATAGAGTGGCAGTGCCCATATGTTCTATCAGCAGAATGAGATTTTGCAGAGTTCAAGCACTTGCCAATCTCCGGTGCTCCCATTAAGATGAGCAAAAAAGCAATGCACATTTAGAACCCCCATTTTTTTGGACTTGGTCGGGGGCCTAGCATTTGGACTCCCACCAAGGTCATCCCATAACCTGTTGATAGGGGATAACTTTATATCTTGGCTCCACCCATGTTATTTTGTTATAGATGAGTAAATCTTAAAAGTTCAGAATACCCATGATTACCTGCAGTAATTTCCACATTAGGATCTCTTGTAAGGTAACTTATGACAGGCTCTGAAACATAACCAGATCCAAGTACCAGAATCCTCTTCTTTGATTCCACAGTCATTAGTTGGGCGTACTCTCTGGTAATTAAATAGTATAATCTCATTATCCTTCATAGATAAAGCAGCAGCATCTATGCGTGAACATAATAACCTAAGTGACTCTATCACAATAGTCATGAAGCAAAACCATCATATGTGTCCATATTTGCTTAAAAGGAGATCCTTGGACAGAGTAGTTCATCCAATAATCACATATCTTAAGGCGAGGCAAGGAGAGTTAAAATTCAGCTAGGATTTGTATACAAACCGGTTTAACTTCTTAAAAACTAGAATAGTGTTACATATATAACGTGAAACTACTGGTGCTTGGAAATTCACCAGAGTCACTAATGACTCTTTTACAAGGGCCGAGAATTTCACGATTCTCGTTTGTCCAGTGGAAAGAGCTGGTGACATCATCACCAGCTTGTCTGCACTTGGGCAGCCCGTCTAGACTGCCCCATTCTCGTTGAGATACGCTCAGTCCCCGGGCACTTAGGGAAGTGCAGCACTGAAAGAGAAGTTCAAACTAACCAATATCATTCTGTTCCGTTTATTTGGACGATTATTTGAACGATAATTGTTCTGTGTAAATGGGGCTTAAAGGGGTTGTCTCGCGAAATCAAGTGGGGTTATACACTTCTGTATGGCCATATTAATGCACTTTGTAATATACATCGTGCATTAAATATGAGCCATACAGAAGTTATTCACTTACCTGCTCCGTTGCTGGCGTCCTCGTCGCCATGGTGCCGTCTAACTTCGGTGTCTTCTTGCTTTTTTAGACGCGCTTGCGCAGATGGATCATCTCCCTTCGGCTGGTCTCGGAAGCATCTGCGTTTTGGCTCCGCCCCCTTGTACGCATCATCACGTAGCTCCGCCCCATCACATGCCGATTCCAGCCAATCAGGAGGCTGGAATCGGCACGTGACGGGGGCAGAGCTACGCGATGACGCGTACAAGGGGGCGGAGCCAAAACGCAGATGCTTCCGAGACCAGCCGAAGGGAGAAGATCCATCTGCGCAAGCGCGTCTAAAAAAGCAAGAAGACACCGAAGTTAGACGGCACCATGGCGACGAGGACGCCAGCAACGGAGCAGGTAAGTGAATAACTTCTGTATGGCTCATATTTAATGCACGATGTATATTACAAAGTGCATTAATATGGCCATACAGAAGTGTATAACCCCACTTGATTTCGCGAGACAACCCCTTTAAGTAAGAAATGTAGAAAAGGGAGCCTGGGCATCAGCATATCATCAGAGTAAAGGAGCAGGAGCTGTGAAAAGACTTTAAAACCCCATGGCTGTTGCCCGCTCCTCTGCCGTGGCCGGCTAGAAACTAGGAGGCACGTCCAGAGAAGTATCCGGATGAAGAAGCAGGAGCAGAGATCTGTTTTAAAGCACTGTGGCTGCTGGATATAGAAGTTTCCCTTTGCCTCGTGTCCCCCAAAATACATGGACACTGGTCTCTAGGAGGGTGGAAGTCTTCAGATGTATAGTCATCTCTGTGTAGCATCTCATATATTTGAATATATCCATATGGACTGTCAATAAAAGAGAACCCATTCTAGTTTAAAAAATTACTGTGAATGAAAGTTTACTTGAAGATTGCCTGTTACATGCCTTAATTGAATGAGGAAATCCTGAAAACATGACCTGTTGGGGGCCCTGAGAACTGCAGTTGGGTCACACTGCACTGTGCTACATTGACTGACCACCACTACTGGTAGCCACTGTACACTACAGTCAATGTTACAACTGAATGTCTGGAGCTGAAACAAACCCATCTTGATACAAACATAAATCGGACAGGACTTATCAAATCCATAATCTTTTCATCCCAACCCTGATATCTACTGGATTAGTATCACAGGAGCATTAGCTGAGATCACTGACTAGCATCACAGCCTCTGCTGCGGGGAACAGGTTCTCTTTAACCGAAGAGTGAGGACCAGGCAGTACAAATCTTACTCCCCTGATTAATCATCAGCCTTTAACTGGAAATAAGAGCATTTTTGTGAAGAACCCTGCAAGTTACAGTAAGCTCTGTACAGAAGTCTTGCATGACAATTCCATGTACTGTATAGGGTGTACATAGGTCAAACTATAAAGCAGGCTAACTGACACGGGTGGATGTGAACACTAGATGTTAATTGTACCTGCTCTCCCTGAGCTTCTGGATGTACTTGTATTTCGGAGTTAGTGAACCATTGCTTGCAATCACTGCCTAGGTTTACAAAAAAATATATATTATTAATATGTCCTCAAAGCACAGCATTACAGAGGATTAAACTGATAGAAAGGTACAGAGACTTACATCGCGAACAACAGGAGAAAATTTTTCCTGATCAATTGGTCTTTCAGCATTTGACATCAGCTGGAGAAAAAAAAAAAAAACATACATAATACATAGAAAAATAGAAAAAACAAACATATACATAGAAAAACAGAAAAACAAACATATACATGATACATAGAAAAACAGAAAAACAAACATATACATGATACATAGAAAAACAAACATATACATAATACATAGAAAAACAAGCATCTACACATAGAAATACTGTGGTGTGGATATAAACTGCACCGGGACTTTATCTAAGCCTACTCATGTACAACAATCAACTCCAACTCCTCCAAGTACCTTTTATCTTGTTTTTTCATGTCTTTCTGCTATTGCAGCTCCTGCAGTCGCACTGCTTATTTATTTACATGCTCAGACTCCGTGAGGTCACTGCCTCCTCCTCCTCCTCAGTTCCCATGAGCCTTCAGGCTGCTCTGCCAGCACTAGACATGCCCACAGTACACTCACTGGCCAGAGACATGCCCCTCCTCCCCAGAGCTCCGCCACCTCTCTTGGCTTCACAGGGAGAGCTGGCAGCCTCTGTATGTTAGCTCAGTCCTGCAGCATATACCTCTGTAACCCGATCCCTTCCCCAGCTGGCATGGACGGACTTGCCCATTCCCTGCTGCTGACACTTTACAGCTGGTATCTGCCAGTATCTAAATGCCCAAGGTTGTGCCAGTGATCCCAGCGCAGTAGGGGCTCATACACACGGGTGCACGCGAGCTGCGCCGGACGCTCTTGGACTCCACTCATCACACTTCTGTAGACTGCGTGAGATATTGCACTTCCAATTGTGGTCCATAATACGGACTGAACAGGATGAGCTTGACTTTTTTTCAAGCGGACCATTAGTCCACGTGAAACAACGCCATTGTTTATAGCCTAATTAGCTATAATGGGTCTAAAATACATAGAGGACACACGGATGGAATATACATGCGTGTGCGCGAGCCCTGAGGCTGCTATTACACCACAGTGTGGGAGAAACGCTGACTGCAGCCGGCACCTGGACTTGTCCTAGTGACTGAACTGAGGTGCCGGCTGCAATCAGAGTGCTTCCGCCTGCATTATATGGAGAAGCACTCATGGGGTTTGTTGTCATTTCAGATTCAACCTCGGGATTTTCCACATTGAATTCGCCTAGAAGGCTGGCTTCACACAAGCAACAAAAATCGCACAAGATTTGTGCGTTACACGTGAGTGAAGTTTTCTCGCATGGCACTGTGATGTGATAAACACATCGCAGCATGTTCTATCTTTCTGCGAGATCGCCTATTGTTGTCAATGGTGCCAGCGACAGTAGCTCTGGCCCAATTGAAAGCAGTTTGAGAACTCCATGATCCTCTGTGACAGCAGCGGCAGGGGATTCCTTCATCCCCGTGGGGAATGCCTTCGGAAGCTGTGGGTATGAAGGAATCCCCTGCCGCTGCTGTCACAGAGGATCACGGAGTTCTCCAACTGCTTTCAATGGGGCCGATGTGCTGCCACCCCATTGACAGCAATGGGATGAGGGGATTCCCCGCTGTGATGCGCGGTTGTTTTCATGTGAAAATGCCTCACATCCACAGGGCTTTATCACCTTCGCCCCTGTGTGAAACTAGCCTAAGAAAGCTGCATAAATCCAGCAATGCCACATACTGTATTTCTGCTGCACATTTAGCCCCATCATTGTACAAAATCTGTGTGAGACATTCTGACATAATTCCTTGCAGATCCGCTCGAAGTGTTCACATACCACTACTTGACCGCTATCCACATAGAAACACATTGGAATTTCGCCCATGGATTCAGCCTATTGTCAGGGCTACATTCAATGCAAAAACTGCGGCAGAAGAGCAGTAGAGTTCTGCCACGGATTTACGGACGAATTCCATACAGTAAGGTTCCTGACACACAGGCATGAAAATTCACACAAACAAACTGCGAGAATAGAACCCATTGCTGCCAATGGCTTCATTCTCACTTTCTTTTTCACACATCCGTGATTTCGCGTGCATGAAGAGAAAGGACCTTCCTAGAATATGCGCAATCGCGGCCGTAAAACTCCATATAAGTCAATGGGGATGCCTGAAAATTTCAATTCAACCTGTCTGATCACTATAAAAGCCTGAAGACCGCGCACAATGCCAAGTAGTACACAGAATATAACCCACTGATTTCATCTCTGTATTTTCATGCACATTTTGCATGCTCCCAAGCAAACAGAACGTGCTCTATTTTATATGTTAATCATTTTTATTAAATATTTGCATTAACAAGGTTATAGTAACATAATTAACCATCACTCTATTTTTGTGCACCATAAGTCCCCATGCAATACACAAGTTGATGCATGTAGCACTGCACAAATATGCTGGAAAAGAGCACATGTTGAACTGATTAGGCTGACTACCCATTTAAAATGTGGTGTGTCCTACATGCGCAAAAGAACATGCCCTGCGTTTGGGAAAAATACAGTAAAATACGCTGACAGGCCTCATTTATAGCACAAATACATTGCACTGAGGTGTGCGCAATTGTGCATGTGTGCGTGTCAAGGAGCTCCAAGACCAGCTTCACACAGGCTCAAGCACATTTCTCCCACGAAAACATGTGGTATATTTCCATGGTCAAAATTAGTTTTTTCCCCCTATGTATTTCACGCACAGCTGCGTTTGTGTTTATCTCTTTCTCTCTCTCCCTCCCCCCATTCTCTCTCTCCCTCTCCCTCCCCCCATTCTCTCTCTCCCTCTCCCTCCCCCCATTCTCTCTCTCCCTCTCCCTCCCCCCATTCTCTCTCTCCCTCTCCCTCCCCCCCATTCTCTCTCCCTCTCCCTCCCCCCCATTCTCCCTCTCCCTCCCCCCCATTCTCTCTCTCCCTCCCCCCCATTCTCTCTCTCCCTCTCCCCATTCTCTCTCCCTCTCCCCATTCTCTCTCCCTCCCCCCATTCTCTCTCTCCCTCTCCCTCCCCCCATTCTCTCTCTCCCTCTCCCTCCCCCCATTCTCTCTCTCCCTCTCCCTCCCCCCATTCTCTCTCTCCCTCTCCCTCCCCCCATTCTCTCTCTCCCTCTCCCTCCCCCCATTCTCTCTCTCCCTCTCCCTCCCCCCATTCTCTCTCTCCCTCTCCCTCCCCCCATTCTCTCTCTCCCTCTCCCTCCCCCCATTCTCTCTCTCCCTCTCCCTCCCCCCATTCTCTCTCTCCCTCTCCCTCCCCCCATTCTCTCTCTCCCTCTCCATCCCCCCATTCTCTCTCTCCCTCCCCCCATTCTCTCTCTCCCTCCCCCCATTCTCTCTCTCCCTCCCCCCATTCTCTCTCTCCCTCCCCCCATTCTCTCTCTCCCTCCCCCCATTCTCTCTCTCCCTCCCCCCATTCTCTCTCTCCCTCTCCCTCCCCCCATTCTCTCTCTCCCTCTCCCTCCCCCCCTATTCTCTCTCTCCCTCTCCCTCCCCCCCTATTCTCTCTCTCCCTATCCCTCCATACCATCTCTCCAAAATGCACACAAGCTCTGACCAATGAATACTAGGCTGTATTGCTGACTGTAATACTGAAGGACAGCGAAGTGACAGCTGGGCATGTCTGCCTGACCTTGCACTCCCACTGAGAATGCCCAGCTGTCAAGCCTAAAGTCTCCTGAGTTGCACTGAGAGCCAGACCTGAGCTCTCGGGCCCAATGTCCACAGGCGGATTTGATGCGCGGGAGATCCACAAATCAAGCTGCCCATAGGGATGCATGGGCGCCCGCAAAGCAGTGAAAAATCATGCAAATGTGTTTTTTTCCCAGCGTGCGAATTGCACGCATGGGAAGAAATCACAGCACGCTCCACTTTCTGGCGGATCCCACGTGGACAGCTGCCATTGAAGTCAATGGCAGCTGTCCGTTCCACGGACGACCCGCAGCTGTCGCTGTGGACGTGCTGCGGATAAACAGGAAATGAAAAAATAAAATAGCACTGCGCATGTGCCGGGCGCGTTGGCCAGCATGCCGGACACATCCGCTGTGCTGAAGAAAGAAGATATGGCCACGATGGAGGAGACCCACGCTGGATCCCGAGAGGTAAGAAAATGTCTTTTCCTTTCTATGTCTGAGGGCAAGGCTGGATTCCACTGTGAGATTCAGCAGTGGAATCCGTGCGTACAAGTGGACATTGGGCTTCACTGCGCATGCCCAGGCCGGAAGTCTGCTGAACTAAGCTGAGAAGCCGACCTCCGTGCACAGCATTACAGAGGTCGGGACGTCACCAGAACACTGAAAGTGCTACTTCAGGAGTCACGTGATCGGAGTTGCAGGGAGACAAACAGATACATCTTCCTCTGGTAAGTATATTGAAGTCTTTCTATGTGGATGATTGCTTAGAAACTGAATTATTGTTTTTCCCCCTTTAAGCAAGCAATTGTTTGGCATTTGAATTCTACACTTTGATGTATTAAAAGGTATAATTAACTGGGACAGTTATGGGGTTGTTCAAAAAGCTAAACAAAATAGCACCAGCAAATGGAATAAGGTTGTAAAAAAGGAAAAAGCTAAATAAAAATGGAAGTACTCACCTCCTAAAACTCCTTCAACTCCAGCACCAATTTGCAACTCAAGAGTGTGGGGCTGTTTTTTTACCCCAGTAAACCATAAACTATGTCTAAATCCTATGTTATCTCATTTAAAAGTGGGTCATCTTACATTGTAAAAGGCTGGAAAAAAAACCCTCACCCTTTAAAACCCCCAATACTCAAGTGTTCATGCACTGGTGGTCCCATGATGGACTTATATCCTTTTTTTTAATGAATCATACTAGCATGTGATCACTGCCACTAATCACTGTCTTCACCACAAATGCAGGAAATACCAGCATGTGAAAAACAAAAAAGGGATAGCACCACCGAACCATCAGGCCTGGAGCAGTGAGGGGATTTAAGAGGACAGCACTGTGTTTTGTTTTCAATCCCATTGCATTTTTCCTTTTCCTCTAAGACAAACTCTTTAAAACTGGGTTCACACAGGGCGGACTTTCCACACAGAAATTCCACCGACATTTTTAAACCCAAGACTAAGTAGCAAAGTGAATGAAATTTGCAAAACATCTCGGCCACACATTGCGGACAAGCTGCGAGGAAATCGACATGCGGTGCGGTATTCAAATCCCCAACATGTCAATTATACCGCCGGTTTCGCTGCAGGCCCTCTTCTCTCTATGGGGAAAACATTCCGCAATGTAATACAGGACAAGCCGCTTCGAGCTTGTGCAAAATATTGTGGGTTTTGAAGCAGCCTTTCTGCTGCGGAAATCTTGTGGAATTTTCCGTGTGGTCCCGCTGCAGACATTCCGCAAGATTTCCGACCTGTGGGAACCCAGCCTAATGGAGGATAAAGAGCACTAGCTGTCACAAACAAAGAGCAAGTAAACTCCCTGATGAAGGGAGTGGGAGGAGGCAATAATATGAACAAATGGTGGCTCAGTGGTTAGCACTGTTGCCTTGATTCCAATCCAACAAAGGACAACAACTGCATGGAGTTTATATGCTCTCCCCGTGTTTACATTGGATACTTTGGTTTCCTCACAAACTCCTTTAACATACAAATAGGCGAGTACAAATTGTGAGCCCCAATGAGGACAGAACCGGATATCAAGTGATGTAAAGTGCTGTGTAACATGCATAAACTGTATAAAGGCAGTTTCTGATTTTTGTTCTACAGTTGTAGTAAGAGATAGCAGGATCTGATCTGTCTCGCTCTCCCCCTCTGTGTAGTCTGTTAGCTTGTCTGCAACCCCATCCTCCTCACTGAATTAAAAGCTGGTTGAAAGGGGCAGGACACCACTTCAACTTCTTTCTCAGGCTGTATAGCAGATAGAGAATTAAGCTTGGTCTTGCTTTAAAGTTGAAGGTGTTGTCTCACAACAGCTGATACCTAGAATGCAGCCCCAGCACATTCCAGAGTGTCCACAAGTCTGGGGCTGTTCCATTAAAGTTAATGGAGATGAGTTGCATATATATGTCCTCTGCTACCCCACAGCTGTGGACATGCCGAGGATACATTCTAGGTATCATCTATTGTGAAACCCCTTTAAAGATTCTTGGTTTAAAACAGCCTGAAACAGAGCCTGTAGAAACACAGTTGAGAGAGCTGCAAGAACATGCTGCTCTCACTTCATGCTTCATTTCAGCCTGCTATCTTGGGTTGTATTATGGCTAGAATTAAAGATTCTTGGCTTTAAAACAAGCTAAATCAATGCTCTTTCTGCCTTACAGCAAGGATGTATCTCATATGTTCTTGGCTACTGAAGTGCCTCCGTGCAAGTATGTAGGAGATACGTACTGGTCAGGGAACGGATTGGATCTATGAGCAAGACTATAAAATACATCAAATAAAATCCTCCATACACTTACCATCTCCTCAATGTATGGGAACAACAGGTCCCCAAAATACTCAGTTGCTTCAATTGGAAGCTGTGCAGGCAAATTATCGATCGAGCACATCAGAATTCCATTTCCTTCAACACTAGAAGATACAAGTTTGTTCCACAAATAATTAAACTGTTTCTTTCTGCTTCATATGTGAAAATAAAATTACATTGCTTACCTGTCATGAATGATATGCTGGTCAGCATCATACATGCAAAAAGGCGTATCAATTGTTGTACATTCAGTCATGAACTCTATGGATCCCCCGGTGTCTGCAGAGATGTCTCCAATGGCTAAAAGTCTGGAGAAATAAAATAGGTACAACATAAAGGACATGTAATCTAAAACCATACAGAGTGGGATGCTGATGTGCAATTGCATCAAAAGGAGACCATACTTGGGAAAAACATACTGTGTAGGGGCTACCATACATTATTACAGGAGATTTAGTATATGAGCTCTCATCGCGGGCTCTCTAGTGCCACCCATTGGATAGCAACCATGTAAGTCAATAGGGGAAATTTACTGAGGACGCCATTTGCATCACTGGGCTTATTAGAATTTCCAGAACAGAATAACGAAAATCTTAACATTGCCCGATGCTAGCCTTCAGTTAACTTTAATTACAAATATCACTGGTTCATCATACACATCCAATCTAAAATCAAATATACAAAATGCTTTAAACGGAAAAAAAAAAAGATAGTTGCCAATTCTATTTTTTTCTTCCAGCGATTTCATGGATTATAAGTAAATGCAAATTTTCTCCATTCTAGTTTAAACCTTTCCAATCCAATTTGTATCCTGGTTTTCCTAGGGGGCTTACTCTTTTTCTGCCATTATACAACGGCGCTATATGCTGGCTAAAGCCAGTACTGCACGAGGTGACACGTTGGATAGGCTCCGACAGCAGAGTGGCTGGCAATCTAAAGTAAGAGAACCCCAACGGATGTCTTCCAACATCAGAGCTGTACAGCCTTAAATCATAATGTCTTCAGAAGTCAGACAGTGGATTGGAAAGGGTTAACCTACAAGGCCTTGCATCCTATATACAATAGATGCTGATATTTCAAAAGGATGATTTGCTCCCATAAATTTGATTAAAAGACTGCATTTCCTTTAGCAAAAAGATAAAATAAATTATATTATTGAGACAAATATTTAGTTGCACTAACTGTATAAGTTATCTCTATCCATATACTCTCTTAGGGCATAATAGTGGGTGGTCTTCCTCCATGAGGCAAAGCGGAATGTTGCTAAGTAAGAGCAGCTCCAAGGTCCTCCATCTATTAAAGGGGCACCATTCAGGAAAAATGGAAAAATGAAGCACAAAAGGTTCTCCCGACAACATGGACCAATGGTTTCCATTCACTTCACCTGTAGTGATCAGCTCATTGCAAGGTGAGTCATGGTTAGAAAAGATGTTGCCTTGGTAGGACAATCCCATTACTAATGCCTTTAGGACAGGCTATTTTATTTTCCCTCCCCTTTGTTACAGGTCACTTAAAGATTCTTTGGTACATAAAATATATTATGTCTATGCAGAATATAATATAGCCCTGAGGTTGTATACATGTAATCAAAACCAGGTGAATCCAGACAGCATTGCCTACTTGTGTGGTAGCACCGGACATCCTTCGGTGACAACTGCAGAAGACTTAACAGGAGCTAACAGCCTTTGAGCATCCTGTCTGTTGAGCAAACGGGGGGTATGTGGATCCCAATATATTCCATTAATCAGGCAGGTTGTATAAGGTGCAATCTTTTTGGAAAAATAACACAAATAGGAAAGAGGGTCACAAAGGTTGCTATGTCATACAGACTGAGTAATAAATAAAGTGCAGATAGGTAGACTTTAATATAGGATATTGATTAATTAACGCAGTCATCCATTAATGTGTATAACGTATCTTTAACTTACATCAGTATTAAACCTTGATGTGTAAAGTTCTGGATTCCTGTCATATTCTACTGGGTCGTACACTCCATCGGTTTTCCTTACAAGGTGGTGATGACGACTTAATACAGTTGCATACATTTTCCTAAGATCTACAGAAAAGAGTAAGTAATGAGGTGGTAGGAAATTACATAACAAAAGCCTTCCAAGAAATGTGTATTACCTCCAGTCTTGGAAACTTCTTTTAGTTCATGAGGTTCAACAAACTCACAGGGCAATTCATTAAACATTTCCTGAGCTCCCTAATTTACAAAAGAAGATATACTTATGAGAACAGGTATCAGCATGAGCTACATAAGACGTACAATGCTGTAGTGGAAAACATTAAGGGCTGCATGTATAGTAGTGTCCAGCTGTATGCACATTACTGAAAGACTGGACAATAATTGACATTTTATCAGAAATGGTCACTAACTTTCAAACAACTATCTGAATGCCAATGTGATCACTACCAAAACCACGATTTACTTGATTTACCTAAAATGACATGTCCGTGCTGAAAAAAAAATCCTCTAAAAAGTGTTGACCAACAGAGGTCACCCTTCCTCCTAACTTGCTGTCCATTACCTGTTAGGTCAGGTGAGATTATCTCTGTTACTGGATAGTGACCAAAAGCAGAACAGGAAGTGACATAGGGAAAGAGGGGGTGGGGGGAGTGGGGTGGAATAACTGTAGAGCTTTCTGTGTGCCATCACTTGTAGCTTACTACCTTACGCCACTCCTTTATACAAACACAGGGCTAAAGTTACATTCTTTTACCTTTGACACATTGCCTGTCCCCGTAAACACAAAGGTCAGAGGTCCAATAGATTTTGGCATTAAACCGAGAGATATTTCATATCCCGCATCCCTCACAGCCTGGACTGCTTGGCTGCTGTTTCGGTAGTTGTGAGCCATACCTATGTGCTGCAAAAACATTTCCTTCATTAGACAAAAAACATAGAAAAAAGATACAATAGAAGAACTGCAACAAAGAGTAAGAGTCTCTTTAAAAGGAAAAGTCCGTTTATAACGTTTTTTTCCCCAAAAAGCCAAAAATCAACTGTTGGTATTTTATTTGGATGTTTTTACAGTCTATCAATTGCAATTACAAATGTACATTTTACACAGGCACAACTTACCATGAAAGGAGTGTGGTGTCCCAGTGCAAGAAATCTCAGGCCCAACCCATGCAACATGTTGATCATTCCTGCATAAATGGATTGAACATGTTCAGAAGAGGTTTTATTTGCTGACAGTCCATTCTTGGGACAGCAGATCCGTGTGTTCACCACCTCTTCCCTGTGCGGTGACACAGATCATTCACAGAGGCATGTCTGATATCAGAACATAGAGGAAAGGCAGTCACATGGACGTCTGGATGTTACGTCACTAGAATGGGATGCCACTGCAACCGCATTGTCTATGAATCACTGCAACTTTTCAAGCGCGGAATTTCAATTCCATGTTTTATTTGTTTTTGGTGGGGGTCCACACATGAAAAGAGCGGAGGTCTTGCAGGCATACCACCATTCCATTCACTTTAACAGAACCACTGAAAATTGTCGAGTATAAATGGTCGTCAATCTACAAGGTGCCCTTTGAAATGAACGCAGTGGCTGTGCACATGCATGAGCTTCACTCCTTAAGGATCTGGGGGAGGAGGGGTGGGGGCTGGTTATTCCTTATCCTGTGAATACAGCATAACATCTTAACCTGGAACAACGCCTTTGATTGACATTTTTTGCATACAAAGGTTTTGAGGGGTTTTTCTTAATATGTCTATGAATTCATATTTCTATAGGTTGTTCACCAAAAAGTGTCCCCTAGACTACGTGATGATAAATCTAAGTGGTGACAATTTCAAGAAAAGGAGTACACGCACCTGCTACACCAGCCCACTGTCCAAAGGCCACAACTCGCATCCCCCTATGATCCATCATTTTTTCATAATCAATGAGTCGTATTTCCTTTGAGAAAACAAAAAAAAAAATCAAAATAGAAAAACTGGAACAGAAACTAATAGCAAGTAATTTGTTTCTTAGAGGCTACAGACACATTATCACAGAAAAAAAAATATATTATTTGCTTCCCAAGTACAAAATGAAGCAACCTTCTTCATTAGAAATTTTCTGTCTGCAAATACTAGCTAACTATCCTGCTGAATCTAACATAGATCCAACAGAGGACTGCTACTGGCTGTCAACAGGAGAGGAGGGGAAGAGGTTCTATAAATCAGATCAAGGAGTGTAGAAGGAGGAAAGCATCCAAGTCTGCAGAGAGAGCAGATTACATAGTGTTTCCGCAAAAATAAGGCACCCCCTGAAAATAAGACCCCCCCTGTCCCAAATATAAGGCACCCCCCAATAGTAAGGCATTGTAAAGTGTGCAGGCAAGTCAAGAGGCCTGTCCCCTGCTGCCATCCCCGTTGTCTCCCACCTCCAGATGTATAGGTAGATCTGCAGACAGTCTGCTGTTGTCCTGTCCCTGCTGTGGTGTACGAGTGTGCTGTTGTGAGCTCCCCTTGCTGGCTGGAAAAGTACATACTGTACGTTCTGCTCCTGCTGTACATGTCTGCTGTGATGAGCTCCCCCTGGTGGCCGGAAGCTGTAATACCATCCCTGCTTACAAGTGGTACAGGAACTTCTGTCTGCAGACAGGTACGTTACTTTACAGCCCTTATTTTTTTATGGCTCTGTGTGTGAGTCAGGCAACCTGTGTGTGATTCTTAAGGCTGGGTTCTCACAGAGCGTATTTCCAGCGGAAATCTCGCAGTTTGGCCACAGCGATAAACAGCTATATTTCTGCCGGGAAAGCGCTGCTTCAAAACCCACGGCACTCAGCTGCTTGTTTTGAAGCGACCTGGCTGCATGCTTTTCCGTTTCTGTGGCCGGTGAATCCGCACCACAACACCGGCTTCTCCCAGCTTTGCCGTGACAGATTTGCTGTCCCATGTGGACGAGATTTCTGAGAAATTCCGTCCACAAAGCTGGCCAATTGAGGGATTAGCGGCCACAGACGGATTTGCCGCGGCGAAATAAGACACCCCCTGAAAATAAGACGTAGCGCATATTTGGGAGCAAAAATTAATATAAGACGCGTCTTATTTTCGGGGAAACAGGGTAGGTAGTAGATAGGGAGGAGGAATCATATGGGCTGTGTATAAGAGAAGAAAACCCACAGGAGACTGCAGGGGAAAGTCGCACATTCGTTCATACCAGTGCCTATCAGCAGATAGGAAAAGAGATTTCTCATGAGCTGTAGAAGAAAAACTAAGGCCTCAGTCACACGGGCATTTTGAGGCACGAATTTTTGAATGCATAACTGATCACCTAAGCGGGCGTCACGGTGGAAAAAAATGTGACTAGCAGCATTTATCCACTCAAAAGGCCTCGGTCACACGGGCGTTTTAACACTCAAATAGAGCACTGTCCGCTATTCCGCACTGCGGCTGTGACAGCTGCTGTCACAGCTGTGGCAGAGGAGCGTGATGTTCTCCCATTGAATTCAATGGAGCCGGCAATACAGCCGGCTCCATTAAAAGTAATAGGCTGCCAGCAAGCACTGCGGTGATTTTAGGGGAAAGGGCTTCAAATACAAGCCCTTCTCTGAAAATCAATCCAAAAATGTGTTTAAAAAAAATTTAAAAATTTATACTCACCTCTCTGCAGCTGCCGGGGCTCAGCAGCCAGCTCTTCTCCTGCACTGCTCTGAGAAGTATTCAGCAGGCGAGGATTTTAAATCCCCACCTGAATGGGCTGCCTCTGATTGGTTGAGCACTGTGACCAATCAGAGGCAGCTCTCAGCAATTTAATGACAGCTGAGAGCTGCCTCTGATTGGTCCTCGCACTCAGCCAATCAGAGGCAGCACTCACCCATTCATGAATGAGCGTTCGCATCCAGGGGTTTCACATACATAGAACACTGGTTTGCTGCAGTTACATGCATTCTGCGAACTGGTGTCCTACTATTTTCGCCGCAGGCGTTTTTCCGCATGTCAAATTTGCACGTGACTGCAGCCATTGAAAAGCATTGGTTCTCTCTAAAGCGAATTTTTTGAGACGCGGAAAAAAGCATGTAAAAACGCCCGTGTGACTGAGCCCATAAGCATTATAGGAATGAAGCTGTGCTGATACATGAGAGCTAGTGAAGGAAGAAGCATCCTGGACACACTTACGTCCAGCATTTACTATTGGGAAGGACACAACCACATGAGTAAAGTCAAACTACAAGCAGAATGCAAATGCATAAAACAAGTCTGAAAATGAATGAAGGAATGGAAATTACAGATTGACACTCAGTACAATTTTAATACAAGGTAACAGCAAAATGTAAAATGTTTTTTTCTTCATGTCAAAGCGTATGTATCCATAGCTTCTAAAGGAAAGCCTGGCAACTTTCCTGACATAGTAACATAGTATATAAGGCCGAAAAGACATCCAACCATCCGTTTTAGTTCAGCCTATTACCTCCAAATGTTGATCCAGAGGACGGCAAAAAAACAATGCACAATGAGGTAGTAGGCTCTAGGCTAGGGGCACATTTAACATATTTTCCACAGCAGAAACTCAGAGTTGGTAAAGAAACAAAAAAGTGTAACCAAAGCAAAGGAAAAAACTTGGTTTATGCCCAATCAGTTTCCTGGGGGAAGACAGCTGCATTCTATGAAATTGTCTTTACCTGAGGGTGAAGTCACACGAACGTATATCGGCTCGGCGTGAAAACCGAGCCGATATACGTTCGTGTGACTTCACCCTGAGACTTGGATAGCACATCAGATTCACACAAATTACTAGTTGGCCAAACTGATACTAATCAAATAATAATGATTAAATGTGAACAAGGTGTGCTGTAGTTAGGGTTTAATTTTTGTAAGATCAGGCTTTTGAACTGGAAAAAATAAAAACAAACAACCAACCAGTAAAATGCTAGTCGGTCTTCCAGAAAAAAAAAAATCAGGTCCAATGGAAACTAGTTTGCAAATTTGGAGTCAGTTCGCCTCATTAATCCATTAAGGACCAAGCATGGTAACTATACGGCGCTTAATCCTGGGCTTACAGCCCTGCTGATAGTAAAATTACAGCAGCGCTGTAAGCCTCCTGCTGCTGTAATCAATCAGAGGCAGGACGGCTTATAGGCTGTTAGTGACAGCTGATAACCCAGAGGAGAAGGCAGGAGGGGTTTTTAACCATTTCTGCCTTTTCCCTCCCCGAGTACGCAGCGCTCAATGAGCACTGGGTACTAGAAAGTGAAAGTGGAAGGGTTTCTTTCACTATGGGAGCCGGGGGGAGGGGGGAGCGGGGAGGTCATGTGACTGCCGGAAAGGGTAAGGGTGAGGAAGGGGGTGAAGAAGAAGAAGGAAAAAAAAAAGGACAACACAAAAATTAACAAAGAGCAACTCAAACCTCTTCAAGTCCATGGACCTTTGCACCCCCCCATTACAAAAGTGAACATAAGCTTGAATAACATAACGAATATCAGAAGGGATAATGCAGAAAATCGTAAGTTATGTAAATATATATCACATACATACACACGAACATTTCTTTTAATACAAGCACAAAATATGCGTTAATACTTACTTGTTTCAAAATTTCATCCAGCAATGACATATTTGCTTCTTGGGCCTTTATAGTATGAGAAAAAAAAGCATAGGTCTTTTTGGGGATGAGTTTTTCTTCTGGTGGTCTTTTCACGCCAACAATTAGTGATGCCTGCGAGATATCTTCCTGAAGAGCTCCACCAGCTTTAATATAGTCCTTAAAAAGAAAAATAAGTAAAAATACTCAGAAAATGTATTCTAGATGGTGGAGACACTGGCACAAAGCATTTTTATGTGGGGAAGTATTTTGGTACCACATACTTGGGAGTAATTTAAGATTCTCAAGGCTTCAAAAAGAGCTACAAACATGCATGAGAGCCGATTGTAAAGTAACGAGACTGATACAGGTTTTTCCAAGTGGTAGATCTGGCAACACCATCCAGGTATTTGTGAATGTCAAGCATCAACATGTCTAAACCTGCAGTTGGACAGCCATACTCTTCAGCATTCTGCCACAGTCGGTGAAAGCACTTTATAGGTGTCATCAAGGCGGATGAAGTAGTTATTTCTCTAAAAGTACAGTATTTCACCATTACATGCTTGTCCTAACATTTTGCGAGTTTCATTAGTGCCCTTCCCAAGCTTAACACAAAATTCATACACCCCTTCTATTCTCACAATGAAGTCAGAAGCGAACTCAATAAGGTCAGAGTTCGCTTCTGACTTCATTGAACAGATGGATTGGCCGCGCAGGTCGTGAAGATAGTGAACTTCTTCCTTGTCCTCCATGTTTTCTTGACCTTACATCTGGTGATTTTTTATCTGGCCGCGTGTTAATGATAGAGTCTACATGCCACCCTTACCACCCACCATGTATGATTTGCGAGTATGTATCACACAAGCCATTGCATCCTCATCATCACCTCGGCCATCAGTGAATCGGGATACTCTACGTGTATAGCAGGAACCTGACTACAGACTCGATGTGTGTCAAGTGGCAAAGGGGGCTCAGCTTCAGTACCTCTGATGTGGGAAACCTTTTTGATGCTGTGCAAGAAAACATTTTATGTCTTTATTTCCATTGACATCAAATTCATGTATCCGAGTGTCATTAATTGTGTGTCAGGGTTTCAAATCAGCAAGATAATTTGTAATAACGCTGCATTTTAAAAGTATATTTTTTTTGCAAGTTGGAATATGAAAAAAACTTGAAAGTTGAATGCTTCACAAGCAGTATTTGGCTTTAGCATCTGTAAGCCAAAACTAGGAAGGTCTCCAAAAGCAGAACATGCAAATCTTTCCCTTATACCTTTTCTCTGTAGATTCTGTTCTAGGCTTTGGTTGCCACATGCTGAAGCAAAATACTAATGTGTGAAAGGGACCTAAAAAGGAGTGCTCACAGACTTCCAGAACTGCTGGACTTGGTTAACTGAAAGAAAACATGGTAACAAGAGATCTGTCAACTGAACCAATTGGACGGATTATAAATATCAAGATGGAAATACAAAATGGAGTGTGGCAAAAGATGCCAGTCACTGCAAAAAAAGTTATGCACAAGTATTAATCAAAATATGAAAGTTATAAAAGGAAAGCAAGAAGGACATCAAAGGGTCTGGAAAGAAGTCTCAAAGTAATAAGCCTTGAGAATAGAAAACGTACAAGAAAAAAAAAAAAAAAAGAGTGGAAACAGGAGTCAGTATAAGGGCTCATTCACATGACCGTATCTGTAAAATGCTGCGTTTTACCGGTCTGTGTGAGGCGGCAGAGGCCACATATGGCAGCGAGTGCACAGACAAGCACAGTGTGACTTTTTAAAAAATCCCCCGCTCTGTTTCATAGTGGGGTTCCGTATGAATCTCCGCCCATATGCAATGTACTGCATATGGACAGCGTTACATATGCTGCCCATACAAAAGTATAGGGCTCACGCTGCATGGTATGCGGAGAAATAGAGCATGCTGCGATCCATTTCTCATGTGTCACGACACGCAGGGTTTACATGCTAGGTCATTGTGGCTGTAATACGTGCTGAAATCATGGTCATGTGAATGAGCCCTTAAGCTGAATTAAATGGGATTCACATGTTAAAGCCAAACAAAAACCAACAGAAAGGGGAAAAAAAGGCACAGGGTGTTAAAGAGAAGCAATTACAGTGTGGATGATGGGATGAAAGTGAGCATGCGCTCACATGGGCAAATTTTTAACATGCAATATCTGACCAATTGCTTTCAACATGTTCATTCACATGAGTGATTTATATCTCAGACAGATGGTCTACGATGGAGGAAAAAAACTAATAAAAATCGCTGCTTGTCCTATTGTAGGGCGATTCGGTTTCAAAAATCGCCCATTACATCTGCACTGGCAAAGAAGTCTAGAGGACTGCATATAGACAACTATTACATTTCCACACTCATTTACGATACGTGCTTGTATGTTAGGGAAAGCCCCGGGGGAGATGGCAGTCATTACTTAACCATCAATGCACCAATGTACAAAGGAACTGCTCTTATTCCATTGATAGAAAAGAGGCTTAGCAATGATAGTTTCTTTTTGGGAATTTTTCACCGATATAGCTGTACGAGAGCTTGTATTTTGCTGTAGAGTAGTATGTTAACAGCAGCATTTAATGTACCATATAAAATGTATTGAGGTGAAAAACCCATAATTCTATTACAGTCCATCACAGTCTCTTGGGTTTTGATTTAATGGCAACCATATGGGAAAAATTACGCAATATTTTGACATTCAGGACTTTTACAGACATTGTAATATAAATAAGTTTTATTTTTTAAATGACAAATGGACAAGGATGGGGTGAATTTTAATAAACTTAACTTCTTTGCTCTACTGGTGTAGTTCAATATGAGAACACTTGTAGAATGCACTGTAATACTTCTGTACTGCAGTGTATTGTGCATTTTCAGCGCTAAATCATTGAATTCTCTGCCACTGAAAGTCAATGACCACCATATGGCAAACTAAATACAGCCTCTTTGCTTCTACATATACTTACCTGAGTGCCCCAAGGATATACATTATGTGCAAAATGCTGGTGTAAAGTCAGTCAGCCAAGAGGTAACAAGGCGGAGAGAATTGTTAAAAAACAAGTCAAGCAAGAGGAGCCAAGTCTACCACAAAGCGTGCATAACTGTGATAAATTTATTGCATTTTTTTGCCTGCCTGGTCTAGCTTTATGCTCTCTACTGTATATTTCAGACATTAGTAAATCTGACCCATTCATCTTAAGAAAAAGCTAAAAGTTTTACTCCTTTCTAGTTTCATGTGAAATAAAAGAAATGTCTGTATGCTTCTCTTTTTATGTTTTCCAAGGTATGGCAATGAATGAAAAACATGGACATATTCTTCTCTATTAGTTTTTGTACTAGTAAGAAAGAAAATGCATCTTTCAGGAAAGACAAGTTGTCCTTGAATCACGGGAACAAAAACATGTTCATTCTAAAATGTTACATATATTGAATAATGCCGCCTAGCAAACACAATAAATGCTCAAATAGTTGACCCCCGCAACAAAAGTAAAAGTTGAAGAAATGCTGTTACATTTATGACAGATGAATGACTGAGCCCGCTCCATTTTTTTTGTTGATGCCTTTATGAATTGACATGATAAAACCCTTAAAAGCTCAAATGTGTTAATACGGATCAGTGGTCACACTACAAAACCAACAGCGTACATTTCTTGAGTACTATTCAGGTGCTGTTATGCACTTCTTTCCTTTATGTAGCATCCGCTGTCCTTTCAATGAAGACCATCCTTAAATGTTCATAAAGTACTCAAAGTAATCGTGTTTTTTTACGTGAACTAGGACATTTCTAAGAAGCCATTCTGTTATGAGCAGCTCACCCCTAGCCATCCAAGAAAGGGGAACGCAGCTCAAACTGGCTGCTAAACATTGCGAGAGATGCTGTTACATTACAGCGTACAGTCAAGACAAGATTCACACTGCAACTCTCAATTACACATCAGGAAGAAGATGTCTATACTAGTCAAGAACTTCTTAATCCTACATAATTACATAGATTCAACTTTTCTCAAATTGCTCTCCAACCCATGATTGAGCTTCCATGACAAACTTTCATTCTCGCTTGGGCTAAAGAAGGATGCATTCATAAGGCAGATCGCTCTTGACATGTCTCCAACACAGATGGGTTGCCCATTATCCAAAAATTCCTGGGCAATCCTTAACTTTGCAATCAGTCGATGAATATTGCATACATACCGTATCAAGTATACACTTTACAAGTCTCCGATAAACGAAAGCAAGAGGAAATGCATTGGACAGGAATGGCGACGTACAAGACTACATTCATACTAGCGTTTATTCGACTGGTCCAGGTCTATTAAAAATGGAAGTCAGAAACCGGAAGCGAGATGAATAGCATCTGTAAACTTTCTACTTACATCTTTTTTTTAATATCTAAGCAATGGTGGTGTGTGTACTTCAATGAAAATGGCTCAGTGGTTAGCACGCTTGGTTCACAATGTTGGGGTACTAGGTTTACATTTCATTAAGGACAACATCAACTTTGAAAAACTCCACACAGACATCACCCTTGGTCAGATTTGTACCTACAACTCCAGCACTGCAAGGCAGCAGTGCTCATGACTAAGCCACCATGCTTGTTCTTTCATTGCTAGAGAAATAGAAAAAGAAGAATAGACACAAAGAGAACATAGACATCAGCCTTGGTCAGATTTCAATTCCAGCACTGCAAGCAGTAGTTCTTCTCAAGCATATTAGCTCCGTCATTAGAACACACACAATGAAAACATACAATCTACTTGCAGATGTTGTCTACAGTCAGACATGAACCTAGAACCCCAGTGTCATAACGTAGCAGTGCTAGCCACTCAGCCATCATGTTTTTTTCTCCTCCTGCTTCTTCTTCTCTGGAATAAGAGAAGAACGAAAAGTGTCTTATCCTCCTCCTTTACTTTCTCCTCTGGAGGAGGAGAAGGAAGGAGAATAAGAAGGAAAAAAAACATGGTAGCTTAATCATTACCACTGTTGCCTTGCTGCATAAAGGTCCTAATTTCAAATTTGATCAAAGACAACATCTGCATGTGGGTTCAAATCTGACCAAGAGTGATGGCTGAATGGAGTTTTTTTTCCTTTAAAGCTGATGTTACCCTTGATGAGATTCGAACCTAGCACCTCAGCATTGCAAGGCAACAGTGCTAACCACTGAGCCACATTAACTGAAAAGGCACCACTGAAAAAAGAAATTGTCTACAAGTTCCACTCGCCTCCCATTGAGTACAATGCAATAGTTTTTTCTTTTTTTAATGATCCCTATATATTCTGTTTCTGAAACTGGAATTAAAAGCGCAACAGTCTGCTCTTTTGATCCAGAGTAAAAATAAAAGAATAGAGATGGTTACATGATACAGTTTTGAAAGCTTATAACACTATGATCAGATTCTCAAATTTTTCCATCCATGTATGAATTATCTACTGCAGTAGCATATCCATTATGCACATACTGATATCTATACATTTGAATATGAATTAAACCTCACTAGAAGCTAGTAGATACATTTATGTATCATGCGCTTCGTGCTCTTTAGTAGTATTTATGAGACTGTTTGCATATAGTGTGCTAATGAATTGTATCCATCAAGCCATCCCTTTGATTTATCTATGCACCCGCCCTTTATGCATTGTTCCAGTAGGTATGAGCTGGTTTTCAGTATAATGCATGTATGAATTTTATCCAGAAACTCATTTTCTGAATTATTCTTATATGCACTTTATTAATACTCAGTGATCTTGTTGTAGGCTCATTTGCTTGTAATTTTTATTTTCGGTATATCAGCGTATGCGCTTGGGTATGAAAGATTGTGTGTACTTAATGTTCATAAATGGCACTGTGAGGTGAAGGACTTTTATCAATTTCAAAGGGGTTGTCCCGCCGTGGCAGATGCATGTCTGCACTTCTGTAGGGCCATTACATTGTACTTTGTAATAAACGGTGTGCTTTGTAAATGAGCCATACAGAAGATTGATACTTACCTACAGTAGTGCAAACACCCCCCCCCCCCCCCCCCGTGTTGACAATCCTGTCGTCCCTGGTTCCAAAAAAATCCTCGCTTCATTCATTTTTAGAGATGAGTGAGCACCAAAATGCTCGGGTGCTCGTTACTCAGGACGAAAATCTCGTGATGCTCGAGGGTTCGTTTCGAATAACGAACCCCATTGAAGTCAATAGGCGACCCAAGCATTTTTGTATATCGCCGATGCTCGCTAAGGTTTCCATTTGTGAAAATCTGGGCAATTCAAGAAAGTGATGGGAACGACACAGCAACGGATAGGGCAGGCGAGGGGCTACATGTTGGGCTGCATCTCAAGTTCCCAGGTCCCACTATTAAGCCACAATAGCGGCAAGAGTGCCCCCCCCCCCTCCCAACAATTTTTACTTCTGAAAAGCCCTCATTAGCAATGCATACCTTAGCTAAGCACCACACTACCTCCAACAAAGCACAATCACTGCCTGCATGACACTCCGCTGCCACTTCTCCTGGGTTACATGCTGCCAAACCCCCCCCCCCCACGACCCAGTGTCCACAGCGCACACCAAACTGTCCCTGCCCAGCCTTCAGCTGCCCTCATGCCACACCACCCTCATGTCTATTTATAAGTGCGTCTGCCATGAGGAGGAACCGCAGGCACACACTGCAGAGGGTTGGCACGGCTAGGCAGCGACCCTCTTTAAAAGGGGCGGGGCGACAGCCCACAATGCTGTACAGAAGCAATGAGAAATCCAATCCTGTGCCACCTCCATCAGGAGCTGCACACGTGGGCATAGCAATGGGGAACCTATGTGCCACACACTATTCATTCTGTCAAGGTGTCTGCATGCCCCAGTCAGACCGCGTTTTTTTATAAATAGTCAAAGGCAGGTACAACTCCGCAATGGGAATTCTGTGGACACACAGCATGGGTGGCTCCCTGGAACCCACCGGCGGTACATAAATATATCCCATTGCAGTGCTGAGCACAACTGATGTAACGTCAGATAAAATACAGGTGGGCTTCGGCCCACACTGCATGCCCCAGTCAGACTGGGCTTCTTTAGAAGTGGACACATGCAGTTACAACTCCGTGTGGACCGACAGCATGGGTGGGTGCCAGGAAGCCACCGGCGGTACATAAATATATCCCATTGCATTGCCCTGCACAGTTGAGGTAACGTCAGATAAAATACTGGTGGGCTTCGGCCCACACTGCATACCCCAGTCAGACCGGGGTTTTTAATACATAGACACAGGCACGTACAACTCCCTAATGTGAGGTCCGTATGGACCGACAGCATGGGTGGCTCCCTGGAACCCACTGGCGGTACAAAAATAT
Organism: Eleutherodactylus coqui; assembly: GCF_035609145.1. Classification (NCBI taxonomy): domain Eukaryota; kingdom Metazoa; phylum Chordata; class Amphibia; order Anura; family Eleutherodactylidae; genus Eleutherodactylus; species Eleutherodactylus coqui. The sequence continues at coordinate 159,271,180 of NC_089838.1, forward strand.
ATCCCATTGCAGTGCCCTGGACAGCAGAGCTAACGTCTGATTAAATACAGGTGGGCTTCGGCCCAAACTGCATGCCCCAGTCAGGCTCGAGTTTTTTATAAGTATACACAGGCACGTGCATCTCCCTAATGGGAAGTCCATGTGGACCGACAGCATGGGTGGGTCCCAGGAAGCCACCGGCGGTACATAAATATATCCCATTGCAGTGCCCAGCACAGCTGATGTAACATCAGCTTTAATGCAGGTGGCCAAAAAATTAATTGGATTACACTGTAGGCGAAGGCCCAAAAAAATTGGTGTACCAACAGTACTAATGTACCTCAGAAAAATTGCCCATGCCCAACCAAGAGGGCAGGTGAAACCCATTAATCGCTTTGGTTAATGTGGCTTAATTTGTAACTAGGCCTGGAGGGAGCCCAGTTAAAATAAAAATTGGTTCAGGTGCAAGTTTCAACGCTTTAATGAGGATTGAAACGTATAAACATTGTTTACAAAAGTCATATGACTGAGCCTTGTGGGCCTAAGAAAAATTGCCCGTTCGGCGTGATCACGTGAGGTTTCAGGAGGAGGAGCAGGAGGAGGATGAATAGAATACACAGATTGATGAAGCTAAAAGGTCCCCGTTTTTGATGGTGATAGAGAACGATGCTTCCATCCGCGGGTGCAGCCTACGTATTGTTTAGGTATCGCTGCTGTCCGCTGGTGGAGAAGAGAAGTCTGGGGAAATCCAGGCTTTGTTCATCTTGATGAGTGTAAGCCTGTCGGCACTGTCGGTTGACAGGCGGGTACGCTTATCCGTGATGATTCCCCCAGCCGCACTAAACACCCTCTCTGACAAGACGCTAGCCGCAGGACAAGCAAGCACCTCCAGGGCATACAGCGCGAGTTCAGGCCACGTGTCCAGCTTCGACACCCAGTAGTTGTAGGGGGCAGAGGCGTCACGGAGGATGGTCGTGCGATCGGCTACGTACTCCCTCACCATCCTTTTACAGTGCTCCCGCCGACTCAGCCTTGACTGGGGAGCGGTGACACAGTCTTGCTGGGGAGCCAGAAAGCTGTCAAAGGCCTTAGAGAGTGTTCCCCTGCCTGTGCTGTACATGCTGCCTGATCTCCGCGCCTCCCCTGCTACCTGGCCCTCGGAACTGCGCCTTCGGCCACTAGCGCTGTCGGATGGGAATTTTACCATCAGTTTGTCCGCCAGGGTCCTGTGGTATAGCATCACTCTCGAACCCCTTTCCTCTTCGGGTATGAGAGAGGAAAGGTTCTCCTTATACCGTGGGTCGAGCAGTTTGTACACCCAGTAATCCGTAGTGGCCAGAATGCGTGTAACGCGAGGGTCACGAGAAAGGCATCCTAACATGAAGTCAGCCATGTGTGCCAGGGTACCTGTACGCAACACATGGCTGTCCTCACTAGGAAGATCACTTTCAGGATCCTCCTCCTCCTCCTCAGGCCATACACACTGAAAGGATGACAGGCAAGCAGCATGGGTACCCTCAGCAGTGGGCCAAGCTGTCTCTTCCCCCTCCTCCTCATCCTCCTCATGCTCCTCCTCCTCCTTCTCAACGCGCTGAGATATAGACATGAGGGTGCTCTGACTATCCAGCGACATGCTGTCTTCCCCCGCCTCCGTTTCCGAGCGCAAAGCGTCTGCCTTTATGCTTTGCAGGGAACTTCTCAAGAGGCATAGCAGAGGAATGGTGACGCTAATGATTGCAGCATCGCCGCTCACCATCTGGGTAGACTCCTCAAAGTTTCCAAGGACCTGGCAGATGTCTGCCAATCAGGCCCACTCTTCTGTAAAGAATTGAGGAGGCTGACTCCCACTGCGCCGCCCATGTTGGAGTTGGTATTCCACTATAGCTCTACGCTGCTCATAGAGCCTGGCCAACATGTGGAGCGTAGAGTTCCACCGTGTGGGCACGTCGCACAGCAGTCGGTGCACTGGCAGATTAAACCGATGTTGCAGGGTGCGCAGGGTGGCAGCGTCCGTGTGGGACTTGCAGAAATGTGCGCAGAGCCGGCGCACCTTTCCGAGCAGGTCTGACAAGCGTGGGTAGCTTTTCAGAAAGCGCTGAACCACCAAATTAAAGATGTGGGCCAGGCATGGCACGTGCGTGAGGCTGCCGAGCTGCAGAGCCGCCACCAGGTTACGGCCGTTGTCACACACGACCATGCCCGGTTGGAGGCTCAGCGGCGCAAGCCAGCGGTCGGTCTGCTCTGTCAGACCCTGCAGCAGTTCGTGGGCCTCTTCTCTCCTAAGCTGAGTAGTTTCAGCACGGCCTGCTGACGCTTGCCCACCGCTGTGCTGCCGTGCGACACCGACTGCTGGCGACATGCTGCTGCTGACACATCTTGATTGCGAGACAGAGGTTGCGTAGGAGGAGGAGGGTGGTTCAGTGGAGAAAGCATACACCGCCACAGATACCACCACCGAGCTGGGGCCCGCAATTCTGGGGGTGGGTAGGACGTGAGCGGTCCCAGGCTCTGACTCTGTCCCAGCCTACACTAAATTCACCCAATGTGCCGTCAGGGAGATATAGTGGCCCTGCCCGCCTGTGCTTGTCCACGTGTCCGTTGTTCAACGCGGTTACCTTGGCAGTAACCGCGTTGGTGAGGGCGCGTACAATGTTGCAGGAGACGTGGTCGTGCAGGGCTGGGACGGCACATCGGGAAAAATAGTGGCGACTGGGAACTGAGTAGCGCGGGGCCGCCGCCATCATACCTTTGAAAGCCTCCGTTTCCACAACCCTATACAGCAGCATCTCCAGGCTGATCAATTTGGCTATGTGCACGTTTAACGCTTGAGCGTGCGGGTGCGTGGCGGCGTACTTGCGCTTGCGCTCAAACACTTGCGCTAGCGACGGCGGAGGTGAGGGTGTGGGTGCAGGCCAGGAGACGGTACTGCCTGTGTCCTGAGAGGGGGGTTGGATCTCAGTGGCAGGTTGGGGCACAGGGGGAGAGGCAGCGGTGCAAACCGGAGGCGGTGAACGGCCTTCGTCCCACCTTGTGGGGTGCTTGGCCATCATATGTCTGCACATGCTGGTGGTGGTGGGTCCCCGGCTGATCTTGGCACGACAAAGGTTGCACACCACTGTTCGTCGGTCGTCTGCACTCTCAGTGAAAAACTGCCAGACCTTTGAGCACCTCGGCCTCTGCAGGGTGGCATGGCGCGAGGGGGCGCTTTGGGAAACAGTTGGTGGATTATTCGGTCTGGCCCTGCCTCTACCCCTGGCCACCACACTGCCTCTTCCAACCTGCCCTGCTGCTGCACTTGCCTCCCCCTCTGAAGACCTGTCCTCAGTAGGCGTAGCAAACCAGGTGGGGTCAGTCACCTCATCGTCCTGCTGCTCTTCCTCCGAATCCTCTGTGCGCTCCTCCCTCGGACTTACTCCAATTACTACTACCTGAGTGATAGACAACTGTGTCTCATCGTCATCGTCCTCCTCACCCACTGAAAGCTCTTGAGACAGTTGCCGGAAGTCCCCAGCCTCATCCCCCGGACCCCGGGAACTTTCCAAAGGTTGGGCATCGGTCACAACAAACTCCTCCAGTGGAAGAACAGTTCCTGGGAGTCTGCCTGCTCCTCAGAATGTGTCATTGTAATGGAGTGAGGAGGCTGGGAGGAAGGAGGAGCAACAGCCAGAGGATTCAGAGTTGCAGCAGTGGACGGCGCAGAACTCTGGGTGGTCGATAGATTGCTGGATGCACTTTCTGCCATCCACGACAGGACCTGCTCACACTGCTCATTTTCTAATAAAGGTCTACCGCGTGGACCCATTAATTGTGAGATGAATGTGGGGACGCCAGAAACTTGCCTCTCTCCTAATCCCGCAGCAGTCGACTGCGATACACCTGGATCAGGAGCTCGGCCTGTGCCCACACCCTGACTTGGGCCTCCGCGTCCTCACCCGCGTCCACGCCAACGTCCTCTAGGCCTACCCCTACCCCTCAGCATGGTGTATTACCAGTAGTGCAGAAACAGAACGCTGTAATTAAATGTGCCGCTTATTGGCCTGTGGTTGGAGGCTGACTTCGCTTACGGAACGCACAGCAGAGCCAGGAAAGAATTTTGCGCAAGCCTGCTGTAACACTTAGCTGGCTGCGTATTAATTAGGACTACTACCCCCAGCAGAGACGCAGTACACTCAGGACGGTCACAGGCAGCCCAAATAGAATGTTTTTTCCCAAATTTTTTTGGAAAAGCCCACTGCCTATATAGACAGTATACGTCTTTCACCTTTTTCACTGTCCCTGCCTCAGCACTACTGGCCCTATACTATGTAAAATTACTGCAGACTGAGGACGCAATGCTCTGCACGGCCGATATACAAAAAAAAAAAAAAAAGTGCAACACTGCAAAAAGCAGCCTCAACAGTACTGCACACGGTCAGATGTGGCCCTAAGAAGGACCGTTAGGAGTTATTTTAGGCTTCAAGAACCCCAACACTCTCCCTATAGCAACTCCAGCAAGACAGCACTTTCCCTGAACTATGTCAGAATGCATCTGTAGCGAGCCTTGGGAGGGGCCGATTTATATACTCAGGTGACACCTGATCTCGCCAGCCACTCACTGCAGGGGGGTGGTATAGGGCTTGAACGTCGCAGGGGGAAGTTGTAATGCCTTCCCTGTCTTTCTATTGGCCAGAAAAGCGCGCTAACGCCTCAGAGATGAAAGTGAAAGTAACTCGAACATCGCGTGGTGCTCGCCTCTCTCTAGTAACGAGCATCTTGAACACGCTAATACTCAAACGAGTATCAAGCTCGGACGAGTACGTTCGCTCATCTCTATTCATTTTTCCTCTTTTCGTCGGGCATGCACAGTAGCGCTCGTCGGGCCGTGGTTGCGATTGTCAGCTCGGGAATGCGCGGCAGATTCTTCACGCATGCGCAGTTTGCGCTGAAGCCGATTCAGACAGGAGCGTCCACTGGTCCTGAAGGATAAGTATCACTACTGGGGGCAGTATGGGGCTGAGGGGGTCCCCATCACTGCTGAGGCAGCTACTGGGGGTCCCCATCACTGCTGGAGCAATTATTGGGGGTCCCCATCTCTCCTGTGGCAATTATTGGGGGGAGTCACTATCACTGCTGGGGCAATTATTGGGGGGAGTCACGATCACTGCTGGGGCAATTATTGAGGGGAGTCACTATCACTGCTGGGGCAATTATTGGGAGGAGTCACTATCACTGCTGGGGCAATTATTTGGGGGAAGGTCACTATCACTGCTGGGGCAATTATTTGGGGGAAGGTCACTATCACTGCTGGGGCAATTATTTGGGGGAGGGTCACTTAGTGCTGGGGCAATTATTTGGGGGGGGCACTTTTTGTGCTGGGGCAATTGTGTGTGTGTGGGAGGGGGGGATGTCACTATTTGGCTTTGGGTCCGCACCCCAAACCGCACCAACAGAGTGACAGTCCCTTCTCCCCCCCCCCCCCCCCCGAGCGCGACAAGATATAGTGACAGCCCCCCTCCCCCGTGTGACAAATTACTGTACTTGTTTTTTTTGTTCTTCTGCATTGGGAGCACGCACACAGGGGGGAAAGACGTAGGGCAATGTTGGAAAACAGCACAACGGCGCCATCTTTGAAAGCTTCTTACAGCATCAGCTTACAAAGTAAGAAAAAGACATTAGAGCTGATATGTCTGACGTTTTGAACCCATGTATGCTGTGCTTTACAATGCTTAGTAAAAGGAAAGCATTACTATTATAAAGAAAAAAAGAAAAAAATAATTCACCCTGCATGGCCGGACAACCCCTTTAAGCGCAGTGCAATTTATTGACACAAAGGGTTTTTCAGAGTTATTGATTTTATATAGTTTTCAGCTCACCCTTCGCTAACACTTTAGAGTAATTTTTCAACACATAAATGCCATATTAGGTGAAGTGATTTGCACTTTGGCTATCATATAAAAGCACAAGTTGTTTGAAAGTTAGCAGTCGTTTAAAGGGAATGTGTCACCTACATCTTCTGGATATATTGTTCCTACCCATTTTCTGGTTGCAGATTTTTTTCTATCCAATTTTCTGTACATGACTATGGTGGCTGCCATCTTGCCTGAGCTGCTAACAGCATTTAAAGATCTGCTTTAAAACAAACACATGGACATAGGAACCTGTAACCAGGAGAAGATTGACATATGGCATAAAGTTCTAGCCATGTTCTGCGCTCTGTGCAGAGGTCACAGTGCAGGGAGGAGGAGGTGATGAGCTGCGACCATCACATACTGTCATTAGTGGATCCAGTGTTAACTGTCTCCAACTTTATAATAAAGGGGTTACCTTTCATTGTAATTCTACCTGTGAAAGTGAGATGACAGATCTTCACAGAAGGAGAAATATCAAGTTATAGCTAAGCTCAGGGCCAAGTGTAAAACATACAGTCACAAGAAAAACTAAGAATTCTATGGTATGAATAATAACACATGACAGATTACACCATGACAAAACTAAGCCAAAATGCAGAAGCAGTGTGTGAAAAATTAAGTACACCCCATGAATCAATGGCTTGTAGAACTACTTTTAGCGGGAAACCCTGAATCTATTAATTTTCTGACTGATTTTATCAGTCTCTCACATCATTGTAGAGATGTTTTGGCGGACTCTTCTTTACAACATTGCAATCAGGGCAAAAGGAAAAAAAAATAAATAAAAAAATAACACTTTTGCGCTCTGTCGAACTGTATCAATACATGTCAGGGTCTTACTTGTTAGGGGGTGCCTGGACTCCTGGCACCTCTCGCATCCAAAGAAGCTGAAAATCCAGTTGAAGAAGGCGCATTCCTGTAGATCAATTTATTATATTTAAAACAAATTAATAGTGCTGTGACGCGTTTCGGCTTATACCAAGCCTTTTTCAAGCATGAGAAACAATTTGCAAGCTGCCTCTATTTATAGTGAGCATACAAATGGGAAAAGAAAGGGGAGGGGGGACAATCTACTCTGTCACTCCCCTAACTGGGCGTGGTCTTCGATAATTAGTGTATTGAAATGCATATGAAACTCTTAAGATGTCTTATCCCTATAATATTGACGTCCTCTCGCTGGTATTGCATCACACATCAAATGATGCAGCAGCAGGTATAAGTTAATAAGTGGGACTGCACTGGACGGCGTCCGTGTGGTAGCGCGGCGCCGTTTAGTGACGTCCATGGGATCATATGATAACCCAGAGGAAGGGCGGAGTGTCACGACGCCACGGGGAGAGGGCGTTCCTAGTGACGTGAGTATAGGCACTGGGTATCCCTGGTTTCGGATAGAGGGCGTGGTAATGTAGAGTCAATAATGGGAATTCACTCCCAGTGACGTTAGTATGGTCACATGATACCGCGTAGAGCGTGGTCACGTCCAAAACATGAGGACGTGGCGTCACATGACCGCACGGCCGGGATCACGTGGGGAAAGAGGGAGGGGGGCATATGTTGACAGACCAGCGTTTTGTCATGTGATCATCTAATGGTAGCCCCGCTGGGACAAACACAAGAGGAGTTACCCAGATGCATAGTCACGTCTAAATTGGAAAACATAGCATCACATGACCGCGCGATCCAGGTCACACGGAAACGGGAAGGGGATTAGGAAACAAACTATGTTATATATTGTGACTGCACAATAGTTACATGCCCCCCCCCCCCTCTTTCCCCACGTGATCCCGGCCGTGCGGTCATGTGACGCCACGCCCTCATGTTTTGGACGTGACCACGCTCTACGCAGTATCATGTGACCATACTAACGTCACTGGGAGTGAATTCCCATTAGTGACGCTACATTACCACGCCCTCTATCCGAAACCAGGGATACCCAGTGCCTATACTCACGTCACTAGGAACGCCCTCTCCCCGTGGCGTCGTGACACTCCGCCCTTTCCCTGGGTTATCATATGATCCCATGGACGTCACTAAACGGCGCCGCGCTACCACGCGGACGCCGTCCAGTACAGTCCCACTTATTAACTTATACCTGCTGCTGCATCATACGATGTGTGATGCAATACCAGCGAGAGGACGTCAATATTATAGGGATAAGACATCTTAAGAGTTTCATATGCATTTCAATACACTAATTATCGAAAGACCACACCCACTTAGGGGAGTGACAGAGTAGATTGTTCCCCCCTCCCCTTTCTTTTCCCATTTGTATGCTCACTATAAATAGAGGCAGCTTGCAACTTATTTCTCATGCTTGAAAAAGGCTTGGTATAAGCCGAAACGCGTCACAGCACTATTAATTTGTTTTAAATATAATAAATTGATCTACAGGAATACGCCTTTCTCAACTGGATTTTCTGCTTCTTTGGATGCGAGAGGTGCCAGGAGTCCAGGCACCCCCTAACAAGTAAGACCCTGACATGTATTGATACAGTTTGACGGAGCGCAAAAGTGTGTTTTTTCCTTTTACCCTGATTGCATATTCTTTCCTCCTCAAACGCATTTGTTTGGAGTCGCCTTCTGCCGCTCTCCCTCTGGGATGTCCTAGGACCATTGATCCCTATTTTACCTAACCTTGCTATAAGAGGCTCACGTGGACCAACAAACTGACCGGTCCCTAGCCCGCAGGACCGGTTCAGTTGCGGTGAGTCTCTTTACACCAGTCGTCTTTCCACTGTTTTCCACAACCATCGGAGCGCCGCTTCTGACCCATATTGTTTTCTTTACAACATTGCTTAACTTCATTGAGGCTTGTGGGCATTTGTTTAGGCACAGCTTCCCTTAGGTCCTGCCACAGCATTTCAATTGGGTTGAGGTCTGGACTTTGACTGAGCCATTGCAACACCTTGATTCTTTTCTTTTTCAATTATTCTGATATAGATAAGGATTTATTAGGAAATTATAGCACCAGTGTTTCTGGTGGCGCAATGCACCACACAGCTGCGCTACATGGTACATCCATCCTGATTCCCACATATTACACAGACAGCTCTTAAATATCCATCCCGATTCCCGCGCATTACACACACACACACAAACACACACAGCTCTACTACATGCCACACACAGTTCTACCACATCCATCTTGATTCCCACACATTACACACACAGCTCTGCTACACTCTACATCCATCCTGATTTCCACACATTACAGACACACCGCTTTACTACAACCATCCTAACCCCACACATCACATATGACACACAAAGCTCTGTTACATCCCGATTCACAGCTCTGGTACATCCATTATCATCCCCTCACATCACACACAGCCTACTACATCCATCCTAACCCCACACAGCACATGACACACACAGCTCTGCTACATGGTACATCCATTCTTATCCCCACACATTACATGCACAGCTCTACTACATCCATCCTGATTCCCACACATTACAAACACAGCTCTACTACATCCATCCTAACCCCACACATCACACACACAGCATATAACACACACAGCTCTGCTACATCCTGATTCACAGGCACACAGTTCTGCTACATGGTAGATCTATCACGATCCCCACAAATTACAAACACAGCTCTACTACATCCATCTTTATTCCCACATATTACACACACAGCACATAACAAACACAGCTCTACTACATCCATTCTAACCCCACACACATCTCTGCTACATCCTGATTCACACACAGCTCTGCTACATGGTACATCCATTATGATCGCCACACATTACACACACAGCTCTGCTACATGCATCCCAATTCTCTCACACACAGCTCTGCTACATGCATCCCGATTCTCTCACACACAGCTCTGCTACATGCATCCCGATTCTCTCACACACAGCTCTGCTACATAAATCCCGATTCTCTCACACACAGCTCTGCTACATGAATCCCGATTCTCTCACACACAGCTCTGCTAAATGAATCCCGATTCTCTCACACACAGCTCTGCTACATGAATCCCGATTCTCTCATACACAGCTCTGCTACATGAATCCCGATTCTCTCACACACAGCTCTGCTACATGAATCCCGATTCTCTCACACACAGCTCTGCTACATGAATCCCAATTCTCTCACACACAGCTCTGCTACATGAATCCCGATTCTCTCACACACAGCTCTGCTACATCCATCCTGATTCTCACACAGAGCTCTGCTACCTCCATCCTGATTCTCACACAGAGCTCTGCTACCTCCATCCCGATTCTCTCTAACACACACACACAGCTCTGCTACATCCATCCCGATTCTCACACACACAGCTCTGCTACATCCATCCCGATTCTCACACACACAGCTCTGCTACATCCATCCCGATTCTCACACACACAGCTCTGCTACATCCATCCCGATTCTCACACACACAGCTCTGCTACATCCATCCCGATTCTCACACACACAGCTCTGCTACATCCATCCCGATTCTCACACACACAGCTCTGCTACATCCATCCCGATTCTCACACACACAGCTCTGCTACATCCATCCCGATTCTCACACACACAGCTCTGCTACATGCATCCTGATTCTCACACACACAGCTCTGCTACATCCATCCCGATTCTCACACACACAGCTCTGCTACATGCATCCCGATTCTCACACACACAGCTCTGCTACATGCATCCCGATTCTCACACACACAGCTCTGCTACATGCATCCCGATTCTCACACACACAGCTCTGCTACATGCATCCCGATTCTCTCACACACAGCTCTGCTACATGCATCCCGATTCTCTCACACACAGCTCTGCTACATGAATCCCGATTCTCTCACACACAGCTCTGCTACATCCATCCTGATTCTCACACAGAGCTCTGCTACCTCCATCCTGATTCTCACACAGAGCTCTGCTACCTCCATCCCGATTCTCTCTAACACACACACACAGCTCTGCTACATCCATCCCGATTCTCACACACACAGCTCTGCTACATCCATCCCGATTCTCACACACACAGCTCTGCTACATCCATCCCGATTCTCACACACACAGCTCTGCTACATCCATCCCGATTCTCACACACACAGCTCTGCTACATCCATCCCGATTCTCACACACACAGCTCTGCTACATCCATCCCGATTCTCACACACACAGCTCTGCTACATCCATCCCGATTCTCACACACACAGCTCTGCTACATCCATCCCGATTCTCACACACACAGCTCTGCTACATCCATCCCGATTCTCACACACACAGCTCTGCTACATGCATCCCGATTCTCACACACACAGCTCTGCTACATCCATCCCGATTCTCACACACACAGCTCTGCTACATGCATCCCGATTCTCACACACACAGCTCTGCTACATGCATCCCGATTCTCACACACACAGCTCTGCTACATGCATCCCGATTCTCACACACACAGCTCTGCTACATGCATCCCGATTCTCTCACACACAGCTCTGCTACATGCATCCCGATTCTCTCACACACAGCTCTGCTACATCCATCCCGATTCTCTCACACACAGCTCTGCTACATCCATCCCGATTCTCTCACACACAGCTCTGCTACATCCATCCCGATTCTCTCACACACAGCTCTGCTACATCCATCCCGATTCTCACACACAGCTCTGCTACATCCATCCCGATTCGCTCACACACAGCTCTGCTACATCCATCCCGATTCTCTCACACACAGCTCTGCTACATGCATCCCGATTCTCTCACACACAGCTCTGCTACATCCATCCCGATTCTCTCACACACAGCTCTGCTACATCCATCCCGATTCTCTCACACACAGCTCTGCTACATCCATCCCGATTCTCTCACACACAGCTCTGCTACATCCATCCCGATTCTCTCACACACAGCTCTGCTACATCCATCCCGATTCTCTCACACACAGCTCTGCTACATCCATCCCGATTCTCTCACACACAGCTCTGCTACATCCATCCTGATTCTCACACACACACACAGCTCTGCTACATCCATCCTGATTCTCACACACACTGCTCTGCTACATCCAACCTGATTCTCTCTTACACAGCTCTGCTACATCCATCCCGATTCTCTTACACACAGCTCTGCTACATCCATCCCGATACACAACTCTTCTACATCCATCCAGATACACACACACACACACACAGCTCTGCTACATCCATCCCGATTCTCACACACACACAGCTGTGCTACATCCATCCCGATACACACACACACACACACCTCTGCTACATCCATCCCGATTCACACACACAGCTCTGCTACATCCATCCTGATTCTCTCACACACACACAGCTCTGCTACATCCATCCAGATACACACACAGCTCTGCTACATCCATCCCGATTCACACACACAGCTCTGCTACATCCATCCTGATTCACACACACACACACAGCTCTGCTACATCCATCCCAATTCTCACACACACACCTCTGCTACAACCATCCCGATTCTCTCTCACACACAAACACAGCTCTGCTACATCCATCCCGATTCACACACGACATACACAGCTATACTACATCCACATCCATCCTTATTTCCAAACATCACCAGACTGCTGGATACAGTAATGAGCCCCTGGTCATGTGATCCCTGGCTCCAGCCACACAGATGATCACATGACGGTGACATCATCACAGGTCCTGGTAATAGCTGCTGTTGGTTTATCCAGTCTACAGTACTTTCTACCAAACTGTACAATGGCTCCTCCCACAACAGCGATGTCAGATGTCCTTCAGTCTACAGGATCTCTGAGGTGATGGTAGGTTGGTGTATTCAATCAGGATTGACGAGTTGTGTCTGAGATAACAGCTTAGTAATATTCTCATTTTGTTATTTTTGTCCTCCCCTTTTCAAGAGCCCTAACAACTGTGGTGTTCTTCTGTTGGTCGGGCTCTGTGTTTTATATATGCTGTAGGACCTTCGATGACATCAACAGGGGGCAGAGTGATGACATCACCAGGGGTGGAGCATCAGAAGCACTCACATACTAACTGACAAATGGTCATTAGTAGTTTGGTTTTGCTGGTGTGTTTGGGATCATTGTCCTGTTGCATGACCCAGTTTCGGCCAAGCTTTAGCTTTTGAGTAAATGGCCTCACATTAGACTCTAGAATACTTTGGCATACAGAGGAGCAAATCAAGCCTGAATGATCACCCTTCCACCACTGTGCTTGATAGTTGGTATGAGGCGTTTGCGCCAAAATGTTGTGTTTGGTTTTCGCCAAACGTAGCGCTGGACATTATGGCCAAACATCTTCACTTTGGTCTTGTCTGTCCAAGGAGAATTGTTCCAGAAATCCTGAGGTTTGTTCAAATGCAATTTTGCAAACTTTAGCCATGCTGCCATGTTCTTTTTGCTTTCTTCTAGCAATTCTTCCAAAACAAGCCATAACTGTTCTTTCATAAACTTGAATACTTAATAAGCTGAGACCTTTAGAGTCTAAGATATAGCTTTTGTTTATTTTTTGCAATCTCTTTGGGTGTTGCACAACCTGACCTTGGGGTGAATTTGCTGAGATATCCCCTCCTGTGAAGATTGTCAGTGAACGTTTTTCAGTTGTGAATAATTTTTCTCACTGTAGAATGATGGACTTGTTTGGAAATGGTCGTATAACTCTTTTCAGATTGGGCAGCAACAATTAGCTTCTCTAAGATCATTGCTGAGGTCTTTTCTCCTTGGCATTGTGTTAACACACACTTAAATGCTCCAGACCAAAAAATTACCAAAACTGCTGCTTTTTAGAGGTGATCACACTTACTCAATTAATCCTATACATTTGATTGGCAGCACCTGGCTGCTACATTTTGGCCTAATTTCTGTTAAATAAATGACATTGTGTAAGGGTTCACTCACACAAACATATGGTCATTGCGTATTATGCGTGCAGTTTTTGCGCACGTAATACGCGGTACCATTCTCAAATAGATTTTACCTGGGTCTCACAGTGCGAGAAATGTGTGTACAAATAAAATCACAGCATGCACTTTCTTGGCGTGCAATAGTACACGTAAAACGCTCACATACACGCCAAAATAGTGTATAGGGGTTTATTGGCACACAGCAACTTACACTCGTCTGAGAGGCCAAATTTGTCATGTGTTGCTCTTCACCTGAGGGCTTATTTAGACGCACGCATATCGGCCGGGTATTCACGCGGGGGGAGGAGGCTGGACGAGCCGGGAGCAGTGCACTGAGCTCCCACCCCCTCTCCGCCTCTCGGCACTATTTGCAATGAGAGGAGCGGGGCGGGGCCGGAGCTAAGTCACAGGAGTTGGCTCCACCCCCATCCCGCCCCCCTCCCATTGCAAATAGTGCCGAGGGGTGGAGAGGAGGCAGAGAGGGGGTGGGAGCTCAGTGCACTGCTCCCGGCTATTCCAGCCTCCTTCCCCTGCAGAGAGGGACGCCGTATATCGGCTAGCGTGAATAAGCGTCCAATATACGGTCATCTGAATAAGCCCTGACATTGTCTTTACCTCATTTTAAGACCTTCCAAGGATCAGACTTTTTTTTTTAATGTCCTGAAATTTAAAACCATGGAATTCAAAGAGGGTGTACTTAGTTTTTCTCTATCCATAGCTATACCAATAAGGCCTCATGTCCACGGGGAAAATCAAATCTGCTCCGGATTTGTAACGCGGATTTGGGCCGCGGATGCAGTGCGGATGAGCTTAAAATAGTATTTTATTGCATGCGGATGACACGCGGATGCGTTTTTTTTCACGCGTGTATGCACGCGGATGGCATTTTTGCATCTGCGCGTGAAAAAAAATGCAAGGCCACTGAAAAAGAAGCCAAACTTGTAATCCGCATGCAGATTTCACGCACCCAAATAAATGGCATTTAACACCCGCAGCGGATTTCCCGCACCCCATAGAGATCAATGGGGCCATCCGGAGCGTGATCCGCACCTAAGGCCTCATGTCCACGGGGAAAATCAGATCCGCTGCAGATTCTCCATGGAGAATCTGCAGCGGGTCCCTCCTGCCCCGCGGACATGAGCGCCGAAAATAGCAATTTAAAAGAATTTACCTATCCGGCGCGGGCGACGAAGATCAGCTGTTCCTCACGGCCGGATCTTCATTTTCGGCCGGCGGATGAATTCCTGACGCCGGCGGCACGTCGCCGGCACGTCGTCGACGTGCCGCGCGCATGCGCCGGGCACATCCGCCGAGCCGAAGCAAGGGAGATGCGGCGGTGAGGAAGAGAAGAGCTTCGCGGTCCGCTGCGGGTGAGTAAATGCTTTAAATTCCTATTTTAGGTCTCCCGCGGATCCGGACGGCTTCCATAGGCTTCAATAGAAGCCCGCGGGAGCCGTCCCCGCGGGAGACCCGCATGAAAATGGAGCATGGTCCAGATTTTTTCATGCTCCATTTTTTTTTAAATCACTTTTATTGACGATCCGCGGGTATTTATGTACCCGCGGGTGGTCAATGCATCCCTATGGGGTGCGGATCCGCGCGCGGGAGATCCGCTGCGGATCCTAAATCCTATTTTCCCCGTGGACATGAGCCCTAAATGGAGCATGTCCATTTTTTTTCATGCTCCATGATTTTTCTAATTCACATTTATTGACCATCCGCGGGTATTTAGCTACCCGCGGGTGGTCAATGCATTCCTATGGGGCGCGGATCCGCGCGCGGGTGATCCGCTGCGGATTTTAATTATTATTTTCCCCGTGGACATGAGGCCTAAAGGTTTCACAACCTGGGGTTTCTTGAGCCCTGATCAGAGGTTTCACAGAACACAGCAACAACAAAACCTGTTACTTTTCGCAATAAGGGTGGCAAACTGATTTTAGTCTGCTTGAAGATGCTTTGCAAAGCATCTAGCATAATTATATATATATATAAATTATGCTAGATGCTTTGCAAAACATCTTCAAGCAGACTAAAATCAGTTTGCCACCCTTATTGTGAAAAGTAACAGGTACACACATATAAACACACACAGACACACACACACACAGACACACACACACACACAGACACACACACAGACATCTGATCCTAATTACAGCCTGGACCACAGTGCTTTCCCAGCCCCTACTGCAAGCTTCTTTGAGTTAGGAAACACACTGGGGTCCCCCTGGAAGAGAAACATGTTTTTCAGGGGGTTCCTCTCCAGTAATAACATTGGAAATGACCAATAAAACAACAGAATACATAAGAACGTGTCATGAAAGAATCTCCGAATCACTTCGATTGCAATGCAAAGTTAGTACCACATAAAGTGACACGTCAAATTTGAAAACTGGCACCGTCTCATTAAGGGTAAATCTGGCCGCAGAGCTAAAAAGTAAAGTTTTTTTAATGCATTAAGGACGAAGCCCAGTAAATTTACGGAACGTGGTCCTGGGCTTCAGGCCTCCTTCACACGGGCGACACGGCATTGCTGCAAGAAAAATCGCAGCGATATCACATCACTGCACCGTGCAATATCACTGTGTCTTCTCGTGGCAAAACTGTGAGTTTGTAGCATCACATGCGAGGTTTTTCAGGGAAAGGAGGGCTTGAAATATAAGCCTTACCCAAAAATAAGCTGTAACTGAAGAAAAAATATATATATATAAATACATCACCTCTCCCGCACTGTCTGGGGCGCCGCAGCAGCTTCTCCCCAGGTCCTAGCACTGATCATCATCTTCACCTTCTGGCCGGGGATTGAAAAATCCCCAGCTGCTGGAAGCGCTGGCTGTGATTGGCTGACACTTAGCCAATCACAGCCAGTGCTCGATGAATGGCTGTAATTGGTTCAATCATAGCCATTCATCGAGCACTGGCTGTGATTGGCTAAGCGTCAGCCAATCACAGCCAGCGCTCCCAGGAGCCGGGGATTTTTCAATCCCCGGCCAGAAGCTGAAGAAGAGAAGCAGTGTCGGGACCCGGGGAAAAGTTGCGGCAGTGAGCGCTTATAAGGTGATGTATGTCTTTTTTTTCTGCAGCTAGGGCTTAGATTATAGCTTTGACAGTAGGATTTCCTACTCTCAAAGTTGCATTGCACAGCATGAAAATCGGGTTTTCATGCGATGCAACAGGGAGGAAGTCTCTATAGGGAAACATGGGCTACAAAACCTCGCGTGTCGCAGGCATATCGCTGGACCCGTGAGGTTTGTGTCGGGTTGTTGCATGCTACAAAACATCGCATGTGTGAAGAAACCCATAGGATAGTATGAGCTTTTCATACATGGGATTTGTAGCATTGTAGCAACGCAACAAAATCACACAACTTTGTCACCCATGTGAAGGAGGCCTTAATCCCAGCTGATAGTACAAATACAGCGGGGGAATTAAACCCCTGCTTCTGCAATCAGTCAAAAGCAGGTCGGGCTGTCAGCTGTTAGTCACAGCTGATATCCTGAAGGAGGAGAGAGAAATGGTTTTGAATCCCTTCTGCCTTCGCCTTTCACTGGTACACAGCGCTCAATGAGTGTTATGTACTAAAGAGTGAAAGTGGAAGTGTTTCTTCTACTACGCGAGCCAGTGGTCACATAACTGCCAGGATAATCTGGCACAGCAAAGCTACAGGGTCCTATCAGACCCTGATCAGCTCTGCCAGTGACTATTGTCACTACTGTCACTACAGGGGAACGTTTTCGCTATAACTACGGCTCCTATGGATGCCTCAGCTACAGTGGAAAATTTTCAAAATTAAAAAAAAAAAAAAAAAAAAGACCGTGTGAATGTCCCCATCATAGGGGACATAGATAGTAAAAAAATAATTACATACATAAGTAAAACAAAATTACAGAATAAAACAATATATGCATAAAGAAAATAACCCAAAGCCGACACCAACAAAAACTGTTGCCGTATGCACCCTGTAATCCAAAACCATACATATTATATATCAAAATGTCCAAAAACAAAATGAGGAACTCTTTCCCATAGTTTAGTATATTTACTTTAAAATAATTTATAGTATAACTATAAATGTTTTAAAAAAAACATTTTGTAGCTTTTTATCCCCAAGAACACTAAAAAAAAAAGAAAAAATAGCCCTATATGACACCGAAAAAAATGCAGCTAAAATAATTTTGGTAGCTGAAGGAAAAATAATAGGGCAGTTAAACCTCCACATGGGTAAAATCCCTAAAAAGGGTCTAGTCCTTAACCCCTTAGTGAACAAGCCTGTTTGCGCCTTAGTGACTGAGCCAAATTTTTGACATGTGTCACTATAACATAGAATAACTCCGTAAAGGTTTTGCATATCCAAGTGATTCTGATATTGTTTTTTCGCCACATGTTGTACTTCATTTAGGTGGTAAAAATAGACCAATAGAATTAGCATATATTTATTAAAAGTGCTGAAATTGGAAACATTTTGAAAACAAAATTAGTTTTTCACATTTTCAACTGCAAACATACTGTACAAATTTTTGCTAAGATATATATTTCCATCTATTTACTTTAAAGTTTTTCAAATGTGCGTTCAAAATAGTTTTCTTTTTAACCATTTAGGAGACGTACAAATTTAACATTACTTATCAACATTTTGAGGAACACTGTTTTCCTGCACCAAGCCACGATTGGAAAGGCTCATAGGTGTCAGAAGGATAGATACCCCCAGAAATGACCCTATTTTAAAAACTACACCCCTTAATATATTCACTGGGGGATGTCAGGAGTATTTTTACCCTACAGGTTTTTTCAGGAGTTAAAGCAATTTAGAAGAGAAAAAAATAAAATGTTGTATTTTTGCAAATATGTCATTTTAAAGACATTTTCATGTGCACTATAGAAAAAAAATATGAGGATTTACACCCCCAAATAGATACTCCTGTTTGTCCTGTGTTCAGAAACATACCCATTGTGACCCTAATCTTATGTCCATTTGCACAACGGGGCCCAAACAGAAAGGAGTATTATACTTCCAACTATTTTTAACTTTTACGTGTTCGCTGTTATCCGTTGGATAACGGCGATCGCGTGACCAGGGACCGCTCACCTCAGTCACTGCTCCAGGCTCTCGGCTAGTAGCCAGGAGCAAGGAGATTTTACATTTCCCGGGCCCTACTTATGTCCACCATTTTGTCGACGGGCACATGCATTGAAGTTGGGGAAAGATCCCATCGGGGAACATCGCTGGAGGCCATAGGCAAGTAACTTCACCTCCCCTCACAGATTGGATCCATGACAGGTGAAATTTCATTTTTTTTTTACTTTTATGCGATTGTCGTTATCCATTGGATAGCGTCAATCACGTGACCAGGGACCACGTACGTGCCCCTTCACCCCTGTGAAATCTCCAGGCTTTTGGCTACGTTTGGAAGCCAGGAGCAGAGAGATTTTAAATTACTCGGGCAATCCGTGGCTTTTGCACATGCGTTCGCCATTTTGGCGACGGGGGCATGCGCAGAAGCCGGGATAAGGTCCGCAGATAAATCCGGGGGCCTTAGGTACGTAATTTCATCCTCCCTCACAGATATGATATGTGAGGGGAGATGAAACGTAACCTTTTTAAACTTTTTTTAACACACTTCTTTAAAAAAAATTTTTTTTTTAACTTTACATGATCACTGTTTTCCAGTAGATAAAAGAGATTACGTCACCAGGAACCGCATACAGCGATCCCCAGTGACATCTCTCTGCTCCTGGCTACACACGATAGCCAGGAGCAGAGGGATTTTGAATTTTCCGGGGTGCGAGCCCCTCTGTGAGTATTTTCACCTCCCCTCATGGATCCAATCAATGAGGGAAGTAGAAGCTATAACTTTATTTTACTTTGTTAAACTTTTCTGTGATTGCCTTTATCCATTGGATAGCGGCAATCACAGACCCAGGGACAGGTCACGGCGGTCCCCGGTGACATCTCCTGGTTCCCGGCTACCTCCAGTAGCTGGAAACCAGGAGATTTCAAATGTCCCACAACAATCTTTTCTTCTGCGCATGCGCCGTAACATTTCCTTTGGTGCGCATGTGCAGAAGACGCTGGAGGGTCCGTTCCGGACCAGATCAGCGGGGGACATCGCAGAGGATGGGGGTGAGTAGTTTTAGTTCCCCTCTTGGATGCGATCTGTGAGGGGAGCTGCAACTCTAACTTATTAAAATTTTTTGATTACTTTAATGTGATCGGTGCTATCCATTGGATAGCACCGATCGCATTGCCGGGGGAATGGGACTCCCCACGGCCAGGGATGACAGCTCCATGTTGTCGGCTACCTTCAGGAACCGACAGCATGGAGCTGTCACGTCCTCAGCCCACGTGGCTTTAATCCTGAAAGGATGCATGTTTTTCTATTCTCTAGGATTAAAGCCCACAAAGCCAGGATGTAAAAACACTATTGGGCCCTCACGAAGGGGTTAAGGTACAAAACAGCCTGGTCCTTAAGGGGTTAAAGAAACTGACAAAAGTGATGTTTATTTTCACAAGAGGACAACAAAAAATTAAAGAACTAGCTGTGGCTAGTTCTATTACTAAGAACATACCTTCTCATGGATAGCTCGTCTGTTGGATGGCTGCACCAGGACCTTGTAGCCAAGGTTTGTGAGCTCCTTCACATGCTTTGGAGCCAGAGGCGCTCTCCTCTCCCAGGCATTGAGGTCTTCCCTTCTTATAGCTAGTACAGCTTTATGGTGACGACGTACCAACTGGTTATATACTGCATTATATTTCTGGCACTTCAGGATGTGCCACATGTTGAGACCTAGTAAGTGTAAAACAGAATTTACAATATAAATGACAATAACTAAGCAAATGCAGAAGTTTTAGAGTAGCACAAAGTAAATCAAAAACAGAAATAGCCTTAAAACTGATTCTCTGGTTCACGGTACAAACGTCACCAAACTTGGAGAATGTTCATATACCCGCGCTTCATGTATATAGGATGGCCGCTAGATACTCAGCCTACCTGGTAATCTGCAACTGTCTGGTTTCCACACAGATAGCAATAGTTATATTAGCACCTTGTCCATCCTCTACTGTCCCCTGCAGGTCCCCTGTCCCAAGAGCAGTAGGAAGTGCCTCCGACCACCGGAGAGGTGTTGCCGCTCTCTCTTCGGGATGGAGGGTAAGTGGTTTTACTTAGTGGTAATACGTTAATGGACACAGCACAAGGGTGTCTGACTTCTGAGCGTCCATACTTCACAATGTAGTAATATTCCATTCACTTCTTCGCCGCGAGGTTGATGTGAGCTGCAGGTTAGCAGCTTGTGGTCCCCATTATTAGAAATGATGGCCTTTCTGCCAGGTTCTGGAGAGCTTACAGTCAACAAATAAAAATAAATCTCTGATAGGCGCAGGATCCACTTACTGGACTCCCACCCAGCAAGAGAATGAAGAGAAAACAATAATAATGTATTCACACCCAAGGAGGAATCAGCATGAATATTGATAGTAGAGTTGGACTCACCTAGTGTGGGGAACCCGTCAGGACGACAGATCTCCACACAGGAGGTCCAAGTTTGCTTTAAGGGGTGGTCAGTGACACCAATCTGCACCAAGTCACAGACAGGTAGGGAGACCAACATAGGAGGTACCCAGGAGTGGCCCGCCTCGGTGGAAAAGTGTAGATTTAAAAAAAAAAAAAAAGCTCCTGCTCCGGTAGGTGTACTGGACCAGGAATAGCCAATGATGTCATTGAATGGCTGTGATTGGCTGACGGCGTGTGTTAGTGAATCACACTATTAGCTTTCTGGAGGAGGGGATTTCAAGCCCTGCGTCCAGAAAGCAATGCTCTGCCGGGGACCAGGAGGGAGCGACAGCCTGCAGCAGCGCCGCAGAACGCCGGGGGAGGTGAGTACTGATTTTTTTTTGACAGGAGAAGAGAAATCTTCTAACTGATCGCACACTTGTTCACGCGATCGCGAATTTAACGCGCAATCATGCCGAATAAATCGTGTCCGCGTGTTAAATTCGCGATCGCGCTAAAAATGGCGATCGGAACGAATTTTCGCCACATTCGCTTTATAAGACGCAGGAACTTCCCCCTCCCCCCCCCCCCCCGCTTTGGAGGCGGAAAAAGTGCGTCTTATAAAGCGAAAAATATGGTATATCTCCAATGAGGCAGATGGATATCCTCAAATCTTTTATTCCATGCAGGGATGACATACACCAAAATACAGAATGGCAGGCAACGCGTTTCAGTGGGCTTCACAACTTACTCAAGCCCAGTAAGATAAGTCACAATGACAGGTTTAAATAAGTCATTTAGCCACTTACTTTCTTGAGAAAGGTGTGAAGCCCACTAAAACGCGTTACCTGCTATTCTGTATGTGATCTCTATGCCTGGATTAAGCAGTGATGCCAGGGGAATGGCACCTGACAGCTGCAGCCCGATTGCCTACAGTGGTCAGGTAGTTTCCTTTCTGAAGCAAAGACCGGCAGGACTGTAGGGCTGACAACAGGTAAGTACCGATACTTTTACGCATTTGGATTTATGTTTCAAAAAAATAGTTGAGCATCCTGACCCAGAGATGTCTACATAGTGCACGATTAGCACTTGCTTATCCCTGCTCCTATGTTACATGTCTCCTCTTCTCTCTAACATGGAAACTACATGCAAGCAGTCATACAAAGATAAGCATTTCTGTGTCCAGGTGGTTGAGGGACACAGAACTGCCTCTTCACAAGCAGCAGGTTGTGTCCACCTGATATGAAGACATTGATGGAATATCTTCAGGATTTGCCCAATGTCTAACAGGAAGAAGGGTGCAAGAGGGTAAATTTAAAAAAGGGTTTGGTACCGTGTTAGCCAGTGGAGTAAAGTGTGATTGTTCTCAGCAAGAGAAACCAAGTAATCTTGTAGATATGATAGCTTTTAATGGCTGACAAAAATACATGATGTTACAGCAAGCTTTCGGATGTTTCTGTTATCCACTCTTCATCGAGCTAAAATGAAACTGGTTTGGATGGCTCACAATTATAACACAAAAATGCAGGGGGGGGTACACCCCTCTTGATCTAAATAAATGTTCAAACACGGACGTTAGACCCCTAAAACTAACACCAATCTAAGCAAAGACATAGATACTTAATCAGTTCACTGAGCTGAGGAATGTGACAGTTTTATATCTCTTATCTTTACTTGAACTGCACATGGAAAGATTGTAATACTAGCTCTTCAGCAGCACCTATTGAGGTAAATGGCATATAAAAGGCCACAAATCCCTATTTATGAATGAGATCACAGAATCAAATACGTGAGTGCCCTCATATCAACCCATTGGTGGGTGCTGCAGTAGGAGGCCTATCTTAAATTTCTAAAAAAAATGAAGAACTCTGCACTCCAAAAAGCGATGCAAGCAGTTTCAGTTTTATTGAAAGGACAATCCAAGCAATGTGACATTTCAGTCTGTATGGACCTTTATCAAACATGAGGAGCAGAGCAGAAGATCATTGTGAGACACTGACGGGGGTTAATCCTTGATGGTCGCTATATTTCGCCGAGGTTCAGGTATTATACCCATTAGGTATGAAGGGAGTTAGTGTCTCACTACGTGAGACACGGGAAAAACCAGGGTGTGATGTGATCTCCAGCAAAGGTAGTTACTGGAGATGTTTTTGTAAAACTTGTTTGGGCCTGGTTTTTTGGAATGGATGGCAGGCTCGGTAGTGGGGCTGTTCATTCCACTCCCTCTACTTCAGGTCTTATTAGGGGGGAGGTAAGATCCTCAGGTGCAGACGCTGGGTAATTACTTAGTCCATAGGCCGCCTGCAGACGGCTGGGTCGGATCCCGCGCCGCTGCAGAGACCTGCGGCTCACTCGCTCCCGGCGTCTTCCATCTCTGCTATGCACCGGCTGCCTCTGCGAGACCCACACAGAAATAGGACATTCCGCAATTTGTTTTCCGCGTGTGTTTTCACGCGGACAAATCGTGGCTGTGTGCAGGCGGGCACAGGCGGAAAATCCCGCTGCAGAATTTCCACCCGTGTACAGGGGGCCATAAAGTCTGCAAAGCTGCAGACAAAGTTGAGGCCGGGTGCAGCCAAGCTGTCTGGAAGCTGCTGGTCTCAAGAGACGCTGTGTTTCTGACCAAGGCACTTGGTCTGAACAAAAGTGCTTTATGTTCATGCGGCTGCAGCTAGCAGTGTCCTATAGTCAGGGGAAGGACTCTGTTTAGTTAGAGCTGGAGGAGCAGGATTTTGGTTTATGTCTAAAGTTAAGGCTGTTTTATTTGGATTGCGAACTTTTTATTAAACGCAGGCCAAGCCTGTATGTGTCGTGGACTCTGTCAGCCATTCACACTGCAATCCCGTGCTCTACCTGAGCTGACTCTCCCACACATGATAATGCACAATGTAATAAAGGCAACTGAATAAGATCTAGTAATGGCCACAGTGCTGGAGACACAGTAACAGAATACGACTAAATTGCAAAGAACATAAGTGAATATAGAAGGTAATGGTATTAAACTGGGACTTCAGGGTTTGAACGGAGCGGGATGGGGAGCCGATCCGACTCCATACAATGTGGGTATCAGCTGACTCCTGCGATCAGTGTAAACCACTTATCATGGCAGTTAACCAGTTCTGACAGTGGAATTTAAATGGCCTGATTGGTATTCCGGCGTCCCAAACAGCCCACCCAGTAGGAGATCGTGAGGTGCCATTTGGTGGGCCTCTGTGCAGTGGCCATCGCATGTAGCTGCAGGCACGGCTCGCGTTGATTTCATTGAGACGCCGACCTGCAGTTACAAGCATCAGCCACTACACAGAGGTCGGTGCCAAGACTTCCACTGCTTCTGCTCTGACCTCTGTGTATTTGCGGAGCTGACAGCATGTGTTCGCTCAGCTGATCAGCCATGGTCCTGGGCAACGGACCCCGGCCAATCAACTATTGATGACCCATCCTGATGATACGCTGTGTACGGTGTATTTAGTGTGTGTAAGGCCGCCTGCAGACGAGCGGGTCGGATCCGGCAGCGAGAATTCTCGCCGCGCGATCCGACCCGAGCGCCTGCAGGGACGAGCGTGTACTCACCCGCGCCTGGCGGCCCCGGCTCTTTCATGCCGTGGTTTGTTTGCCGCGCGAGATTTCGCGCGGCCAAACCGCGGCCGTCTGCATCGGAGTGCGTATTTTAATGCACTCCTATGCAAACTTTCAGCGGCGGAAATCCCGCGGCGGGATTTCCGCTCGTGTGCAGGCGACCTAATACGCCTCTTTGCAAGTGGGACAGCCTCATTGAAATGAACAGAGCACAGACTGTGCATGATTACAGCACACCATTTGCATCACTGCAGGTGGTGAAGTGGTTCTCAGTGGCGAGACCCCCACAGTCAGTCAGAGGATAACTTGTGGCCCTGGTACAACCCCTTCATAGGCCTCGTGACTGCACTGCCCGCCTGCCCAGCGCTCATCATCCTTTTATTCACCCTGGGCTTATAGCGCCGCTTCCAGCTTTTCACTAGACAGAGCAGCGCCCCCTACCTGCCCGTAGCTGCGCTGCAAGTTCCCGTGCACCAGCGCTCAGTGGGCAAATGTATGCAGTCCCTGCCACTCATGCTGTAAAGCGCTTAGCAGCCGGCACCGTGCGCTCACTGCAGGCCCGCACGCCGGTAACGACCTACATAGGGGGTGGAGAACAAGGTAACCTACCTGCCAGCACCGTGGTGACAGCAACAGAGGGAGCGGGCGGCCCGTACCACCTGCAGGACACCCCCGGAGAGAAGCACTCACGAGCCCACGGCCGAGATACACAACTTTAGGGACTGAAGCGCGTCATTCCCCGATCCACCAATGGCGGCTTCCAGACAAGACACAGCCTTCCCCGTCAGCCAATAGGAAACAGGGAGCGCAGCCCGGCACTGAGGGCAGTGTGACTCCACCCTGCAGGAGGATGCCAGCGGCTGGTGAGACACATGCAGAGGAGGCGGCTGCACGGTGCCACTGGCATCACTCACAGGGGGCATCCTAACCCTCATTTCAGGGAGCCGCAGAGCTCAGAGGGATTTACATGGAGCTGCAGGAAAGTTGTCGGATGCTCCAAAGAACACCTGGGGAATTGATGTCCGCCCGGAGAGGGGCACATGTGCAGCCAAGATGGCACCCCCACTTTACTGTTGTGTATAATTGGAGAGCACCCCCACATCATTACACAGTACGCCATACACCTGCAGGCGCTGACAATGCAGAACACGGGTGAAGCAGGCATGCATTACTAGGAAGTGCGGAGGTTTTCAGTGTAAGGCCGCCTGCAGACGGGTGGGTCGGATCCGGTGGCGAGAATTCTCGCCGCGGGACCTGACCCAAGAGCCTGCAGGGACCAGCGCGTACTCACCCACGCCCCGCAGCTCCGGCTCTTTCATGTGCCGGCTGCCAGGCAGCCGACGCATGCACAGACCGGAGCCGGCGGCAGGTGAGTGACATTTCTGACATGCCACGGTTTGTTTGCCGCGCGCGATTTCGTGCGGCCAATCCGCGGCCGTCTGCATAGGATTGCGTTTGTTAATGCAATCCTATGCAGGCTTCCAGCGGCGGAAATCCCGCCGCGGGATTTCCCCCCGTGTGCAGGAGCCCTAAGGTCGCCTGCACACGGGCGGAAATCCCGCGGCGGGATTTCCGCCGCTCAAAGCCTGCATAGGAGTGCATTACAATACGCACTCCTATGCAGACGGCCGCGGTTTGGCCGCGCGAAATGTCGCGTGGCAAACACCGCGGCATGTCTTTTTTTTGTGCGGGGCTCACAGAGCCTCACACAGATATGTCACTCACCCGGCCGCCGGCTCCGGTCTGCGCATGCGCCGGCAGCCGGCACATGAAAGAGCCGGGCGCAGGTGAGTACGCGCTCGTCTCTGCAGGCGCTGGGGTCGGGTCCCGCAGCCAGAATTCTCGCCGCCGTATCCGACCCGCTCGTCTGCAGGCGGCCTAAGGCCTCATGTCCACGGGGAAAATCAGATCCGCTGCGGATGCAGTGCGGATGCACTGTAATTGTCTTTTATTTTTCATGCGGGAGATGAATTGAGCTGTGTGCTCTATGAGCTCCCGCACGCGTGATCCGCACTAAAATGGAGCATGTCATTTTTTTTCATGCTCCAGAAATTTTAAATTCACTTTTATTGACCGTCCGCGGGTATTTATCTACCCGCGGGTGGTCAATGCATTCCTATGGGGCGCAGATCTGCATGCGGGAAAAACGCTGCAGATTTTAATTCTTAATTTGCCCATGGACATGAGGCCTAACTCTACTACACATACCTCCTGGAAGAGCTGAGCTTCAAGCCAAAAATACAACTCATTGTGGCTTCACACAAGTGTAATTCGCGGCGTGCAGCAAGTCCGCAATGCACTATCTTGGCAGGAATACACTCAGAATATGCACCAAGATAGAACATGCTGTGATGCTTATTGTACATGCAAGGGGTTCTCTGTTACAATATGAAATTTCAATGACCGATGCACTTGTTTAAAAATAACAAAAGCAGCGATACTTACCCGGTGATCCGGCGCTGCAGCCCCGCGGTCCTCACAGTCTTTGTTTTGGAACAGCTACCACTTGATCACTTCAGCCTATAATAAGCCGCAGTACCCAGATGCCATTCTTCTGGCATATCCACTCAGATGTTTGATGCCAGGAGAACAAGTCTGATTGGCTGCAGCAGTCAGGTGGTAGCCTTCCAAAACAAAGACCGTGAGGACTATTGGGCTGCAGTGCTGGATTGCCAGGTCGAAGGACGGGTTTCGTTATTTTTAAACTTGTGTATCTGTCATTAAAGGGGTGTTGTTAGGGTCTTAAAAGATTAGGGAGATAAGCCCCAAGACATATGTTGCTCCCCACCCCCCAATGACATACGTCTAGTTATAACATTATTGCCGCTATGCCAGAAGCAAATATTTTCACCATACTGTAATTAAATTACATACAAAAGGCACTACACAAAGACCAATGTTAGCACCGTACAAGGCCAAGTAATACCGACACACCATTACCGCTACTACTCCATTGTGATGGGCTTTACTACAGAAAGACCAATAATACCAATCCCACAGCACAAGGCCCAAATAACATTGCTACACGATGACCACTACATACTGACTGAATGTTATTGTATAAAACCGCTGTACAAAGACTGATATTACTGCCACACAGTGACCATAAACCACAGGGAGTATAAAGCCAAACAATCACTTTGTTAAAGACAACCATGTGGCAGGTAACACATAATGAAAACAAAGGTTTGGTACGATGTTAGCCAGTAAAGTGTGATTGTTCTCAGTGAGAGAAACCAAGTAATCTTGTAGATATGGTACCTTTTAATGGCTAACAAAAATACATGATGTTATAGTGAGCTTCTGAACCAACGCAGTGTTCTTCTTCAGGCTTAAATGAAATAGATCCAAAGAGGCATGCATATTTATACACACACACATACTCATGACAAGGCACAGACATGGATGTGATTGGTTTGCACTTAAAGGAATACTGCAACAGAAACACAAATATTTTCAACCAGACACTGATCAGGGAGTGAAGGAGTGAAGGTTTTATGAATTAGTGTTGGGGGCGTCACCAGGCCAGTATTGTTATCTGTGCTATATATTTCTCATACCTCCCATTCATGCATGAATCCTTGTGAAGAATTTAACCCTCTAAAAGTGTCAAAAGTCAGATCCTTACATTACAGGGATAAGTTCTTTATTGTGTGTCAGAGAACAATGCACTCCTGATTATAAAGTTCCTCAAATTAGGAGGTTGCCTGTAACACAGGAGTGGAGGGTCTGGGAATATGGTTAATATGGGAATTATATTATATAGCCTAAAAATAAGGTATCTATGAGTAATAGTAAAGATAGCTACATATAACTAACCAGTATCATAGCCAGAATATATAAGAATAGTATCCACCAATGGAAACTTTTTTCAAAGGGTTGACAGACACTCCCACACTTCCTAATATACCAATCTCAGTGATCATATGACATGAAAATAAGGCTAGATACAAAACAGTGCATGAGCTGGAATTTGCAAGTAAAAAGATGCTCGCTACCCAGCATTCAACAGTCGGACTGCACACAAACCAAAAGAGGTCATACGTGCACACCGAGGACAAATGAGATTGGGCAGCAAACATCCAATCGGTCGCCATCTGTAAATCATAGTATTAGCCAGCTTCTCCTATCATTTCTTAACCCCTTAACGACCAGCCCATAGCCTTTTTACGTCCTGCCCAAGTGCGCTCTATTCTCTGAGGACGTAAAAACATGCGTCCTACAGAGAATAAAGCCCCGTGGGCACTGGACGTGACAGCTCCATGCTGTCGGTGCCCGCAGGTAGCTGACAGCATGGAGCAGTCATCCCGGGCTGAGGGCAGTCCCCTCCGGCATTGTGATCAGCGCTATCCAATGGATAGCGCCGATCGCAATAAAGTTTAAAAAAAAGTTTAAAAAGTTAAAGATTCAGCTGCCCTGATGGATCAGATCCATCAGGGCAGCTGAAAATACTCACCTGGCTTCCCCAATGTCTGCCGCGGAGAATGGGTCATTCGGGACCCGGCACAGCTCTTCTGCGCATGCGCGGCAGACGAATAACGTCACGTGCATGCGCAGAAGAAGAAGACTGGGAACTTTAAAATCTCCTGGTTCTCGGCTCCTGAAGGTAGCCGGGAACCAGGAGATGTCCCCGGGGACCACGGCAAGCGGTCCCCAGGCCTGCGATAGCCGCTATCCAGTGGATAGCTCGTGAAAAAGTTTTTAAAAAAGTAAAAATAAAGTTAATTTCACCTCCCCTCATGGATCGGATCCATGAGGGGAGGTGAAAATACTCACCCCCGGTCCTCAGCAGCGTCCCGGTCTTCCGGGACCTGAGTCCCCTTCTGCGCATGCGCGCCTGATGATTGACATCGGGCGCGTGCACAGAGGGACTCAGGACCCGGGAAATTTAAAATCCCTCTGCTCCTGGCTGCCATGTGTAGCCAAGAGCAGAGAGATGTCCCTGCAGAGATGATCACTGTTATCCAATGGATAGCAGTGATCATTTAAAGGGAAAAAAAAAGTGTAAAAAAGTAATTTTAAAAAGTGTAAAAAGTTTTAAAAAGTTTAAAACGCTTACATTTCATCTCCCCTCACGTATCATATCCATGAGGGAGGATGAAATTACGTACCTAAGGCCCCCCGGATTTATCCGCGGACCTTACCCCAGCTTCTGCGCACGCGGCCGTCGCCAAAGTGGCAGACGCATGCGCAAAAGCCGTGGATTGCCAGGATAACTTAAAATCTCCCTGCTCTTGGCTACAAAACTTAGCCAAAAGCCTGGAAATTTCACGGGGGACCGCGGTGAGCGGTTCCTGATCACGTGTTTGCCGTTATCCAATGGATAATGGTGATCACGTAAAAGTTTAAAAAAAAGTTAGTTTCATCTCCCCTCATCGGTGAGATAAGATGAAACTTTTTACCGGAGGCCTCCGTATTTGCACCCTGACTCGATCCTCATCCGTGAACTTACCCGGATTCTGCACATGCGACCGCCGGCAAAATACCGGACGCATGCGCAGGAGTCGGGGAGCACAGGAAACTTAAAATCTCCTTGCTCTCGGCGAGAGCCTGGAGCAGTGACGGGTGGCCTCATTGAGCGGTCCCCGGTCACGTAATAAAAAAGTAGCAAACTATCATAGGTCGGTCTCACATGACCGGATAGGAATTACGGATTCCGCATGCGTCTGATCCGTGGTATTACGCAGATCAATCGCATTGGATTACACAATTCTGCTCACATTAGTGGGTTGGAATTGTGTAATCCACTCGCAGAAAAGAGAACGCAGTAGGTTCTATTTTACCGCGGCTATCCGCAACGTAGACCCTATTATGCTCCATGGTCTTGGATATACCCGCTGCCCATACGCAACTACCTTGTATACGGGCTGCGGGTACCCGTGTCATTGCTAAGCAACGGTGCGGGAAATACAAACCAAAAAAAAAATTTGTACTGCGAATGACCGCCCGTGTGAGTAGGCAGTTATGCGCAGTACATTACGTGGCCGTACGCAGGGTCACAGCCGGGCTCACAGCTGGGATCTGCTGCGGGCCTCCGCAAGCCGATTCCGCCTACGGCTGCGTGAGCCCGGCGTTATTCAGACCGCTCCCTGTAATACGTATTTTACAAGAAGCCCCAGGAACGCTTGCCTTCCTGCAGTTCCAGGAGCAGCTTGTTGAGCGTCTTCTGTGTGAGACCGCCGCACCTCCGCAAGCTTACGAAGACTCACGGAACGCTACTTTTTACACCCCATACCCGCCACTGAGGTCAAGAAATGACCCCCAAAAAGCATGAGAAGAGGGCAGATACCGGTTTTATTGCCCCATGTGCCCATTCCAACCAGCCTCCGTAATAACCCCTGTCTTCGGAAATACCACACAGTTCACATTATTACTTTTATCTAGGATTAAGGCCTCAGTCAGACGACCGTTTTTTGCCGTGATTTGCGGATCGCATGACGGATGCGCATCCGCAAATCGCGTGACCGGGACGACGATTCGCCAAAAAATCTGCAGCTAGCAGCGTTTGCGGCGAAACGGGCCCGATCAAAGGAGCGCTGTCCAACCCATTAAAATTCAATGGGTCGGCAATAAAGCCGGCTCCATTGAAAGCAATGGGCTGCCGGCGAGCGTGGCATGAATTTTCGGGAAGGGCTTAAACATATAAGCCCTTCCCCAAAAACATCCAAAAATGTGTAAAAAAAAAAATATATATATATATACTCACCTTGTCCCTGCAGACGGAGTACAGCTGCGGCTGGCTGGCAGTTCTCCTGAACTGCTCTTTGTAGTAGTCAGCAGGCGGGGATTGTAAATCCCCGCCTGCTGAATGGGCTGCCTCTGATTGGTCACAGCCCTCACCAATCAGAGGCAGCTCTCACTCACCCATTCATGAAATCATGAATGGGTGAGTGAGTGCTGCCTCTGATTGGCTGAGCGCAAGGACCAATCAGGGGCAGCTCTCAGCTATTGAATGACAGCTGAATACTACACAGAGCAGTTCAGGAGAACTGCCAGCCGGCCGCGGCTGAACTCCGTCTGCAGGGACAAGGTGAGTATATATATTTTTTTTTTACACGTTTTTGGATGTTTTTCAGGGAAGGGCTTATATTTTTAAGCCCTTCCTGAAAATTCATCCTGCGCTCGCGGGCAGCCCATTGCTTTCAATGGAGCCGGCTGTATTGCCGGCTCCATTGAATTCAATGGGCGAACATCACTCTTCTCTGCCACAGCTGTTACAGCTGTGGCAGAGGAGAATGATTTTTATAGTATATGTTCTCAATGGGGTCGGCGCTGCTGCCGCCGGCCCCATTGAGCGCATATATAGAACATAAGGAATCACAGAACGCAGATAGGGTATGTTTCTGAACACAGGACAAACAGGGGTATCCATTTTGGGGTGAAAATCTTCATTTATATGTGTGCTGTACAAAAAAAAACTGTTTTTAAATTGACGCAATTGCCCAAAAAATGAAAATTGTAATTTTTTCCTACTGCTTTGTTTAGATCTATTCAAAAATTGTACGGTTAAAATACACAGTACACTCCTAGATGAACGCGTTAAGGGGTCTAGTTTTGAAAATGAGGTCATTTGTGGGGGTTCTCTATTGTTTTGGGCGCTCGAGAACTCTACAAGTGTGCTATGGGGCATAAAAAGCCTTCAAGCAAAATTTATGTTCTAAAAGCCACTAACTGCTCCTTTCATTTTGGGCCCCGTTGTGCATCCAGACATAAGATTAGGACCACAATGGGTATATTTCTGAAAACAGCACAAACAGGGGTATCCATATAGGGGTGCAAGTCTTCATTCACATGTGTGCTGTACAAAAAAAGCTGTTTTTAAAGTGACAGAATTGCCAAAAAAATGAAAATCACAATTTTTTCCTTTTGCTTTGCTTGAAGTCATTCAAAAACTGTGGCATCAAAATAGGTAGTACACCCCTAGATACATTCGTTAAGGGGTCTAGTTTTCAAAATGGGGTCATTTGTGGGGGTTTTCTATGGTTTTGAGTGCTCAAGAACTCTACATGTGTGCTATGGGGGCTAAAAAAACTTCAAGCAAAATCTATGTTCTGAAAACTACCGATTACTCCTTTCATTTTGGGACCCGTTGTGCATGCGGACATAAGATTAGGGCCACAATGGGTATATTTCTGAAAACAGCACAAACAGGGGTATCCATTTTGGGGTGCAAGTCTTCATTTATATGTGTGCTGTACAAAAAAAGCTGTTTTTAAAATGACAGAATTGCCAAAAAAACGAAAATCACAATTTTTTCTTTTTGCTTTGCTTGAATTCATTCAAAAACCGTGGGGTCAAAATGGACAGTACAGCCCTAGATAAATTCGTTAAGGGGTCTAGTTTTCAAAATGGGGTCATTTGTGGGGGTTTTGGGTGCTCAAGAACTCTACATGTGTGCTATGGGGGCTAAAAAAACTTCAAGCAAAATCTATGTTCTGAAAACTACCGATTACTCCTTTCATTTTGGGACCCGTTGTGCATGCGGACATAAGATTAGGGCCACAATGGGTATATTTCTGAAAACAGCACAAACAGGGGTATCCATTTTGGGGTGCAAGTCTTCATTTTTATGTGTGCTGTACAAAAAAAGCTGTTTTTAAAATGACAGAATTGCCAAAAAAACGAAAATCACAATTTTTTCTTTTTGCTTTGCTTGAATTCATTCAAAAACCGTGGGGTCAAAATGGACAGTACAGCCCTAGATAAATTCGTTAAGGGGTCTAGTTTTCAAAATGGGGTCATTTGTGGGGGTTTTCTATGGTTTTGGGTGCTCAAGAACTCTACATGTGTGCTATGGGGGCTAAAAAAACTTCAAGCAAAATCTATGTTCTGAAAGCCACCGATTACTCCTTTCATTTTGGGCCCCTTTGTGCATCCAGACAGAAGATTAGGGCCACAATGGGTATGTTTCTGAGCACAGGACAAACAGGGGTATCAATTTTGGGGTGCAAGTCTTCATTTATATGTGTGCTGTACAAAAAAAGCTGTTTTTAAAATGACAGAATTGCCAAAAAACCCCAAATCACAATTTTTTCCTTTTGCTTTGCTTGAATTCATTCAAAAACCGTGGGGTCAAAATGGGCAGTACACCCCTAGATAAATTTGTTAAGGGGTCTAGCTTTCAAAATGGGGTCATTTGTGGTAGTTTTCTATGGTTTTGGGCACTCAAGAACTCTACATGTGAAAGACCGTTGTGCACTCAGATATAAGATTAGGGCTCAATTGGGTATATTTTTGAACACAGGACAAACAGGGGAATCCATTTTGGGGTGTAAATCCTCATTTCCATGTAAACTATAAAAAAAAATGTCTTTAAAATGACATATTTGCACAAATATGAAATTTTAATTTTTCTCCTCTAAATTGAATTAATTCCTGAAAAAAATCTGTGGGGTCAAAATACTCATGACACCCCTCAGTCAATACATTAAGGGGTGTAGTTTTTAAAACAGGGTCATTTGTGGGGGTATCTATTGTTCTGACACCTTTGAACCTTTGCTATCTTAGTGTTCCTCAAAATGCTGAAAAGTAATGTTAAATTTGTACGTCTCCTAAATGGTTAAAAAAACATTAAAGTTTTTCAAATGTGCATTCAGAATAAAGTAAATAGATGGAAATATATATCTTAGCAAAAGTTTGTACAGTATGTTTGCACATATTTGATATATTACAATTGAAAATGTGAAAAAACGATATATTTTTCAAAATTTTCCCAATATTGGCACTTTTAATAAATATACACAAATTATATCGGACTATTTTCACCACCTAAATGAAGTACAACATGTGGCAAAAAAACAATGTCAGAATCACTTGGCTATGCAAAACTTTTACGGAGCTATTCTATGTTAAAGTACACATGTCAGATTTCCAAAATTTGGCCTGGTCATTAAGACGCAAACAGGCTTGGTCACTAAGGGGTTAAAGTGTTCATCATCAGTGACAAAAGATGGTAAGGCATGGACACATAATGCCCTAGGGATCAGTCCTATCAGTATGTATCTCTCGAAGAAGGCCCTGTTCCACCAAGTGTTCGGCATTGGAGGTTTATGTGAACTGATTTGCACTCAAATATAGTTCCAAAGGAAGTAAAGGTATTAATCCATGCACATCCACCGTTCGGGGATCATGGACCTCCAAATTCCCACAGTAAATCCAAAGGCATTAGGGATGAGCGAGCATACTCGCTAAGGGCAATTACTCGAGCGAGCATTGTCCTTAGCGAGTACCTGCCCGCTGGGAAGAAAAGATTCGGGTGCCGGCGCAGGTGAGTGGTGAGATCTCCCCTCCATTCCCTGCTGACACCCGTATCTTTTCTTCCGAGCGGGCAGGTACTCGCTAAGGACAATGCTCGCTCAAGTAATTGCCCTTAGCGAGTATGCTCGCTCATCTCTAAAAGGCATAAAAAATAGTGGCAAAGGCAATGTTTTGACCAGAGGCCTTTATGATAAAGACCTCTGGTCGAAACGTTGCTTTTTTATAACATGAAGCAATAAAGAGTTCTTGATTTTTACTTTACACCCTTGATGCTGCCACTATTTTTCATGTATTTGAAACAGCTTGTCATTTATTTGTCTTCCTATGTTTAGGACACTAAAGACGTCTTGTTTAGACTAGATTGGATCTATATGAAGCTGGACGTATTTTTGGTGTAAAAAAAATTGCCAGGGGCAAGAAAATAGCCTAATAGTTATACCCTCCCAAACACAGAATGATAAAAATGTATACTTTATTAACATATATGCACTCGAAAAATGACAGACACTTTAAAATAAAGGAATAGGTGGCTGAACTAGATCTTGAATAAGTCCATAGAAGAACTAAGTATATATTAGCTAGGCAAGCTGTATAAAGAAAAAAAATAAATTATATATATATATATATATATAGGTAATTGTTCATTTAGTCAGGTATACCCTAGGGGTGCTTCCTTTCTTTGCAAATGTTTTTGGTGTCAGCTGATATTGAATCATTATATACCAACATTAGACATCATGATGGATGGGAGGTGGCCTGCTTGTTCTTAGGGACAACTAACTAAGACAGTGATTTACGTGTTTTTACTTTACAGCTTTTGAGGTTTATTTTAACACATAATTATTTTACTTTCAAAGATAAGATTTTTGTTCAGAACCAGGGGACTGCTATGGGGGCAGCTTGTCCGCCCTCATATGCTAATCTCTTTTTAGGCTTCTGGGAGAGGGAGATTTTACACGGCGAGAGTATACTATCTGCAGACCATATATTATAATGGCTGCATTATATTGATGATTTGTTGTTAATTTCACAAAGGTAAGAGGAAGAATTATTGGAATTTATGTCTAATCTTAATGATTGGAATATCAAATTAACATGTCAATACAATAGATCTCGTATTGAGTTTTTGGATATTGTCATTAAAAAAGATTCTGACAATATGTTGCAAACTGACGTTTTTAGAAAGGCAAACTCTGTTAACTCATTATTATTGTTTGGCTGTGATTGTACTTAGTGTTGGAGTAGCCCTCCATGGATATACAATGATGAAAATGCTCAGCTATTTAAGTTGGAACTCCTGCATGTTTTTGTAAGTGGCCACATAGTGGTAGATACCAGCTGTGCACAGGCACTCTAAGGAATTAATAAGTGATATACTTTCTGTGATAACTTGTTTCTGCAAAATTTGCAATACCGATATCTTTGACTCCTCACTTTTCCAGCAGTCCAAACACCTTTACCAACCTACACAAACCATTCATCCCACTGCTACTCCCATTTCTGTGCTTGTCACTGCCCTATCTGCCCCTATTATTGTACCTGCTATGTGATATGGTGCCCGCAAATACTATACTTCAGAAATAAGAGTGTCCCATCTATGATTATCCCCCAAGAATAATGCCACAGTTAGTACCCCTGAAAATAGTGCCCCATATTGTGCCACATTAACCCTGGTGGGCCCTTGAGCCCGCCCAAATTTTTTTTGTTCCCATATTGTGCCATAGACATTATTAGTACACCACGGAGTAAAAGTACCAAAGCTTGTACCCCATAGAGTAATAATGTTATTCTTAGACCTACACCACACAATATTAGTACCTCCTTTGTGCCCCCACACAGTAATAATGCCCCTTGTGCCCTCAAATAGTAATAACACCAACAGTATTGCTCCATTGAAAATAATAATTGTTCCTGTGTGCCTTCTATTAATAGTGCTCTCTTTTGCCCATTGGACATTAATCATGCCCCCTGTGTGCCTTTTTTAAGTTTATAATTCCTCCCTGCAAGTGCACCCTTAAATAGTAATAACAGCCCCCTACAGTGCTCCCTTATATTCTATTAATAGTCCCCATTGAGGACTATTTTAATAAAAATGCCCTGGAGTGCCCTCTTACAGTATATACAGTAGCAATAATAAGGCCACCTGAGGCTTGCCCCCCTATGCAGTAATAATAAGGCCCCCAGTGGTGTGCCTCCAGAGAATATAATAAACATAATACCTAACCACTGATCAGCGCAGCGTCCTCTTTCTTTCTTGCACTGTTTCTCTCCCAGCACAGGAGGCGTAGTGATATCAGTACTGCACTGATCAGCAGTTAGGTGAGTATTAAGTTTATTGTTTTCTCTATATTATATGGTGTTTTTGTGACAGAGATTGGTAAAGCTCTACCGTAAATATCAACTGTTTCAGCATCCCGCCCGGGGATCCGAGGCACTGGTCTAGA
The DNA here is from genome assembly GCF_035609145.1 of Eleutherodactylus coqui. Lineage (NCBI taxonomy): Eukaryota > Metazoa > Chordata > Amphibia > Anura > Eleutherodactylidae > Eleutherodactylus > Eleutherodactylus coqui. The sequence continues at coordinate 159,308,694 of NC_089838.1, forward strand.
GGTCTGGGGTTTGGGATCGGGATGTTTAGTGCTAGCGATGCTCCTGGTCCAGAGTTAGAAAAACATGGCTGCTTTCTTCAAAACACAGCAATAGCCTTGTCTATTTAAGTGAATAGGAGCTGAGCTGCAATACCAGACGTAACCCACAGACAAAGGTGGTGCTGTCTTTGGAAGAAAACAGCCATGTTTTTGTAGCCCTGGACAACCCCTTTAACCCCTTAAGGACATGGCCTATTTTGGGCTTAAGGACGCATCGATTTTTGGCAGATTTTAATCTCCATTTTTCAAAAGCCATAACTTTTTTATTTTTCCATCGACGCGGCCATATAAGGGCTTGTTTTTTGCTTGTCGAACTGTATTTTTTGTTGGTGCTGTTTTTGGGTACATAGACTATATTGTAAAATTATTTTTTTTATGATCGCAGGGAGAGAAAACGCATCAATTCTGTCATAGATTTTTTTTTTACAGCGTTAATTATGCAGCATAAATGACATAATACATTTTTTCTGCCGGTAGGTACAATTACAATGATAACAAAATTCATATATATATTTTTAGGTTTTTCCACTTTTCTGCAATAAAAACCAGTTTTTTGGAAATCTTTTTTTTTCTAAAATCTTTTTTATTTTTCTATGTACGGAGCTCTGTGAGGGCGAGACGAGCTATAGTTTTTATTGGTACCATTTTGGGGTACATACAGCTTTTTTGATCGCTTTTATTGCGTTTTTTGGGAAGCAAAATGCTAAAAATTTGCATTTTGCATCAGTTTTTTATAATTTTTTTACGCTTTTTGCCGTGCAGGATGAAAAGCGTGTTAAACTTATTGTACACGTCATTACAGACACAACGATACCAAATATGTGGGATTATTTTTTTATGCTAATATGAGAAAAAGCCCCCAAAAAGTTTTTTTTAACATTTTTATTATCATTTTTTTTACACCATTTGTGTCCCTCTGGGGAACTTACACCATACCACTGATGATCGCTATGATAAGGCATTGCAGGACTTCTCTCCTGCAATGCCTTATCGCTTATTACAGTGATCATAGGCAGTGGTAATACAGGACGCCTGTAGGTGGTGCCCTGTTACCATGGCAACCTGCCGGGCTCTCTGTGATTATATTGCGAGAGCCTGGTAACATCACAGAGGGAGCGATGCACCCCCGCTGTTGCAGTGACAGCCAGCTCCTGCTGCCGGATAGTGCTAGATCTCTTATGATCTCGCGCTATCCCCATGACATAAGGGTACGTCCAGTTGCGGGAAGTACCCCGCCTCCAGGACGTACCCTTACGTCATATAGAGGGAAGGGGTTAAATAAGCATATTGTAACCTGACAACCCCTTTAAGCAGAGAAAGTAAATTTAACTCTTAGTTACTATAAAGCCTTAGCAATTATTTTTAACTATTCAATTACTAAATCACAGACCACATCCCTTTGCACAGGCCACAATTATATAGTGATCTGTAAGGAGGCTGAGGGCTTCTCACAGTGAATGGCTGTTTTCCTCTATCAGACAGAGGACCACTGTAAGAAAATGGATGATAGCTGCCCCTAGTCCACTTACAGATCACTGATTGTGGCTAGCTGCTCTGTTTTCTTTAGCTTGCACTCACTCCCCACCACTTGCTCAACTTCTCTTCCTGGCCCATCAACAGCTGCATTGCTGGGTGTCCTAAGTGCCCCATCTTTTTCAAAAAGAGGATTCATTGGAGGAGTTACTACTGCTGAGAGCTGTTTAAAGCAAACAAAACAGCGAATGTGCGAGCTGTGAGTGTGGTTTGTTTTTAAGTATGTGACTTAACATCAGTTGACTTTAGAGTTGGGGATTTTAGAAGGGAGTCACTTATAGCTATTTACTGTTACTTTTGTTTTATACGTATTACTTGATTTTTATCTGTACTATCCAAATTTAGAATGTGCTCCATGATTGACAAAGCTGTCCAGTGTACATCTTGTGCCATGTATGCAATACATGAGCAGCTGTTTGATGGTGCATACTGCTGTACGAGATGTGAGCGTGTTGCACATTTGAATGCCAAAATTATGGATCTAAACAAGCAGCTTGCAATACTGAGATCCAGTGACAAAATAGAAAGCAGTTTGCTGCTCACCGAGTAGACACTCGCTGGGATAAATGTGGAGGTGGATAGTAGCATGGGAGCGCAGAATGATCAGGCAGCTAGCTGGGTGACAGAAGGTGAAGTATAGGGATGAGTGTCAGGGAGGCTAATCCTGAACTAGAACACCCAAGCAAGTTTCCAAAGTTGGCAGATGAAGAGAATGCTGTTACTGGGTTAGCACTGTTGAAGTATGACTGCTAGGGGGATGTTTGCTCCAATAAGAAGTGGAATAGGAGTGCAGAGCAGGCCAGACGGATTCTAGTAATAGGGAACTTAATGATTATGGGGACAGACAGGTCAATCTGCCGCAAAGACCCGGATAGTCTAACAGTGTGCTGTTTTCCTGTTGCTCAAGTTTGACTCAGGTTGACAGATTACTGGGAGGGGCTGGTGAGGACCTAGTGGTCATGGTGTACATTGCCACCAATGACAAAGTTGGAGGTAGATGGAAAGTCCTGAAAAATGATTTCAGAGACGTAGGATGTATGCTTAGGGCAAGGACCTCTGAAGCAGTATTTTCTGAAATACTATCTATACCGAACGCCACATCAGAAAAGCAGTGGTAGAATAAGGAAGTAAAGAGGTGGCTCAAGAGTTGGTGTAGGAAGAAGCAATTTGGGTTCCTGGAGAACTAGGAGGATTGCTGTTGGCTATAGGTTCTACTGTATGGATCGGCTGTATCTAAATGAAGAGGGTGCAGCTGTGCTGGGGAAGAAGATGGCTAGAAGGTTGGAGGAGTGTTTAAACTAGGGACTGGGGTAAGGCCAACTACAGTGATAGAGGGGAAGATAGTATAGACAGTAATCTAGGACCAAGTAATAAAAATGGGGGTGAGGCGATGGGAGGGGTTAGTACAGTTAGAACAGGTAATAGGGATACACTTAAAATAAAAAATAGCCAAAAATTGCTAAACTGTATGGTGACTAATGCTAAAAATCTGACCAATAAAGTGAACCAACTGGAAGTAATATTGTCTGAGCAAAATTGTGACATAGTGGGAATAACAGAGACCTGGTTGCAAGAAAGCTGTGACTGGACAGTTAATTTACAGGGTTACAGTTTCTGCAGAAAGGATCGTAAAAGGGGTAAGGGTTTGTTTTTATGTAAAGTCCTTTTTAAAGCCCACACTATGTGAAGATATATGTGAAGGTAATGAACTTGTTGAGTCTTTATGGGTATAGATACATGGAGGGAAAACAATAACAAAATTCTCATAGAAGTTTGCTATAACCAAATATAACAGAATACACTGAAAATCTATCATTGAGGCAAATGGATGAAGTATCAAATCACAATGACATAATTATTATGGGGGACTTTAACTATTCGGATATAAGCTAGGAAACTGAAACCTGTGGATCTCATAAAGGAAACAAGTTTCTGTCAATAACTAAAGATAATTCCCCTTTCCAGCTTGTACAGGACTCAACTAAAGGGAGAGCCATGGTGGACTTAATATTAATCAACAGACATGACAAAATAACAGGGGTGTAGGTTGGGGGCACTTAGGAAATAGTGACCATAATATAATAAATTTCCACGTGTCTTTCAAAAGGGTGTATTGTTGGGAGGCCCACAAAAATACTACACTTTTTAAAAGTTGACCAGTTTACAGATGCCCTTGACCTTATTGACTGGAATTATGAATCCAGAAATCAGAGTACAGGCAATAAATGGGAAATTTTTAAAACCATCTTAGATACTCACTGTAAGAGGTTTATACCTTAAAGGAATAAAAGAGCTAGGAATATGAGAAAACCAATGTGGCTAAATAAAGATGTAAAGGGAGCAATAAACAACAAAAAGAAAGCATGTAAACTACTAAAACAAGAAGGCAGTGAAGAAGCACTATAAAGCTATAAGGAAAACATATTTAAAAAGCAAATAAAAGCAGCAAAGGTGCAGACAAGGAGGTTCATTTCCAGAGAGAGTAACACTTAGTTAAAATGAAAAGTGTTGGCCCTTTAAAAAGTAATGAGGGTAGAATTGTGGAGGGTGATGAGGAGAAAATCTGCAAATCTGTTAGATAGTTTTTTCGCCAGTGTATTCACTCAGGAAAATAAAATGTCAGGTAAATTGCAGAGTGATAAAGTAAACTCTCCATTAAATCTCAGCAGTCTAAGGGGGCTTTTAGATGGAACAATTATCATTCAAAAAATCATTCCAGCAAGCAAAAGTGAACAATAATTTCTTGGTCTAAGCACAAGCCAACCACTGAAAGACGAACAAGAATCTTTAGCTTCTCACTCGTCATTCATTTTATGCCGGCATAAAGCTTATTGTTCGCTTCTTGTTTAGTTTAAACACTGATCGTTCAGTGTTTCACATAGCGAATGTGAAACACTGAACGATACTGAATGAAAACCCCTCTTCTGCTATGCAGCTAGGTGGAGATGTTGCTAGGGAAATCTGTATTTAGGTTACAATATAACAGGTGAAGGTGCTCCAGCTGTGCCTGCACTGTTTTCTGTAGTGCAGCTGCAGGCACAGCTGTCCCATATAACACTTTCTAAGTAAAGCCTGCTTTATATATTGTATTGATTCTTACAAACTCACTACCCTTTCCCCAGCGCTGTGTTGATTAATCTCTTGCCTGCGCTGCTCTTTCCTGGCAGTCTGATGTGTAGGGAGAAGCCGTTCTATGAATACGTCGCAGGAGTTGTCTGGAACACAATTAAGATCACTGGCGTACCATGAGGGGTCGCAGGGGTCGCAATGGCTATCCAGCCCCTGTGCTGGGGGGGTCCCAGAGGCTCCACCATATTCTAAATGCACATTGCGTGCATTACCAGCACTGTTGGCCTTGTGATTGCTGCGACCCACAGTGTGTGGTTGCGGGAGGAGGAGGGATAGAAGAGGAGTGAGGCAGGAAGGCAGCACTGCAAGTCGGCACTCACAGAGGTGAGAGCTGTTACTGGGGGGGTGGCAGCCAATTACAGGCTGCAGACTCCCACGGCGAGCAGTCCTCCAGCTATAGGTTGCAGTTGTAAGTGGTAACAGCTGCAGTCTATTAGTGCACTGACGGCCAACGATTACCAGGGGGAGGGGCTAGGTCCTCGCTCTACTCACCTCCGGAGCGATGCATGCACAGCGGGTAAATAAAAGAGCAGGAGAACCTTTGGTGGCATAGCAACGCGGGTCACATGAGCTCCAAAGGTCCTTCACTTTCATTTACTGGCGGCTCAGACATCGTTCCAGAGGTGAGTAGAGCGGGGAGTGTACCTAAATATGTATAGCTGGTATAAGTTATACCAGCTGTACATATATAATAATATACAGGACATACACAGGTATTACCAGCATGGTCCATATCCCTATATACAGGGGGATGTACATCTACTGTATATAGTGATATAGAGCATGCTGGTGTAATCTGGAGATCTCCTGTATATAATTACATATGTACAGCTGGTATAACTTATACATTCTGTATACAGTGATATATACCATGCTGGTATACCCTAGCCCAGTTTATATCAGCATGGGTAATATTACTATATGCAGGATATATAGCTTCTACCAGCTGTACACACATAATTTTATACAGAAGATACCCAGTTTTGGGTGGTTTCACACCTGCACTCGAGGATTATGCTTTCCTGTTCCATTTGGGAAGCAAGATAGGGGAATCCCAGCGGCTCAATGCGCCTGTCTATGGACAAAACCAAACAGCTTCGGACAGACTCCATTGACTATAATGGGATCCATCCTACTTCCGCCCGGCTTTTGGAAGGAAGAAAAAGCGTGGCGTGCAGCGCTTTTTTTCCGGTATTTGGTGCCGGATCTGTGATGGAATCTCCGGCCAGAGGTCCCCACGCAGCTGTGAACCTGTCCTTACACCAGCATGGCCGATATCACTGTATACAGGTGATTTTAATTGTGGTTAAAAAATGCAACAAAAAACATGAACACAGCCTAAGGGCTCACTCACACGGGCGCATCGGCGCCCGTGTTTCTCCAGGAGGAAGACGGCCGTACCTCAAGACGGACGTCTCTCTGCAGCGCCAGGAGAAAGAACATGTGACCTGCAGAGAGACGTCCGTCTTAAGGTACAGCCATCTTCTTCCTGTAGGAAGGGCTCAGTCACACGGGCACATCGGCGAATGTGTACGGGTGCCGATGCGCTCGTGTGACTGAGCCCTTAGGGCAGCGGCACACGACTGGGTTGGATTCTGCATGCGGGAGCCCGCAGCGGAATCCAACCCTGTGCCCGGATGGCATCCGCGCGTACCTGTCATTTCTTCTCCTTCTTTATGTACTGCGGATGGTCTGCATGGCGAGGCATCAGACCTGCGCAGTACAGTTGTTTGCTTTTTTTATTAGATAACTACTTTTCCTGCGCCGTCACTAGGTGATGACGCGGGTGCCCGCGACCTTTCTGCAATGTCGTTGCGGAAGAGCAATGGGTCTGGCAGCTTGCATTGAGCTCAATGGAGCTCAATGGAGCTCAAATAGAGTATGCAGAGATTTTTCTTCCACAAGCGGAAAATTGCTATTGATTTCTGCTCATGTACAGGAAAAAACACTTTTCCATAGCATGTTTATGGGTGGTATTTGTTGTGGAACCAAGAGGTGGATGCCCGCTCCAGATTCTGCAATGCAAATCCATCCGCATGCAGCCGGCCTTAGGCTAATTTCACACGGGTGAGTCTGATATCAGGCCGTGAAACTCTGCCCCATATCATGCTCGCCAACGTGCGATGTCCCCATGGATGTGAGGGGTTTTTGTGTTAAAACCAGCATCGGGGAAGTAGCGATGCTTTTAGCTGTGGTGGAGGATTGCAGAGTCTTTCCCACTGTTTTTAATGGGTAAACTTTGCATCGCATCACACTCTCATGCACGTCATACGCCGTGTAATGCTGTGCTGGCCTCATTAAAAACAATAAGTAATGAGAGGTGTTCCAAGGGAACACCCAAAGATAGGACATACGACAATATTTTCATGTGATGCAGGGAACAAAATCACTCAAGTGTATGACCCCATTCAAAAGAATAGGATTCATATTTGTGCACCTTGCAACGCACAAATCTCGCGTGTGAAAGTAGCCTAAGACGGCTACCAGCAGATTTTTATGTAGTCCAGGAAATGAGTCATGTTTAGAAATCTTACACAAAGGGGCTAGATCATGTATGTAAATTAGCATGGTTTAGGTATGGGTACGGGTATGGCATGGAGGGAAGGGGCACCCAGCTGAACTTTTGCACCCGAGCCCCCGAGCTTTTAGATACGGCCCTGGTTAAGATAATACGTAAATCCTACATACCTGTTTTACAATCCAGACTACCACTAACTAGAAATAACCTTATTTTTTACTTATGGTATGTAGTTCAACACTTAATTATAAAATCAACAACATACAACAAAGATAGAACAAAGGGCATAAACTGCCTCTAGTGAATCAGTAACTGCGCTTTGCCCCACACAGTCTGTAAATATCCCCAAAACTGATCACAGCCAGAGGATTTTGTAAATACTTGGGCCCAATGTCCATGGGCGGATTTGATTTGCGGAATCTGCAGGAGATCCGCAATTCAAAGTGCCCCTAAATTTAAGCATGCGGGTTTGATTTGCAGACCATTTGGTGCGGAAAACAAATCACGGCATGCTCCATTTCAGTGCAGATTCCGTGCGGATGGGCTCAATAAAAGTCAATGAGTGTGGATGATCCGTATAGCATCCGTAAATACAATTGCAGATGCACTGTGGATTTGAAGGTTAAAATCAATTAGGGAGGTGGCAGAAAAGCTGAAAGGTGGGATTTCGAATCTTCTTCCCCACGGATGATCCACAGTACATCTGCATGGAAAAACTATTACATCCACGATCACCCGCAAACGGTTTCTGCAGGTCTTCCGCTGCGGAAATCCGCATGCAGAATACGATCCGCCCATGGACATGAGGTCTTAAGGAGAGTCCCCAAAAGCCCAGGCTCACTTACATTAAAGTCTCAGTCCTTTTTCTATATGTTCAAGCCTGACTTTACTAGTGCACTGCAGAATGGTGTTGCGTGACTAGCAGGCATGCATAATCCCGAACAGTCATTTCACATGTACACACATCCAGTGTTTATTGAAGCCAATTTTGACTCACGGTCCAATCACAATGCAATGCTCGATGCCCTCCTTTGTGAATTGATCTGCGCTCCAATACCACAGTGTCGCTTGCTATCGCAGCCTGTCTCTCTGTCTACCTCTGTTTCCATGTGAGAAAAATTTCTGTCAGAAAGAAGAATAAAAGGCACACAGCTCAGGAGCAGAGGCAAGCTAAAGGTGCACTGTTTAACCATCTCTGGAATTATCCTCACTCCTGAAATCGCGTTGTTGTCAATGATTACAGGCTCACTGGCCCGAATAAAGAGTTCTCTGCTGAGTTCTCTTCTACTGGCCATGAGGCAAGTTATCCCTAGGAAATGGAGTTCCACCATCTCTCCCACAAGGCTGATGTGGCTGGAGTCATTGGATAACCTAAAATATATGGAAGCGCTATATGTGAAAGACGATTTGAGATTTACCAAATTCTATATTACATGGGCGGTGTGGATACAATTTCACTCTTCACCAGGATTGAATGCCTAGCTTGTTGACGGTGCCATTGCGCCTTGACGAGACACTCATGGCCTACCATCTACTGAACGGAGTCTGTGGTCGGTCTCCTTGATTAGTTCAGGTCCTTGACTAAACTGGACAGGTGATTCCTAATCCTTGTTCCACTACCCTGACCCCCTCCTCCCCCCCCTTACCCGAGTCCCCCTTTTCTTCACCTTCTTCAGTGTCCTTTGTAACACCTGTCACCATTTCACTTGCTAAAAATACAATTAAATTCTCTGAGTATATAATTGCTGTGGCCAACCACTGGGACCCTGTAGAGAAGTAAAAATGCTAATTAATTTCAGGGGACAAAGTGTGTATTATGATTTATTTCTGGGGACACAATGAGTAGCACTATTTTCAGGTGATGCAGTGCGTATGGTGCTGCTATTCTGAGATGAGACAAGGATGTCTGGGCCACAAACTCTGCAGAGCCAAGAATTAGCTGAAAGAGGTCATGAAGGTTTGGACCTGATAGAGAAGAAAAAGGAGGCCAGAGGATATTACCTGTGAGTCACTTCAATGGGTATTCTGGAATTTTCTTTTTATTATTTCCTATTGCTGACCAACAAGTCATCAATAAATGATCAACGGGGACCTGCTGCTCAGATCTCTGCCGATTAGTAGATTCCTGAGGCAACTGTTACTGGTCAGTGCAGGAAGCTGAATGCATTGACCATAGAGCAGTGGCACATGTTGGTACTGCAGGCGCTGCTCCAGTTGAATTCAATGGACATTGTACCATCAGATATTTATAGCTTATACTTTTGATACGCCATGATTGTTTCAAATGGTAACAGCTGTTAAAGTTTTTTTGCAGCCCTTGGAAGTTGTTCAATGTGGTACTTGGACCAGAAAAGGCCATGCACCCCTCTTTTAACCATTATTAAAGGATTTGTCTTTATTTCTTTTCACAACAAATAATGAATGCAAACTGATCAGTTAATAAGAAAGATTGTTTCAGTTTGCACGATTTTTACATCCATTATGATCAGTTTTTGTTGGATACATTTTTTTGCTGGTTTGAAATGTCACTCTAGTTAAGAACTGCACATGTGCAGTTGTATTAGATTGAGCTGTCAAAAGCATAAATAGATGTAAAAAGAAAAAATTCTATTTAGATTTGACATCCAGTGAGAGCAATGTTAAAAAAAGAAAGCTCCATTCTGTTCAGTTTCTGTTATTTTGGATTGAAAGGCAACCAATCTGAAGCAAACTGAGTAAAAAAAGAACCAATCAGTGGAGCTTTACATGATGTGAACATAGTCTTACATGTAGCAGCCCAGCTTTAGTATATCTCTATATAATGCAGTCACCATATACTAAAGCATGAATATTAATGAGTCACATCAGACTCCTCTCCAGCTGTGTGCTGCTCTGTTTAAAACAGAATTTTTCAAAAATACCTTCACCAATCGGCATAAGTGACAGACCACTGAAATAATAGGTCTGTCACTATACTACGCTGCTTGCAGCCTGGGCAGAGTTGTGGACTTCACAGGTTCCCTTTAATAACATAATTGGAAAAGATGGTTGATAACAATCATCGTTATGTGTATGCCACTAAAAGAAACTTGTTCCAACCATCACCACCATGTGTGATTGTGGGTTCCTAAGCATTCCACAGTGTTAGGAATTACTTTGTAACCTTTTCCAGACTGATATACTGTAGTTTCATTAGTTTATTTCCTTCTAAATTTTGGTAAAATTGTGTCCTAAAAATGTTATGGTAACTTCTCTCTCATAGGTGAGATATCACTAATCCTGCGAATTTCACTTGTTCATCAACACTATGATTATTATGTTCAATTCAGCGGTATGATGTGGGCATAGGACCAATGACATAAAGGTCTGTCATGGAAGCTAAAGGCAAGCCAGTCTATGGAGGCTTAACGGCGTTAACGTATACGTCCAGTTCTAACATGTTCTGTGACACAGGAAGTCCAATTTCTGTAACCATAATACAAACCCTAAAATGCAGTCATGTTACTCCCATGGGACACTAGTCTTGTGTACACATGCTTCCTGTGCAGTCAGAGTTCTGCGTACTGCTGGACACACTCTGTGTTCATGGGCCTGCAATGTGACTGAGGTCTGAGTCTTACTGTATATCATTTACCTAGCATAACAGTTCTACTACTGCTTTTCTAAATGAAAAACTTGATTCCCTCACTGTAGACCAGGACTCACTTTGTCTTACTTTTCTCACATCAGGGGTCTACTGTCATCTTTTTATTGTAGACACGGCAAGACTTTGGACTTCGAGTTTCTCACCAGTCACTTATTTCTTTCGGTATGGTTTGAATTGTTTGTGTTAAACATCCTGTTCGACAGTGTTATTAAAATGCTTTGGGCAGCCCAAATACAATCTAGTATTGTACAAGAATTTCATCTCTTCAAAGTCCCTACTGTGCTAACATTTTCTGTAGCAGAATTCCCATCATGACACCAGTTTGCTGTCCTGAAAGGAGCTTCATGTTCAGCCTGATCCTATATGTCTCCAGCATGTAATCATCAAATTGTATTTGATTCTTTTATTGAAAGGGTGTTTCGTATCAGATGTTCAGCATGTTGCTTTAATAGAAGTTTTTTCTGCTTTTTATTGTAAGTAGAGTATACCTTAATAGTCATTCAGCCTTCCCTTTATCTACAGTCATCTGCTAACCACATGAGTTTTATTGCTTTTTGCGCTCTTTTCATAAGGTGGGAAGGATACATAATATACTGTGTTTAGATCAAATTGTTAAACTCTGCCCTATGTTCATGCTAATAGTAACACTGAAAAGAAATAGTAGGAGTACCTATTACATAAATAACACACAACTCCTCAACAACTCTACACAATTAGTAAGGCACAGCAAAAAAAAACCAGTTGCAGTTGCGTCTGAGTAATTGACTTTCAGTGTCATATTTTCTGCCACTTATAGACAATATCAGAATATATAACAGTGTGTAATTTCATGTAACTTTTAAAGGGCATTGAAAGGTTAAAGAAAACACATGAAACCTGCACACTTAGAAGAGTTCACTGGCATTATTTATTTCCCAAATCCTGCATCGTATATAGAATAAGGCTCCTAAGGCTATATTCACATCTGTGCTAGTTAATCCATTTTCATGTTCCATTTTAGGAGCAGAAAAACAGTTTCCCTGGATTCACTTATTTGTCTCATAACTGAATTGAATTGTGCCGAATGGATCCTATTGAGTATAATGGGGTCCTTTCGGTTCCTGCACTTGTCCGCCATTTTTACAGATGAAAACATTGTGTATGCAGGAGATTTTGTCCAGCAATTAATGCCGGATCGGTGGCAGAGGCTCTGAATGGAGTCTATTATGCAGATGTGAACAGAGCCCTATCAATGTAAATTCAAGTTCCTTCACCCTTTTTGCATGCAAGTGCTTGCATACATCTGCACAGCCAGTGGCATTATACACAGGTCTACTCTATGGAATGTTCTATATAGGGTATTCAATACAAGGTTAATATTTCTAGTCACTATCCTGCAATAGGGGAGGCACAGTAGACAAATGGGCCATAATTCTAACTAATACCCATTGTTAAGTGGTCTAATTGTTTATATAAATCATAATTAATATAAACAAAAATGAAATATGGACAATCTCTTAGACTACAGTAGACAAGACCAAAGTAATGGACAGCACTCCAAGACATAGTGGAAAAATTAGAATAAGTTTGAAAAATGCTGATCTGTTGAATTTACCCAAAAGATAACAGCCAATGATACTTTCCGCTCAAAAAGTAAAGCTAAATTGATTGAAACTTGAATTTTGCACCGCAATTTTTCCGCAATATCGAGGTTGGGTGGTGATACTTTATATGGGCTTGTGGGGTATATGTGCCAGGGCAGCTTTTTACTCCCAGTCTGGCTCTGCGTAGGTCTGATGTCAAAGTTATGTCCTATTGATCACCCATGGGAGGACATGTCATTGACAATCCCACTCCCACAGTCAGCTGGGATCAGACAAACCTCCTCAGTGGTCATGTGTCTTATACATTAGCATCACATATGAGGCCAGTGATTGGCTGCAGTGGTTACATGGAAGTATGGCAGAAGCAGAATGGGAAATCAAAATGGTCCTGGAAAAAAAAAAAAGGCCCCATATCTCAGGTAGAACCAAATCAGCAGTAGGTGGGGCAACAAGTAGTCAGAGACTAGCAAATGGCCAGCAGCCATGAAGGTGTTCAAATTTACTCTGAAGCACAGAACATGTTAGAACTGGAAGTATAAATTAACACCGTTAAGCCTCCATAGACTGGCTTGATTTTAGCTTCCATGACAGACATTTATGTCATTGGTCCTATGCCCACATCATCCCTGTGTTGACTGACAGCTGAGCTCTCGTTGTAATGGCCGGGATCTGAAAAACTCTGATTCCTGTCATTTAACTCCTTAGATGCCACAGTTAACAGCGACCATTGCATCTAGGTGTATAAACAGAGACGGAGCTCTCCTCTGTCCCCATCGGGCTATTACAAAGGTAATCATGGGATGCCAATGGGTAACCATGGCAGCCAGAGACATAGGAAAGACCCCCCAGGCATGCCACAGCTGTATGACTATTTGGCTGATCCTTCAGCACCACCTAATAGATTATATTGTAATTTTAGATGCACATAAAATAATTCTTTATCATAAGGGCAAAAACACCCCAAAATGGCATAATTGTGTTTCTTCCATTCCTCCCCACTTAGACGTTTTTTTTAAAGTTTCCAATTCATTGTATACTATGTTTCGTAACATAATATTTAATGCTGAAAAAAGACATATCTCCATCTAGTTCAGCCCCCTCCCCCCTGGTACTGATCCAGAGGAAGGCAAAAAGAACCTCAATGAGGTGGAAGAAAAAAGAAATCCTTCCTGACTCCAAGTCTGGCAATAAGAATAATCCCAGATCATCAACCGTTCTGAAGTTATTAACAATTATAACATGTAATATTGTAACATTCAAGAAAGGCGTCCAGGCCCCACTTAAACTCTTTTATCAGGTTCACCATCACCACGTCCTCAGGCAGAGAGTTCCATAGAGCACTGAGACTAACAGTAAAAGAAAAACCTATGTTGATGTCGAAACCTTCCGTCTTCTAGACGTAGAGGATGCCCCCTTGTTAAAGTCATAGTCCCTAATATAAACAGATCATGGGAGAAATATATCCATACATAGTTATTAAGTCTCCCTTCAGACATCTTTTTTTTCAAACTAAATAACCCCAATTTTGATAACCACTCTGGTTATTGAAGTCTGCCTATACCATTTATTACTTTACTTACCTGCCTTTGACCCCATCAAGCTCGGATACATCGTTTTTGAGTACTGGTGCCCAAAACTGTACATAATATTCCATGAGTGGTCTGACTAGTGATTTGTGAAGAGGAAGAACAATGTTCTGGTCATGCGGCCCTAGACCTCTTTTGATGCACCCCATGATCCTATTTGCCTTGAAAGCAGCTGCCTGACACTGGTTGCTCCAGTTAAGTTTACAGTTAACTAAAATCTCAAGTCCTATTCCATGTACGTTTTGCCCAGCGGTTTCCAATTTAGTGTGTAATGGTGACATGTAGCTCCCCTGCCCATGTGCATAACCTTACATTGAAACCTCATTTGCCACTTTTCTGCCCAAGTCCCCAACTTATTTATATCTCTTTGCAACTGCAATCTGTCCTCTCTTGTGTTATTCACACTACCTCACTGGCGTAACTATAGGGGATACGGTTACACCCAGGCCCAGGAGCCTTAGGGGGCCTATAAGGCCACTCTTCTCCATATAGGGAGCCAGGTACTATGAATAAAGCATTATAATTGGGGGCCCTGTTACGGGTTTTGCATTGGGACCCAGGAGCTTCAAATTACGCCTCTGCTCTACATAGTTCTGTATCATCTGCAAATATTGCTATTTTACTATGCAATCTTTCTACCAGGTCATTAATATATTAAAAAGAATATGGTCCAATATTGACTCCTGTGATAACCCACTGGTAACGTGACTCGATCAGAGTATGTACCATTAATAAACACCCTCTGCTCTCTATCACTGAGCCAGTTACTTACCCATTTACACATATTCTCACCCAGACCAAACATTCTCATTTTATATACTAACCTTTTATGCGGCACGGTATTAAACGCTTTGGAAAAGAACAGATACACAAGATCCAATGACTCTCCCTGGTCCAGTCTAGAACTTACCTCCTAATAGAAACTGATTAGATTGGTTCAACAGGAGTGATCCCTCAAAAACCCATGCTGATATGGAGTTATACAGCTATTTTCCTTGAGTTACTCTAGTATAGCATCTATTAGCAGCCCTTCATAGCAACCCTTCAAACATTTTACCCACAATAAAAGTAAGACTGACTGGCCTATAGTTTCCAGGTTCACTCTTTGACCCTTTTTAGATATTGGCACCACATTGGGGATGCGCCAATCCAGTGGAACCAATCCTGTCACTACAGAGTCCTTAAATAAAAGAAACAACGGTCTGTTTATCACATTGTTGAATTCCCTTATAACCCGGGGGTGTATTCCATCGCGATTAGTCTTTTTAAATCTTTTTAAGGAAGATCTACACTTCTTCATGGGATAAATTGGTGACATTTAGTTGAGAATTTACTTTATCACTCTGCATCTCATCTGACTTTTTATTTTCGTGATTGAATACACTGGAGAAAAAACTATTTAATTGATTTGCTTTTTTCTCATCACCCTCTAGAATTTTTCCTACATTATATATTAAAGGGCCAACACTTTCAGGATAAATATTTTTACTATTTATATAGTTGAAGAACAGTTTAGGGTTAGTTTGACTATCTTTGGTAATGCGTCTCTCTGTCTCCACCTTTGCTGTATTTATCTGCTTTTTACATAATTAATTTTTTTCCTTATAGGTTTTTAGTGCTTCTTCGCTGCCTTCTTGTTTTAGTAGTTTAAACGCTTTCATTTTGTTCTTCATTGCCCTCCTTTACATCTTTATTTAGCCAAATTGTTTTTCTCCTATCCCTAACCCTTTTATTTCTGTAAGGTATGAACCTCTCACAGTAAGTATTTAAGATGTTTTAAAACATTTTCCATTTATTCTCTGTACTCTTATTTTTTAAGACATTATCCCAGTTAATAAGGTTGTGGGCATTGAGTTGATAGACCTTTACCTTCCTAAAGTTTAGTATTTTCATAGCCCCTCTATAAAACTCCCCATTGAAAGACAAATGGAATTTATTATATTATAGTTAGAGATGAGCGAGCACCAAAATGCTCGGGTGCTCGTTACTCGAGACGAACTTTTCGCGATGCTCGAGGGTTCGTTTCGAGTAACGAACCCCATTGAAGTCAATGGGCGACCCGAGCATTTTTGTATATCGCCGATGCTCGCTAAGGTTTTCATTTGTGAAAATCTGGGCAATTCAAGAAAGTGATGGGAACGACACAGAAACGGATAGGGCAGGCGAGGGGCTACATGTTGGGCTCCATCTCAAGTTCCCAGGTCCCACTATTAAGCCACAATACTGGCAAGAGTGGGCACCCCCCCCCCCCCCAACAATTTTTACTTCTGAAAAACCCTCATTAGCAAGGCATACTTTAGCTAAGCACCACACTACCTCCAACAAAGCACAATCACTGCCTGCATGACACTCCGCTGCCACTTCTCCTGGGTAACATGCTGCCCAACCCCCCCACCCCCGCGCGCACGACCCAGTGTTCACAGCGCACACCAAAGTGTCCCTGCGCAGCCTTCAGCTACACTCATGCCACACGCTGGCCTCATAGCCACACCACCCTCATGTCTATTTATAAGTGCGTCTGCCATGAGGATAACCGCAGGCACACACTGCAGAGGGTTGGCACGGCCAGGCAGCGACCCTCTTTAAAAGGGGCGGGGCGATAGCCCACAATGCTGTACAGAAGCAATGAGAAATCCAATCCTGTGCCACCTCCATCAGGAGCTGCACACGTGGGCATAGCAATAGGGAACCCATGTGCCACGCACTATTCATTCTGTCAAGGTGTCTGCATGCCCCAGTCAGACCGAGTTTTTTTATAAATGGTCACAGGCAGGTACAACTCTGCAATGGGAATTCCGTGTGCACTCACAGCAGGCTCCCTGGAACCCACCGGCGGTACATAAATATATCCCATTGCATTGCCCATCACAGCTGAGGTAACGTCCGATTAAATGCAGGTGGTCTTCGGCCCACACTGCATGCCCCAGTCTGACCGGGGTTTTTAATACATAGACACTGGCAGGTACAACTCCCTAATGTGAAGTCCCTGTGGACCCACAGCATGAGTGGCTCCCTGGAACCCATCGGCGGTACATAAATGTATCCCATTGCAGTGCCCTGCTCAGCAGAGCTAATGTCACATACAATATAGGTGTGCTTCGGCCCACAGCGCATGCCCCAGTCAGACTGGTAATATGTACCTTAACAGTAACCGCGTTGGTGGGAATGTGGTGGCGACTGCGGACCTAGTAGCGCGGTTTTATTTAGTTGGTTTTCGGAATGTGGCCAGGATTAAGTGGGCCGAGGCGGGGGGATGGTGGGGGGGCTCTCTTGTTGTGTCAGGAAAGGTGAAATTCTTGGACTGCCACCAGACGGACCAATGCAAAGGTATTTGCCAAGAATGTTTTCATTGTTGGAGGAGGAGGGGGATGTTTTTGAGGTACTGCGTGTCCTCCCCACGTGTCCGTGGTTATATGCACCTTAACAGTAACCGCGTTGGTGGGAAATGGCCTCGCCACCATCATGTTTTTGGGAAGCCTCCGTTTCCACACCCCAGTGACATAGCATTAGCAGCGGTATAGGTAGAGCCCAGAATTAGTAACATTTCAGCGGTAGCATTAGGGACAGGCCCCAGTAACATATCACTAGCAGCATTATAGGGGGAGCACAGTATTAGTTCCATTTCAGTAGTAGTAGAAGTCCAGACAGGCCCCAGTAACAATTCCGAAGCAGCAGTATAGGAGGAGCACAGTATTAGTTCCATTTCAGTAGTAGTAGCAGTCAAGACAGGCCACAGTAACATTCCCGTTGCAGCAGTTTAGGGAGATAACAGTCTCTTTCACATTTCAGTAGTTGCAGTATAGACAAGGCCCCAGTTACATTTATGTTTATGTAGCAAAAGTGTAGGCCAACCCCACACACCTTGCTCTACCATGAGTGCAGGCGAAGCCCATAAAAATTAATTGAATTACACTGTAGGCAAGGGCCCCAAAAAATTGGTGTACCAACAGTACTAATGTACCTCAGAAAAATTGCCCATGCCCAACCAAGAGGGCAGGTGAAACCCATTAATCGCTTTGGTTAATGTGGCTTAATTTGTAACTAGGCCTGGAAGCAGCCCAGTTAAAATAAAAATTGGTTCAGGTGCAAGTTTCAACGCTTTAATGAGAATTGAAACGTATAAACATTGTTTACTAAAGTAATATGACTGAGCCTTGTGGGCCTAAGAAAAATTGCCCGTTCGGCGTGATTACGTGAGGTTTCAGGAGGAGGAGCAGGATGAATATAATACACAGATTGATGAAGTAAAAGGTCCCCGTTTTTGATGGTGATAGAGAACGATGCTTCCATCCGCGGGTGCAGCCTACGTATTGTTTAGGTGCCGCTGCTGTCCGCAGGTGGAGAAGAGAAGTCTGGGGAAATCCAGGCTTTGTTCATCTTTATGAGTGTAAGCCAGTCGGCACTGTCGGTTGACAGGCGGGTACGCTTATCCGTGATGATTCCCCCAGCCGCACTAAACACCCTCTCTGACAAGACGCTAGCCGCAGGACAAGCAAGCACCTCCAGGGCATACAGCGCGAGTTCAGGCCACGTGTTCAGCTTCGACACCCAGTAGTTGTAGGGGGAAGAGGCGTCACGGAGGACGGTCGTGCGATCGACTACGTACTCCCTCACCATCATTTTACAGTGCTCCCGCCGACTCAGCCTTGACTGGGGAGCGGTGAGACAGTCTTGCTGGGGAGCCATAAAGCTGGCAAAGGCCTTGGAGAGTGTTCCCCTGCCTGTGCTGTACATGCTGCCTGATCTCTGCACCTCCCCTGCTACCTGGCCCTCGGAACTGCGCCTTCTGCCACTAGCGCTGTCGGATGGGAATTTTACCATCAGTTTGTCCACCAGGGTCCTGTGGTATAGCATCACTCTCGAACCCCTTTCCTCTTCGGGTATGAGAGTGGAAAGGTTCTCCTTATACCGTGGGTCGAGCAGTGTGTACACCCAGTAATCCGTAGTGGCCAGAATGCGTCTAACGCGAGGGTCACGAGAAAGGCATCCTAACATGAAGTCTGCCATGTGTGCCAGGGTACCTAACACATGGCTGTCCTCACTAGGAAGATCACTTTCAGGATCCTTCTCCTCCTCCTCCTCCTCCTTCTCAGGCCATACACGCTGAAAGGATGACAGGCAAGCAGCATGGGTACCTTCAGCAGTGGGCCAAGCTGTCTCTTCCCCCTCCTCCTCATGCTCCTCCCCCTCCTCCTCCTCCTCAACGCGCTGAGATATAGACATGAGGGTGCTCTGACTATCCAGCGACATACTGTCTTCCCCCGCCTCCATTTCCGAGCGCA
Source organism: Eleutherodactylus coqui (assembly GCF_035609145.1). Taxonomy (NCBI): domain Eukaryota; kingdom Metazoa; phylum Chordata; class Amphibia; order Anura; family Eleutherodactylidae; genus Eleutherodactylus; species Eleutherodactylus coqui. Next base: position 159,327,989 of record NC_089838.1, read on the forward strand.
AAGCGTCTGCCTTTATGCTTTGCAGGGAACTTCTCAAGAGGCATAGCAGAGGAATGGTGACGCTAATGATCGCCACTCACCATCTGGGTAGACTCCTCAAAGTTTCCAAGGACCTGGCAGATGTCTGCCAACCAGGCCCACTCTTCTGTAAAGAATTGAGGAGGCTGACTCCCACTACGCCGCCCATGTTGGAGTTGGTATTCCACTATAGCTCTACGCTGCTCATAGAGCCTGGCCAAGATGAGCGTAGAGTTCCACCGTGTGGGCACGTCGCACAGCAGTCGGTGCACTGGCAGATTAAACCGATGTTGCAGGGTCCGCAGGGTGGCAGCGTCCGTCTTGGACTTGCGGAAATGTGCGCTGAGCCGGCGCACCTTTCCGAGCAGGTCTGACAAGCATGGGTAACTTTTCAGAAAGCGCTGAACCACCAAATTAAAGACGTGGGCCAGGCATGGCACGTGCGTGAGGCTGCCGAGCTGCAGAGCCGCCACCAGGTTACGGCTGTTGTCACACACGACCATGCCCGGTTGGAGGCTGAGCGGTGAAAGCCAGCGGTCAGTCTGCTCTGGCAGCTGTGCTGCCACCCCGCACGACACCAACTGGTGGCGACGTGCTGCTGCTGACATATCTTGATTGCGAGACAGAGGTTGCGTAGGAGGAGGAGGGTGGTTTAGTGGAGGAAGCATACACCACCGCAGATACCAGCACCGAGCTGGGGCCCGCAATTCTGGGGGTGGGTAGGACGTGAGCGGTCCCAGGCTCTGACTCGGTCCCAGCCTCCACTAAATTCACCCAATGTGCTGTCAGGGAGATATAGTGGCCCTGCCCGCCTGTGCTTGTCCACGTGTCCATTGTTAAGTGGACCTTGGCAGTAACCGCGTTGGTGAGGGCGCGTACAATGTTGCGGGAGACGTGGTCGTGCAGGGCTGGGACTGCACATCAGGAAAAGTAGTGGCGACTGGGAACCGAGTAGCGCGGGGCCGCCATCATGTTTTTGAAAGCCTCCATTTCCACAAGCCTATACGGCAGCATCTCCAGGCTGATCAATTTGGCTATGTGCACGTTTAACGCTTGAGCGTGCGGGTGCGTGGCGGCGTACTTGTGCTTGCGCTCAAACAGTTACGCTAGCGACGGCTGGACGCTGCGCTGAGAGACATTGCTGGATGGGGCCGAGGACAGCGGAGGTGAGGGTGTGGGTGCAGGCCGGGAGACGGTCGTGCCTGTGTCCTGAGAGGGGGGTTCGATGTCAGTGGCAGGTTGGGGCCCAGGGGGAGAGGCAGTGGTGCAAACCAGAAGCGGTGAACGGCCTTCGTCCCACCTTGTGGGGTGCTTGGCCATCATATGCCTGCGCATGCTGGTGGTGGTGAGGCTGGTGGTGGTGGCTCCCCGGCTGATCTTGGCACGACAAACCTTGCACACCACAATTCGTCGGTCGTCTGCACTCTCAGTGAAAAACTGCCAGACCTTTGAGCACCTCGGCCTCTGCAGGGTGGCATGGCGCGAGGGGGCGCTTTGGGAAACAGTTGGTGGATTATTCGGTCTGGCCCTGCCTCTACCCCTGGCCACCGCACTGCCTCTTCCAACCTGCCCTGCTGCTGCACTTGCCTCCCCCTCTGAAGACCTGTCCTCAGTAGGCTTAGCAAACCAGGTGGGGTCAGTCACCTCATTGTCCTGCTGCTCTTCCTCCGAATCCTCTGTGCGCTCCTCCCTTGGACTTACTCCAATTACTACTACCTGAGTGATAGACAACTGTGTCTCATCGTCATCGTCCTCTTCACCCACTGAAAGCTCTTGAGACAGTTGCCGGAAGTCCCCAGCCTCATCCCCCGGACCCCGGGAACTTTCCAAAGGTTGGGCATCGGTCACGACAAACTCCTCCGGTGGGAGAGGAACCATTGCTGCCCATTCTGGGCAGGGGCCCGAGAACAGTTCCTGGGAGTCTGCCTGCTCCTCAGAATGTGTCATTTTCATGGAGTGAGGAGGCTGGGAGGAAGGAGGAGCAGTAGCCAGAGGATTCAGAGTTGCAGCAGTGGACGGCGTAGAAGTCTGGGTGGTCGATAGATTGCTGGATGCACTTTCTGCCATCCACGACAGGACCTGCTCACACTGCTCATTTTCTAATAAAGGTCTACTGCGTGGACCCATTAATTGTGAGATGAATCTGGGGACCCCTGAAACTTGCCTCTCTCCTAATCCCGCAGCAGTCGGCTGCGATACACCTGGATCAGGAGCTCGGCCTGTGCCCACACCCTGACTTGGGCCTCCGCGTCCTTGCCCGCGTCCACGTCCTCTAGGCCTACCCCTACCCCTCAGCATGGTGTATTACGAGTAGAGCAGAAACAGAACGCTGTAATTAAATGTGCCGCTTATTGGCCTGTGGTTGGAGGCTGACTTCGCATACGGAACGCACAGCAGAGCCAGGAAACAATTTTGCGCATGCCTGTAGTGAGACGTAGGTGCGTAGGACTGAGCTAGTGGAATTCAGAGCGCAGAAGCAGTCAAGTCGCCAAAGGGCAGTGGTACGCCTTAAGTATTTGGCTTCCCTTTTTTTAAATGGTTAGGTGAAACAGCAGACAGATACTGTAGGCAGAGTATATTATGTTTACTGTTTCCCTCTGGCGCTATGACGGCGGTGATATAACGGAGACAGCAGAGCCAGGAAACAATTTTGCGCACGCCTGTAGTGAGACGTAGGTGCGTATCACTCAGCTAGTGGAATTCACAGCGCAGAAGCAGTCAAGTCGCCAAAGGGCAGTGGTACGCCTTAAGTATTTGGCTTCCCTTTTTTTAAATGGTGAGCTGACACAGCAGGCAGATACTGTATGCAGCGTATATTATGTTTACTGTTTCCCTCTGGCGCTATGACGGCGGTGATGTAACGGGCACAGCAAAGCCAGGAAACAATTTTGCTCAAGCCTGCTATAACGCTTAGCTGCGTATTAATTAGGACTACTATCCCCAGCAGACACGCAGTACACTGAAGACGGTCGCAGGCAGCCCAAATATAGTATTTTTCCCCAATTTTTTTGAAAAAGCCCACTGCCTATATAGACAGTATATCTCTTTCACCTTTCCCTCTTTCCCTGCCTCACCAGTACTGCCCCTATACTCTGTACAATGACTGCAGACTGAGGATGCAATGGTCTGCACGCCCGATATACAAAAAAAAAAAATTGTGCAACACTGCAAAAAGCAGCCTCCACAGTACTGCACACGGTCAGATGTGGCCCTAAGAAGGACCGTTGGAGTTCTTCAAGCCTAAAATAACTCCTAACGCTCTCCCTATAGCAGCAGCATCACCAGCACTTTCCCTGATCTCTGTCAGAATGCATGTGTGGCGGGCCGCGGGCGGGGCAGATTTTAATACTCGGGTGACACCTGATCTCCCCAGCCACTCACTGCAGGGGGGTGGTATAGGGCTGGAACGTCACAGGAGGAAGTTGTAATGCCTTCCATGTCTTTCTATTGGCCAGAAAAGCGCGCTAATGTCTCAGAGATGAAAGTGAAAGTAACTCGAACATCGCGTGGTGCTCGTCTCGAGTAACGAGCATCTCGAACACCCTAATACTCGAACGAGTATCAAGCTCGGACGAGTACGCTCGCTCATCTCTAATGATAGTCACTATTTCCCAGGTGCCCCTCAACTTGCACCCTTGTTATTCTGTCAGTCCTGTTGGCTAATTTTAAGTTCAAAATGTCTGTCCCTCCAGGCCTGTACAAGTTATTAATTAAGGTAATTATCTTTAGTTATTGACAGAAACTTGTAACCTTTCTGAGATCCGAAGGTTTCAGCTTTCCAGTTTATATCTGGAAAGTTAAAGTCTCCTATAATAATTACCTCATTGTGATTTGCTGCTTCATCTATTTGCCCCAGTAATAGATTTTCAGTGACTTCTGTTATGTTTGTAGCCTATAGAAAACCCCTATGAGTATTTTATTATTGTTTTTTCCTCCATGTATATCTACCCATGTAGATTAGTGTGGGCTTTAAAAAAGATTTTACATAAAGGCAAACTCCTCCCCCTTTCCATTTTTTGTGATCCCTTCTAAACAGACTGTAATCCTGTAAGTTCACCGCCCAGTCGCAGCTTTCATTTACCCAGGTCTCTATTATTACCGCTATATTGTAGCTTTCCACAGAAATGATTATTTACAGTTTGTCAACCTTGTTGGTCAGACTTCTAGCATTAGTCACAATACAGCTTAGACAATTTTGCTTTCTTTTATTTTAAGTGTTCTCTATTAACAGTTCTAACTGTACTAACCTCCTCCCACCGCTCCACCCCTATTCTCATTACTTAGTTCCAGGTCACTGTCTACGCTATTTTCCCCTCTATCTCTCTGGTTGCCCTCTCCCCAGGTCCTTAGTTTAAGTACTCCTCCAACCATCTAGCCATCTTCTTCCCCAGCACAAAGCAGAAAGGTAGTACAAGCAGCACTCAGGGAACTTCAAGTAGATGAAATCACATCATATGGTGTGTCTTTATTAGGTCCACAAACATGCAACGTTTTGACCTATAAAGCTTGATAAAGACCTTAAATAGGTCGAAAACATTGCGTGTTTGTGGACCTAATAAAGACACATCATATGATGTGATTTCATCTACTTGAAGTTCCCTGAGTGCTGCTTGTACTACCTTTCTGCTTTAGATTACTGGGTCCCTTGGAAACGGGATTCTTGTAACAGGTGTGCACCTCTTAAGCTCACTTGAAGTGGATAAGGGGTTGTGCTGCTGGACTTTTCTTTGAGACAAGGTGCAACCCCAGCACAGTTGCACCCTCCCTCATTGAGTTGCAGCCCATCCCTACAGTAGAACCTGTAGCCAACAGGAAAGTCGTTTCAGTTCTCCAGGAACCCAAACTCTTTCATCCTACACCAACTTTTGAGCCTCTTATTTACCTCTTTAATCTCCAGCTGCCTTTCTGGTCTGGCACAAGGTACAGGTAGTATGTCAGAAAATACTATTTTGGAGGTCCTTGCTCTAAGCATACATCCTAGTTCCCTGAAATCGATTTTAAGGACCCTCCAGTTACCCCTAAGTTTGTCATTGGTGCCAATGTGTATCATGACCATTGGATCCTCACCAGCCCATCCCAGTAATCTGTCAACCTGATTCACAATGTGTTGAACTCAAGCACCAGGAAGACAGCACATCTTTTAATGATCCCAGGCTTTGTGGCAGATTGCCCTGTCAGTCATGCTACAAATTGAGTCTCCTACTATTAGGACCTGCCTAGTCTCCCCTGCACTCCTTTTCCCCTTCTTACTGGAGCAGACATTACCTGGGCATCAGAGGCCATGTTGTGCTGCAGCAGTGCTAATCCTGTTATGGCATCCCCTTCATCTGCCAATTTTGCAAACTTGTTAAGGTGTGCCAGTTCAGCACCAGCCTCCCTGGATCTCTTCCTTCTATTCTCCCAACTAGCTGGCTGATCATCTTGCACTCCTGTACTACCATCCACACCCACATCTACCACAGCGAGTGCCTGCTCAGTGAGCAGCAAACTCCTTTCCATGGCGCCAATGGATGTCAGTGTTGCAAGTTGCTCATTTAGATCCAGGATCTGGGCTTACAAATGTGCAACACGCTCACATATCATACAGCAGTATTCACCCCTCAACGGCTGTTCAAGGACTGCATACATGGCACAAGATGTTCACTGGATGGCATTGTCAATCATGGAGCACATTCTAAATGGAGATGGTACAAATAGATTAGATAAAAGTAATAAATGCAAAAATTCAAATAGGTAAGCAGTAATTAAATACGAGGGATTTTTCCAAAATCCCAAATCACTAATCCCAAGCCACACACTTTAGATACAGTACACTTAGAATACAGCACGCACACTCACTCAGCTTGCATGCTAACTTATGTTCACTTTATATAGAACTTATCTGTAACACTTTTGTTCCCCCTCTGTTTGGAAATGGTCCCATTGAAAAATACAACTAGTAGCACAAAAACAAACCCATATGCAGTTAAGCTGTCCGAAAAATAAAAGTGCTATGATTTTTTGAAATTGGGGAGAAAAAAAGAAAAAAGACAAGAACCTCTGTCTCATTTATTAAATGTCCTCAATTTTGAAAATTGTTACAATAAAAAATAAATCATACATGAACAGGCCACTGTCTTTCTTTTGTTGCAAATTAATGTAAAATATTACACTATTTGTATACTCTTTCTGATATGGTTTACTGTTACCATGCAGAGGGTAATAAAAGTGTACAACAAGGATATATAAAGTGTAACGTTGCCTCAAATAAGATACAGTACAAATGGTTCATTGGAACATGTCAAAGCTTTGTGAAATCTATACTGAAACAGGCCAGCAGGATACAATAATCTTCCCATGGTTTGTTTGAAAGCTATTATGTTACCATCATCATTATACAACACCTATGTTAGCTATGAAAAGCACTGATCAATAAAAAAAATGAAAACATTGCCTTGAAATTGCTGTGAAAGATGAACTACCTTATGTGATAATATACCAGGTGTAATGCTCAACAAAGTTACCAGCTTTAGATGAGTCCTGCGGAGTCACCTCACACATTGCTTTCTAGCCATAAAATAGCATTAGCGCCGTGTGCACACATGGTGAAATAAGCTTATTGTTTTTTTTTTATTTACTACTAAAGTGATCCAACTCTGACCAAGTTCCTTCAGATACTGCATACACGCGTCTAGATGTTGTTTTTACATGCGATGCTTATTATGGTGCCCTCTGAGCTCTTTAGATTTCCTCTCAGGACATCTGTCTAAAATATCTTGTGCTGGTGAGAATGTTATGGACCGGTTTGCAAAAGCATAGGAACGCCTTGCCACCTATATACAGGCTGATCTAGCCAGTGGGACTCATCAGTGGCTTTAGGGGCAGTGATGTGCAATCTCCCTTCTAGGTCTCCTGGTCCAAATGGAAGCCACCCACCTCACTAATACTGCGTTCAATAGTTTCACTTGACCAATCTGCTCTTCACTTGCCCTGAATAGTGTCTGGCAGATGGCACATCCTTCTCCGGGCTCTGTTACCTTCTTCTGATGCTTGTTCTGTGTGCTTGGATGAAAGGTGACAAAGCCAGGTGGAGATTGCATCATCTTTTTACAAAAGATACTATGTGGGGAGAGTAAAGAGCAGTAAAACTGCCTGCATACTCTACTCATGTGAGGCGAGGGAGGTAGGTCCATTATATTATGAGACACTGTTACATTATCGGGTATAAAGGAGATCACTGTTACCTTCTAGGTAACTATTATGCTATGGGGATGCGAGGGAGGCACTATCAATTTATGGGGGCATAAAGGGGTGCACAATTGCCTTATGGGAGCATAAAAAGAATAAAATTACCTTCTGGGTGCAGCATTGTAGGGTGACCCCAGATACAGCATGTACGTTGAGGAGCTGGGAGAGTAAGATGGTTGCTCGTCACAACAGCACTTACCATGCTCCCTCCCGGAGGGACGCACATATCCTTGCTAGGGCAGCACTGGACCTCTCCCGGACATCCCTCGGAGAGCGGTGCCCAATAAACTTGAGAACAGATATAGGGGTTGCCACCATTTTGTTACCCACCGGAAAGACCCTTGGTGGTAAATAAATGAGCTGCAGACTGGTATGGCATACCTCAAGTCCCTGGTAAAACTTTACTTCTCGTCAAACACTGTGTGAAAGGCACAAATTACACAGGACAAATGTGCAGGACAACAAGAATCTTCTTTAGTACCTCTATGTGGTAATCCCAGGGCACAGGACGGCCGTGTAGGAAAACAAAATTTTAGTACCTCTACAGGGTGATCTCAAAGTACAGGATGGCTGCGTAGGAAAATAGCCCAAGAGTACCACTGCATGGGGGCTGGGCCTTCACTCACCACAAACACGCTCACGATCTCTCTTTTGGGGACTCTCACTCCTCCATGGTCACTGGCACACAGAAGACCAGGAACCGCTCTTCCTCCTCCATGCTTCACCACATGGGAGTTGAAGGTACCCCCATGTGGCTGGAACTCTTTCTAACTGAATCTCTAACTCTGTGATGGACTTCCTACCACACCCAAAAACACTTATACTTATAGACAACATGGAGCACGTGACAGGACACAATGTATACATTGCAAACATCTCCCAGTCTCTTGCAAATGCTTAACTGCTCATTTGCTGCAGCTGTGCAATACACATAACAGAATGATAAGGCACTTTTGCACAACGCACCTCTAAAAGACATGACATGTATGACATTATGGAGGGCTCCAGGAATAGAAGTACTGGGCCACTACATTGGGCACTATCAATTTATTGGGGCACTATAACGTAGGAACACAAGGGGTGCACTGTTACTGTGTAGATGGCACTGAGATAGGGAAAGCAGCAGAATGTGGACAGAGATGAGTCATGACTGCAAGAAGTTATCATAACAGTCTTGGGCTCAGAGAAGGGACAAAACTGAAAGTAAACAACAGCAATCAGAGAAGATGTCACCTTTGATCACTGGAGGTAGCTGCACTATAATCACTATCACTGTGTACCACCGGTATCTGGCTGTTAAATGGTGGCTGGATTATTTGGAGCTATACTTGAGCTGTGCCACTGTAAATGAGGCCGCCATGTTATAAATGTTTACTTATAGATCTGCTATTTGCAGTCTGATTTTAAATTTTGCAACAGGGCCTGTTAGCCTTTGGCTACACAGCAGCCAGGGTGTCTCTGTACCTCTTCAGAATATCCTGGCTGCACTAGCATTTGGGCGCTCTTCCTCAGACTGCATAGTGCTGTATAGATAGCTTTACAGGTGGTGCACACAACTCGCTGCCCAGTCAGGTGTATGCCAGGCTCCTCCTGAATCATGTGGTCAATTAGGTAACAACCACGTTGACCAGCTTTTGCACTACTCCAGTCAGTGTGGACTGATTGCACAGTGGGGTAGCGTTATAGCATTCTACTTTTATGTTCTTAAGATGGAATGTCAGCCAGAGGTCACATGACAAACATAAATAGTGCCTGACTTACCCCTTTGATTGAGGTCTGTTGGGTTTCTGTCATGCTATCTGGTATTTTAATGGACAATATAGTGCTGAATGTGGCGTCTGGGATTTTGTACCATATCTACTCCAGAGCCTCTGACACAGATGTGAACAGAGTCTTACCATTCAGTGACGGATGCATTCAGCCATTTGAGATCTCCTTAACTCAGAAGAACTTGGGGGAGGAGGGGTGATGCATCATCAAACTGAAGACCAAAGACAAAACGGAGTCCTGCTAAGTAGAGAAACACCTGTGATAGAAAAAGGCTGTACGCTAAGACAAAACTGCACCGAATTTGGAGTAAAATACTGTGTTGCTGTTGGTACTTGTAACCACCGGTTGGCGTAGAAGTGTCAAAGACTATAATGCTGTAAACTGCTAAGTTATCTGCCTCTGTAAAGACGTGTAACTGCCAAGCTAATGCCTCTGTTAGACCGCTTTCACACAGCCGAGAAAATTGCATGAGATTTGTGCGTTGCAAGAAAACGCAACGCACAAATCTCGCGCAAGTTTCTCGACCGTGCAAAACCCACCTAATGGCGTGTTCACATGTGGCTGATTTGCTGTGGATTTTCCCTTGGATTTTATTGCAGATTTCACCCTTTAGTCTGAAGTCAATTTAACTCCTTAAGGACGTGGATATTTTTTTTATTTTCGTTTTTTCCTTCTGACTCTAAAAACTCTTTTATTTATCCCTCAACATAGTTATATCAGGGCTTCGTTTTTGCAGGATAATTTGTGTTTTTCAATGGTAGTATTTCATGCACCATATGATGTACTGAAAACCTAAACAAAATAGAGTGAAATGGGAAAAAAATGACAATCCGCCATCTTTGGGGTGGTCTTTCTATAGTGTACCAACTGCAGCAAAAATTACATGCTAATTTTATTCTGTGGGTTATTACAATTACTACGATACCAAATTTATACAGTTTTTTTTTTTTGCTGTACTGCTTTTAACCCCTTCCCGCTCCAGGGCGTAAGTTTACGTCCTGGGAGCGGGGTACTTCCCGCAACAGGGCGTAAACTTACGTCCTGGGGATAGCGCGAGATCACATATGATCCCGCGCTATCCCGCAGCGGGAGCCGGCTGTCAGTCGCAGCCGGCGTCCCGCTGCAACAGCGGGGGGGCATCGGAGATGTGCCGCCCCGCTGTTAACCCCTTCCCTGCCGCGTTCTAAATAGATCGCGGCAGGGAAAGAGTTCACAGAGGGAGCGTGCTCCCTCTCTGTCTTCAGCCGGCTCCCGCAATGTAATCACGAGAGCCTGGCCTGTCGCCATGGCAACAGGACGCCAGGCACTGGCGTCCTGTATTGCCGATGCCTATTATCGCTGTATAAGCGATAAGGCATGGCAGGGAAGTAGCCCTGCCATGCCTTATCACAGCGATGGGCAGTACTGTGGTCAAAGTCCCCCAGGGGGACACAAAATGTGTGAAAAAAAAGATTAAAAAAATGAATTAAAAAAATGTTTAAAAAAAGTTTAAAAAACCCCTCTTTTATGCTTTTTCTCATATTAGCATAAAAAAAGGTTAAAAAAAATTTAAACACGACATATTTCGTATTGTCGCGTCCGTAACGACGCGTACAATAAGCTGCACATGTTTTTGAGTGTGCACGGAAAAAAGAGTTAAAAAAAAAAAAATCGCTAAAAAACAGGTAAAATGCAAATTTTTTGCATTTTGCCTCCCTAAAAACGCAATAAAAGTGATCACAAAAGCTGTATGCACCCCAAAATGGTACTAATAAAAACTACAGCTTGTCTCGCAAATAATAAGCCCTCACAGAGCTCCGTACGTAAAAAAATTAAAAAGTTACAGGACTTTGAATGCAGCGATTTAGAAAAAAAAAAGGATTTCCAAAAAAAGGGTTTTTATTGCAGAAAAGTGGAAAAACCTAAAAAAAATGTAAGAATTTTGGTATCGTTGTAACCGTACCGGGCCGCAGAAAAAATGGATTGTCTTATTTATTTCTCATAATTAACGCTGTAAAACGCTGTAAGCCAATGCATCAGAGGGGCAGCGTATATCGGCTGTGTGAATAAACCCTTAGTTTGATAGATCAGACTTTTATGGATGCAGCGATACCAAATATGTTTTTGTGTTTTTTTTATTTCGATTTTTTAATTATAAAAATGTGTTGTTGTTTTTTTTTTTTACTTGTTTTAAACTTATATTACCTTTTACTTTTTTAAACAATTAATTAAAACTTTTTTTAACTGATTTTTAAATTTACCCTGTTGAAAGCTTCCAGGGCTGCCAATGCAGATTGCCTATTAGACCATGCCTGTCAGATCACAGTGTAATGTAATACTATGGTACGGTATGGTATTTCCTCCTCCAACAAATTTTACAGCAGGTACTATGAATTCTAATAAGTAGCGTTCTCTGAGCATCCGCCAAACCCAGATTTGTCCATGAGACTTCCAGATAATGTGTAATTGAACACAGCAGAGCACATGCATCCACTTCTCCGGAGTCTGGTGGCAGCGTACTGTACACTTCCCCAGCAAGCTTTGTGATCTTAGGTTTGCATGCAGTTGCTTGACCAATGAATACCATTTCATGAAGCTCCTGACACACAGTTCTTAGGGTACCTTTACTCGATATCGCTGTGAGAAAATCGCGGGAATATTGCACTTTTGCTCATGAGATGTCTGAGTGTCGCTACCACTTGCGATTTTCTCGCAAAAAAGACAATAGGACTTTCTAATATTAAAAACGCATCACGTGAAAATAGCAAATTTGTGCATTGAGATGAAAAGAAGGCTCCATAGGGAAACATCGGTGATAAAAAAAAAAGAGCAAAAGGCAGAAAGATTGGACATGCCGTGATTTTTTTTTTCACGCAACATCACATGAGTTAAAACATCACAAATGTGGAGGAAAACATTGAAAAGCATAGGTTTCGTAATTCTGTTGCATTGCATGAAAATCAAGCGATTTTATCGCCCATGTGAAACCTGCCTTAAAGTGATGTCAATGCCAGAGGCAGTTTGGAAGTCTTCAGTCAATGGTACAACAAAGGATAGCCAAAATTATGTGCCACACACTCTTAAGCACTCAACAGACCCACTCTGTAGGTTTATTTGGTCTACTGCTTTCGGTAGTGGCTAGGCTATATGACTTGCAGGGGTCACAGTTGTGACCGGGCTTCTAAGTCAGGGGGGCCCAAAGACCCAACCCCTTGCTACTCTGATAGCCTGCACTCCTCGTGACCTGGTCCTCGCACTTCAGCCAGTATACTCCCACATACATCTTCACAGTCACTCATGCAGTTACGACCGCTGTCTGCACCACCCAACTGCTTAGTCTGGCTCATTAAATGGCCCCTTTTATACAGGACAAGTGTCTTGGCAATACTCTCCCCCTTTGCTTTTACACAGGAGTGATTATCATTCAGTGAAAGAATGTGGAGTGGACCGGAGATCTTTCAGGCCCACCCACCTCCATTTACAGCAAACAGGCAGTCATTCACAGATGAACGACTGCCTGTTTACACAAGCAGATTGTAATTTGATTTTTATGCCTGCACAATCCGAACAAATGAATTATCGTTCATCATTCATTTATCACCGAGGCAGAAAAGTTCCCACTGGAACAAAACTTGAGTCACTGATGGGAACCACTAATTAATAAGACTTAACTTTTAATAATAAAATAATTTTAAAAGGTTGCGTTGCGTAGCTAAATACTGTTCTGATTTTCTATGTGCTTCAAAAAAGATCGGGTAATGTCACTAGTGTAGACAAAGTCAATCAAAGACCTATAAGTATAGGATATGTTGATATGCCAGTCCAAGGTATGGCTGGAACCTAAACATATCACTATTTGTCGCTGTGATATAAGGTCTGTGATAGACTACTAGATATATATTAGCCTGCAGTCAATCACGACCGTTGGCATAGCAGAACAGGTCAATCAAAGACCAATAGTATTGATCTGCTATGTCACTAGTCACAGTACCGACAAAGGGCCAGTATATAAAAGAGGAACCATAGATAAATTATTATGAGCACATAATAAATATAATCAAATTATATGTGCTCCCTGGCTCACAGTCTGACCATGGTATATTTATTAGAGAGACAGAGTGTATAGATATAGAAAGCACTCCATTCACATCAGACTGATTTACTGATGAGTGCATTACCCCATTAAAGATACTAAAGATAATGTCACTAAGCATAATAGCTTTGTTATCACTGATGCTTTCCAACTCAGTAAGGAGACCAATTTACTGCTTAGGATTCACAAGCAGAAATGGACACTCCTAACAAAACAGGAGGAATAAGATATTCTTTTTGTTGTTAGTCAGCATTCCTCACTGTCTAAAGAGCGAGGATGGACTATTCTTGTTTAACCCCTTCATGACATGGCCTATTTTGAGCTTAAGGCCTTAGTCACACGGGCGTAAATACGCGCGTATATACGCGCATAAAAACCCACGGGCGTAAATACGCGCGTAAAAACGCACCTACAAAAGATAGAACATATTGGTGGCAATGGACATGGTCACGCGTTTTTTTTACGCGCGTATATACACGCGTATTTACGCCCGTGTGACTAAGGCCTAAGGACGCAACAATTTTTGGCGGATTTTCTTCTCCGTTTATCAAAAGTCATAACTTTTTTATTTTTCCGTCGACGCGGCCGTATAAGGGCTTGTTTTTTGCGTGGCGAACTGTAGTTTTTATCGGTGCCACTTTTCGGTACATAGACTATATTGTAAAACTTTTTTTTTTTTTTTTAATGATAGCAGGGAGAGAAAACGCATCAATTCTGCCATAGATTTTTTTTTTTTTTTTTTACAGCGTTAATCATGCAGCATAAATGAGACATTCCATTTTTTCTGCGGGTCGGTACGGTTACAACGATACCAAAATTCTTACATTTTTTTTAGGTTTTCCCACTTTTCTGCAATAAAAACCCTTTTTCTTGGAAATCTTTTTTTTTTTCTAAATCGCTGCATTCAAAGTCCTGTAATTTTTTTATTTTTGATGTACGGCACTCTATGAGGGCTTATTTTTTGCGAGACAAGCTGTAGATTTTATTGGTACCATTTTGGGGTACATATGGCTTTTTTGATCACTTTTATTGCGTTTTTAGTGAGGCAAAATGCTAAGAATTAGCATTTTGCCTCAGTTTTTTAGTGTTTTTTTTAGCGTTTTTTTCCGTGCACAGTCAAAAGCATGTGCAACTTATTGTACGCGTCGTTACGGACGCGACAATACCAAATATGTGGGATTTTATTTTTTTTTTACCTTTTTTTATGCTAATCTGAGAAAAAGCATAAAAAAATGGGTTTTTTTACTCTTTTTTTACATTTTTTTAATCTTTGTTTTTTTTACACTATTTGAGTCCCTCTGAGGGACTTTAATCACTGCCCTGATGATCGCTGTTATAAGGCATGGCAGAGCTACTGCTCTCCCATGCCTTATCGCTTATACAGCGATCCTAGGCATAGGCAATACAGGACGCCAGTGTCTGGCGTCCTGTTGCCATGGTGACAGGCCGGGCTCTCGCGATGACATCGCGAGTTCCGGCCGGAGACACAGAGGGAGCAGCGCTCCCTCTGTGAACTCTTTCCCTGCCGCGATCTACTTAGCTATTATGCTTAGTGACATTATCTTTAGTATCTTTAATGGGGTAATGCACTCATCAGTAAGTCAGTCTGATGTGAATGGAGTGCTTTCTATATCTATACACTCTGTCTCTCTAATAAATATACCATGGTCAGACTGTGAGCCAGGGAGCACATATAATTTGATTATATTTATTATGTGCTCATAATAATTTATCTATGGTTCCTCTTTTATATACTGGCCCTTTGTCGGTACTGTGACTAGTGACATAGCAGATCAATACTATTGGTCTTTGATTGACCTGTTCTGCTATGCCAACGGTCGTGATTGACTGCAGGCTAATATATATCTAGTAGTCTATCACAGACCTTATATCACAGCGACAAATAGTGATATGTTTAGTTTCCAGCCATACCTTGGACTGGCATATCAACATATCCTATACTTATAGGTCTTTGATTGACTTTGTCTACACTAGTGACATTACCCGATCTTTTTTGAAGCGCATAGAAAATCAGAACAGTATTTAGCTACGCAACGCAACCTTTTAAAATTATTTTATTATTAAAAGTTAAGTCTTATTAATTAGTGGTTCCCATCAGTGACTCATCGTTCATCATTCAGATCATGCAGGCAATTACCCTGAACAATTATCATTCAGATTCCTGTGATACAGTGAGAATCTGAACGAATCGTTCAGTGTAAAAGGGCCCTTACACTGAGTTCTGAGGAGACCGGGGGGCAAGCAATAGACTGTAAGTCAATGTCAGACCTTTGTAACAAGCCTTGTAACAATGACTGGGAATATAAGCCAAAGCCAGAGTCTTCCCCAGAAGAAAAAGATGAACAATACACAGACAGCTGTTTCAGGGGGTTTAACCTCTCTGACTTGCAGGAATCCTGCCTTCCAATAGGTGGTGCTATAGAGGCATTGTTCAATTTCCTCTTTGCATAAATTTGCCAGAGGAGCATGCTGGCCTTATAAGTCTCCTCGCTAGGTGCTCTCCCTGAGGAGAAACTATACTTTTCTTGACTCACATCAAAGGCCTCTCACCCACCTCAGCAAACCTACTGCACACTGATGAGAGTCAAATACTCAGAAACAGCTATATAAATGATGAACTGGCAGCATAAACGGATGTATGAAGGTATAAAAGCGTTTTATTACCCCATTACAAATGAATGCGCCGTTTCGGCACTGTTGTGCCTTCCTCAAGCTTGAGGAAGGCAGGAAGGCACAACAGTGCCGAAATGGCGCATTCATTTGTAATGGGGTAATAAAACGCTTTTATACCTTCATACATCCGTTTATGCTGCCAGTTCATCATTCATATGGACATTTATCTGGAGCCTTTCTGTTTTTTTGGCTCTTAACTGGCTTTTGCATTTTTTGATTGCCTGACCCTGGTAAGGGATTATTTAGTGCTGTTGGTGGGACTGACTTTATACTCAGAAACAGCTGTCTGTGTACGGTTTATCTTTTTTGGCCTTGGCTTATATGCCAAGTCCTTTTTAAAATGTCTGACATTGGCTGGCAGGAATACTGCCTTCCAGTAAGTGGCGATATAGAAGCATTGTTATAGTTTATCATTTACATAATACTAGCTGATATACCCCGCTTTGCCCGTGTTAACTTCGTACAGATGATTATCTGTTGTTCGCATCTGTGGTTACTTCAGATGAACTGAGGAATACAATATGTATACACATAGAGGAGCATTAGATTCTCCTCAGACTGCACATATCGATGTCTCTCTGCAGAATGTGCCACCCCTCCCCCTTTCTCACTTTTTACCCTTAAAGGTAACACCCTTTTTATTCAAATTTACCCCCAGACTGGAGGTTGCAGCTCTCTTTCTAGCCTTAAAGTCATGCTCCATGCCTGCAGTTCATGGCCGCTTTATACTACTCAGTAAATGCACACAGAGGTGACTTAGATTCATTTTAGTATATACACATAGAGGAGCTTTAGATTGTCCTCAGTATATAGATGTAAAGGTGACATAGATTCTCCTCAGTATAGGCTTTAAGGTTTCTGAGAAAAGAACTATCTCATGTATCACAGATTTTTTTTTCACGCTTAGAATTGATTATTGAAGTTGCGACCGCATTTCTTTTCTGATTTAGGATGTAAAGAATGGTTGTGCCAAATTTCATGTTTGTGAGGTTCAGATGTGTGCTATTAGGTACATTACGAAGGGGGTAACATCCACTTGCTAAAAAAAAGATAAAAGATCCCCAGCGCTCCAGATTCCAGAGAAAAGCAGCCGTATACCCGTATCACATAGGGTAAACGTTTTTAAAGCAACGAGTTTCAGCAATCTTCATTTGCCTTTCTCAAGCATACAACACATATATTACACAGATTACATCTATATATACATAGGTAAAAACAGACTTAGGCCGGCTTCACACGAGCGTGACGGGCTCCGCCGCGTAATATTCCGCAGTGAAGCCCGTCACGGCGCCCCCCAGAGACCCCATACTTACCAGCGGAAGATAGCGTGAAGATGCTTCCCCGCCCACCGTCGTCGCGTCATGTGACACGCCCACCGCGTCACATGACGCGGCCGGCCATGTCACGTGACGCGCCGGCCGCGTCATATGACGCGGCGGCGGTAGGCGGGAAAGCGTTTTTTTTACGCTATCTTCCGCTGGTTACAGCGGGAGATAGCGTGAATGGACGGCTTCCATTGACTGCAATGGAAGCCGTCAGCGCGTACACCCGCGGCAAATAGAACATGCTGCGGGTGAGGACGGGAGATTTCACGGTGCGAAATTCCGCGGTGGAATTCCGCATCGTGAGCATTGAGCTATTAGGTTCAATAGAACCTAATAGCAGGGGGCAACGCAGCGGATTTTTGCCGCAAATTTACGCGGCGTAAATCCGTTCGTGGGAAGGAGGCCTTACAGTTTTCAAACCTGCTCATGTGACCACATACATCACTGTTTCCCCGTAGCAGGACGCATAATGCATTCCATTTCTCCACTCATTCATTAATTTCACTTTTACTATAACGGAGTGTTTTCTATCATCTATTAACCCATTACATAACCCAGTCGGTTCTCCCATAACCCTCACTAGAATATGCACTATTATACTTATTTTCATATGTCTTATACATAAAAACTTTATACTATTAAATATTTATACTCCGTATAAATCATAATAATAATATAAATATAAAATATACAAATACTAATTAATACTTGTTCTACTACTAAAAACCTCCAAATAGATGAATTCCCATATATTATATCACATACAGTACATAACCATCATAAAACAATAATATATCTCTATCTAAAATGTTATATTAAATTATTTTTATTATTGTTATTCTAATAAGATTAATACATTTTTTCCAATATTTCGGTTAAATCTGATGGATTTAATGCCTTCAATTTAAAAATCCAGAACATCTCCTTTCTCCTAAGTTGACTAATGAATTGAGGTTAGACTTGTTTTAAAGGTGTGTCATAAAGATCTTCGGTTTGACAAAGATGTGATTCTGCAAAATGTTGGGATATACTTTGTTTTGAAAAGCCCCTCCTTATATTAAATTTATGATTAGCGACCCAAGTTCCCAGTGCATTTTTCATCATTCTTTGAGCACGGAGGAAAATCTTTTTAACCTTTTCTGTATACTATTCCTACTAGGAAAAGCAGTAGAGTTACCAAAAATTATGCCAAGGGAGAAACAAGATTTGGTGCTTGTTTTAAAAGCAATGTCATAAAGTTTCCAAGGACAAATTCTATCAGGTGAACACAACATCCAAGCACGAGCCTTCTCCAAGGAAAAACTGTAGAGCAACAGCTGTTTCTTGTTTTTAGAAAATTTTTATTTTGGGAGAAGGAGGAGGGGTGAGGAAGGGACAGACAAGGATAAATGTCCCACAACTCTTGGATGTACCATGAAACATGGACCACCTGTTATGTCTAGTTCTTACATGAACTCGAGAACTAGGACGGGACTCGCAAGCGGACATAACCCAACAACTCACAAACACCTAAAACATTCACCTACCATACCTGCACGCATAAACAGATGGAATCGTAACGATACATACGAGGTATTGGTTTATATTTTGGCCAATATGCCTAAGCTCGTGACAAGGTTCCCCATTGTCTCGTGGGTCCCTACTCTCACAAGACAACTTACCCCATGAATCCTGCCTGCAAGCGGGTTGATCGTCCCAATAGGGACAGCCCCACGCTGGAACCTAAGCACCTGGCTCACCCTAGATGAAAAATAATCCAAGCAGAACAGGACACAGTTCACACCAACAACCAATCAAATGCATACCACATGGAACAGGACTGTTCACCTCATGTCTGGCCACCAGCACACACACGTAGAACATGTCGCTGTTCTCACAACACACACTGCACAGAACTATAATAAAAGTGGCCTCTGGACCCTTTAGGCATCAAAAAAAATTATAAACTCCTCCAACAGACACCCCTCCATACAGGAGGTAGTAAACTATTGTGCACCTCTAAACAGGACCACTGCGCTTTGCACAACTGGCCTCAGTCACAGTACACTAACCCATAGAGGAATAAAGATGGCAACCTCCCCTAGACGTATAGACGCATGCGTGTCAAACAGCAGGAGTGGTAACAAGATGTGTCTGCATCAAACAGCAGGAGACGTAACAGGACGCACAATGTCAAAAGCCTTTCTGTTTGCACCAAACCCCTATGTGTTATGTACCTGTGTTTTATTCCCTTCCAGGCTGTGACAGTTAGGTGTCTAATACTTCTAGTTCTTATGTGAACTCGAGAATTAGGACGGGACTCGCAAGCGGGCATAACCCAATGACTGGCAAACACCCAAAACACTCACCTAGCATACCTGCACACATAAACAGATGGAATCGTACAGTATTACGAGGTATTAGTTCACATTTTGGCCAATATACTTAAGCTTACGAGTCTGTGACAAGGGTCCTCGCTGTCTCGTGGGTCTCTGTTCTGACAAACAACTTACCCTATAAATCCTGCCTGCAAGTAGGGCGATTGTCCCAATAGGGACGCCCCCACGCTGAAACCTAAGGACCTGGCTCGCCCTAGATGGAAAACTATTCACCTCAAGTCCGGCCACCTGCACAGACATACAGAACATGTCGCTGTTCTCACCAATACACACTGAACAGGACTATTCACACCACATGTCTGGCCACCTGCACAGACACACAGAACACATCATTGCTCACACCTACAGAAATGTGCATGGATACAAACACAAGGGTATTGTGTGGTAACTGAGGAAACCAGCACTTTCTAGAGAGAAGGGCTGGTATTTATATGCAGCAGACCGATGGGGATTGGCTGGCTGGAGAACTCCACACCCAGCAAGCTCAAACATCCCACTACTGTAGCAGTGTGTTCCCATAGAACTACAGGTTCCAGGAGCACAACCTAACACCACCACTTTTGGCTTCATAACCCACCTGCAGGATATTGACCCAGCTGTTAAGGATATGTAACGATCTTGGTCATGCTTGCTGAACCACGTTTCTATGATCAGCATTCTTCAATGTCAAATAAACATTATCACTAACATATCATATATGTATATCATATATGTATCATATATATATCACATATATATGTGATAATGTCTATTTGTGTAATGTGTATATGTATCTTCATGTAAATATTCATCGTAGTTTTGGGGTGAATTTATTTACAGACTTAACTAGTAGGAGAATCCATCTTTTATACTTTGGAAATGCTATACCTTCTACAAGTGGTAGAAGACGGTGCAGCCGCTGTGGTCACCACACAATAGGTAGGAAGATGAGGTGTCTATAACTATGGAAACCATTACCAGGATGCATGCTGGATTTGTACATTCACTTTCCCTGAAGTCTCGCCTACACAAGCCTGCTGCTGAGAGAACTTCCACGGAGCAAAGTGAAGTGGAGAGATTATGTATATTACATACTAGCTGATATACCCAGCTTCTCCGAGTTAACTTGATATAGGTGTTTAGGTGTTGTTCGCACATAAAATTTTATGAAGTAAGGGTTACTTTAGAGTAACCGAGGAATAAAATATGTATACACATAGAGGAGTGTTAGATTCTCCTCAGGCTGCATGTACCGATATCCCTCTGCAGAATGTGCCACCCCTCCCATTCCCCTCATTTAAGACCTAACGAATGCTTGCACCAAATTACACGCTTGTACGACACCAGGAAGTTACATTACATAGGGGTGTACTTACTTTTGCAATTAGCATTGAATAATCAAGTTGTGACCCTTTATCTTTTCCCGTTTAGGGCCTAAAGAATGGTCGTGCTAAATTTCATGTTTGTACGACAATGGGAAGTTAGATAATTATATTAGGTACATTACACAGGGGTGCCAATACTTTTGCACTTAACATTGAATAATCAAGTTATGACCCCTTTACTTTTCCTATTTAGGACCTAAAGAATGCTCCTGCCAAATTTCATGTTTGTACGACACCGGGAAATTAGAGAATTAGTCACAAGTCAGTCAGTCAGTCAGTCAGTGAGGGCTTTCACCTTTATATATATATAGATAAACAGTTCATTTCACTTTTTTTGCTACGTTTATTGTCTGGGCAACTTTGGATGCTTTATATTGAAAGTGGCCAAGCCCTTTAAAGATGCAGCGATTTCTTAAGGCTTTTTTTGAGTTCCTCACAAGCAGAAGAGACCTTATCTATGAGCCCAGCTATTTGTGCTGGATACTAGTTGGTACCTGCAAGTGATAATACGACCATGACTCTTGAGCCCACGCCATCACAGCACTGTAATCGTACAGCAGCTCACACTAACTCTGAGTGCAAGCCATGACATAATATTATGGTGCAGAGCTGAAAGGGCTGAAGATTGAACAGGCAATGAACAAAATTCATTAGCGCGTCGTGTGGACTCGCATCGTAGTGGGACTCTCAGCTACATCGCTTCCAGAACCCAACCACCACCCAACTGTGCAGCAACCCCTACATGGGAACACACATTTAGGTCACTCTCACACACGTGCTTTTTACCGCGATTAAAAGCTGCGGTAATCATAGTACAACGCTCCCATTAATTTAAATGGGGCCTCGCAGACCTGTGCTCTCTGCTCTATTCTGGCGCATTTTCACACTTTTTAATGCACCTCAATAACCATCGCAATGATGGGGTGCACTAAAAAGTGCTGTTAAACACTATATAGTCCATTTGAAAACGCTGATAAAAATCGTGGGTGAGAGTGGCTTAATTGTTATTATGTTGTTGTTGCTTCATTATTTTACATCACATAAAAAAGATGTGTCATCACAATCAAAACAATGTATCCAACCTGCAAATTATAATGAAGTGACACAAGACTACTACAAAATACATAATCTGCAGATTATAGTTCAGGTACACCGTAGAGACATAACAACACACCTGCATAAAAGCATCCTATATAAGTAAATTAAACAACTTTCAAAAATGCCTTCCAACCCAGTGTAATTCTGTCGATGTTTCTTATATGATACAATTCCTAATGGAGTGGAGAACCACCCCAATGTTTTTAGAACTGTATTCTTCTTTAGTTATTAAAAGTACCAAATAAACATACAAAATGGGCCTTTTTACCGTTTTCATTTCTGTTTTACTGTTTCGTCATGGAAACAGCAAAAGGGAAAGAAAATATTTTTGTTTTCAAGCACAAAGAAATGTAATAAAGTGGAAGGTCTTCAATTTCAATACATTTCTTATTTTCTATTTCCATTCTGTCTTTTTTACACCGGATCAAAAGTGCAGTCTGCTAGTTTGAATAGTATTGCAGCTTCAACTCTTGATTTAGATTTTTTCTAAATAAACTGCATAATTATTGTTTGAATTCGTTGTAAATAAGATATTGGGAGATATATTGGGATATTTCTAAATAGATAGAGAATTTTTTGGATAAGCAACATTTTGATTGCCGCAGTTCTACCCAACCATGAAAGTCCCTGAATATTTAGCTTGGGAAGATCTTGTCTGATTTTTTTTTAGTAGAGGCAGATAATTTGCTTCATAGAGATCACTCAATGGATATGTTACATTTATTCCCAAATAAGGAAGTGTTTTGTCTACCCACCTGTAAGGTAAGTGATCCTACAGGCAGGACTCTACTGTTTTTGGTAAACTCATGTTTAGTATCAAAGATTTGGAATTATTGACCTTATAGTAGGAGGTGTCACTAAAAGATGAAATAATGTTGGAGACCTCCAGAAGTGTAGTCTCCGGGAAGAAGCAAATCAAGATAATATCATCTGCAAAAACATTTATACAATGCTCCTACAAGTTCACCTGAACCCCCTTAAAGTTTGTAGAAATTCTTATTTTTTTCAGCCAGAGGCTCCATAATTAGGCTGAAAATTTAAAGAGAAAGTGGACACTCTTGTTGGGTGCCATTTAAAATAGGAAATGATTGAGCAAATAAACCAGATGTAAAAACCCTGACTGATGGAGATCAGTAAAGGGCCAAAATAGCTGTGAGTATAGGCCCCTCAAACTCAAATTTACAAATAAAAAAAACAATCTCAGGTATCCTCAGTGTACTTGGTCGAATGCCTTCTCCACATCTGACACATAATGGATTGTGTTGATTAGTCTTTTGCTAAATTGCCTTGCGGATGCTAATGCATTACTATGGGCGGCTAGAGATGCGAGTCTCCTGCGCTGATTTTATAATTAAAATCTGCCCGTGGACATTGGGCCTTAAAGTATCCCTGTTTTGTTACCTTGCCAATAGTAAAGATGTAAATAGTAAAAAAAAAAAAGATATCTTCAGAGCAAAAATATCCTGTCTAGCGCTTCACGGGATAAAGGAGTGGAGATGGGGTGTATAGATTACACCAATATGTGAAGTTTAATAGCAACGCGTTTCAGCCCTCGGTGGGGCCTTTTTCAAGCATATAAAATCAAATTACACAATCATTAATATAGGGAATTAAAAAATAACTTACAATTGGAGATCGTTACAGCACTCGCGGCAGGCGCCATGTTGTGGGCGGAGTCACCGCGCCAGCGTCATGACGTCAATGTGTATGAAAGTACGTACAAAAAGCTGAAATGAAAACAGAATCTTCCTAGTTAGAATGGATACTAGGAGGTGGCAAATCAAACCTGAGTATGAAGATATTATTACTTACACATTATACTTAAATCTAAAAGTTCCGGGTACCGGCCCTGGTCATGTGATGCGTGAACGGGATGACGTCATCACGTGTAGCACGCGCATAGGTCATCTAATGGTGATCCTTAGTTAAACCCAAGTCATGTGATGCGGGTACGGAATGCCGTCATCACACACAGCATACAGAGAGGGGGCGTTGTTAACCCTTGGAGATCCCTCTATGTATGTTTAGCTTGGTGTCCCAGGCAATGTAATCAAATCATGTAGCTTCTATGTGCGTAGTGTGCACATTTGATTACGTTGCCTGGGACACCAAGCTAAACATACATAGAGGGATCTCCAAGGGTTAACAACGCCCCCTCTCTGTATGCTGTGCGTGATGACGGCATTCTGTACCCGCATCACATGACTTGGGTTTAACTAAGGATCACCATTAGATGACCTATGCGCGTGCTACACGTGATGACGTCATCCCGTTCACGCATCACATGACCAGGGCCGTTACCCGGAACTTTTAGATTTAAGTATAATGTGTAAGTAATAATATCTTCATACTCAGGTTTGATTTGCCACCTCCTAGTATCCATTCTAACTAGGAAGATTCTGTTTTCATTTCAGCTTTTTGTACGTACTTTCATACGCATTGACGTCATGATGCTGGCGCGGTGACTCCGCCCACAACATGGCGCCTGCCGCGAGTGCTGTAAAGATCTCCAATTGTAAGTTATTTTTTAATTCCCTATATTAATGATTGTGTAATGTGATTTTATATGCTTGAAAAAGGCCCCACCGAGGGCTGAAACGCGTTGCTATTAAACTTCACGTATTGGTGTAATCTATACACCCCATCTCCACTCCTTTATCCCGTGAAGCGCTA
The DNA here is from genome assembly GCF_035609145.1 of Eleutherodactylus coqui. Classification (NCBI taxonomy): domain Eukaryota; kingdom Metazoa; phylum Chordata; class Amphibia; order Anura; family Eleutherodactylidae; genus Eleutherodactylus; species Eleutherodactylus coqui. The sequence goes on from NC_089838.1 coordinate 159,352,608, forward strand.
GACAGGATATTTTTGCTCTGAAGATTCTACCACACTGGGTTCCCTATCATTAGGGACCCCTGACATCCTAGCAGCTCTCCGTTTCAGGATTGGGAAGAAGGATTCACTGATCTACCTTATCTACAGGCTATCTCGGAATTGGAGGTACTAGTGAGTTATCCCACCTAGGGAAACTCACTAAGTACCGGGTAAGTCCTTTCTTTTACCTCATTATACCACAGTATTTCCATATAGCACTGAAGGAGCGCTACTTCTGATCTCGACCCCTTTATCAAAAAAAAAAAGATATTAAATAGTAAAAGATGGAGGTTTGAGTTGTTCTTCTATATTGCAATACTACTATGCCACTTTACTAGATCAAGCAAAATCCATATGTCAGGGTGACACTTCCAAGATTTGGGTCTAATTGGAATTATTATTTTTGGGTAAGTTGGCACTGTTAGATTTTTCATATGCCACAACGCTTTTTTAAGAAGACTATGTATTTTTCGATAATGGGCTCCATATCCAAATGTACAGCTCACTTAGAACTGAATAGAAAAATACTATACCATTGGTATTATACACCTTCTAAATTAGCCTCCTTCTACAATACCTCTAACAAATTTTGGAGATGCCCATCAGTGGGCACTATGAGTCATATATGGTGGGATTGCCCCCCAATATTAAAATTCTACAAAAAAAAGGAAAGCTGCTTTCAAACATCTGTAGTTTTCCAATAATTATAAAGGTCCCTCTGACTCTATTAGCTTTAAACAATCGATAATTAATTATCCAAGAAACTCTCAAACAGTGATTCTACACTTTACTCTGGTAACCAAAACCAAGATAGCTAAATACTGGAAAACAGATGATGTACCAACCTTAAAAGAAATCATAGCGGGCATAAATCATAACTGCTGGTATGAATCTATGATTGTATCCTCTTATGATAATAAATCGTCCTTTTTCAATAAATGGGATATATGGATAACAAGTAGACATAACACACTAATGTACTAAAAACTACCAATTAGTGGCTATATATGCAATTGAAATATGATGGAGTAATATAGGCATGTCTATTTTTCTTATTGTCTCTATTCTTATTTTCCCTAGTTTATACAGAAGGCTGAACCCATTAGTATTTTCACTTTAGTTATACGTTGATACATGATATCTTAGTATCTATATATATATATATATATATATATATATATATACACATTGGGGGTTTTTTGTCTTTTTTGTTACACTTATGTTTGGAAGAACTTTTCAATAAAAAGAAATATGATTTAAAAGAAGTGCAGAATGCGGCGCTTTTTGTTTCCAGTTTGGGATCTTTTTTGACTAACAACCGAGAACCTGACCTGCTTCTGCTTGATTGCAAGAGCAGAGACTTTAATCCTGCACCGTATTTCTGCTATCGGGCAGCATTAAAGCTCAGGAAAAGGCATCGTAAATTTACAGCGCTTGGTCCTTAAGGGGTTAAAGCTGTGGTTGATTGGCCCACTCCGAGAAATCTAAAAGACATTCAACACTTTATAGGGTTTGCGAATTTCTATCGAAGATTCATAAAGGACTTCTCAAAAATCACCTTACAAATCACTTGTTACAGTACTAGTAGTGTGCACAGGTACTCACGGCGCGCTTCACCCTGACCTTCACCCACGCCAATGTCCCTTCCTGGAGGTAGACCCAAAGGTGGACAGGTCCAGGCCACCAGCACTGACCCTACGCTGCCTAGTGGCAGGACAAGAAGGAACCAACATACCTATACCGAGGACAACTTATTAGTACTGACAGGCTAGGTAGATGGACTAAACCAACATGACAGAAAAACCACAGGACAAAGGCAGAGCTGGATCGAGACAAGGTAACCTCCACAGGAGCAGGACAGAAGTCAAACACACCAGGAATGGAACAAGGTACCAGAGCCAGACACTCAGCAGGTCTGAGCAACAGGACTGCTCAGGGATCACTGGAGAATAATCGGCAACTCCCAGGCAGCAGAGCTGGATCTTATAGGGAGGCGGGAGAAGCTGATTGGCAAACAGACAAGTCAATCACCAGTACACCTCTCAGACACTAGAAGGGTAATTAACCTAGACTAGAAGGCACAGGAGCTGTTAACCCTGGCTTGTCTGGACAGAACCTACAGAAACAAGGTGTGCTGGCAAATAATTAACTGTGTACTGTCTGAGACGTAACACTATCCCCCCTCAAAAAAGGAGCCTCTGGACCCTTAGGGCAAAAATATATATATATATATATATATATATATATATATATATCAACTCCTTCCATGGACGAAACGTCTTACAGGACTTATGCATACAGGCCTGAAATAAACGCATAACCATCACAATAAGGAGCAAAAACATACTTAAGACAACTTGAACAGAACTATTGTGCCTTACACAATCGGCTTCAGTCACAATAGTCTGTAATGAACAGGTGTGCGAAGCCAAAAAAAAATATCATAACTTTTCCCAGAACCAGGATGGGGGCTAATAGTACCTAACAGGGGTATTCGCAGGAATACACCTGGTTAGACAATGGGTTGCCCACCCAGAAATCTCATTAGAAACCCAGTCGACAATCGGGTTATGAATGTTAAACCAGGGTAATCCAAGGATTATATCAGAAGGCAGGCCCTCACATACATACAAGGATATAGTTTCCACATGAAACTGCCCAACCTTTAAACGTTTGTCCTGAGCAATGTGTTTTAGACGTAACGGGGACAAGTCTACCCTGGTAACTGACATTGGTTTAGGGAGAGTCTTTATCCTCAGACCAGTTTTTAGGGCAAACTGAGAATTAATCACATTAATGTCCGATCCGCTATCCAGACAAATACCAGCAGATATGACGTTATCATGTAATATTACCTCAGCAGAGACGTCTTGCCTGGATCTAGCCAACCAAGCAACTTGTGGATCCCGCTGAAAAACTGGTTGCTTGTTCGGGGTCTCACTACACAACTGCAAATAAAGTGCCCGTCATGCCCACAATAAAAACACAAACCTTTCTTTAGAGGAATATTCCTACGTGCTTTATTAATAGAGACTGTCCCTATCTCCATAGGTTCATCCACAACCTCTTCAGGGGATATAGACAATGAGGAAGGAGATTCAAACATAGTCTCCTGCTTTCTCTCCCGCAGGTGGCGATCAACTCCCAGGCAGCAGAGCTGGATCTTATAGGGAGGCGGGAGAAGCTGATTGGCAAACAGACAAGTCAATCACCAGTATACCTCTCAGACACTAGAAGGGTAATTAACCTAGACTAGAAGGCACAGGAGCTGTTAACCCTGGCTTGTCTGGACAGAACCTACAGAAACAAGGTGTGCTGGCAAATAATTAACTGTGTACTGACTGAGACATAACATCACTTAGTTCACAAAGAAAGTCAAAACATATTCATGGTCTTCAGAGGCACAGGACACTTTTGAAAAATTAAAAGCTCTGTTCAATTCTGCACCAGTACTGGTCCATGCAAATCCAGAACTACCTTATGTTGTGGAAGTGAATGCCTCTGATTCAGCGGTGGAAGCTGCCTTATCTCAAAGAATTATAGAGAAAATGCAACTGCACCCATGTGAATTTTTGTCTCATATCATGTCGCCTGCAGAAAAAAACTATGACAATAAAGAATTGTTAGCTATTAAAATTGCCCTCTCCGAATGGAGACATCTTTTGGTAGGCGCCAACCATCCTGTAGTAGTCGTTACTGACCACAAGAATCTAGAATTTATCCATGTGGCTAAAAGACTGTCGGAAGCACGTTGGGCCTTTTCTCCAGATTTCATTTTAGAACTTCTTATGGGCCTGGTTTAAGAAATGGCAAAGATGATGACTTGTCCAGGATCCTTGCTGAACCAGAGGAGGAGTCTAATACAGACTGTACAATTTTGTTCCCCAAAACTTTCTGGGAATACTTGACTCAAAAGAATTCTTAACTAAGTTCAAAGATGGATACCAAAATGACCCCTTTCTCAATCACCCTTCTAAGGACGTGGACCTCTCTTTTAAGAAGGGGTTTTGGATGCAGGAAAACAGACTGTATACTCCCAATCCTGTTTGACTTGAAGTCCTTCAACTGGTCCATGATTCTAAACTTACAGGTCATCTTGGAGTCAGGAAAACTCTAGAATTACTGCTTCGATCATTTTGGTGGCCTACTTGTAAGAACGATCTGAAAAAAATACATTGCCTCTTGTGTAATGTATGCGCGAAACAAGACACCACAATCTCCTCCATTAGGACTTCTTCAACCACTTCCAGTCCCCTCCAGGCCTTGGGGATCAATATCAATAGATTTTAATATCAAGGTCTACACTCTTCAAAAGAAATGACTATCATCCTTGTGGTGGAACGACTCACAAAAATGGCCAATTTTATTCCCACAAAAGAGATTCCCACTGCTGAACAATTTGTGGAATTATTGAATAAGGAGATATTTACATTGCATGGCATTCCTGATAACATAGTTTCTGATAAAGGTGTTGAGTTTACCTCAAGGTTTTGGAAAAGCTTCTGTACTGCCCTAGGGATTACTATTAACTTGTCTTCCGCTTTCCAACCCCAGTCCAATGGCCAGATTGAAAGGACCAAGCAGACTCCTAAGCAATACCTCCACTGTTTCATTTCCTAACTCTAGGATTGGGTGAACTACTTATCAATGGCAGAATTCGCCTATAACAACTCCAGACATAGTTCTACATCTCAAAGTCCCTTTTTTGCTAACTTTGGCTAACATCCGGTGTTTATTCCTGACCTTCCTGTGAATACTACCACCCCTATGGTCACTCACAGGCTAACTACGTTACAGGAAACACAGAAAAAGCTTTAAAAATGCTACAAGAAGCCCAGGAACACTATAAAAAGGCAGCGGATAGACAGACACAGCAAGGCTCCCTCTACCTTCCAGGTGGGTGATAAAGTTTAGCTGTCTGCTAAGAACCTAAAAATTCTATTTTCCCTCTCCCAAATTGGGGCAAACGTTTATTGGGCCTTTTCAGAATTCCGCAAAGTTGGCCAAGTCCCCTTCCACACAGTCTTACAGTCCATCCCGTGTTCCACGTGCCGCTGCTCAAGCCATTTTATAGCAACACCTTTCCTGGAAGAAGCCAGCCATCTCCTCCTCCAGTGAAGGTCCAGACTGAAGAGAAGTTTCTTGTGGACCAAATCCTGGACTCCAGAACGCATAGAGGGAGGTTGCAATACCTGGTGCAGTGGAAGGGGTATGGCCCAGAAGAAAACCCATGTGAACCGGTCCACAACATTCATGCTCCCAGATCAAATTCACTGCAGGTATACAGGAATGCCAGCCCCTAGGATGTCAGGAGGCCGTCCTGGTAGGAAGGGACTACTGTTGGGACTTGAACCTGGGCTCTCCCCAGTGAGCTATCCAGCCTGTTGGACAGCTCTCCTGCTGAATCGTGTCCCAGTTCCTTGCTCCCGCAACCCAGTTCCTGGTTGGCTTCATCCTTTTTCTTAATTGGACTTCTTATTTAAACCTGGCTCGGTACCTCCCCTCCCTTGTGTGATTATTGTGCTCCCAGCCTGTAGTCAACATTGGAGGCAACATCAAATATTGAGTGGGGTGATTGTATGGAATGGACAGAATGTTTTGACCATTCTGATCGCTTTACTGAGAAATGCAATGATGCGGCAGACAGGTTGTCAGGATTTGCTCATTCAACTCCTCCTGCAACCCCAGTAAGAAATGCACAGTTTATTTGCTTCCTCTGGTGGGACATTTAATAGGTTATCTCACTCTGTAATTGAGAAGGGTAAACATAACCTTCTTTTATTTACTTCATCTGACTCACAAAATGTTTTTCTAACTCTGACTAAAAGTAATGCTGTTTTGTCTTCCTTCTCTCTTTTTATTTTGACCATTATCACTGTACCTAGGTGATTAGAGCCCAAGGGGATATGTGTGTAGGGGTGGGTGTGGCAGGTTGTCTTTTTTCTTTTCTTGTTTATATTCTCCACTTCTCCTTCTTTCTCCTCTACCCTGCAATGAGCTGGTGTTTTAAAATTATATGTGTAAAATATAAAAAAAAGACTATCATTTACCACGGTTCAAAAGGTTAATATAATTTTGTGGAATGTGTGAGGATGGGGGACAAAACTAAAAGATATGCCATTTTTTCATCTATTCAACAATTTCAACCAGCTATTGTTTGTCTATTAGAAACACATTTAACAGGAGCTGCTGTGCACTTGCTTTATTCTGTATCGGCACATTCTTTTCATATTGTGTGTTTGAGTTGTTTACATGGAGTAAGTGTACAGAGTCATAAAAATATCTCTTTTAAGTGTGAGTCATCATTTATAGATTCCATGAGGAGACTAACTTGTCTCTAATATTTTTTGGTGGTAATATACCGTATATACTCGGGTATTAGCCGACCCGAGTATAAGCCGAGTCAATAAGTTTTACCACAAAAAAAATGGTAAAATTTATTGACTCAAGTATAAGCCTAACTATACTCGAGTATACACTGCTGGAAAAAAACCCTCCATGCTCCCCTCCCAGTCGGTGTCTGTGTGGCAACCTGTGTGAATTCTCTCAGCTGTCATCCCTGCCGTCCTCTCTGCTCGGCTCTGTCATCTCTGTCAGTGCTGTGTAAGTAAGTGCTGTGATTGGATTGAGTGCGACCCAATTACAGCCAGCACTCGATTCAATCACAGACCTTACTTAGACAGCGCTTACAGTGGGGGATTTGAAAGCAAGGAGATGACAGCAGGGAAAATTCTAAAGCAGCATGCGATTGGCTGTGAATGTTTGAGCACTGGCTGTGATTGGCTGGCGCTCGATCCAATCACAGCGTTTACGGCGGGTATCGAAACTGGCTAATTGAATGTCCCCGTTCAACGAAATGTCATGCAACAGGTGACTCTTTGTTCTTAGTCCTGATGGTATTTTTGTGCTTCACCATTCGTGATCTCACCTCTAGGGTCGTCTCTCCGACGTAACCCAAGCCACAAGGGCAAGTGATGAGGTAGACCACGAATGATGAAGCACATGTGGTCTGTCACTCAGCTAACTCAGCCAATCAGAGCAATCTCTTGCTGAGTGGCTTGGAATTCAATCCCCATCACTAGCAACAGATGCTTTGCCAGCTTGACAAGCACCCAGCAGCCAGACAGAAGCTCCGAAAGTGGTGGTGGAGACCCTGATGGCACCTGAAAGTTGTTTTATTTCCCCCCCAGGTAGTGTAGCTAGGTCATTTAGCGCTGCCAAAATTGCAATACCAAGTTGTGCCACCTTTTTGGCAGCGCTGAAACCAGTGCCCATTCATTTCAATGGGCGATGCAGGGACAGAAACGCTTGTGTAAACAGAGTTTCATTAGTTTCAAATTTAGCCGATTGCTTTCGGACGGATTACTAACGAAATTAGAGGTTTGACTGTATAGCAGATTAGTCAACATAAATCTAAATTTCAGGATGTCATAAGGGCCCTTCAGCGACGAGCTTTAGATGCACAGCAAAAGTTTATATATTCTCCCACTAATCACACAGAAATTAATTGGAAAGAGATACAGTCTCAGTTTGCAGATCATCTGAAAGTTGTCGCAAAAAATATGGATTTTTTTTATGACGTGGAAGATCTTTAAGGAAATGAAAGCAGGGGGTCAATTTTTGAAAAATTATTTAATTAAGGCACAGGAATCATCATCCTATGCTGCAGAATTAAGAAGACCTAATAATTCTTTGGTTATAAAGGAGGATGAAATTTTGAAAACATTTTTTTTCTATTTTAAAAATCAGTATGCTTCTAAGTTAAGTGTGCATTGTGAAGATCTTTATCAATAGAGGCTACTTTGACACTGAATGATTTAAAGGGGTTGTCCCGCGCCGAAACGGGTTTTTTTTTTTTTCAACCCCCCCCCGGTCGGCGCGAGACAACCCCGATGCAGGGAGGTAAAGAAAGCTTACCGGAGCGCTTACCTTAATCCCCGCGCTCCGGTGACTTCAATACTTACCGCTGAAGATGGCCGCCGGGATCCTCTGTCTCCGTGGACCGCAGCTCTTCTGTGCGGTCCATTGCCGATTCCAGCCTCCTGATTGGCTGGAATCGGCACGTGACGGGGCGGAGCTACACGGAGCCTGCATTCTGCACGAGCGGCTCCATAGAAGACTGCAGAAGACCCGGACTGCGCAAGCGCGGCTAATTTGGCCATCGGAGGGCGAAAATTAGTCGGCACCATGGAGACGAGGACGCCAGCAACGGAGCAGGTAAGTATAAAACTTTTTATAACTTCTGTATGGCTCATAATTAATGCACAATGTACATTACAAAGTGCATTATTATGGCCATACAGAAGTGTATAGACCCACTTGCTGCCGCGGGACAACCCCTTTAAGGGATGCAATAACAACACTTCCTAATGAAAAGTCTCCTGGGTTGGATGGATGGTCTTCCAAATTAATTTTTTAAGTGTTACCAGGATATGCATCTGCCACATTTATTGATTGTGATTAATGAATCATTACATGAAGGCATACCTCCATCATTAATGAGAGATGCTAGGATTGTCTTAAATCCTAAACTGAGAAAAGATTTGTCTCTGACTGATTCCTGTCATCCAATATCTCTGTTGACCACTGATGTTAAAATCTTGGCAAAGATACTCGCTAATAGACTACTTATAGTAAGGACTCATTTAATACAGTGAAGCTAAATGGTTTTATTTCTGGATGGATGGTTTTAAAGAGGGGAATAATGAAAGGGTGTCGCCTGTCCCCTCTTCTCTTTGCCTTGGCACACAGAACACAAGCCACACAGAAGCAAATAAGACTGCTCACCCTGGACACCAGACACTGGAAGAGGCCTGTATTTATATATGAGCTCAGACCCTGGAGATTGTCTGGCAAGAGCAAACGACACCCAGCCAGCTAAACTATTCCTCACCTGTGAAGGTGCGCTCCTGAAACCCTGTAGAAAAACAGACCCCAGCAGCACAAACCTGATACTAAGTTTGAGGAAATTAGGGAAAGATGGTCTGATATATAATACATAGTTCACATTGAATGCTGGTTGCATTGAAATATCATAGAAAAGCTGATGGGATTTGTGGGGGGGGGGGGTGAGGAAGAGAGGTGAGAAAGTGGAGAAGAGTGAGTTTTTTCTTTTTCTATTTTTTTTTGTATGTGTATTATTTTTGCTAGTGATTGGGATATTATGATTTTCTTAAATATATGATGTTTTGGGTGAGGTAATGATATGTGTTATGTACTGTATATTATACTTATGAATGTATAAATGTCATGAAATCAAAGGGTATTTGTATTCATAGATATCATTTTAATAAAAATGACCTGATTAAATAAAGAAAGGTTTCTTATACACTGTGACAATTTTCCTTAATGCAGTGCATCTATTTAAGGTGTATTGACAATTTAAGAAATCAGAGAAATTGTCACTTTAGTCCTGTGCAAAAATAATAATCTTTTCGTTTTCAAATCCCTGCAGCATATAGACTGTTCGGTGTCAGTGTGAAATGAAGTTACTGAAAATAAAGTGGGACTAGAGTCCGATTCATTTTCCAATAAGGATAAAAAGCAATAAAGCTCTATCACCTCTTACCCACTGATGAAAGCACGGACAGGGGCCTATCACACAGGACGCAATATGTAGCACAATGCACCACAAGCCTTGCTAAATTCTAGGCTTGATGTGAAATTTAAAATGGCTTAAAACCTGCCTGCAATTCCACATCAAAATTCATAGTTAGACCTGCAGATTGTGGTGTGGAATTCTGCAGCTGCGGATTTGGCTGCCTTTATTCCGTCCAGTGTGAAAGGTCCCACATAGAAATCTCAAATATATAATTTACTGGTTAACTGAATAGTTACATGCTTTCAAGCCTTTTTTGGTGATTTTAGTGATTTTTGTCATTCCTGATAGACATTAATGTTCACTTACAGCAAATAGAATCTGTTCTGTTAAAAAGCAAATCCCAATCCAGGAATGTTCTTAATGTAAACATTTGGACTACAGTAAGAGCAGGTGAAAATCAACTTGTATCTAAGTTACCTACACTTCTTGGTATCATCAGTTTATGTTGCTGTTTTCCTTTTATTTATGTAATTAATAATACAAATTTTTTTTAAATATTCCAGTTTTAGGATTAGTGTATTAACAGTATAATTCTATACAGTCTATGCAGTTCTCTATTAACTCTTTGCAATCCAATTTTGGATTTAGGGTTTCGTAGGGGGCTTTCTCTTTCTGCCATTATACAATGGCGCCATGTGCTGGCTAGAGCCAGTACTGCGGTGTGTGACATGCTGGAGAGGCCCCTGACAACAGAGAGGCCACTAATCTACAGTAAGAATACCCTGCCGGACGCCTTCCGACATCGGAGCTGTACAGCTTTCAATCAGAATGTCTTTAGACGTCAGACAGTGGATTGGAAAGGCTTAAAGGGGTTGTCTCGCGGCAGCAAGTGGGGGTATACACTTCTGTATGGCCATATTAATGCACTTTGTAATATACATCGTGCATTAAATATGAGCCATACAGAAGTTATTCACTTACCTGCTCTGTTGCTAGCATCCCTGTCTCCATGGCTCCGTCTAATTTCGCTGTCTTCTTGCTTTTTTAGTGCGGTCTTCTCCCCTTCGGCTCGGTCCAGGCAGGAGCGGCGTTATGGCTCCGCCCCCTTCTACGCATCATCGCGTAGCTCCGCCCCGTCACGTGTGCCGATTCCAGCCAATCAGGAGGCTGGAATCGGCAATGGAACGCACAGAGCCCATGGTGCACCATGGGAGAAGACCCGCGGTGCACCATGGGAGAAAACCGCAGTGCATCCCTGAGAAAGGACCGGCGGCCATCTTAGGAGAAGATTTTTTAAAGTCCTTATTTCGTCGGATCGGTAAGTAGCAAGCGGTTTAAAAACCGCTTTACTTTGCTATTTTATGCCAGGGGGGTGACAGGGGGAATGGGGTAAGGTAAAATTTTGAGGTTTGCCGCGAGACAACCCCTTTAAGCTAAGTACAATACTGTACATAAGGAGCAGTAATTGCTACAATGTATCTGTGTAAGTAAAATGTCTCAATCTGCAGTCCAGGCTGATCAGTTCCAAGAGGACTGTCTGGACTTCGTACAATTGTATCCACTTCTTCAGGCTAGATTTACCTGAGCGATTTTTGCACGCAAGTTCTAATTGCTGGATGGACAGAACTTGCACTTAAAAAGAACTCATTATTTTCAATGAGTTAATATACACAAGCGATTTTTCTTACTGACCAAGAGTTTGAGATCAAAAAAATCACAGCATATACTATTTTGGGGGGCAATGCATGTTTATAGAGGTTTTCCATGGAAAATACTATTGATGACCTATAATCAGGATGGGTCATCAGTAGTTGAGCGGCTGGGGTCCGTCGCTTGGGACCCCGACCAATCAGCTGGGCGGGCATATGCTGTCAGCACCGCAAATACACATAGGTCGGAGCAGAAGCAGTGGAAGCCTCTGCGCCGACCTCTGTGTAGTGGCTGGCATTTGTAACTTCAGGCACGGCTCTCATTGAAATCAACGCGAGCCGTGTCTGCAGTTACAAGCGCCATCCACTACACAGAGGTCGGCACAGAGACTTCCACTGCTTCAGCTTTGATCTGTGTATTTGTGGTGCTGATAGCATGCGGCTGCTCAGCTGATCGATCAGGGTCCAGAGTGACGGATCCCAGCCAATCAACTGTTAATGACCCATCATGAGGATAGGTCATCAATAGAAAACCTCTTTAATAAATTCTTTTTACCATTTAAACAAGTGTAACACCATGCATGTTCTTCAATACTGGTTGAGCTTTTTTAGCACCAAAACATATCACACATGCCAGAAGATCGCAGGTTGAATGAGTGCGCTGTAGGTTGGAATTTCACTGACCTACATGACTCGCCCATGTAAATATGGCCTAAATTGCTTTTGGTTGTAAACAAGAATGATTTTATTTACCAGAAACAGAGACCTTAAAAGAGTGAGAAGTTTGAGAATAAATTTGTAGAGGCCCTGACATTATTCCCAACACAAACATCCATTTATGTTTGTGTTTGGAAAAGGATGCATGGCCGCGGGATTTCAAGGCATAAACCTGAATTTCTATCGTTACTGACTTTTCTTCCAGAGAAATGTGATTACAAGGAGCCAGCAGGTTTCTCTGTGTGGTGGAATACAGTGTAATGTAGAGCAGTTCTATTCACTGTACTACTGTGTGGTATGCCACTCTTCATAAAAGCACAAGGGCATCACCATGCCACACAGGAAGCTGTCACATCCTGGCTCTGATGCCTGAGCGGCACAAAAAGAAAGACCCCAAAATTGTAAATGGCATATAGTAGGTGGGATGCTCTGTTACAAATGTTGCATTACTCCTCTGCAAACATGTTGTGCTATATTTTGCATACAACTGAAAATAAAACTCTAAATATACTTTGTATGTTTTGTCTTTCCACTGGGACTGTTACAGTAATTAAAAGCACACTGACCACCCAAGATAGGTCATCAATATCAGATCAGCAGGGGTCCGATACCCCATTAGTTGTTTGTCAGAGCCGCATCGAAACCACCGCAGTTCTGTACATTGTGCAGCGGCCCAGAATGGTACTGCAATCTCACTAAAACCAAGGTGTAGTGAGTGCACAGTTAGGCCTTAGTCACACGGGCGTTTTTTCGCGCGATTTGCGGATCGCATGACAGATGCGCATCCGCAAATCGCGTGACCGGGGCTAAAAAAAAAAAAAAAAAAAAAAAAATCGCTGCAGCTGTCCAGCGCATTGAATTCAATAGAGCCGGCAATACAGCTGGCTCTATTGAAAGCAATGCGCTGCGGGCGAGCGCAGGATGAATTGTCGGGAAGGGCTTAAATATATAAGCCCTTCCCTGCAATTCATCAAGAAAAGTGTAAAAATAAAAAAAATCTATATACTCACCTTGTCCCGGCAGACGGAGTTCAGAGCGGCCGGCCTGCAGTGGGTGTGAAGGGGGTGTGAGTCAGACTTGCCTCTGATTGTTACAGCTGTGGCAGAGAAGAATGATTTGTCTTCTATATGTTCTCAATGGGGTCGGCGCTACTGCCGCCGGCCCCATTGAGCGCATATAGAGAAGAGAACAGGAATTTCTGTTCTATAATTTATCGGACGAGCGCATAAAAAGCGCTCATGTGTCCAATACCATTGCAAAGCAATGGTTTTTAAAAATCGCCGGACGCATGCGCATGCGCACATCGCGTGAAAAAACGCCCGTCTGACTAAGGCCTTATGCCACGGAACAAATATGGTTTTTGTTCAGTGTATGTAGGCCAAAACCAGTAGCAGATCAGAAGCAGTAAAATACTACAAGATTTGTACCTCTACCATGTTTATCCACTTCTGGGGTTGGCTTGAAAATATTGATGCAATATACTGATGTATAATACAGCATCCTTGACAAATTTTGCTGAGGGATATCAGGGAGATTCTGGAAAGATGTGTTATGCCCTGCCATTTTATTTAGGACACATTACACTATGCCATTTAAATCACAAATACTGCATATTACCCCTCCACCACATGCTAAGGTAACTGCAGTTTAGACCCCCTAAACTAATGCAGACGACACCCAATGCAGCATCCGAGGAGCGGGCCCACAGCTGAGGAGACAGCGGGGTAGATTTGGGCCTTGTCACAGGGCTCTACCATCTGCTCCCCTGGGGGTAGTACGGGACCCATCCAAGTTACCGCTGGGGGAACTTTCACAGGGGTAACCCAATATGTAGATTACCTTAAGAGTTCTTCCCCTTCATGACGCCACCATTCCTTCCTCTATGGTGAATCTGGGTAGCAGAAATAAGAACAGGTACAGTGGTCCAAACTCAGGTCAGCAGAAAAATGGTGCAGAACACAAAGTGATGTGACAGGGAGGAAAATCACAGGATAGCAGAAGAATCCACAGTCCACGTTATCTGTGGGGTTCTGTTCTCGGCCAAACTCCTTCACTGTCTCCAGCTCTCTACTGGTCAGCACTCACATTTGAAATACAGGCACTCCATGCTGCATGGCGGTTCCTCTTTCTCTCTCAGTATTTAGGGGTAACACTGGTATCTCCTGGGTAAGGTAGGCCCAGGGCAGGCTGGTGGAAACCTTTCAGCCTCTTCCATTCCGAACCACACAGAACTGACATTGTCTGTGTGGCTCACTTGCAAACCTCTCCTTCCTTCTCTCTTGAAAGCCCAGACTGGAAACTCTTGCAAAACACATTGCAAGCACATATATACAAAGCACGATCACATGACATACAACATGATACATTTTCCAGACATCTCACATACCAGACAGTTAACCCATTTAGTGCTGTAGCTATGCAATACACAACATAGAAGACACAACACATAGGCACAAGACAAATGCATGCATACATACATTATGGAGGGGCCCCTGTTAGCTCCGGGCACTACACACACACCCACCTAACTAATCTGTAGCCCTAGAGTGAAGAGGACTGCAGAATCAGGGAAAGGCGAGTATATTTTAGGCCACATTCACATCTGCATCAGAGCTTCCAGCATAAATCTGACATAAAATCCCAAACAAAATAGTGTAATTTTCTCTGGGAATATTTAGGGTGGCATGCCAAAAGCTGGAAAGGTCCTATTATAGTCAATGGGGTCCCTCTAGTGCGATTCGGGTATGGCGCACGCCAAATTCGATGCTTATTTTTGTTGTTTGACTCCTATAATGGAGTGCAACAACTGAAATTATACCAGAAGACATAAACAGGTGTGAATGTTGCCTTAAAGAACAGGTACTTGGCAGATTTGCCTGCTCTTCTGAGAATCTAGATGATCCCCCTTTTATCCTGGAGTCTCCTTTACATTCCAGGAGAGTTTGCAAATATAATAAATGCCTGTGTAAAAGTGTCCTAAAGCTGGGACTACAGAACAACTTCCATAGCATTCTGTTCTGAAATATATACAGAACTAGATAACATGCTTATTAGAGATGAGCGAGCATGCTCAGATAAGTCCAAGCGTGCCCAGTGGGGCGGTGGGGGATTGCGGGGGGTAGCGGGGAAGAGAGATCCCTCCCCCCCCCGAGCACGCTTGGGCAAGAATGCAGTTACTCGAGAAGAGCGAGGCTCAAGTAACTGACTTATCTGAGCGTGCTCGCTCATCTCTAATGCTTATCCATTACAGAGGTGACTCCCAAGTTTATAAATGACATCATTGTTCCCCACTACGGATCCTACTCCAGGCTAGGTTCAGTGAACACCTGTATTTTGGAATTTTTTGAATTATTTTGAGCCTTCTATCAAGTCTCCCAAAAGTCCAACCTCACATCCTCATCGTCGGAGATGGGCAACAGTCAAATAGGGGATTGCCTGACAGGGTGAAGTAGGGTGGCCACTACGGTAGCCGTGAAGGCCTGTCAGGAACCTCGAATACAGCTGGCTAACAAGCCTCTGGTGAAGGCGGGCAGCAGCGGTTCCTTCCTTGCTAAAGGTGGATACATTCCCTAGTTGAGGCAAACGGCAACAGCATGCAACAGTGAAGGGCCTAGTACCAATACAGTTGTGAAATGGGCCTCATTATTGTGTTTCCCGTCACCCCAGTCTCAAGGAGACGAAATATCCAGGGATTCCCAATCAAAAAACAATGGCTAGCACTTCAAGCATTAGGGTTAGAGTCCCTGACAACCCGGATTCCTGTTGCCAATCAGCACCTCACAGTGCACGCATGAAGGAAAGAGCCAAAAGCCCGATTCAGGACGGCCCTTTCTGGATGAAGGTTGATCACCGGGTCCCGAAAACTGACTCAGGGCACATTCACCAAAGTCCGTATCAGCAATTCAATCTATGCTAGTTTCGAGACCTTGCCTGGTGTTGGACAAGGTTGAGTTTTGGCTTCCGCACTCTTTTGCAGGGCCATGGACTGGATTCTTCAGCATATTGTCCAATGTAATGGGGTCACTCTTCCGGAGTACCACTTCACCGACCTGGACTATGCCGATGATGTTGCACTCTTGGATGTCACATCTAATAATCTGAGACACTCACTGGAACAGTTCGATTTTGAGGCATTCTGTCTTGGGCTTCACATCTTCTGGCAAAAAACAAGCTGCAGAATCTAGGAGCCGGAGCAATCCCTCCGGACCTAGACGTAAACAGCCAGAGAGTCGACATTGTCAGTGATTTCGCGTACCTCGGAAGTGTTCAGCACACAGAGGGGAGGGCGCTTCCAGACATCCTGCGGAGAATAGCGCTGGCAGCCCCGCTGATGAGGTCCCTGGAAAAACTCTGGCAAAGGCAGAACATAACACTCAGGACTAAGATTCCATTTTACCAGACCTGCGTAATGCCAATATTATTGTACGGCTCAGAGACTTGGACTTTGCTGTCGCAAACCACTGAGTGTCTGGAGTCCTTTACCATGCGATGCCACCAGATTCTCTGTGGCCGTTGGTTCGACTTCATCAGAAACAGTGAGATACAGGCTTGCACGGGGCTTGAGTCAATCACAGAAACAATAACAAGGAGATGACTCGCACTTTTTGGTCATGTTGCACGCTTGTCAGAAGCTGTCCTGGCCCACGGTGCTCTAACCACAGCAATTGCTAGGAAAATCGAGAGACGACCCCCTGACAGATCGCAGAGGCCTCCTGGTCGTCCGCGGCGCTCGTGGGTGCAACAGATAGGCAACGGTACCTCCGCCAACACTGAATGGAACAATGCTCTCGGTCGTGGTCATTCAAAATCAGCACTACAGACCTTCGCTGTCCAAGTGTGATAACAAACTAACTCCTATCAATGAACTGGATTGACAAGGAAGCCACCCTTTACAGCTCAATTTATTTATTGCTAGTGCAAGCTAAAAAAAAATATCTACAGAATTACATTGGTGGCAGAAACCAAAAAGTGGCAACAGCATGCAAAATAAATTTACTATCAGAGGTATACATACCTATAATCAATACTCTAACCACATTAAATAATGCAAGGTTCTTGGTATATAATATGATCAAATCATATTGGCCCATCTACCAATGTCCAGGTGACCAAACTTCCAGATGGGTCCTAACGCTAATACCAGGTAGTTTAATCTTAACCTGGGAAAGATGGGTACCTACCCTTAAGAATGCATCTCTCTTGGGACTAAGCCTACAAATAAAACCAGGGAAGTGCTGACCTATTTTATCTTTTTTTTTTGTACAAGGGAAGGGACTTGTTATTTGTATAGCGCCAACTTATTCCACATTCCAGCGCTCTCAGGTAATTTATTTATTACCCCCCAGCAAGCTGGGTACTCATTTTACCAACATCAGAAGGATGGAAGGCTGAGTCAACCTTGAGCCGCTACGTGAACCATGCGGGGATTGAACTCGTAAGCGAGAGTTTAGGACTGCATACTGCTGCCTTAAAGGGGTTGTCCCGCGAAAGTAAGTGGGGTTAAGCACTTCTGTATGGCCATATAAATGCACTTTGTAATATACATCGTGCATTAAATATTGGCCATACAGAAGTTATATACTTACCCCCTCTGGTGTTGGCGTTCCCCGTCTCCATGGCGCTGACCGAAGCCTTCTTCTGCCTGGATTAGACGCGCTTGCGCTGTCTGCCCTCTTCTGTCCCGCTCCGGCGTGCTCGCGCCGCAGAGGTCTTCTGCGCATGCGCAGAAGACCTGTACGGCGCGAGCACGCCGGAGCGGCCCCTTCAGCGGGACAGAAGAAGCAGACTGCACAAGCGCGTCTAATCCAGGCAGAAGAAGGCTTCGGTCGGCGCCATGGAGACGGGGACGCCAACACCGGAGGGGGTAAGTATATAACTTCTGTATGTCCAATATTTAATGCACGATGTATATTACAAAGTGCATTTATATGGCCATACAGAAGTGCTTAACCCCACTTGCTTTCGCGGGACAACCCCTTTAATACTACAAATGATGTGGAGTTGTGGCTGCCTCCACCTGGTCCCACATGCCCGCCACCCATTTACCTTCTGTCCCTCCTATTGCACCATATAAATGGTATCCTACCTTCCCTGGTTTATTTGCAGGTTTAGTTCCAAGAGAGGAACATTCTTAGAGGTAGGTACCCATCTTTCCAGGTTAAAGGGGTTGTCTCACGCCGAAACGGGTTTGTTTTTTTTTCAATAGGCCCCCCGTTCGGCGCGAGACAAACACAAGGGATGCGTTAAAAAAAAAAAAAAAGTTTAATACTTACCCGAATCCCCGCTCTGCGGCGACTTCTTAATTACCTTACCAAGATGGCCGCCGGGATCTTCACCCACGATGCACCGCGGGTCTTCTCCCATGGTGCACCGTGGGCTCTGTGCGGTCCATTGCCGATTCCAGCCTCCTGATTGGCTGGAATCGGCACACGTGACGGGGCGGAGCTACGAGGACCATCTCTACGGCACGAGCGGCCCTATTCACCACGGAGAAGACCGCACAGCGCAAGCGCGTCTAAAATCGCCAGAAGATGGCGATTTTAGACGGATCCATGGCGACGGGGACGCTAGCAACGGAACAGGTAAGTGAATAACTTCTGTATGGCTCATAATTAATGCACAATGTACATTACAAAGTGCATTAATATGGCCATAAAGAAGTATATAACCCCACTTGATTTCATGAGACAACCCCTTTAAGATTAAACCACCTGGTAATAGCGTTAGGACCAATCTGATAGCTTGGTCACCTGGACATTGGTACATGGGCCAATACGATTTGATCAAATTATATATCAAGAACCTTGCATTATTTAATGTGGTTACAGTATTGATTATAGGTATGTATACCTCTGATAGCAAATGTATTTTGAGTGCTGTTGCCACTTTTTGGTTTCTGCTTTTATTGTATGTTGCAGCCATGGTTTAATGTGCACCTATGGATTTCTATTGGGAAATGCTGGCCTATTTTATCTTTTTTTGTAGAATTACATTAGTGTGACCCAAGCTTTAGGTGCTTTACTGAAATGCGCTACTATATTTCACCACTAGGTGGAGCCTGTAACTTTGATAAGAGTTCATGTATCGATCTATTAAACTACTGCAATTGCAAAAGTGCTTAAATGGTTGAGTATCTGTGAACTAATTAAAGCATAATGGGGATTTGGGTAGGCTGCTGAAAATCATTATCAATATATAAAGAATGTGTCCCAATGTGGCTTCTTGTAGATTCATTATGTACTCTCTCTAGGCCTCGTTTGGTATTGTTTTTGCTTTCTTTTGACACCTGGAATACCCTCACTAGATATGTATTCACGCTGCTTGATAATAAAGCCCCTATAGATTAGTTGTGAAACTGATGTAAGATACTACAGCACACTGTTTGCATCCATGGAGAATATCGATTTACTAAATCGTGATCAGATTTCAGAGCTTTAGGTGCTCCAATGATTACATGTATTCAATGGAAAACATAACATTGCTTATGTCTCTTATCACCAGCTATATGATGTTATATGGCTTTTTGCACACTATGGCTCACCATTCCTTTATAAAAAAAAACCATAAATCTAATGATTCCCAGTGAAGTAAAATCTAAAAATGAGAATGATGTTACGTGTAACTAAATCCCTGAAATACTATTTCATCCTATGTAGCTTGACCACCGCTATATCATACAAAGTAACAGTATCTGAGATTGATAGTGCAAGGTGCTATCACTTTAGTTATTAGCTTTGTATTCCTAGCATCCTTGAGTTACATAGTATCTGGCATCTGTTCTTGCAGTGGAAACGCAGCATGTAGCAGAGCTAAACTAGTTGGGAGATATTTAATTTGTGCTATTATTTTCATTTTGAATTTTACCTTTTTCCAATCCACTGTCTGACCTCTGAAGACATTATGATTTAAGGCTGTACAGCTCCGATGTTGGAAGACATCCGTCGGGGTTCTGTTACTGTATATTGCCAGCCTCTCTGCTGTTGGAGCCTATCCAACGTGTCACCTCATGCAGTACTGGCTTCTGCCAGCATATAGCGCTGTTGTTTAACGGCAGAAAAAGAGTAAGCCCCCTAGGAAAACCAGGATACAAATTGGATTGGAAAGGGTTAATTCAAAGAATGAAAATTTCTAAATGCAGTTCTGTGAAAACATCTGACACATAATGGTACTGTAGTAAGATGAGATACAGCATCAGGTTCTCTGCAGTTGGTCGTTACACACTATAATACATCCTAACTGACTGGCAGCCCGCTGTCATTAAAGGGGTTGTCCCTCGCCGAAACGGGTTTTTTTTTTTTTCAACCCCCCCCCCCCCGGTCGGCGCGAGACAACCCCGATGCAGGGAGGTAAAGAAAGCTTACCGGAGCGCTTACCTTAATCCCCGCGCTCCGGTGACTTCAATACTTACCGCTGAAGATGGCCGCCGGGATCCTCTGTCTCCGTGGACCGCAGCTCTTCTGTGCGGTCCATTGCCGATTCCAGCCTCCTGATTGGCTGGAATCGGCACGTGACGGGGCGGAGCTACACGGAGCCTGCATTCTGCACGAGCGGCTCCATAGAAGACTGCAGAAGACCCGGACTGCGCAAGCGGGGCTAATTTGGCCATCGGAGGGCGAAAATTAGTCGGCACCATGGAGACGAGGACGCTAGCAACGGAGCAGGTAAGTATAAAACTTTTTATAACTTCTGTATGGCTCATAATTAATGCACAATGTATATTACAAAGTGCATTATTATGGCCATACAGAAGTGTATAGACCCACTTGCTGCCGCGGGACAACCCCTTTAAGCTCTGCTTGACAAGGCACCGATTTTATTTATACACAGACATGCCAGAAGTCATGGGCAGGGACAAATATCATGTAGGACCCACTGTAGCCTGGCGAAGGGCAGCAATTCGACATGTCATTGATTCCTCAAGTGAGCGGAAGACCTCTGGATAGCCACCAACAGCTCTACGGTATTTGTAGGAGCAGGATCATGGGTGGGAATAGACCTCTCCACCAAATGCAATATATTCATGTTGACATGAAGCTCGTGTTGAGTGAATATGCAGGTGAAACTATTCGCAGGGACTCTCCAGAATTCTCTATGAACCAGTTCTAAACAACTTGGGGCTGATTGCACTATGCATTATGTTGACACAATCCCATTATTGTAGGGGTACACAACATTCATAATAGGCTGCAAATGATCACCAAGCAGTGAAACATAGTGTCAAGAGAACACAGTCCACACCAGTATAGAACCAACACCAGTCTGCACACTGCCTTGTTGATAACTGGGGTTCTGGGGTCTGCAGCACATTAGAATCCTACCATCAACCTGAAAGAATTGGTACTGTGACTCATCGGACCACGCCACATGTTGCCAGTCCTTTAGTGCTCAATTAGCAACCTAACAAGCCCAGGTGAGACACTGTGTCTGGTGTCATGATGTGAATAGAAGCACTCTGGTGTCTTCTACTCTACTGGGAACTAAAGAACACTGCAATGACCTACAGCATATGCATGTGGGGCCTCCTGCATTGAATGTGAATGTGATTTCTACCAAAGTTGCTTATCTGTTTACATTGATACTTTTAGCCGGACATCGCTGGCTGCGATCATTAAGTACTAGTCGGTTGCCACCAAGGGCAGATTATTATAGGGGCAGCAGGTACCCCAGTACCAAGGCTCTAGGGGGGTGTATGGTGGCCCAAATTACCCCTATTGATAATACACCAGTCTTATACTCACCTGTGCCATGCCACCTGCTCCTCTGCAGTCTGCACTGCCTACGTTGCTCACCCACTGAGTTCCTGGTAGAGTGATCATGTGACACAGACACAAGATCGATGCAGCTGGGAACTGGCCTCAGCAATCACATGATCGTTCTACCCGGAAGAGAGCAGTCAAGCAAAGGCTGGGAGCAGGAGGGGCAGTACAGCTGAGTATAACTTTTTATGCATAATTAAAAAAAGAGAATATTTTTATGGGCCCGTGAGGAACATTATTATGGAATGGGGGCCTATGAGGGGTAGTATTACTGAGTGGGGGCCTACATGGGGCAGTATTACTGAGTGTGAGACAATATGGGGAATTATTACTAAGTGGAGCCCGTGAGAGGCATTATTACTGAGTAGGGGCCTATATGGGGTATTATTACTGAATAACATAGTAACATAGTAATATAACATAGTTCGTAAGGCTGAATGAAGACAATGTCCATCTAGTCCAGCCTGTTTAGCCTCCTGTTTTGTTGATCCAGAGAAAGGCAAAAAACCCCAAGAGCACAAGCCAATTAGCCCTTTTGGGGGGAAAAAAATCCTTCCCGACTCCCTAATGGTAATCAGACTGTTCCCTGGATCAACCCCTAATAGTTCCTACCTGCCTGTATACCCAGATTAACAATTAACCTAAGATTTATAACCTATAATATCCTTCCTCTCCAGAAAGGCATCTAGTCCCCTTTTAAACTCCTCTAAGGATTTTGCCATCACTACGTCCTCAGGCAGAGAGTTCCACAGTCTAACTGCTCTTACAGTAAAGAACCCTTTTCTATTTTGGTGATGAAATCTGCATTCTTCTAAGCGTAGCGGATGCCCTCTTGTTACCGTCGTAGTCCTGGGTATAAACAGTTCCTGGGAGAGATCCTTGTATTGACCCCTCATGTACTTATACATGGTTATTTGGTCGCCTCTTAACCTTTTTTCTGGAGTAAATAGTCCCAATTTTGATAGCCTCTCTGGGTATTCCAGTCCCTTCATTCCATGTACTAGCTTAATCGCTCTTCTTTGAACCCCCTCCAATACCATAACATCTTTCCTCAGCACCGGTGACCAGAACTGTACAAAGTATTCCATGTAGGGCCTGACAAGTGCCTTATATAATGGAAGGATAATGTTCTCGTCCTTCGCCCCTATACCTCTTTTAATGCATCCCAAAACTCTACTTGCCTTTGCAGCAGCTGATTGGCATTGGTTACTCCAGTTTAGTCTACAATCCACTAGTACCCCCAGGTCTTTTTCCATATCACTTTTCCCTAGCAGTGCCCTATTAAGTGTATATTGGTAACATCCATTTTTGCTGCCCATGTGCATAACCTTACATTTATCAACATTGAACTTCATTTGCCATTTTTCTGCCCAAGCCCCCAGCTTATCTAGGTCCGTTTGTAGCCGCACATTGTCCTCCATTGCATTAATTATATTTTATAATTTTGTGTCATCTGCAAATATTGAAATTTTGCTGTGCAGCCCCTCTATCAGGTCGTTGATAAATATATTGAACAGAAAGGGGCCTAATACTGAACCCTGTGGCACCCCACTAGTGACTGTGGCCCAATCAGAGTATGAGCCGTTTATTACCACCCTCTGCTTTCTATCATTGAGCCAATTCTTTACCCAATTACACACGTTTTCACCCAATCCGAGCTGTCTCATTTTGTATATTAGTCTATTATGTGGCACGGTGTCAAACGCTTTAGAGAAATTCAGATATACGAGATCAATAGACTCTCCCAGGTCCAGCTTAGAGCCTACTTCATCGTAGAAACTGATCAGATTTGTCTGACATGAGCGACCCTTCATGAATCCATGCTGGTGAGGAGTTATTCCCTTGTTCTCCTTGAGGTGCTCATTGATGGCGTCTCTCAGAATCCCCTCGAAAATGTTTCCCGTTACTGAAGTGAGACTTACTGGCCTGTAGTTTCCAGGCTCACTTTTAGTCCCCTTTTTGTAAATTGGAACCATGTTGGCAATGCGCCAGTCCAATGGTACTACTCCGGTCTTGATAGTGTCTAGAAATATTAGGTATAGCGGCCTAGCTAACTCATCACTTAGTTCCCTTAGAATCCTTGGGTGTATTCCATCTGGGCCTGGCGATTTATCGATTTTAATCTTCTTTAACCGGTTCCACACTTCCTCCTGCGTTAGGTATGACATATTTTGCGAGGGGTTTATTTTATTCCCCTGTATCTCGTGTGGCATTTCCTTTTCGTTTGTGAATACGCTTGAAAAGAAACTATTTAATAGCTTTGCCTTCCCTCCATCATCTTCAATGATTTCCCCTGCATTATTTGTTAAAGGGCCAGTGCTTTCCCTGCAAATCCTTTTGCTGTTCATATAGTTGAAAAATAGTTTGGGGTTGTTTTTGCTCTCTTTGGCGATCAGTCTTTCCGCCTCCTCCTTGGCAATTTTGATCCTATCTTTGCATATTTAGTTTTTTTCCCTGTACGATTTTAGCGCTTCTTCACTGCCTTCCTGCTTTAGTAGTTTGAACGCTTTCTTTTAGGCACTTATATAGAAAATTGTTACTCAGAGGAGCTTGTGAGTGGCATTATTACGGAGCAGGGGTCTATATGGAGCATTATTATTGACTGGAAGCCTATATATAACATTATTACTCAGTGGTAACTTATATGGAGCATTATAACTGAGTGGGGCAATATTACTGAGTTGGGGGCCAGTGAGGGGCATTATTACTGAATGTAAACCTATATGAGCATTATTACTGGGGGCCTAGGTTGAGCATTACTACGAAGCGGGGACTTAGGTGGAGCATGACTACTGAATGAGGGTCTATTTAATGCACTATTACTGAGTGGGGACATAAAGGGAGCATTATTATTGAGTTGGAGCACTTTTAATGTGCATGGGACATGAAAAGGGATACTTACTATGTGGGGACTACAGGGAGCACAAAAAGGGGGATATTACTGTGTGGATCACCTTAAGTGGCATTACTACTAATGCATAAGGAGATTATGTGAAAGTTTGTAAACAAAGCTAGGTCCCTTGAAAATTGTCGAGTAAAAGATGTCTCTGTGTCAAATTCTGCAAAGAAAAGTTATGACCAAGAGAAGTCATTATGGTGGTCTGGGCTGAATGAGGGAACGACTCCAGTCAGAGGAGAAGTCACCTTTGATCACTGGGTATAGTGGTTCTGTAATTATTTATACGGTCTGTAAAGTGCCTGTGTAGATCTAGTATATACTGCTATATAGTCACTGTATGGGGTTGGGGGGTTATATTGGTCTTTGTATAGTGTTTTTTCAGTAACACTATGGTAGTATTATGTGGTCCAAGTCTGGGGATATTATTTGGCCCTCATATAGTGTTGTTGGTAATATTGATTTTGTAGTGGTCTTTATTCTGTGACAGTATGTTAGTATTAATCACTATGTGGTAGTAATATGTGCTCATGGGGTGGCAGTATTATTTGCCCTTATATAGTGTTACTATTCATAATGTTGTCTCGGTATAGTGGGTTTTGTTGAGTGATAGTATGGATGTAATTATATGGGCCATGATGAATAATACTGTGTTTGTGGCTTATTTTAGCCAAGTAACATTGCTAAATCTGCATGCATATTCGTGGCATACTAGCCACTGATTTCTGCTGCATTTCTCCAGACAGATTCAGCACATAAAATTCTGCAGCAGAATCCACTATGTGAACATACCCTTAGGGAACATTCACACATAGCGGATTTTGGTGTGGTTCCGCACCAAAAACTGCATCAACATCTGCAGTATTGGTTCAGATTTTGCTGTGGATCTGCAGTAGAGTTCAGCCTTTGAATTGAAGGGATACATTCTGTTCCACGTCAAAATCAGCAGCAAATCTGCTACATATGAACATACCCTTCAGGCAATCATATTGGGACTTTGGGGCATTTTCACACATGACGGATTTGCTGCGGACATAGGAGGCCCAAGTTGTGTAACAGCCCCGGGCGTTTGGTGCCCTAAATTCCCCACTACACTGTCCACTGTCAGTAATAAAACCTTCTATGATGTATTCATGGTACACATGTGACACTGTGGATGGAGGAATGTTAAATGCCCACACACCTTCGGAAAATTAATGTCCCATCTGTCTGACACCCACTATCATGCCTCAGTCGAACTCAGGTTATTCACAAAGACTTGCCTTGAGCACGCTGGCCAGTGTTCTACCTCACTCACAAGATAGCACATCCTAACGTCTACAGGGGTGGATGTTTAAAGCCATCATCTAATTCAGGGTTATCAAATTCATTTTCACCGAGGACCACATCAGCCTCATGGTTGCCTTCAAAGGGCCAATTGTAATTGTATAGTAAGGGCTCAATCACATGAACATATTTGTACAGTGTATTACGCGCACACTTTTGCATGCATAATACACAGTGAATAGAACCCATTACTTTCAATGGCTTTGTCCACATGTGTGTATTTCTTTCTCATGTGATTGCCTATTGCGTTAAAAAATACGCGGCTTGACCTATTTTGATTTGCATTACCCACTGCAATAGGCCATTGCAGAGAATGGATGGCAGTGAATATAAAGTAAACCTGCGTATTTGGGCACGATTTTAATGAGCCTGTCTACGTTCTTGTTTGTGTGCACAAATACTCAGTGTATTTTCGCACATAAAAACACACAAGACAGGCCAAAAAACACAGGCGTAAGCGATGTTTGGTCATGCAAATACGCAGTGCATTTGCATAACTGAAATGCACTTATGCCCATTTAAACAAGCCCTAACAGTGACCCCCCCATAGTGGCCGTAATAGTAACAGTGACCCCCCCCCCCCATAGTGGCCGTAGTAGTAACAGTGACCCCCATAGTGGCCGTAGTAGTAACAGTGACCCCCATAGTGGCCGTAGTAGTAACAGTGAACCCCATAGTGGCCATAGTAGTAACATTGGCCCCCATAGTGGCCATAGTAGTAACAGTGGCCCCCATAGTGGCCGTAGTAGTAACAGTGGCCCCCATAGTGGCTGTAGTAGTAACAGAGGCCCCCATAGTGGCCGTAGTAGTAACAGTGGCCCCCATAGTGGCCGTAGTAGTAACAGTGGCCCCCATAATGGCTGTAGTAGTAACAGCGGCCCCCATTGTGGCCGTAGTAGTAACACCCCCCCCCCCCCCATTCTTGCCTTCCTCCGGATCAACAAGGGGGGTGCAAACAGGCTAAACTAGATGGACATTGTCTTCTTGCAGTCTAACAAACTATGTTACTATAGTGGCCATACTAGTAACAGCCTCCCCCCCCCCAGTGGACCCAGTAGTAACAGCACCCCCTCATAGTGGCCATAGTACTAACAGTGACCCCATAGTGGCCGCAGTAGTAGCAGCGACATCTATAGTGGCTCCAGAAGTAACAGCACCTCTCCCCCCAGTGGCCCAGTAGTAACAGCTTTCACCCCCCTCGTGGCTCCAGTAGTAACAGCACCTCCCAGTGGCCACAGTAGTAACAGTGTCCCCCCCCTTAGTGGCCCCAGTAGTAACAGCATCCCCCTCCCTTAGTGGCCCCAGTAGTAACAGCATCCCTCTCCCTTAGTGGCCACAGTAGTAACAGCATCCCCCTCCGTTAGTGGCCCCAGTAGTAACAACATCCCCCTCCCTTAGTGGCCCCAGTAGTAACAGCATCCCCCTCCCCTAGTGCCCCCAGTAGTAACAGCATCCCTTCCCCTTAGTGGCACCAGTAGTAACAGCGTCCACCCATAATGGCTGTCGTAGTAACAGCGACCCCATAGTGGCCGCAGTAGTAGCAGCGACGTCCATAGTGGCTCCAGAAGTAACAGCACCCCCTCCCTTCTAGTAGCCCCAGTAGTAACAGCATTCCCCCCCCCCCAGTGGCCCCAGTAGTAAGAGCACCCCCCAGAGGCCCCAGTGGTAACAGTGTCCCCCTTTAGTGGCTCCAGTAGTAACAGCATCCCCCTCCCTTAGTGGCCCCAGTAGTAACAGCATCCCCCCCATAGTGGCCCCAGTAGTAACAGCATCCCCCCCATAGTGGCCCCAGTAGTAACAGCATCCCCCCCACCTCCCCATAGTGGCCCCAGTAGTAACAGCGTCCTCCGTAGTTGCCCCAGTAGTAACGGCACCCCCCCCCCATAGTGGCTGCAGTAGTAGCAGTGACGTACATAGCAGCTCCAGAGGTAACAGCACCTCCCTAGTGGCCCCAGTAGTAACAGCATTCACCCCCCGTAGCCCCAGTAGTAATAGCGCCACCCAGTGGCCACAGTAGTAATAGTATCCCCCCTTAGTGGCCCCAGTAGTAACAGCATCCCCCTCCCTTAGTGGCCCTGATAGTAACAGCATCCCCCTCCCTTAGTGGCCCCAGTAGTAACAGCTTCCCTTCCCCTTAGTGGCACCAGTAGTAACAGAGTCCACCCATAGTGGCCGTAATAGTAACAGAGACCCCAAAGTGGCCGCAGTAGTAGCAGCGATGTCCATAGTTGCTCCGGAAGTAACAGCACCCCCCCCCTCTAGTAGCCCCAGTAGTAATAACATTCCCCCCCCGTGGCCTCAGTAGTAACAGCACCCCTCAGAGGCTCCAGTGGTAACAGTGTCCCCCCTTTAGTGGCCCCAGTAGTAACAGCATCCCCCTCTCTTAGTGGCCCTAGTAGTAACAGCATCCCCCTCCCTTTGTGGCCCCAGTAGTAACAGCATCCCCCCATAGTTGTCCCAGTATTAACAGCGCCCCCCCCCCCCAGTCAAGAAAATGGTAGAGAGCGCCACACGTAAGTAAAATCCACGGTTGATGGGATGTGTGGAAGCAATCACGATGAATCTTTTCCTCAGTACTCCAATCCTCTGAGTCAAAGGAGAGCTGCAGATACAAGCCGGGGGGTCTGGAACCAGAACTCCCCTGGATATAACAGAAAGTGGGACGTCAGAAAAAAATCCGCGCTCAATTTGGAGTGAACTGAGGACAGTTTCACATATAAGAAATGGTTTGGTATAACACTTACTTGGAAGAAGGGGGGTATGATGCACAAATACCCCCTCCTCAGAGTGTCTTCCACAGAATATAGAACTATGTTCCAGGGTACATAGTACTGAACAGGATACTTTAATCAGTGGCTGCAGTAGTAGCAGTGATGTCTATAGCGGCTCCAGAGGTAACAGCACCCCCCCCCCTAGTGGCTCCAGAGGTAACACCATTTACCCCCCCCCCAATAGTAACAGTGTCCCCCCCCTTAGTGGCCCCGGTAGTAACAGCGCCCCCCCCCCCCCCCTTAGTGGCCCCAGTAGTAACAGCATCCTCCTCCCTTAGTGGCTCCAGTAGTAACAGCATCCACCTCCCTCAGTGGCTCCAGTAGTAACAGCATCCCCCTCCCTTAGTGGCTGCAGTAGTAACAGCGTCCCTTCCCCTTAGTGGCACCAGTAGTAACTGCGTCCCCTCATAGTGGCCCCAGTAGTAACCGCGTCCCCCCCCCCCATAGTGGCCCCAGTAGTAACCGTGCCCCCCTATAGTGGCCCCAGTAGTAACCGTGCCCCCCCATAGTGGCCCCAGTAGTAAATGTGCCCCCCCCCCATAGTGGCCCCAGTAGTAATAGTGCCCTTATCTTGCCCCCAATAGTAATAGCAACCATCCCCACCCACCCATTGGCCTCTGGCTAGTCAGCATCCCCACAAATATTTGACTCACCCAGCCTGCAGCTCCGGTCCATCGGCAGCCACTGCTGAGTCTATGACCGCTGGCCTTTCACCTCGACGTCTGTGCTGCGCACAAGCCAACTCAGGCAGGCACATGGTGGGAGAGGTCAATGGCCACAGGCTCTGCATTTCCGCAGCCGGACCGGGTAGATAGATACTGAAGTGACTGTCAATTCTACAACACAGAATATAAATACATTCAGTCTGTAGTATGGACTGATCATCAGCTCTGTTGATCAGAATTACTGTATAGTCTAGACAGGTTGCCAACTCTGTGGGTCAGAATTACATATAGTGTAAACTGAACATTCTGACTCAATTTATTATGTGATGTTTCCGTGGCCCTCCTGACTACAAACATTTTTCTAGTTCCCACAGTAGGTCTATTACTATGTGCCTTCTCAGTAACTGAGCTTCTCTAGTTTTGTCTCATTCTGTTTCTATGCTTTTCATAAAAATAAAATAGTTTCTTATTTTTAAGTGTTGGTTATTTTAAGTGCTGGCAAGACTAACAAATCTCGTACGACTATGAACCCCATTCTTATGAATGGGTTCACATACATAAGCATTTTTTACCTGTATCGCAGTGCAGGGGGAAAAAAAAAATCGCTGCATGTCCTATCTTTGGGTGTTCCCAAAGATAGTGCATGCGCATTTTTTTTCGATGAGGCCGTCAGACAAGTGCGATGTGTGGTTTCCCATTGAAAATAAACTAGGATCACTACTTCCCTTAAGTGAGATGAGGTGTTTAACACATCTGCAGGGACATTGCATGTTGGAGACCACAATAGCAGACCGAGTTTCACAGCCCTATATTGCACTTGCCTGTGTGAAATTAGCCTAAGGGCCCATTTATAAGGGTGATCCCGTGACGTGACTTCTTGATGCAGAAATGCACAGAAACAAATTTTTTTATGTTGAAATTCCGCATGCAAATTTTGTCTTCTGACAAAGCAAATTCTGCATTAAAAAAACCACCTGAAAATCTGCGTCAAAAAGACATGGAATGTAGAGGCAGAATTCACGTAGAATTTTTCCACAGTGAATTCCACCATGTGAACATTCCCTATGCTCCCTTTACATGGGATGACTGTCAGGCACATTAGAGTCAGATACGTGTCTTAGCAATAGCCGTTCTGTTAATGGAGGCAGAGTGGGCCAGGAATTGTTCAAGCCCATCCGCCTCCATTCACAGTAAACAGACAGTGGCTCAAAATTTGAGTAAATGCCGTTTACATGGCCTGACAGTCGCTTAGTGAGCTAACAACCAAGAGACTCCAACAAATAAGCGATTCATCGTTCAGTGCCGTCAACAGCTGCTTGTACACGTGGACAACTATTACCCAAATTTGCTGTTTCCAGCGATAATTTGGGTGATATTTGCTCTGTGTGTAGGTACCTTTTTGATTTCAATTTCTATATACAGTGATAACAAGCAACAGAATGTAACTGGGACAGCATTTTTAACTAAGTCCCGCTGAAAAAAATAATTGTTAGCCCAAAATACATGCATTTAATTAAGTTAAAAATAAATAGCCCCCCAAACGTGTCCATAGCCTTTAAGGGTGACTTCACACATGCCATTCTGACAGTTTTTAAAGGCATTGTCAGGAGTTGATTGTAAATGGGGAAAATGTATACAAGAAAAATTCTACTTTTTTAACTTTTTTAAAATCTGCAGCAAAACAGCATGTGCAAAGCTAAATAACTCAACCGTATTTTGGGATTTGTAAATTGTTCTAGCAATAGTATGTTGTAGTAATGATTCTAAACGTTTGCAAAGAAGGCAGCATTGAATTACTGTGATTCCACAAAAATAGCATGTACTCAAATGTAATGTCACCTCACACCTACAACCATCCTTATCTTAATTATGCAGCAGGAATAGATATTAATATATATATATATACAGTATATATATATATGCTGTTTCCCCCAAAATTAGACAGTGTCTTATATTAATTTTTGCTCAAAAAGATTTCACTTTTTTACATGTATAGATGCTTTGGTACTATTTATATTGTCTTTTTTAATTACTTGTTAGCAAGCTTAATTTTGGAGTGGGGCTTATATTTCAAGCATCCTAAAAAATCCTGGAAAATTGTGGTAGGTCTTATTTTCAGAGTAGGTCTTATATTCAGGGAAACTGGGTATATATATATAATTTTAATTCATCACCCTAGTCGTAGTTTTTCAAAAATGAACAAAAGAAGCTAGTTTATAATAGATATGGATTTAGGCAAATAAATAAATACTATGATCACTGCCAAGAGATCAGGGTTTTGCTGAAAGAAGGCTTAATTAATTTATAAATAATGTGTATGAGTACAAAGCATGTTTATTTTCCCTATGTGTGATTTATTGCAATTAATAATGAGAGAGCTGTATGTGTGCGTGTATATATATGGTGGTATATACAGTAAATACCTACATTTCTGTGTGCATGTATGAACACCCAGCACACCTGAAATGTACTGCAGAGTCCCTGGAGTACATGCACGGTGGATGCTGCTGACCACACCGGCCCCTGGTGATTTGGGCAGTGCCAATTAGAAGCAGTATAGGTTGTTCGGGTAGAGGAACACAAGTCACACGTCGCGCTGTGCAGTAGGAACAGGTGGGGGACATAAAAAGGACAATGGCTAGAGATTGAGAAGCCCTATTAATAACTGGTGTAGTATCAGGGAAAGAGCTGCTCATCATTAATTGGCAATTAGCAGTGATCCTTTTCTCATCCTCCTCTCATGTGTGATCTTGTTCTGCCCCTTTGTCCCTGTCTTGGAGCTGTTGAGCCGTCTGTTCCCCTCTCGTCTTGGATAACAGGCGCAGCTTCACTACGACAACCTTCTTGTACCGCATCCACAACTACAACCGACATCATTACCTATTCTACACCCTCATAGCCGGCTAGCCCATCGCATGTCATCAATTGTACAGTCGGAGGTGTCTTCTCTACAATTCATGCAATATTGTAGCAGAGTTGAGTTTGCTACATAACCTATTGTGATGTCAGAGTGGATTCAGAGATTCCTTAGTATCACAGAGTAGTAATAAGGAGAGTTAAAAAGCAATCCCAAATATTCGACCATGTATATCAAATGCCATGAGATCTTGTGTTTCCAGGTCTCCGTGTTCTGTATTGTCTACACTCAATTACTGCTTATAAGAAATGGCATTGACCTGCACATAGCAGATGTGTGAAGCGCTCTTGTATACCCCACACTCTAGATCAGAGCTTCTCCATCATTGTCTCCACTTATTACCTTCTCAGAGTCCAACATTTGTATAACATGATGCAAATAGTCACAATCCTATATGATTATAATCAACACTGCTCTACACATAGCAGAAGCCACATTACAGATCATCTGCCCATGATTATGTTAGAATAGCAGAGAAACGTTCAAGAACCCCGAAACCTTTACAGGAATCCTATCAATCTATACCTGCTGCCAAAATATATATTTGTGTGTGTAATAAAATGCGTGGAAGTTGGTAAAAATAAGAGAACTTCTTATAATAACAATAATAACAGGCAATGATGTTATTGAACCCATACTTAATTACTATTCTGTAAATTACACCCCTAATTGAATTACACTTACATGAATAGTAATGAAACTTCCCCAGAGCTGACTAGACTAATTATATATGAAGGACTGTATATGAAGTCAGGTAGATTGATACAGCACTGTACAAACGTTTAAGGCAGGAGTAGAAAAAAATGCTGCAAAGAAAGATTTTTATTTTTCAAAAATAGAAGGTGTCTCTAATTTTTTCTGCAGCAGGACATCCACCCTAAACATATAGCTAATATCATTAACAATTATCTTCAGTGCAGAGAAGAACAGGGGGTCCCGGAAGTTATGATGTGGCCCCACAGAACCCTGATCTTAACATCATCGAGTCTGTCTGGGATTACATGAACAGACAGAAGGATTTCATCCTCAATAGTTAGTTCTCCAAGATGTTTGCCGAGTTCCTTCAAAAACTATGTGCAAGTGTACCTTGAAGAATTGATGCTGTTTTGACGCAAAAGTATGGTCACACCAAATATTAACGTGCTTTAGATATCTTTTGTTCATTGATTTTGCATTTTGTTAATTGACACTTCTATTTTTGAAAGCATTCTTAAGTTGCAGCATTTTTGCACAACTGCTTTAAAGCTGTGCACAGTTCCATAGATAGATAGATCCAGGCTGAGTTTGCCATTAGTTTCCTCCTTGCACTCCAATAGGTCAATCAGATGCTGCAGTGGATTTATATTATATCACCTAGTATGTTTACCTGCAATTTTTTCCATCATTTATCTAATATACAGAGCTTTGTAGTTGATAAAACAAGCTGAGCTAGTGTGCAAAAAGCATCGCGCTCCAGTATCTTCTGCACCGCTAAATCTGCAAGATAGGTGTCTAATACAGCAGTTGTTAGCCTCTACTTATTACAGCCTGGATTATTATTATATATATATACACACACACTTTCCTCCTGATGCAATCAGATTGATAGCGATCAATGTATCAGGTGTCTCCAGCGACATACCACTATATGACTATCGGCAGAGCGCTTCCAGGGTCCTGACTCCCAGATTCTGCTCCCTGTGGCCAATGCAAGCAGCATCCAGCAGCTCCTTGACAAGGCAACTCTGGCAGCACACATGATAATAGCGTAACAGCAGCCTCTGATAATGCTGTACTAATTGCCCTCCTTAATTAATGTCACTCGTTTCACTGTTTTGGCAAGTAGCCCTCGTCTTGCGGCGTGTGGAGCAGCGCTGAGTGCAGCAGATTGCTGATTATCACCTCCATAATCGCCTGGACCTGCTGCATTCACTGCACTCAGCCTACATGTGTTGTAAGGGATTCATACAGACACTGCGGTAATGCTCCTGCATTCAGAACCACAAGGAAACCATTTATTTCACGTGCAAGAATAAAACTCATCATGGTGATACATCAGTGAAGATCTGCGCCCTGCACGACATTTGGGACAAACACAACGGAATAGACTCTTCTGTGTATATGTACAATAAATAGAATAATACATATCCAAATAATAAATAGGTCAGATATACACAAGTCATCTCATCACCTCTTATGCGGTGGGGGCAGCCACATATACAGAACACACCAACCTAAGAGTCCAAGAACAAATTATGGTAATACTCAAATCATAGTAATAACAGGTGCATGCACCAAAGTCACAACGACCCCGATATCGTAAACGACTCCTCGTCGGTCCTGTCGTCATCCACAGCGTTCAGCCAGGGCAAGCTCTCCTGCCCACACTGTGAGAGGGGGTACCAAGCAGCTGGTAAGCGCCAAGCTGGGCTCCGCACCGGTAACTGTCAATAGATGCCCTTCTGCAGGTCTGGGCTCTGGTTTCTGGGGGGCTGATCCCTGGATGGTGGCAGCAGCTCCTCCTGCCCCGCTGCGGCCCCCCCAGTGCTGCTGTCATGCAGTTTGCGCACGTGTTTCTTCAAGTCGAAGTTCCTGCAGAAGCCCTTGCCGCAGGTGGGGCAGGTGAAGGGCTTCTTGTCGTTGTGGGTGTGCATGTGGAAGGTCAGGTTGTAGACCTGATGGAAAGCCTTGTTACAGATATTGCACTTGAACTGTTTCTCCCCGCTGTGAGTGAGCTTGTGATTCTTGTAATTCCCTGCAACCATTTAATAAGAGCACCATTCAGTTCAAGTGATCATTCCCCAATTTACAACCTGCTCATTTTCTCCTCTCCAGACTAATTCCTGATTACTGCTCATAATAGAGCCATCAGCATCCGAGGAGCTCCTACTTGTCTACCCCGATTACATGGCAGAAATAACTATCACCCGGAGATGTACCTTTCTGATGAAAGCCCTTCCCGCAGAATTCGCACACGAAGGGCTTGTAGCCCGCGTGGATTCGGGTGTGCGTGTTCAGCGTGGAGCTCCTGTTGAACGCCTTTCCACACTGGTTACATTTATGCGGCTTCTCCTGCGCGACAGTCAACACAGAATTGGCATTAATCACACAAGAAAATAATAGTTTACGTAAAAACGTTTACAAGGTAACAAAAATGTTGTAAAAAACCGGCACATATGAACCTGGTCTTATATCCATATGGGTGACATCTTAACAATGGAACTAGCCGCTTTTCAGCAGAATACCTTACCTCTATTTCTATTTCCCCCAAAAGTTTCCTTATTATATCATTTTAGGATAAGAATTATATATGTCCGGCAAATTATATATATATATAATCATAACGAATTGTTATTCAATATTAGAATCATCCTATCATACTATATATTCACCACATGCGCTATAACAATACCGATTTACTTGGTTTCCTTAACTATACACAGACTGGTAATTTCATATTAAATATCATTTTACAGTAACGATTCATTTCCTATCATTCAGTTTTCCACTTAGGGAATCGTAATATAATATGGTTAATCATTAGTATTTACTATAAGATCAATTACTTGTCATTCTTATGTATTCACTAGCATTACAATGGTTATTTAGTATCATAATAGCGCTTAGATATTATCTAGTACTGTCTGAATGATGATCTGTCATTCTCTATGTGATCCACCAGTGATGGCCACCTCTGGGACCTTTCACACGGGACGGATACACGGACATTTCTGCGGCACAATGTTATCCCTATGGAGCTTGAATTCCGCACCTATGGCAATCAGTGCGTCTTTACTTCAAAACCGCAAGATTACATTTTTGCAGTGAAAAAGGTTTTTGTGCGGCAGTAAGGACGTCTTGTGGAATTGTTGCAGATTTCTAACGTATAGGAGATGTAATTCTGCAGAATAAAATCCGCAGAATAAACCCCAAGAAATTCCACAGAACACATATCGTAATTAAAACAACAACAACAATTAGCACTATTTGACAAAGTCTACAACTGAGCTGTGTCCTGCCTACAATTCTGTGCCGTGTGAAAGGTCCTTCAGGAAAACGATCATTGTTCCATCGGAGTAGATGGAGGATGTTGTGTTGATAATAATAATATCAGTGAATGTAGTAATGAGCTAAGTCTGATCATCTTGAGAGCAAGCCTGATCCCCCGCATGTGCTACCCACCCAATGACTAAAAACGCACAGCATGTTTTTTTTTACACTGAAGCTTATAATGCACAGTACTGCGTAAAAGTTTTATGCCGGTGTGGAAAAAATGTAGCAAAGAAAGAATTTTTTAATCAAAAATAGAAGGTTTGACTCCAAATTGATTCTGCACCAGGATAACAACCCCAGAAATACAGCTAATGTCATTAACAACTATCTTCAACCTAAAGAAGAACAGGGGGTTCTGGAAGTAATGTTATGGCCCCCACAGAACTCAAGCTCAATATCATCGAGTCTGTTTCGGATTACATGAAGACACAGAGGGATTTGAGCAAGTCTGCATCCACAGATGTTTGGAACAATCTCCCTGCCGAGTTCCTACAAAAACTGTGTGTAAGTGTACCTGGAAGAATTGCTGCTGTTTTGAAGGCAAAGGGTGGTCATACCAAAAATAATATGATTTAGATTTCTCTTTTGTTCATTCATTTTACATTTTGTTAATTGACAAAAATAAACTAATAACATTTCTACTTTTGAAAACATTCTTACTTTGTAAGATTTTTTTTCCCACACATGCCTAGAATTTTTACACACTACTGTAACTA
Source organism: Eleutherodactylus coqui (assembly GCF_035609145.1). NCBI lineage: Eukaryota > Metazoa > Chordata > Amphibia > Anura > Eleutherodactylidae > Eleutherodactylus > Eleutherodactylus coqui. The sequence continues at coordinate 159,389,611 of NC_089838.1, forward strand.
TTTCTCTTTCATGGAATGATAAATTGGAATGATAAATTGTACCTGTGTGTGGATGATCTTATGTCGGCACAGGGTACTAGCTTGGCGAAATCCTTTGCCACAAATCTTGCAGACGAATGGTCTGGCCCCTGTGTGCACTGGCATGTGTCGAGTTAAGTTGTAATGTGCGTTAAAGACCTTAAGAAGAGAATATAAATTGACATTCATCAATATGCAGGAAACAATACAATGCTGTGATCCAAAGAATGGGCATTGGTTACTTGCCTTGCCGCAGACCTCGCAGGTGAACACCTTGGGCTTGTTACTGGGAGAGGCGCTGCCAAATTTGCCCGATGACTTATAGGCGATCTTGTCGGACAACGACTGGGCGCTCTCCTTCATGTAGTGCTGGAACTGCGCAGGGGACAGGTCCTTAAAGGTGACCCCTGAAGGATACTTCTCCGCGGCTGGCACAACTAGTTTGTTCCTTTCTGCCAAGTAAGATTTCTGAGGTTGATGCAGAGGGGAGCCCAGGAAATAGGAGGCCACTGGGTGGATGTTTATACTGGCAGCAGGGTGGCAGGGGGCATCGCCTCTGTTAAGGTAGCACAGAGCTGCGCCCATAGCATGGAAGGAAGAGTGATTGACCACTCGAGGTCGGACAAGTTTGTACTGCTGAAGAGGGGGAAAGTCTCCTTTTAAAGCCACCGCGCAGTTTAACAAGTCATTGCAGCTGAAGGATGGCACAGATTCCTGGTGGTTCTTCCTCAGCTCGGCACCAGTGATCCCTAGTTTAGGGCAATGTTCATAAGTGACTGGTACGAATGGGATCATGCAGGGGATGGATGAAGAGTTGAGGTGAAGTGCTTGTTTCTGCTCCCCCTTGTGCACAGAAGCCTGCAGTATACTTGGCACCGGGAGACATTTGGGTTCTGGAGTCCTTGACATTATCCTCTCAATAGAGAAAGCTAGAGGCTTGGAGCTGCTGATCATGTTGACTCTGCTGGGCAGATGTTCTCTGGCTGGAAAAGCTTTAGTTCCTCTGTGCTGGAGACTATTGTCCATGTCTTACCTGCTCCAAGAGTCGTCTTCTTCCCTCCTTGTCATTGATTTGCAGGAAGTGGGACAGTCATCATCATCATCTTGGTGATGTAGAAGCCCACCACGAGCAGCCTAGTGGACAAGTGCCAATCCATGACACATGGCATGGAGCAGAAGTGACACCGGAGCAATCACTACTTATTGCTAGCAGGCCGCTCAATGGGATGTGTTGTGTCAATAGCGCAGTAAAGAGCTCGCCAATCGTTAACTTCCAAGAGGAGAAGGTAAACTAGATAATTGCTCAATTCGTTTCCAACAGTCAACAGAAAAAAAAAAGTTTTTTTCCTTTTTCTTTTTTCCTCTTTCTTTTTTTGCGGTAGGCGACTACTTTTATTGGAGATTAGAGTCTCCCGCCCAGAGGAGGAGGGGGAGGTGGGGGGTGTCTCCTTTATGCGCAATCTGCTCAGCACTCAGGGCAGCGCTGATGGGAGATCAATCTTCTTTCTTGCTTTTACATGACATCATCCAGGAGTAAAGCACCGGGGAGAAATGAGGAAGAGGGTGTCGCTCTATATTTATCAAACAAGCCTCCTTGGAGGATAGTTCTCCTGGTGTCTGTCTGGAGGCTCTGACAAGTGGCCTTGCCCTGCTATGCACACAGGTGCTAACAGCGCCGGGCTGCCCCCCTCACACAGAGCAATCAGCCAGTTTCCTCTCTACCAGCTCACTGTCAGCAGTAAAGATGGGAATAGGCTGCACACACTGAAGTTGTCAGGTGGAATAGTGGAAGCAGAGAGCATTCTTTCCCACTACTTCATACCCAATGGTGGAATAAATCAGGGTTTGCTGGAGTGCCTGTACTAATTCTAGAGCTGACTGCTCCTATATGCCATGTATAGTGGCTTCAGGGATCTGACTACAGCTGCCAAAATAAATGATTGATAGATAGATTAAAATGTATATTTATCATATTATAATTTCTTATCTGTAAGACATTATAGGGTGGATAGATAATGTAATATTTCTATCTATCATATTATAACTTCTCATCTATAACACATTATAAGGTGGTCTGTGAGTGTAAATTATAATTGTGGACGTTTAGAAAAATAGATCTCTTTTTTTTTTCTAGAGCAAAGCCAACATTTACACGGTAAATCCCTGGGATTGGGAATTTCTGTGTGCTTGGAAAGTGCCAGCTCTTGGGGTTCTGTAACTGCACCTAGGGCAGGGGAGAATGAATGTGTCTTGGATGGAGCAGCAGCAGTATGTTACTGGGAGAGGTGTCTTTTTTCAGCCGTCCACTTGCTGTGTATTGCTAGTTTTCCGAGCAGCAGACAAAGGAGCGGCCGAGCGCGGAGCTGAGCAGCAGATGGGTCTTAGTTAATACTTTAATTGCTGCCTTCCCAAGTATCGGATTCACAATGCGGCGTTATGTGGCCCCCACGTCTATAGAACCTGTTGGATATGATGAGATTTGTGCCCATACATGGGCAGCGTGCCATAGACAGGGCACAATAATGTCATGATCACTGCTTGCCAGCCGCGAACAGATGTCAGGAAGCAGCCCCAGCCGCCGGGTCACTTTCTCTTACTGTAGGGTGTGATGTGTCATCATCGTGGCCAGCAATTGTGTGTTATATAGTAGACAGGACTTATACTGCACGAATGTAACATACGGGGACAATGTCAGGTTATCCTACACCTCTGTCATATACGGAGAGCACAAGCCGGATATCTACACCGGGTGGAATGAAAGACTCCAGACCAAATGGCTAGAATTTGGTGTAAAGTGGCAATTTCGATACTTCTTTACATTCTCCAGTAATATTCTGGCTGCATGGCCGGACTTATTATTGAGAACTCTGAGCATTTTTAATTTCACGGGGACAAATTATTATTATATTCATTACCATTAGTAAAATATTTTGTCATATCAATACTGCACTTAGAGTATCCCATGACTGCATTTGCTTTACAAGTACACTGATAATTCCTGAGAGTAGTTGCAGCATATCACAGTATTATTCGATAGATAGATATGAAGATTATCTATCTTATATTCTAGAATATCTGATAGATATTATATCTGAGGTCCGCTATTCTAGAATATAATTTCTATAAATATAGATTGTATCTGCTATCTATATAAATTGTATTCCAGCATAATTGAGAGTAGATTGTCTATCTAGTATATCTAATCTATCATTTTTCTCTCTTTGTGCTACCGTATTGTGCTATTGAGATCTCTTCATAGCAACATCCCATAGAGATTAGTCCATAGAGATGTGATACTGTCTCTAACAAGTGCTAAGCGCTTACTAATGTTGAAACAATTTGTGCCTTTTAGCTGCTGGACATTGCTTTTATTTCTCATTCATGACTAAACACGGAGTTTAGGCGGATTACAGATTTTATTACCCATGCCCGGAATATAATTTTCTAATCAAACTTTTGCCTTATCTGTTGCAGGTGATCTTTATCTGATATAAATTATTATGCCCTGAACCTAAAACACAAATGTAAATAACTGCTACTCTGATATCTACTATGTAATAAAATATTTATTGACCATGATTAGATAAGCTGAATTTATGATTACTCATAGTGAGATAGGAACATGTATACTGCAAAATGATGCAGTTGTATGCCCACTGACCAGTTATAAAACACAAGCCAAGCACATCAGTATAGGAGGATGTGTTGCATACTCTGCTTATACATTTTTTTTGAGTTCCCATTTCCTCAAGCTTCCAGTCATGTGCAGCATTTTAGGCAAGATTCACGATAAATAATCCTTCTTATCACGTGACTTGTTAAAAACTGAATTTAAGAAGTAAACGTGTATAATAATAACTCTCTGCATGGGACTCCTGTAAGCATAATTTGCTCTGGCAGCAAGGAAACGGCATCTTGGTCAGGTTACCAGCCTCACAGCATTCACTTGACTAATGGAGACAGAACTTCTACTGCCTGCATTGTACACTCAGCTCTCACTGAATGCTGTGAATAAAAGGATGCTGATAAAATCTGTCTCCTTTACTTATTTTGCTCTGTTCAGATCTGGTTTGAACACCATATTCAATGCATATGCCGAATGCCATATTTACATTTTAATTTTCTCTCTACCCATCATCTATAAAATTTAGTGAGGGTTATTTGGGAAGGGGCATGGGCAGCATATTTCCAACAGGTTTACCATCCCCAAGGGCTCCTTAATATACGCGTATATATATTTGTGCGTGCCTGAGCGTTGCGCTTTTGCAGAACGAACAATGTTTTTTTGTTTGCGTATCGGTGTATTTTACTGTAATTTTTCTACCCACAGGGCATGCGAGTGGCAAACAAAGATGTGCTGCTTAAAACGGCTAACTCATCAGAGTTCCAGATGTGTTCTTTTTCCAGCAGAATTACACATCTCCTTGCGTATTGCACACATGTTTGCGCACCCCTCATTGACTTCTATGGGGACAGTTGGTGCACAAATGCAAAGTAGAGCATGCTGCGTTTTTTGGCACAACCAAAATGCATGCACAAAATATGGACAGGTGAAGGAGTTCATTGAAATTAATGGGTTCTATATTGTATGTAATGCCCACACAAACTTTGCGTGTGCAAATACGCCTATGTGAAGGAGCCCTAAAAGCAGAAAGTGGTACAAATTGTATAAATTGCAGCACAAATTGTCTGTCTCTAAAACAGTGCAAAACATGCAAAATCTATTGAGACTCTCAGTAAGTTTGAAGCCTTGTTCTTGAACTCACTTTATTTTAAAACTGGTGTAAGAGGTGCCAATCTTAATAAATCCTCTTTCGGTTGCATTCACACTTGCGGAAATGCTGCAGTCTTCTTGCAGAATTTCCACAGCAAATTCACAGGTCAGAGTTACAGTACAGTGACAGTAGAGTTTCCGCTACGGAAAAACTGCAGCATTTCTGCAACTTGTAAGCACAACCCAAAAGATTATTTCCATCATAGACATTTATAGTTTATTTATAGCATTTGTATGCACGACCCTTCATTCCCAGAGTTGGGACTTTTACTTATAACACATTTAAGCCAGATTCACATGAGTGTAAGCCTCAGCGCTGCTTTTTTGTAGAATGTTTGCAAGCAAATGAGTATGCCTGCTTCAAATGCATCGGTTAATTAATTCCAGATGTGTTCTTTTTCCAGCAGAATTATGCAGTGTTTCACGCATTTCCTGGCATATTGCATGCACATTGACTTCTATGGGGATCTTTGGTGCACAAATATACAGAAAAATAGAGCATATTCTTTTCTTTTTTTTGCTTTACTGACATGTGCAAGAATAATACTGAAATGTGCATGAACCCATAGAAATCAATGGTTTCTATTCTCTGTGTATTGTGCGCTAAAATTCACCTGTGTAAAGCTGGAAATACCCCTTTAAGGACTACTCTGTTCGTAGTCCTAGAAGAGTAGAACAATTTATTAAAGAAAACTGATTTAAAACTTTACAGAAATCACCATAAAACACATGCAATGGCATGCAATTTAGCATAGCATGATGACTTTTTTGTTGCATTCATAGCAAATCCCACACAAAAACATTCAGTATATTTCCATTTGAAATCAAAGATACACATAGGTGCAGTAAGGTCCCATGCATCTGGTTGTACTATTAAGGCTCTGTTCAACACGGACCTGTGATACCTTTTAAAGTCAGCATAGATAACAATAGAAAAAGCATGTTTCGCTCCTTGGCAAAACGTACCAACTCCAGTCCTCACAATCTCTCAAAAATTGCAATCAATGGCAATCATAGCATCTAAGTAGTTAGAAAGATGGATGGATAAGCCTGAAGAAGAACCCTGCGTTGGTTCGAAAGCTCGCTATAACATCATGTATTTTTGTTAGCCATTAAAAGGTATCATATCTACCAGATTATGTGGTTTCTCTTGCTGGGAACAATCACATATTACAGATACTCTTCTGTCACACCACAGAGATACGATCTCAAGTTCCCATGGACATTGAGGGGGCCTAAAAACGGGGTTATAACAGGCATAACATACTGTAATATCAAAGTACTGCAAATTATTTTATGAGTAATCAAGTCCCATAGTTGGACTAAAATGATGTAAAAAATATGTTAAAAAGTTTTTCAGAAATATAAAACTGAACAAAGGGGGGAAAAAAGAACATAAACAATTCATCTTTATTTCTATAGCACCAATGTATTCCACAGCACTTCACAAGTCAGAGGGTACATTTAAGTGCTCTGTTCACAAGGAAAACGGGGTAATACAACAGGTAAAAGTGCTTGTTCTGTACAATGGTCCAGCCATCTTTTATATAAATAGGGTAGTATACATCAAGCTGTATAAGCCAGTCACCAGCCAGTATCTGTGTGTGCACAAATATAAAGTGCTTAATGTGTGTAAGAGGTGTGGGGATTACAGTAAAATGAGAGGATTGGGTTCTGAAGGAGAATGTCGAAAAGGACTAAATGGAGAAAAGTTAGATTAATTGATGTGAAAGGCTTTCTTAAAGAAAGCTGTTTTAGAGCACACTTAAAATTGTGAATATTGGGGATTAACCTGATTGTCTGGGGTAGTACATTCCAGAAAACTGGTGCAGCTCAGTAAAAATCTTAGAGATAGGAGCGGGATGTTGAGATTATGGAGGGATTTAGTCTGAGGTCATTAGCAGAATAGAGAGCATGGATAGGATGGTAGACAGAGATGAGAGAGAAGATATAGGGAGGTGCAGCACTGTGGAGACCTTTATGGATGAGAGCAGAGTTTAAATTGCATTCTATAGTGAATGGTGAGCCGATGCAGTGACCGTCGCAGAGTGCAGACATTGGTGTAGCGGTTGGAGAAACCGATGAGCCTGGTTGCTTGCTGCATTCAGGATAAATAGGAGAGGGGAGAGTTTAGTGAGAGAAAAGCTGATTATTAGCAAGTTACATTAGTCAAGACGAGAATAGGTCTGGGCAACAATAAGAGTTGTTAATGTATCCACAATAAGAAAAATGTGGATTCTGTAGAAGTTTAGGAGGTACAAGTCATTGAATATAGGGAGTGAATTAAATATTACTCCAAGATTTCAGGCATGCTGCCTAGGAGTTATGGAAGCACTACTTACTGAAATGGAAATATCAGGTTGAAGTTGGTGAATATATGGTAAAAACACAAGGAGTTCAGTTTCTGAAAGAATCAGATGGAGAGGGGACATGATGTTAGAGACACTGATCCAACAATCACTAGTGTTTTGTAGTAGTGAAGGGATATGCAATTAGGTGTCATCAGTGTAGGGATGATACTGAAAGCCAAATCAGTAGCTTGTTCAGTAGGGGCTGTGTAGATAGAAAAGTGGAGAGAACCTAGGACCAAATCTTGAGAAACAACAACAGCAAGAGGAAGGGGTGGAGAAGCAAAGCCAACAAATGATAGACTGAACAAGCATTCAGAGAGGTAGGAAGAAAACCTGGAGAAAGCAGTGTCCTTAAGGCTAATAGAGTCAAGCATACTGAAAAAGAGTTGGCGATCTACAGTGGCAAATGCTGCAGAGAGATCAGGAAGAATAAGTAAAGAGTAGTTCTGTTCGATTTAGCTGTCAGGATATCATTTGACACTTCAGTAAGGGCAATTTCTGTAGCATGTAGAGTGCAAAAAAACAGATTGTAAAAGGTTGAGAAGAGAGTTCTCAAAGATAGCTGATTGGGAGAGAGTAGACCAAGAGTTCCAGGAGTTTGAAGATAAACAGGAGATTAGAGATGGCTTGGTAGTTGGCAGCACAGGACGGGCCAAGACACTTTTTTTTAAGTTTTGGAGATACAACTACAAGTTTATAATAGGAGGGAAAGATACCAGAAAAAAGAGAGAAGTTAAATATTGTAGTGAGGTGACTACTTGTAGCTAGGAAGAGACTGGTCGAGGTATGAGGGGATAGGTTCACTAATGCAGGTAGTAGGGTGAGAAGAAGTAAGAAGCCTGAAGACTTCTGTTATTGGATCAAATGCTTAGAACGCACTAGAAGAGGGGCAGGAGGAAAAGGGATCAAAGCTACTTGAGGATTGGGAGGTTATTTCCTGTCGGGTGGTGTCAGTTTTCTATTTAAATCTAAGCGGCCAGGCCTTCAACACTGAGGTCTGTCATAGGTGGCTGCACTTAAGGATGGAGTGAAAAGTATCAAAGAGTCAAGCTGAGAATGGTGAAATAGGATTGTGCCCTAGTGAAGGGCAAAGTTGTAAGTTCTGAGCATGAACTTGTAATGGAGGAAATCTGCTGATATCTGTGATTTTCTCCACAGGCACTCAGCACATGTAGAGCAATGTTGCAGGAAACGTGTTTGAGAAGTGTGCCAACATTGCTGCGGTCGGGAGGGTTGGAATATACACAGGTGGGGAAAAAGAGGTCTGAAATCACTGCACTAAGCTTTATTGGTGGTGGGTTTAAATAAAATTGGTGGGCAGTTTTTGTCTGTTTATCTAAGGAGAAAAGAAAGGATGGGGCCTGATAGGGTAGAGGCCAACAAAGAACTAATTCTACCTAAACCTATCACTATCTCCCATATGCAACACTTTAATGCCATGCCGTTTAAATAAACAAATGATCTCTTGGTTCTATTCACATCAGTCTCTCAGAGTAAACACACTTTGCCATGCTTATATCAAGATGGCGCATCAAGAGACTATATTTATGTCAAAGCAATGCCAGAGTGATTTGCTGCAAAGTCAGCTCAAACAGAGCTTGGTGTACAAATACAAAAACAATCGAACACGATGTCTCTGCAAGCCTGCACCAATTATTTGCCTGGTGCAACGAACGCATGGCACAAAAGATTAATGTATACCACTCACTATCTTAAGTAATTGCTACCTAGGCTAGAAACAGACCATCTCTGACAAATTAAGTGAGAAATTCTCAATAGCACGAGACCTAGCAACAACATTGATAATTCTGTCCATTTATTATGATAAAAGAGAGGAATGATTCTCTATATCTAAACTTGGAATCCAATAGGAGAGGCAGCTGTAGTTGGATATAAGCAGAGTTCAGTACATAGGGATTGAAGATCCATATAATAGTTAGCCCAATGAACTGAACCAGCCAGAATAATCAGCACAGGAAGTCCAAGGCTGGAGTTTAAATAGAGCAACAACTACTGTGATTGGCCAAAAAGCCAGTGCAATGCAATGCCATTTGTTCCAGATGATGAGCGCCAAACAATGAGATCAGTGCTCATTTACCTGATTCAGATAGCTTGAGGATGAATGCTTGCTCATGCACTCATTTGTCCACCATACTGCTCACAATGATAATATTTGGTGCCACGTGAAAGATGTGATCACCCACCGAATTAACATTTGCTCGTTCATTGGGTGATCGGCAGCACTTTCACACAGCCTGAATATTGAGCAGGCTAACATTCCTATAAATGTCCTTCCTGGATCATCGTGCTGTGAAAACAGCTCTTATTTGTGGACTGACCTCCCTATCTGCTGAGCCTGCTACACTAGTAGCTATACCATTGCCGATAGTGAGCTTCCAATTAAAGAGGACCTTAAAATGCTTCGGGTATCTCATCTGACAATTTATAAATTGACAGCAAGACTAGATGTTCATATATTGTGGAGGAGGGGGGCTTTTGAAAAACCCCTTCCCTGGTACATTTATTTGCGGTTTTAAACTATTATATAGTTCTCGAGATGCACTATAAAGTGTTGTGTTACAGGAGATGTCCTGTATTCTTTTTGGTGCAATGCTAGCTTGCCTTTATGTATTGCTTTTGTTAAAGTACCTAGTATACTGTTTTACATATATTTTTCTCCATTATCCCCTGTGGAAGTTAACCCATTCACTTCTTTTGATACTTCACTGTCATTACTTAAATGGTCACTTTACATTGAGACAACTTGCGTTAATATGATAGTCAAAGTTATAACTAGCAAAAGTGAAAATCATATTTAGCATTTTATTTAGCTAAAATGATATTTTTATACTAAAAAATCACTATAAAGTGCTGCCCACCAACAGGTCTCCCTTCCTACTAACCTGTTGGTCACTGTCTTTTGTCATGTGAAGTCCATCTCTAGTAACAAAGTCACAAATATGGAACAGAGAAAGTCAGGCAGGATTTATCTTGTACTGCAAATAGAAGTCTATGGACAGGAGACAGGGGGAGGAAGCTGCTGCAGAGGGAGAAAGAAGCAGAGAGAATCACGGAGAGATGTTGCTGAAGCTACTAGTAAGAGATTTACAGTCACGAAGATTTTCAAATCACATCAACACTGCTTAGCACTGCAGTATATTGTCCTCCATCATGCTGTTATTTTGTGTATGTCCTATAGAGATAGGAAGTAGAATCTGTTGTTTTCTCTTTGTGCAGTGTATTGAAGACATCATAGCAGCTAGTCTCCTTTCACTAGCTCAGGGAAAACGGAAAATTAGAGATACAGCTTGCAGAGGGGAAAACTTATGAGGAAGGTCATTCACAAGTCAAATAATAGCCAAATATAGATTATTCCTCATGTACTGACATATAGGTGCTTATTCTGAAAGGTCATCTGAAACTGTGAGTATGCGTTAACAAACATTTGTAATCTGTTTTATTCTTGCATTATGGCCTCATAAACTCAAGACCCTGAATACATTGTCTATAGAAGTCCATGGGCTCCACTGCTTCACCACATGATCAGACCTTGCCCTGCTATTATATAACCACATCTCATGAAGGGAGTGTGCTGATAAAGCAATCTGCCGTTTTTAATGCCCCTACTTTATACTTAATAGGCATATTACAAATGGCATAGGTTGCTGAGGACGGAAAACTAGGAATCAAAAGTTAGCCCTACAATTCCAGTTAGACTAACTGTTCTATAGAACCATATCCATAATTTTAAGTTTTTAAAAAAATGTAATGTTATAAAAGTTTTAAAGTCACTTCTTTAGTGGCTACGAGATTAACAATACTATATCAGATATTTTTCTTTTTAAGGCCTTAGTCACACGGGCGTTTTTCCCCGCGATTTGCGGATCGCATGACGGATGCGCATCCGCAAATCGCGTGACCGGGGCCGAAAAATCGCCCGAAAAAACTGCTCCTAGCCGCGTTTCATTAGAAACGGGCCGGAGCTGTCCAGCGCTTTGAATTCAATGGAGCCGGCAATACAACCGGCTCCATTGAAAGCAATGGGCTGCGGGCGATCTCACGATGAATTTTCGGGAAGGGCTTAAAAATATAAGCCCTTCCCGGTAATTCATCCAGAAAAGTGTAAAAACAAAAAAAAATATATATACTCACCTTGTCCCGGCAGATGGAGTTCAGCCGCGGCCGGCTGGCAGTCCTCCTGAACTGCTCTGTGTAGTATTCAGCATCCGGGGATTTAAAATCCCCGCCTGCTGAATGAGCTGCCTCTGATTGGTCAGAGCCTCACCAATCAGAGGCAGCTCTCACTCCCACCCATTCATGAATTCATGAATGGGTGAGTGAGTGCTGCCTCTGATTGGCTCAGCGCAGGGACCAATCAGGGGCAGCTCTCATTCATCGTGCGATCGCCGGCAGCCCATTGCTTTCAATGAAGCTGGCTGTATTGCCGGCTCCATTGAATTCAATGGGCAAACAGCTGTTACAGCTGTGGCAGAGGAGAATGATTTGTCTACTATATGTTCTCAATGGGGTCGGCGCTGCTGCTGCCGGCCCCATTGAGCGCATATAGAGAAGAGAACAGGAATCGCAGATCGCTGCGATCTGCGATTTCTGTTCTATAATTTATCGGACGAGCGCATAAAAAGCGCTCATGTGTCCGATACCATTCCAAAGCAATGGTTCTCTAAGATCGCAGATCGCATGCGCAGATCGCACGGAAAATCGCCCGTGTGACCGAGGCCTAAGTCAGCAATCTAACTATATGTTCACACACTGCAGATGTGTTGCAGAAATTTAGAGCAACTAAAAATTAGTCCCACATAGCTGAATGGGATTTGTAAAAAGCACACGCACATATACTGTTTAAACAACCGCATTCAGATGTATGGAGCAAATTACTGCAGCATTAATTACTGCCACAAATATGCCATGTGTGAACAAACCCTTAACCTTTCTGTTGTGAATTGTCGGTTCTAATAACTATTAGTTAATGAGCTGAATATCTGTGAATTTATACAAATTAGTATTATTAAAAGGATGATGATACAAGTTTAAAGACAACTACATGCAACCTATTAGATATGAAATCCTTTGTTTTTAAATAGCAAATTGTAAGGATATTATATTATTTTAATGGAAATGTATAATTAGAACATTGCTTATACTTTAAATCAAGCTTTTTCATGTTAAACATATTTTTTAGGATTTTTTTGTGATCACTTGAAATTGTCCATATTTGAAAAAAAAACAAAAACCTTAAAGTTAGAGATTTCACTCTGGCCACTGAGCCTGGTAATATTCTGACACTTCCTGTTCTGCAGAAATTATTTTTCAGCAGTCATCTCATTATCATCCCAGGCAGGATTACAATGGATGGCGGTGCTTTTGCATTATTGAGTCTTACATTGGCCAGCACACCTTATGAGCTTGACAACCGAACTGCACTTATCTTGCTGTGTATTACTACTGTTGTTGCATCGGTGAGGCCAACTGGACAATGCTGTGGTGTTTATTGGTGTGTGTTCGTGGCCTGAGAGTAGTGTGTGTAACAGTGGAGCAAATGTGCCAAGTGAAGAATCTTAAGTTACAGGAGAGCGCCTCAGAAAGTAGGTGGTTTTTAAGGCTCACCTGGTGTGGGCAGCTGGACCCAATAGGTTCTCCAGGTGTCTCACCTGTGGTTCTATGGATGAGCCGCAGTCTGCTGGTTCCTATGCTGGTGGCATCTGCTGTATCAGAGGAGAGCTGCACAGATTACAGGGGCCCTCACAAGGAGGATAACTCTCCGGTACATGAAATAAGGAAAAAATACTTAGTTATAAGAGAATCCAGCGCTCATAGGGCAGCCATAAAACGATGTTCCAAGGTATTAGGTGGCTATCCCCAAGAGATAGCTGACACTTACTTCGTAGGAGGGGAGTAGGGTGACCACAGAAGTCCCCTCCTAGTGTAGGTACTTCAGATAAATGGGTTCGTATTATTGCAGTAGTCCAACCAGCCAGTAGGTATAGAGAAGAGTTTTTTCTTTATTGTTTGACAAACATGGGCAACGCGTTTCAGGGCATGCAAGCACCTTTCTCGAGCCATACATGTATAGATTCAAAGTACATTTAAATATTTTTTTTTACCTGTTGTATTCTGTAGCTCATTTTTCATGCACCAAAACGCGTTGCCCATGTTTGTTAAACAATAAAGGAAATTCTTCTCTATACCTACTGGCTAGTTGGAGTACTGCAATAATACGACCCATTTATCTGAAGTATCTACACTAGGAGGGGGTTTCTGTGGTCACCATATCCCTCTCCTCCGAAGTAAGTGTCAGCTATCTCTTGGGGATAGCCACCTAATACCTTGGAATATCACTTTATGGCTGTCCCATAAGCACAGGATTCTTTTATAACTTAGTGTTTTTTTCCTTATTTCAAGTGAAGAATCTTGTCACGTGCTAGTGCATAAGACTGACAGTTATAGTGACCAGAAGACATCAGAATAAGAGAATTGGACCCTGGTAACATTCATCACTGATAAAAGTAGTGACCCTGTGTTTCATGCCAAGTGGTTCTGGATCATCTTTGCACCCTGATCATGTGCTGGGCTGCTAGCTAGAGTGTGTCGAATGACTAGAGAACGCCTTGTGTAACCTGCAAGTGATTGCAGATGACTTCCAGAGCATTCTGGAAATGTGTGCAAGTAAAGCTCTGTCATCCATGCCATGTGTGTGTGACCAGAGACTAAAAACTGTTGAAGGCCCAAGATAACCTTGCGTTATGAAGTGTTGAGAGTTGTCCGTGAATTTAACAGAGACTGTAACCATCAAGCTGGAAAAGTCCATCAGAGACTGTAACCACCAAATTGTGTGTTATTATCTGTATCTGACAAACTGTGCATTCATAATAGTGTAACTGTCAGGCTAACATCACACTGGCGAGAGAGTTATGGGGCCATGATTCATGGCCCAATATCGCCCTTGCGATCCTTCTGAAAACCCGTGGATGCTAGGCGTTTTCACTGCGGGGCTGAAGGAATCCCTGGCGCCGCTGTCACAGCTGCAGCAAGGAATTGTGATGTCCTCCCATTGTTTTTAATGGGGCCGGCGCCGCCGCCAGCCTCATTGAAAACATGTGGAAACCCCTGGATGTGACAGCCTCGCATCCCTACGGGGCTGAAGGAATCCCCTGCCAAAGCGGTCACCACCGAGGCAGGAGATCATGATTTCTTCCATTGTTTTCAATTGAGCTGGTGCTGCTGCCGCTGGACCCATTGAATACAATGGGCAATATCGCAAAAAGAAAGGACATGCTGCGGGTTTTTTTTCCACGCAGCATCGCAGGAGTGAAAACATCGCAAATAAGAATGAAAGCATTGAAAAATAATTGGTTTCATAATCATGCGATTTTCTCGCCAGTGTGAAGCCGGCCTCAAACTACAGTTGCCAGAAAAAGTAAGTGAACCCTTTGGAATCAACTGGATTTTTGCCTTGACTGCTGATAAAATGTGGTCTGCTATCTAAGTCACAAATATAGATAAACACAATTTAAGTAAACTAACACACAAACGTGCACCTTTTAGCACAGATATAACATTGTCCTTTGGGTTAGTATACAACTTTTTTTTCAATGCAAATATGGCAGAAAAATAGAATTTTTTTTCTAATGTAATGAGTCTTCACTATTGTTTATTTGCTCATAGAAATCCTACGGCTCAGCAATATCACTGCTACTGAAGCAGTTCTGAAGGCCCTTTTTCACGCAACGATTATCCCTCAAAATTTGTTCTAACGGCCGAAAATGAGTTATAATCGTTATACGTAAACGCGAGCATCATGAACTTTTCATTTGAATAATGATTTTAAGGTTAACAAAATCCATCATTCAGCCACTGAGAGATAAAGCAAACACATTTCTGTCTCAATAGACTGCAGGCTGTTCTCTCCAAAGCATGTTTATACTAGCCGGGAGAGAACAATGTAATCTGCCGACAGCCACAAGGAGAACAATGCAGCTGTTTGTAGAGCTGGGCGTGTGATTAAACACATGCTGGGCTCTGCAAAAAAAACTCCTGCAGGCCCTTTTATATGCACATGAAGATGATAAAGTGTTAATGGCCATTAACACTTCATGCAAATAGATAGCTAAATCTTTCAATCTTTTTTTTCAGTTGTTTAAAAGATTATCTTTGCGTGTTAAAGGGCCTTTAGTTTCTGGTTTGCGTATTTCCCGTACTCTATATATTGTATTTCTTTTTCATTTTTATCTTTGCTTATCCGTATGCCGATATGATACAATGCCTGTTAAAAGGTTGAATATTGACCTATAGAGTAGTTGCCTTTGAATAGGTGATGCTGGAAAGGCATTGTATCATTTTCCATTTGCACACCGAATTTCCCAGTGTAGCATTGTATGATTTGTAAGTTTCCTCACATCACCCTGGTAGTCCTCACAAGAAGAAACTGTACCCCTCCCGACCTACATCATAGACCTTTCACCCAGCCAGCCAGAAACCAACTGTACACCGACAAGGGGCAAAACCCCCCAAGCAGCTGGCTGTGCATGGTTATCGTTTTTCGTCTGGATAAGACTCTGATATTAGCGTATATTCTCAGTCTTGTTACAAAGCTTGTTAGAAGGTTGGACATATAAGGCAACTACCTTCCAATATTGGGTGCTGCAGAGGCATTGTATCATTTCCCATTTGAAGTGTCATAACACCAAACAGATCACCATATGCAAACTCCAAATTCTGTACCATGTAATACTGACTTATGTACCTGCTTTTAAGTTTTTTGCTCCCTCTAAGGGCTCAGTCACATGGGCGCATCCGGGCGCCGATGTGACTGTGTTACTGCAGGATAAGACGGCCGCACTGAAGGTGCGGATGACTCTCCGCACCGCCAAAAGATAGAACACATGACCGGCTCCATTGCCGGTCATGTGTTCTTTCTTCCGGCTGTGCGGAGAGCCAACCCCACCTGCAGTGCAGCCGTCTTCTTTGTGCAGTAACATGGGCACATCGGCGCCCGGATCCGCCCGTGTGACTGAGCCCTAATGGTGCTTTCATGTGACGGAAAAATCTGCATGAATAGAAGACAGATTTTGCTGCAGAATTTCTGGGGATTTGCACAGGGCAGAATCCGCAGTAATTATTTTACAAATCTGCAGCAAAATCTGCATGTTAGATGTTTCTATCATGTGTGAAAGCACCCCAACACTACCAGGTTGTTATATCTTAAATGAGCCAATGTATAAATTCACCTTTGCATCCAATGATAATTATCATCTGTGTGTTACTGCAATGTACTCACCATCTTTGCTACTTCTTTGCTTTTCATTTTTTTGTGCAGCCTAATTTATTACCAGACGCCGCTTTCTATTTTATTCTTTTGCTATTTTTTTGTCACAGCAGTTTACTTCTTTTTAATCTCTAAGCTTTTAATAATTATTTTGAAAAATTAAAATGTTAGCGAAAATAAGTCAAGGTCAAACATAGCATATGGTTTGTCCTTTCTCCAATAATAGTCGTTCTAAGTAGAAGTCGCCTCTAATTAGAAATGTCAGGTAGGGAATCACTGAGCCTGGGAAAAAGGCTCAATTATTGTAAAAATCCCTGTGGAGTAATGTCTGGCTATAGGTTTTATAGTTGAGAATGTGTGAATTACTTTAAAAAAAAAGAAACGAGGAAAGAAAAAAAAAGGTACTTGGTCTCCAAAACGCTAGATGTTATCAGTTCAATTAATACAGATGTTCACTTTTCCTGGACACAAAATACTCAATTCTAGTGCATTGTAAAGAGCAACTGCATTGTATGGTAAAACACGGAGCAGTGCTCTCTTATGACAGATACGATGATGTGATCTGCAATAATATCCCCACCAATTACACTTTATATTATAATATTCACATAATCCTCACGAACACAGCGTTCTTATGGACCAGTGCTGCACAGATACATAATATGCCCCCCCATACACTGTAATGGACCTCTGTGTCTGGAGTCAGAAAGGAATTTTTCTTATCATGGATTCTGTGGTGTACGGTAACTAAAAATTGACAGTTTTTCTGCTGAAGGATACGTTCACACTTTGCAGAAATGCTGTAATTTTGTAATCAGAAATTTTTGCAGCGGATCCATGTTTTTTTCTCCTCTACATGTAAAGGCCCATTTACACCAAAAGATTATCGCTAAAAAATCGCTAATTGGCGATCGTTTTAGCAATAATGTGTGCGTGTAAATGTGCGCCCATCGTCTGCTTTTCGGGCACTGCTGACTGATCGTTAAATTCAGTCCAACATAAAAATCACTCACTTTTATCAGCAGTTCTCCATGGGATGTGCTGATAGCATTGTTTCCCCATGGAGAACAAAGGATCAATTGGGCTATTAGCTGCATCAGAGAAGGCTTCATTTGCATACATAATTTTTATGCAATATGATCTCTCAAAACTGTCGCTCAAACTGTCGTTTGAGTGATCATCTGCCCGTGTAAACCAGCAGGATTTGCTTAAATCCTATTCATGTTAATCGTTTCCACTATGTGTGAATGCAGCCTAAGAGTCTGTCAAAACTAGCTGGCAACGCTTGTGAAAACTTTACAGTACAACTTAGGCCACTTTCTCACACACAGCGCCTGCAAAACGCTGCGATTTTACCCCCGTTTTTGGACGAAGTTACTGCGCCCTACAGCGGTTTCTAACGCACCCCATCATTGTGAGAAGTGATGAGGTGCGTCAAAAAGTGTGAAAACATGGCAAAATAGAGGTGGCAGCACAAATAAATAGCGGCATTAGAAAATGCCAATATTGAGTGCAGGTCTGTGAGGCCCCATTAAAATCAATGGGAGTGTTGCACCACAACTACCGATTGCAGCATTTAGGAGGCTCCTTCTGTCATCCCATTATAATATAGTGTTCACGGTTTATAAGGAAAAACATACGTTTCTTCGATTCAAAATACACTCATAATGCAAAACTAACAGGGAAAAATAAACAGCGGGGAATTTATAAAGCCTTTTTGCTTTGGCGTAACAAAATAGCAAGATTTGGCATAGGCCCAGCTTGCACAAATTTTTTGACCAGCATGACATGCTATCCCAAAAGGGGTGTGGCTTGTTGGGAGATAAGCAACAAATTTTTGTATAATTCCTGCCAGAAACTTGAAGAAATTATACCAGAAAGCTAGGCCAGATCCCACCCAATGTAGATTTCTGTGTAAGTGCACATAGCAACTGACATGCACCCAATATGTGAAGGCGCCTCTTCATATATTAGGTGCATTGTTTGCCCACAGGGATAATATTGCTACCAGCATATAAAATACCTGGTTCTCTATAATGAACTTAACATTTTATTCATAACACATAGTGATATTAGTGAACAATGTAAAAAGAATATTGTGGAATTGCTGTTTTTCTAATTTTCAAATGTATCTTAACCTCTTAATATCCAGACATACATGGTTTTACGGTGGTCACTAAGGCACCTTAGGCTAGGCTGCTGTAAAAACATGGAAGCGTAGTCTAAGACCAGAACGGTAATTCTATGCTAGGAAGAGACAGAACTGACAGCCAATGTCCTGTGCTAATGGTTGGGAGTGGATAAACCTCTTCCTTGCTGTTTAACCCCTCATGTGCAGGAATCAATAGCAATTGTGGCATGTGTTTAACCCATCAGCATTGCACACTGTGATTGTGGAGGTTGATGGGTTTCCATGAAACATATCGAAGCTTCCATTCCAAATTCCATTTCTTTCATAGTTGAACTTGGCCAGCTCTTTTTCCTCCATTCGTTAAACCTACACATACCTGATGAATGATGTCTAAATCTGAAACGTTGCACAAAAAATCTTGTATACAAGCAGTATTAAATTGTGGCTATAACATTTCAAGCAATCTACTGGTGTGCTGTTCTACTATCTGCCTCTTGTGGACTATTTTGGATGGGTAGTGGTCAGCCCTAGAAGAGAGTGCACCCACACATCCTACTTGTAAGACCGCCTTCACAGGGCCGAGAAAATTGTGCGAGATTTGTGCGTTGTGTCACACACAAATCTCGTACAAATATGAACCCCATTCTTTTGAATGGGGTCATATACATGAGCGATTTTTTTTTACCCCACGGAACACCTCGCCCATTGTTTTTAAACAATAGGAAACACTTGCCAATACTCCAGCGTGGCTCGAGTCCCTAAAGTGATGTGAGGCGATTTTGACATAAAAACACCTTGCATCCGTGGGCAAATTTCATTTTCCCGAGTGTGATATCGGGCCGAGTTTGACGGCCCGATATCGCGTCTGCCTCTGTGAAATCTGCTTGAGAGTTGTGCTGCCCAAAACGCATGTCCTGTATTAGTTGGAATGTGACTTGTGAAGTAGCCATCTGAGAGGGCCAACATGTCATTTTGATTTCTGTACTCTGTATGCTATTTTTTTTTATAGTGCAGGTGATCTGTACTCGCCTTTCCACCCCTAGTCAGCCTGCCCATTTGTTTTCTGGGTAGAAGGACCTGCTAAACAAAGTGCTGAAGGACCTGCTAGCATCATGTGACATACACTTAGAGGGTTTTTCCAGGCAGCGCTGACTGTCAGTTGAGGTCGGAAAATTACAAGCGCAGCTCTCATTGATTTCAAAGAAAGCTGCACCTGCAATTCCGAGCATCAGCCACCACATAGGGGTCAGAGCAGTAGCTTTGGCTCCGTCCACAGTAATAACATGACAATGATAGCTAGCACTGCCTGGAAAATCACTTCAAGGTGGTTACCTTTATCCCCAAGAGACACTGACCAGGGTTAAAAAGGGGTGGTTTTACATAAAGTATAATTTGTCACTTATTGTGTCACTTATATCGTATATCATTATTTATCAAAATTAATATCCATTCGGGTGGCTTTACATATGTTATAGGAGATAAAGAAGAGTAATAAGGCGCTAGAAGTACTAATATAACCTAAAAATAAATACATACACAGTGGAGAGGGCTCTTAGGAGATTGTGAATAGATGAGAATCCTGAAAAGAATACCCCATCTTTGTGAAAAATAGTTACAGTCTCTATCTGGTAGACTTTGTCCTGCATTAAACCCATTGGTTTGAATGAAAATGGTGTAATGCTCAATGTTTCCTGTGATGGCACTGTAAGGAAATTGAACACTTATTGTCAGGTTTTCCTATAGGATATATCAGGAGCCCCAGCAGGGGAACACTTTGTGACCAGCTTATTGTCAGAGGACCTGTTTAAAGGCCAATTTAGACACAATGATTATCGCTCAAAAATCTCTCAAAGCCATCTTTTGAGCGATAATTGTTGTGCGTAACTGGACTTACATCATGCAGTTTGCGTTATGCCGTCGCCCATCGTTGTCTTTCAGCATGCTGAAAGTTGATGATGAGCCTTATCAGGGATTCACAGTGGGATACAGCTGATACTATTGTTTAAAGGGGTTGTCCCGCGAAATCAAGTGGGGTTATACACTTCTGTATGGCCATATTAATGCACTTTGTAATGTACATCGTGCATTAATTATGAGCCATACAGAAGTTATTCACTTACCTGCTCCGTTGCTAGCGTCCCCGTCGCCATGGTTCCGTCTAATTTCGGTGTCTTCTTGCTTTTTTAGACGCGCTTGCACAGATGGGTCTTCTCCCTTTGGCTCGGCTCTGCAGCATCTGCGTTTTGGCTCCACCCCCTTGTACGCGTCATCGCGTAGCTCCGCCCCATGACGTGTGCCGGTTCCAGCCTCCTGATTGGCTGGAATCGGCATGTGACGGGGGCGGAGCTACGCGATGACGCGTACAAGGGGGCGGAGCCAAAACGCAGATGCTGCAGAGCCGAGCCGAAGGGAGAAGACCCATCTGTGCAAGCGCGTCTAAAAAAGCAAGAAGACACCGAAGTTAGACGGCACCATGGCGATGGGGACGCTAGCAACGGAGCAGGTAAGTGAATAACTTCTGTATGGCTCATAATTAATGCACGATGTACATTACAAAGTGCATTAATATGGCCATACAGAAGTGTATAACCCCACTTGATTTCGCGAGACAACCCCTTTAAGCTGTATCCTGCTCCCTGATGACAGGCAGGGTATGAAGAACACAGCTGTCCAGCTCTGTTCTCCATACCCAGCCAGGCGCTCCATGCACAAAACAGCTGGATGCAGAAGAAAAGCAGAGCCACCCCGCTTGCCTTCTGCATCCTCCGCTCAGAGCGCTCGGCTGTATAACAGCCGGGCACTCCGAGCGGGGAACAGCTGGATGCAGAAGACAAGTGGGGACAGCCCGCTTGTCTTCTGCATCCTCTGCTGGGAGAGCTTGGCTGTATGACAGCCGGGCACTCCCAGCGGGAACAGCTGGATGTGGAGAACAAGCGGCCCCCTGCATCCTCCGAAGCACAAGGTGATCGCTCAATGTCTGAGCGATCATCTTGTGATGTAAATGACACAACAATTATCGCTCAAAAGACATCTTTTGAGCGATAATCGTTGTGTCTAAATGGGCTTTAACAAGTAGGTATTGTGCAGAGCAGAGAACCACTTTAAACGCCATAATTAGATGTACAGTAGCATGCAGTAAGCGCCTAGATGCCCTTCTAGTGACATCTTTCCATAATGCAAAAAAGTCAACACAACAAATCTAGTAGTTATATTGCCATCACTGACAGCAGTCACATTCTACTTAAGGCCGGCTGTCCACGGGTGGTGCGATATACTGTCACGGATTTCCAGCGCAGGGGAGCATTATGTCACCGCGATGAACCTGTGATTTTGATAGGTTCATCGCAGAAAATTGCGGCATGCCACGATTTTTATACGTGAGCGGAAAATTGTTGCGATTTTCCGTTTTTGTACATTTAGGCTGTGCTTTCCATAGTTATCCTATGGAAAGCATTCACTGTGTGTGGATTATCGCCCCAGGTAATACAGTGAAATATTGGACAAGATACAGAATTGTGTTTAGAGGCATATATATATATATATATATATATATATATATAAAAATAAAATGCAGCAAATTATTTGGGGGGGTGACTAAAATGGTACATATGTTAATAAGAAAATAAATTCTTAGTGCAGTGCCATCTTATATCATACCCTTCTGTTAGCAGTGCCTATGATGTTTTTGAAGTCTAGTAATGCTGCTGGACCCATTATGATCGTCATCAGAAGTTGGGGTGACAGCATTGGGATATTACTGCTAATAAGAACCACACTATTGTCCTTCCGTAATTCTCTATGGCAGGCACTCACACACTTATGCAACCGAAAGGCACTAATTATTGAATTACATAAATGTCTGATCACAGGGGGCCTCATTGCTGGGACCACCATGATTAATAGAGCAGTTTTTTCAAGCCCCCATTACTCCTCACTGTATGACTTCAAGGCGGAGCAGTTTTAATGAGGTGGCAGAGTAACATGGGCGCTGCTGCTCCATTCATTGTTTACAGGAGCGTCAGAAACGGCCAAGCTGTTAATTTAGCACTGTTGTACAGGGTGGGCCAAGGAAAAGTAGACCAGCACCACACACTTTTGAAAGTTGTCTAAAAGAAAATCTATCTTTGTTGCCCATAGCAATCAATCACAGCGCAGCTTTCATTTTGCCACAGCAGTATAAAAAATGAAAGCTGCACTGTGATTGGTTGCTATGGGCAACAAAGACATTTTCTATAAGATAGCTTTTACAAAAGTGTGGTTTCTGGCTACTTTTACGTGGCCCACCCTGTATATCTGACATTCATTTGCTCTGGAATCAGTGTACCATCTACAATAATGAACTTGCATCATTGTTCGGTACTATATGTCACTGTAGATGCATACTCTCCCGATAGCTATACACTGTTGTCTCGGTTCTTTATCCGGCACACAGTATAATGGGATAAACGATTGAAATTGACCATCATCACGGCTGGCAGCTTACATTTTAAGGTTCAGCGAGTTGACCTACTGCAAGCAGACTCTGAAGAAGCTCAGTGCAACCACTGATTATACTGTACACACATCACAGGAACTATGGGCAGAATTTATTAAAACTGGCATTTCATTCATCTGTCTTAATCTAAAGTTTGCCAAAAATATGCCAAAAGTATTAAGAGGCATATGACTTTTAATAAGTTTGCCACATTTTTATCTTTTTGTGCTCCAAAAATTCAAACCTATGCCATCTATGATAGTGCAGAATTGTGTTATTATTTGCACCAATTTCTCACATAAATTATTCAAAATGTGTCAGACCACGGAGGCCAATTTCCTCTGGTTAAGCTCCAACTATTGTTTGTCACTTTGGAAAAGTGGTGAGAGAAGCACAATAAGTGCAAAAAGTTACAAATCATTGCATAATTCTGACATACACCATAATTTGCAACCTTTTTTACTTTCACTTTGTTTATGTAAATGCGTGCTTTTGGCGGCCAATCTATTTTGACTTGACTAAGATTTTTTGAGTTGAGAAATTCTAAGCAAAGAATGGGAAAGCAATATAAAAAAAATGAAAAAATGCAAATAATCAACAAAATTACCCCCAGTGTGAAAAGTAATCTTTGCCACTGAACACAATGTGGCAGATTTATAAAACTCTCTGAAAGAGAGCCTGACTTAAATGTCCATAGCAACCAATCACAGCGCAGCTTTCATTTCTCATAATGCTCTTACAAAATAAAAGAAGCACTATGATTAGTGTTATGGGCAACAAAGACAGTTTCTCTTTTAGACAGTGTTGTAAATGTGCCACAATGTGTTTCAAGAAAATATGTAAATTGCAAATAAAAAAATTAGATGTTGCATTACATGTGTGCATTAATATCAATTTAAATAAAACAGCTTAAAACATAGTATTTACATCACTGAACAACTTTGATAGTGAGGGAACATGTCATTCACAATACTGATTTCAGGCTACCCTTGCATATCAATATTATTCTTACTTTGGAAGTACCAAACAAATTGTGTTGAAACAAAGCCTATAATATGACCACAGGAAAATCAGACCAGCAGTTCCTGAGTTATGAACAGACGCTGCCTTTTGTAATAGGGAGAGATAAAGAATTTTCTATATGAGGTTTGAGTATTGGCACTCGTTTTGGTACATACCGTGTTTTTCCAATAAGACCCTGTCTTATTATACTTACCTAGCAGGCTCAGTTCAGGCCCTCCAGCTGCTCTTCAGACCTCCAGCATGCTTGCTGCAGTCCTCAGCCTTCCACAGAAAATCGCTTCCTGGTTACAGAATTCATAAATCCCACCTCCAGGAAGTGATGGCTGTGATTGGCTAAACAGCACCCGAGAACCAATCAATGCAGTCCTTGAACTAATCACAGCCATCATGCTGCGGAGGCGGGATTTATGAATTGACTCAGCCATGGCATTGATTGGCCAATTCATAAATCCCGCCTCCACACATGATGGCTGTGATTGGTTCTCAAGCACTGCTCAGCCAATCAATGCAGCATTCGATGAACCAATCACAGTCATTGCATTGTTCATCAAGCGCTGCATTGATTGGCTGACCAGCGCTAGAGAACCAATCGCAACCTTCACTTCCTGGAGGCGGGATTTATGAATCCTGTAACCAAGAAGCGATCTTCTGTGGGTGACCGACGACTGCAGCAAGCGCGTTGGAGCTTCAGAGAGCAGCGGGAGGACCTGGACCGAGCCTGCCAGGTGATGTATTGCTTTTTTATGTAATGCAGCTAGGGCTTATTTTTGGGGTTGGGTTTATATTTCAAGTCTCCACGAAAATCCAGAAAAAATGGGGTAGGGCTTATTTTCAGGGTAACGGGGTAGCATGCGGAATGTATAGTCAAAAAAGCTGATTCCTGCTGCCATGCTTCATCGTATTCACTGTTTCTTTTTGATGTAAATCAAATTGGCTGCCAGCTTCTTAGACTACTCTATGCTCAAGTATACTTAATGGGTTGGAGATGCTCCCCCTGCTCCTGGATAGACAAGCACTAATGATGTCACCTCTGTGTCCATTCTTCATCATCCCCTGCAGGTCACCCCCCAAGAACAGGGAGGATGGTCTCAGACTACTGAAGCACATTGTGCATAGGGTAGTTTCGAGAATCTGGTGGCCTTTTTGCATACATGAAGAGGAGCCTGGGAATTGGACAAGTTGAGGCAAGAACACTGAAATAGAAAGGCACCAGGTATGTTAACTATATACGTTCTGCATAAATAGTCACATTTGTTTCTTGAGAAATAGAGGGTTGTTTCAAAAAAGTTTAACCCTTTCCAATCCATTTATTTTTTCTCATCCATTCTGCCTCCCAGCTCAGTGATCATGTGACCACTGGGGTCAGGTGGCACCCAGCGGTCACACGATCGCCAGACCGGGAGGCAGAAGGGAGAATGTGGAAGACGCCGGACAGGTAAGCAGGTCCCCCCACGGTGCAGGCTCCCGGCTCGGCGTTCATGTGACCGCTGGGGGTCAGGTAAAATCGGCGGTCACATGATCGCCGGCCAGAATCTCCTGCCTTACATAGCGCTAATTGAGCGCTATGTAATGTATAAAGAAAACCCTTTCTGCCTTCTCCTCAAGGGTGCTTGTTGAGGATCAGTGCAGGAGTGCATCTGCACCTGATGTGTCTGACGATCGGGTGCAGATGCACTCCTGCACTGCAGTGTCAGGCCTGTCCCAACATCGGAGCTGTGGAGGGAAATGATGATGTCGGGGCAGGCCCGACATTGGATTGGAAAGGGTTAATGAATTGATATCAGTGAAGTATATTTTATGCTCATGGGTTTCTTTACCTTTATGTATGTTTCATCTACATTTCTACAACCATCTGATTAGTGTGACATAAAGGGATGTTATGAAAACACTGGATGAAGTCATTTTGTATATTGCAGGTAGAATTAAAAGCTAAAAAAAATCCTGAAGCTTGGTTAAGGCTCTATAGCAACCACTCATTCGCTGACCTTTCATCAACTTACGCTGTATTGTTTCTAAGGTTAAGCTATTTGCTGCTTAGTAGGACTCAGAGGTTACCCTAAATGGTTAAGCATTTGTACTCATTGTTCAGTGATATCACAGATTGTGAAAAGAGCTTTCTATTGAAATTCATTGAATTGATGTATGAATTCTTTTATGTGTGAATTGTCTGCTATGACAAAATAACACAAACCTAAAAATCTGTCTGAGCATTACCTCTATGACCTGGTACCTTCAGTTGTATTAATTCGCTACTCTGCTTTGAACTCAGAAACTAGATGTTTGGCTGCATGCAGGGCTTCAACACAATCTTGAGTATAAGTGTATGTTAGCGGCCAACATTTCAGGAAGAGATCTATAAAAGTTTTGTTGGCACAAAAAGCTGCACAGGTTAAATCCCTTTTTGACGATTTGTATTCTTACTTGTGACATTTTTTGGCCTCCAATGAAGTTTTTCCTGAAATCGCAGCATAATCTGGGTGTAGTGTTTTCAAAGACAATGTCCACCCATTTAATACAACAAAACAGCAACTGTCTGATACGTGTTGCACTTTAACTGCTTAGTGACCGCACATAGACTTTTTTTTGTCCAGCGGTTACTAATGGGCTTTATACTGATGCAGCGCCTTTTTATGAGGATGAAAATGTTATGTCCCCAAAAATGGGATAAATGAAAATAAAAGCTCATCCTGCAAAAAAAAGCCACCATGGAAAAGGTTATGGCTTTTGGAATGTGGTGACATAAAAACTAATATTTTTCATTAAAAGAGTGTTTTTAGTGTACAAAAATAGCAAAAGATAAAAAACTGTATAAATTGGTGTTGCTGGAATAATGCTGACCCAGAGAATGTTATTAGAGATGAGCGAGCATACTTGCTAAGGGCAATTACTCAATCGAGCATTGTCCATAGCGAGTATCTCCCCGCTCGGAAGAAAAGGTTCGCTGCCGGTGCGGGTGAGAGGTGAGTTGCGGCAGTCAGCAGGGGGGAGCGGGGGGGGGGGGGGGGGAGACAGAGATCTCGCCTCCGTTCCTCCCCGCTCTCCCCCCGCCTGCCGCCGGCAGCCGAATCTTGCCGAGCGGGCAGGTACTCGCTAAGGGCAATGCTCGATCGAGCAATTGCCCTTAGTGAGTATGCTCGCTCATCTCTAAATGTTATATCATTTACTCTGCATGCTGAATGCCGTAAAAATGAAATAAGAAACAATGGTGGAATTTCTTTTTTTTTCCCCAGTCCCCTCCACAAAAAAATTGATAAAAATCATACTATGCATTCCATACACCCAAACATTATGGCATTAAAAAATACAACCTGTCCTACACAAAACGGCCTACTTGCAGTAAAGAGGACCCTGGTTGAAGGACCTGGGAGGGGGGGGGGGGCGGGGCTGGCTCTAGTGAAGCTGGGAATTGGGTTGGGTTAGGAGCTTTGGGGGTGGGGCTTTTGTATGACGTGATTGGTGGGGTGGGAACCAGCAAGATGAATGAGCTGAGGCTGTGCTGTATGCAGCTAAGGCAAAATACACGTGTGTTTGAAATGAAACCGGTGAGGTGGGTTTCATGGGATTGGTATATTAGTAGTGCAATCTATTTAGCTAACAGATAACATATGATGACAGCAGCTAACACGGTTTGAATTCAGAAATCTGAGTCAACAGATTAAAATAGGCTAAATCAAATGTTGCAGTATATCTTTCACAAATTCATTTTCTGCAGCCGGACATCTCCAAACATAACCACTAAGTTTACTGGAATCTTTTATTTGTGAGTCTTCCCGTTGACAAGGAATACATTCTACCTTCCTCTGTACAATTTGTGGCTGCGCAAGTATTTAATAGCTGATAAATCATCCTTACATACCCTGCTCATTTCAAATACATTAATTTTTGCTTCTGCACACATTTTTCTGTCACTCTGGTACAAAGGTTCCCGCCCAAGCGATTGCCTCATCCAAGCCCCGCCCCAAAGCCCCACCCACCAAGCATAGAAAACCCCGCCCCCAAAGCTCCTAACCCGACCCAATTCCCAGCTTCAGTAGAGCCAGCCCTGCCCCTCGCAGGTCCTTCAACCATGGTCACCCTATACTGCAAGTATGCCCACAAAACAAGCCTTCCTATGGCATAAAATGGGCCTGTCACTAAGGGGGTTAAATGTGATATACTGTGAGACATGCATTCATGGTCTACATGCAATCAGCATGTCCTCCAGTGCATGTTGAATGCTTTTCAGACGGATTTTTCTCAGCCTTTTGCCGTTTCTTATAACCGCTTCATGGTTCACTTCATTTCAAGTGTCATGGCACCACAGCACTTCCAGTCTGAAGTGTGGGGGTTATTTCCCAGCTGGAGTAGCGCTGGCATCTATGCTAGCGCTATTTTGGTCCTTACAGCCCATGTTCTGCCCTTCCCCTTATGATTGCTGCGCAGGGTCAGGCGCAATACTGAACTACACTTGCACTGGTACCTAGCGGTACAACACATGCGCGTGCTTTCACAGATGGCAGGACACCCCATCTTTCCAGAAAAGGCAATGCACCAATATCACTAGTGATGTGGCGTCAACCGCCCTGGCAGAGGTTAAAGACAGATAGCCACATGACATCGGTAGATCCAGGAAAAGTGTGCTGAATTGGGTCACATGACCGGACCTGTGAACGCTGGAAAGAAGAAGAAACACAGATACATTTAGATTTTGTTGGCAGCAGGGAGCACGGTGCAGATATCAAAGCTACATTTTAATGACAAAACCCCTTTAAAGGTATATTTTTTAATAATGTACACAAAAACAATGTAAGAAGATCGCCTAAATGTGTTTTGCCTGTTTATTTCTTTTAATTGTGGAAGTGCTTTCTTTTCCACCGCCATCAGTACATATGAACGTACCAGTACATCGCTAATGCATTAAATGAGCCCCACATGTATGAGTCAGGGACATCCCTAGGCACAGGCAGGAATGCAACTAGGACCAGGACCACCGGTCATTGACCCCTTTTGTACAATGGACTACCTGGAAATCTGGAATTTACCCATTCACTACTCCAGAGCACCAGTGAAGCAGCTGTACCCTATAACATTAACAGGCCCTGATTAAACTTTAAGCTCACCTTTGTTCAAAGTAGGGCCCTAGTATAAATTAAGTGAGGCCCCAAATGCGTAAATATTGTACCAACAATACTGTTGCATTAGGTCAATTCAGAAGGTATCGTGCAGGCAGTTGCAGCACTGATGTCCAACACTTGCAGGGGAATTGCTATGGTCTGAAAAAGTCCAAAGCGAATGTCTCCTCACATACACAAAAAACAACTTACATGCATCAATAGTTATCAAATACTACTACTATGCTGGTACTAAATATTACCTCCTTATGGTGGTGATTACCACAGTAAGGCCTCCCTCACACAGGGCGTTTTGTACAGCATTTAGCACTGCCTTTTCAGCCCAGCGCTAAACGCTGTACAAGGCTCCCATTCATTTCAATGGGGCTGCACACACAGGGCTGAAAATGCAGCACCTTCCAAAGCTGCGCTTTGACAGCGATGCAAGTTCTATTTTGGGGTGTTTTCAGCCCTGCGTCGCCCATTAAAATGAATGGGCAGCGGTTTTAGCACTGCTGAAAACGCGGCAACACTTGGTGCCGCGTTTTTTTGGCAGGGTTAACTGCTCGCCGATTTTCGGGGTGAGGGCTTGCAATAGAAGCCCTACCCCAAAAATCAGTCCAAGCTAGGTAGAGGGAAAAAAAGCAATACTCACCTAGCTCTGATTGGCTGAGACAGTCAATGAAGGGCTGTGATTGGGCATCGAGCAAGCGCCGACAACCAATCCCAGCACTCTATTGCCGGAGGTGGGGTTCTCAAACCTGGCCTATGGCAATAGACTTGTTAGTGCAGAGGAAGCCCGGATCAGCATCCTTGGCTGCGTTTTCAGCCGAGCTGAAAATGCAGCCAAAACGCTGGCATAAGGTATGCCAGCGCTGCTGAAACGAGGCGGAACCTGCAGTAAACGCAGCGTTGAAAAACGCTGCATTTCTGCAAACGCCCTGTGTGAGGGAGGCCTAAGAGTCATCTAACAGTTGTTTCTGCACATTATCCTTCGGGGCTAATAAAATTCACTTGACTTCTGGAGGAAGACCTGGCTTGTAATTTGCAACAAAATGCTGGAAAAAATGCTGCACTTATATTACTTACAATAGTTGGATGATTATCACCACTGCTCTGCATTTCTCTACATAAACTATCCAAAACTCTTCAGAAGAGTTTGGAAATATCACTTGTGTGTTTGACATGTTCTTCTCCGATGCATCAAACAATAACTACCGTAGGCATACCTGGTTGATAAGGCTACGATACCCGTTGAGTGTTCATCTAAATATAATGTATACTCTAACACAACCGTACAATGATTTTTACCTTCTGCTTTGTGCTGGGGTCTTGTCCTACTACAGATTAACAAAAAGAACATTCATACACGATGTAAACCTAGCCTACAGGCCAGTTCACATACATCTTGTGATTGATTCTCCGGCATGTAAGGAAATACTGATGGGAAACTGATGCCAGAACTGATTCCATGTATTTCTGTGGGATCAGAAGGGGCATCTGGTGCATACGTTGTTGCACCAGACCTGTCCATGATGCACCTGTTGCCAGCAACGTTTTTTATTTCAGCTGGTTGACTGGTCCAGCGTTGTGCTCGATTTAAAGATATGCTTTACAGAAGCCTCATGGGCCATTCACACACTGAACAGAAGCTTATCTATTGACATATATGGAAACCTGTTCTACACATGCTCTGTGAGCTGCAGAGGTCATTTTGCAGAGAGGGGAGTAGATAGTTACAGCTTATCACCACTTGTGAATGGTGAATTCTGTATTATCTACATATAGGTGTTACCTCTCAGTGTAATCCTGCCTGTGGTGATAATAAGATGACTGCTGCAAAGCTTCCTCTACAGATCAGGAAATATCACCCTATTATTAAGGTGCCTTTACATGGGGCGATCACCCAAATTCTCACTGGAAACAATGCAACTGGGCAAGAATTGTCCCATGTACATGTGGCAGCCAACAGGGCACTGAGCAATAAATCAGTCAGCTGTCAGAGTTGCAACTATTGGGCTGTGTAAACAGGAGCTTCTCAATGTTTGAGTGACTCCTGTTTAGTGTGAAGGGAGACAGGCAGTTGGAACAATCCGCAGCCGCCCCGTATCTATTCACTTAAATGACTATTGCTCCTGTGTGAAGCAAGAGTCGGACAGCAGCCTGTGGGATGGCCATCAGGTGCTTACGTCGTTCCGCGTATATGTACTCTAAGCCTTTGTGGTCAGTGTGAAAAATGCAGAATTTTAGTATTGTTTTTTTTTTATGTAGATTGTGACAAAGTAAAAAAAAAAAAAAGCCAAAAATTCTTTAAAAATGTTTAAACACAAGAATGTGATTTATACAGTAGGTAATTTTCTGATGATGCATTCTCTTTAAGCTTTTGACACCCAGCATTCCCATGTAGATCTGGAGGTGAAATAGTAAGAGGCTGTATAGTGTTCTATAGGAAGTCTGTGTGTAGGAAGTTGTTTCCTATCCTGCATACAGTCCTTCTATACAGCTCTGAACTACAGGTAATTACCCCACATTAAGTAACACATTATTACCACAATGCCCACAGCCCCAACCTAAACTTTCATATTTCATGGTCCCTGATGGTCTAGGGTTGGAAGGGTAAAGGTGTCAAACATATGCCCTGGTATGGTATTAAAATGACCAAGAACATAAGACTTACCCATTGAAACAGCTTTACCATCGATGCTCCAGGAATCAAACATCTGTCTCTGAGGAAATCATTGGCCACTACACTAATACCATTAAAAGTTGTGGTCAGTGAATGGCTTCATCTGTCAGGTGCTGGAACGACATGTCATCTGGTATAACATGTTAACCCAGCAGTCCACCGTGGAAGCATCAGTGGGTTAAGCTGCAGTGGATTCAACAAGTGAACACTGTACACACATTATATATATATGAGTACATACATACAGTGGTTTAAAAAACTGTGCTGAATTGTAATTGTATGGCTTGGTCCAATTATGCAGTTATTATGATGCCATGTTAATGCAGTGCACTTTTTTTCTTTTAAATCTTAGTAGTTTGGCTCAATAAAAGCATATTTTATGGAGAATAAAAGTAATTTGTGTCTGCACCTTCCAAGGGGCACAACCTTTTTTTTTAAATTAACACAGTTACATGTTTTCTTATTGTTTGTGGGATGAACTAGTATATTTTGGAGTACATACAATGTACCATTTATTGTTTTGGGGAGAAAAGAATTTGAATTCTTTATTCTATAATTCAGGTTTCCTCTATGTATGTCAAAAACATGAAAGTTGCTAAGACCTCAACAATCTTGGTAGAACATAAAGAAAAGTTAACGTTTTCCCACTAAAAAAAAATAAAAAAAATAAAAAAAAATTATATATATATATATATATATATATATATATTACCAATAGATGATAAATATATGATTAATGAGAGCCCCACTGCTGAGATTCCCAACGATCCATTAAAACAGGGGTCCGGTTCCACCTCACAGCACGATAGAAACACCTGTGGATAGGTGAGCCGTGTTCTTGCCTGATGATAACTGATGCATTTTTGCATCAGCTGTGGTCAGTTTAGGCACAGAAAAACTGATAAAGATGCGACGGAAATATTCACTGTATTGTTAATAAATGTAACATAGCGGGCCTGTCCACCCTGTTTTCTAATGCTTTTGAGACAGTCCTGGATTACTTTTTGTAGTTTTGATATATTTTCATGATATCATCTTCTGTTTGCAAACTTGATGTGATATTATGCATTTTTTATATATTCTTCGTATTATTTGTAACTTATATTTTGATCATTGTACCTTCCAAGAAACCATAACAATCAACAGCATAAAATATGGGGGCTACATCTGTAAACAGGTTATCAAACTTTATTAAATATAATATAGATATAAAATGATCAGAACCAATGGGTTGATGGAACTGAAGATATAAGCACATATCTTCACGATAGCCCCTGCAAATCTTTACAACAGTAAAAACACTAATAAAACATCATACACAGTCTGAAAAGAGTAATGAGGTACTGACCACAAGGATACTAAGATTTCCCAAATTCCCCTGTGAAAATGTCAAAAACACAGTGCAGGATAATGCATTGATTGGACCCTTATGTATGACTACAGAGCATAGTTGCATCTTCTTTTTTGGAGAGGCACATTTCTTCTATTAAAGACATAAAACAATTTGTATGGCACTAATCCCACATCATTATATCCACTTATTCATATCTTATAGTTACTAAAATTCCTTGGCTATTAAATGTCACTGGTAAACTGGATGTAACTATGAGGAAATAAGGAAACAACTGGGACATTGTATATGGCCAAATATTTACAAATAGAAGTGAAGTAAAGGGACCAGGATGAGAATGGAAATACTGAGCCGTCACTCTTCTTCGTCATCACTGTCCTTCATGGAAATTCCCTGGAGTCCGCCCCTATCAGACACAGCCATTGTAGCCTCTTCCATAGTTAAACGGTTGTGAATAGTCTCATATGTCTTATTATTTAATGTGCCATCCAGCACTCCCTGCAGCCTGAAGTCTCTGTAGGTTTTCTGTGAGAAGTGAGAGGAAAACAAGAGTATCAGACATTTGACTCGCATGTCATGACATGTTTACATCACATTTCTCACTATATTTACAGTGTCCAAAGTCATAGCAACATTTAGAAAATGAATTAAACAAGATGTTTGTCCATCTGAGAAACCCATCTGAGAGTTCCAGGCATAAACTGTAACTTTTAGCAACTGCACTGTTTGTAGGTAAGAGTAGGAACAAGATTATGAATGCATGGATCTCCTTTTATATTGTTGAAATGTTACCGCAATGATCAGCTGTGTATTTTACTACACGTACTTATTTTTCTGTTTATACATTTTCAGACATCTGAAAAAGGAAAATCCATTATTCTGTATGTAGGAATGCAGTTCCTGCTACTACAATACAAAAACAGCTCATCAGGCAGCAAAATGGCCATAGATGTAATCTCCCACATGACAACACAGAAAACTCCCATATTAGGCTCAGGCAATCACCTAGGGAATATCTAAGTATATTCTGAAATTATAACATGAGCACATTTGCTCTGCTAGGCTGTCTCCTATATGACATGCAAGTATCGACATCCTTATAACAGTATCTAAAGCAAAATAAAAGCATCATTGTTTCTCTAAGCATCTGAAACTTCTGCCCGCATCTTTCACACTTGCATAAAATGATAGTCTGTTATTAGACATTGTTTTCTGCCAACTTTCTTCCATCTGGAGGTATTCTATGTGTTTTCATACTGTGTTCTTTAGTGGAAAATATAAAAAAAGATAAAGTGTAATGATTACGCCTACTATTGTAAAAGTTTGAAAAGTGTTTTGTGGGCACTGGAGATTGCTAAATCCCCTCTCTTTCCTGTTTCTGTACTTCACTAAAGGGAATTAACATTTATTACCAAGATAAGTGATAAATGTCTGATCGTGGAGGATCTCACTGCTGGGGCCCCTATCATGAGAATGGTGGTCCTGTGTCCGCCTTTGATTTTCACTGCATGACAGCTTTGAGGAGGATCCTGAATGGAGCAGTGGTTGGGCAAGTGTCCAGGGGCTGGCCGTCTTCTGCATTCTTTAATGCCATTCCACAAAAACTCCACCTCACTGCATGGGTTACAGTGAAGAGGACACGGGGCTCCCGTTCTCATGAGTGGTGAGGGTCCCAGCAGTATAACCCCCAGAGATCTAACATTTATCAGTTATTCTGTCAATAGGTGTTGAATGCTAATTCTGGAAATACCCCCTTGAAGTCTACTCTAGATAAATGTTTGACCCTGATATCATGTTCACATATTAGGTAGGAAAATGTTCCCATTGCCTTTATAAAGAAGTATACTGGATAAGTATGATGTACTCATACATTATGTGTGTCATTCACATCCAAAGGCACATAAAACCAAATGTCATACAGACCATCTGATTAGAACATAGCATACAACATTTCAGTCAGGCTGGCTGGCTTAAAAGACTATGGTGTTAATGTTGGACACGTTTGTGGCACCGAGAACAATAAGTTCAGTTATGCTGTCACTTTCCTTCCAACTAAGGCTGGTCTCACACGGGCGATCCGGATTCCGCATGCGGGAGCCAACAGCAGAATCTGTCTCTAACTCTGGCTGTGCCTTTGCTTTTCTGTATTGCGGATGACTGCGGACGCTCAATGTCAGTCATGCGCAGTACAGGTTTTTTTTGGATTTGTTTTTCCCGCACCGTCGCTAGGCAATGATGCAGGTACCCGTGGCCTATCCGTGGGTCAGATGGCTTCCATTGACTTTAATGGAAACTGTCTGTGCGGAATCTGCACAAAAATAGAACATGCTGCGACTTTAAATCGGCTTGCTGACGTCACAATCGCTATCTGAGCAGATATGCGAATATTCTATTTTTTCAATGTGTGCGGATTACCGCAGATCGTCCGCTTGAGTGACGATCGTGGATTCCGCAATTGAAAAAAAAATGGAAGGAAGTGAATGTGTTGCTCTTAAGTACTGTACTCCTACTTACAGAGCAGGGTAGTGTTGTACGAGGTCACTTTTATGAAATGCAGTGCAGGAAAAGAACCGATTGTGGGAGAGTTACAAAGCAAAATGCACCAACAAAGTACAATATATGGTGTGAACCACATTTCTTATATGTTATAGACACTGTTTCACCCTCCTTGACACCTTTAAAAAGGAGGTGTTGTAAACTGGAAGACGACTTAAATGGGTCAAATGTAACAGAATGAGTAATTTTTTTTGATGGCAATAAACGTGAGCCCGCGTTCAAATATGTTTGAAGAGAGTCATGAAAACTCCAGTCCAAAGTTTAGATTTACTTTAGATGCCTAAAAGTCCAAATAAATCCCCTTGTGGTGAATCTACATTTTGACATCTTTAGCTGTTGTTTATAATATTCTAAAAGCAGAGGTCTACAGACATGTCAGATACAAACTTTAGAAGATGGCTTTAATTACTTATAAGAAAAAAAACTAGGTTTTCTAGACTTTTAATTCCACTCATGAAAGCCTTATTAGCAAGTCACCAAATGCATAGCTATCTTGAGAAGTCTAGATAAACCCAGAATTCTATCTAATCTCTCAATAGCCGGACCCCTGAGATTACAAAAATTCTTAAAATCAAACAAATGTTGCTGTGTTCTCTTTAGAAATTTTTGACAACATTGCCTTTGAAATGAGAATTTGTTAAATCCCCTTTAACAGACCCTAAAAGGGAGCTCTGATACACTTGCATTGGTGGGGAGTTCTGGTGGGTTTCATCTTTTATGACATACCATTTTTAATCCAATCTGTTTTATGTACTTTAAAAAGTGGTATGGGAAAAAATAACGCACCACAAGGTGTTACCTCAACAAACACGAAGCAATGTGGAAAAACCAAAGCAAACACTCTGCTGTTAACCTACCAACCAGCAGAAAAAAAGCAGGCTACACTTAAGACTGAGGTTGCGGTTGGCAGGTATTCCATCCTAATACGTAATATGTTTAGATTTAACCAAAACTACCATTCAAACTAATCCATTGCACAGTTGTCAGAACCAATGCTTATGGAAAATTAATTTAAATTCATGTAAATTTGGGGGTAGGTAACTTTTTTTCTCCTTAATATGGCCATAGTAAATTTCTCAGTGTGTAGTAAATGAACATTTCAATATTAACCCCCACAATCTTATTCCTACAATGCTGTCATTACTAAATAATCATACAATTTGCTCTGCTTTTAGAACCACAATTTCAAAGATATATATGAAGGCTGAAAATAAATAAATCTATGCAAATGCAATATATTTCACATATCAGAATGATAGAGCTACCATATTCTGTATTTCCTTCCATAAATGAGTGATTGCATACATCGTAACCTTTCCTATTCAGCTGCTGTCTAGCCTGTCTTGTTTGTATCACTGTGTTCTTTTATAGCAATATTCATGTTTACATTTGATCTTAAAATTCTTGGAGTTTGTGTAACAAAACGGTCTGAAAACACAGATTTACCAGTCTTGTGGCAGTTTAAAAAATAAACACTAATTTTTGATAAACAGCTATGGGCAGCATTTCTCAAACATAAGGCCCTCCATCTCTACATCAACCGCCTTTACTGTACACTACAGAACAACAGAACCTGCGTTTAGGAAGAATGTATTGCAATGTAGGATTTTCAACCAAATCCAATTCTTTATAAAGGACCGAATTTGTCAAATATGATAACTGCAAACTCCATTGAATGTAAAGCACTTTATAGCCATTCAGTAAAATGTACCTGGTACTAGGAAAATAAGAGCCTCTGCAAAGGAAAAAAGATAAATACCATAAGAAGATACATCAAAAGGTGGATGTTATTTGGTAATTTCTGCTCCATCTCTTGATCACATGCAGAATGCTTCAAGTCATATTGCATAAGTATCAGGTGAATGGGTGACAATTTGTATAAGGCAATAAATTCATTCTACCAAATTTTTGTCTGCATGCTCTAAGACCTTTTAACGTATGTGCAGATATGGCATACTATCTTTAGAAGTGACATTTTAAAATTTCAAATAGGTATAGTATGCATTTGGTATATGGTTTTGCTATAAAAGGTAAACGCAGACTAATTGCTGGGCAAGCTAAAAACAATGGCATATATGATGGAACACGATTCATCTTATTTCTGCACACTCTCCAGAGAAAAAGAATCATTGAGCTGATCGTTATGAGCTGAAAACTCTTCATCCATGAATTGGTTAAGCGGCTTATGATAGTCAAATTGGAGCAATTACATGACCATTCCATACTGTGCACACAGTAAAGTGCTATACACATACTTTTCGTAAATTGTGCACAAATCAATATCACACTAGCTGATTGAATAGTTGCCTGTTATAAATGAAGATTAAACCAAGTATTTAATTGGTTGCCATAGGTTGGAGCATTCATTTGCCATTTGCACCCTTTTGTCTCATGGTATTAATTACACATTTAATAAGAGGAGCAGGGAACACAATGGTAGGAAGAAATAAGACATTTGGCACATTTACTCAATAAATAACTTACCTTGACAATCTTGATGATGGTTTTTAACTGATACACATGGAGCTGAAGGTCTAATCTGTCTGCCAGCCACACACATATGACTTTAACAGAACTGCTATACCATTGCTGTAAAAAGAAAGCAAAACACTCTGCAGTATTCATTTAACAGATACGGTAATGACTGCTAATGAAACACTCTGAAATGATGACAGGCCAGCACTTGAAGTCAATAATGCTATAATTTCCTGATAAGAGAACTGTATGTTTCGCCAGAAAATCAAGCAACCTGACCTGGATTGTTCTTTATGTGAATTAGCACTAACTGTTCTGCTTCCAAGCTGTAACATTCATTAAAAAACTGTTTTGCACTTTGCAGCCAGCATTAGTCAACTATGGATATTAAAAGCTATTGCTACAGTTATGAGAGGGGAAAACACATGCTTAAATAAATATGGAGGGAGGCATTGATGACCAGTGATTGCAATATTTTGTACCGAGTATGAGGAAGTCACATGCAGCTAACCGTGGAATCACTGAAGAAATCCCAAATATCATGACGACCACTAGAAGATCAATGCAAACAAATACAATTATCTATTGTTCATCCATCTATGTCTATCTTTACATAGTATCTCTGAATATTTCCAATTACCCATGTATCTATCTTTATATTTTTTTGTATAGATGTGTGTATTGTGCTATAAATATGTAGCGCTGTAACAAATTCAGCCTTTTCATTGTTCTTTAAGTCAGTGATAAATTCTAGAAGACTCCTATGTTCACTTTGTTCTAAACGTTGAACAAAAGCTTTTCCGTTAAACTGGAAAAGTGAAGGATGTGATCCTGTTAAGAAGTAAGATTACATTTATTGAGATCTCCTGTTCCTGCCCTATTCGTAGGGAGTCTCTCCACAGGAGAGGATTTTAAGTCCTCTCCTAAAGTAATTTCCTGTTTCTTATCAATGTGTTGAGAAGTGTAAATAGGAAAAACATTGTGTCTTCATACGGAAGATGAACAATAGTGTGCATAAAACTGAAACATAAAATCCTAGCTGTGTCGCTCTCTGTAACTAAACAGCCATTGCTGTAAAACCCTGATTATTTTACTTGTGTATATTTCAGAACATTTGAAATAGGATTACAACAAAGCCTACACAGTCCATATACAATGCTGTGTATAAAGAATGACAGAATGATTTTACAATGTTAATTTCAGATGTAGCAGTCACTGAGGAGATGGAAGAATATACTGCTAGGTGTGTATATCCGTAACGCATTCTAGTGTCTTCTAAGCACTTTTACATATTATCCAGGTTTCCTCCAGCAGATCAATACTGTTACATGTAATACTGTACTAGCGCATTCAATGTAGCAGACTGCACAAATATTATTTCCCCTACATGTTTAAAATTATAATCTCATTTGCTTTCTCAAATGTATCTATTATCTTTGTTCAACGAGGTTTATATTTGGACTGGGTAATTTTACTTAGCAGCTGCATTTCACAGAAAATGTAAGAAGAAGTGGGGAAAAAAAAGTGTTATTATCTATACAATAATCAGCTATAGCATCCCTTCAAGAATTAGTAAAACCTGCTGTCAGTCCTGTGGAGATGCAACATTTAATTATACATGAAGAGAAAATATTACACATTATTTTGAAACATTGTAAATGATACGCAACGTTATAGCAAGAATGTCTCTCGAGCAAGACATCTGCTCTTTGCTAGGAGTAAACAATTGGTTAAATGTTTAGCAGCAATTTTACAATCACACAATACAAAAACCAAGCATTCTCTGCTGTACTGTCTGAACAACACTCATCTCATACTCATCCAATGTATCTGACAGCAACAAGAAGAGAGAGAAAAAAAGAAAATGCTATTGTTTTATATCTTATTCATAGCACATCAAGCTCCTGTAAGGGCATGCATTATTTTCCTGACAAGTAAAAATAAGAGGAAAGGAAAAGCTAGGGTTGATTCTGTGAGACCCTTGTATTTATTCACACTTATTGTGCATGACTGTAGACTGGTAAATCATATTAGCAGCCTGTCTCCCCATCAAGCTGCTACTTGCTTTCCAGCCCTGCAAAGGTTCAACAAATCAACAGGAGCACGGAAAACAGAACATCAGTCTAATCTAGTGTTTAAGGTGAAGTTTTCAAACCCAATCTAAGAGAATCTTTAGAGCAACCAACAAGCTGAACGGCTCAGAAGGTGGTATTGACAATGAAATAGGGCTGAAATATTGAGAAACGCAGCACTTGTGCATTTTAATAACACATGGGTCAACAAGGACACAGCTCCCTTAGAGCCAATATAGTTGCCACCAACTATGGAAATTGCCACACCAAGACTACGAACGTTCTCAGTTCATCAGCTTTCTTAAACAGTTCATCAGCTTTCTTAAACACTCTAAACCCCCTTGGTGGACCTTTAGTCTTGAATTAACAAATCAAAGCCATGGAAAAGGGTGCAGTCTGAATGGCTAGCATTGATCCCCAACTGTGCTCAGCACTGCAACAGGCACTGAAAAACTCTCTGTCTATTGTGACCAGAAATTGACAAGCCTCCTCTCAAAGTAGTACATCTGAGCCAGGCTGGATCCACACAGCTGTAAAGGGCTTCACTCTCAGGACAGAGGGGAAGCAACAATAGAACAAGCATGAGCTCTTTGTCACTACCAGACTCTGCAATTTTCTAACAAGGATTTGAGTTGTTTCTTTCTAGTGCCCCTGAAAAGAGATTTAGCAACACACCAGGCTTTTCCCTCCTTGTACATGTATAAAGAACACAGCTAAGGAATTTCCCTGCTCCATTTACCACTGAAAATACTAACCAAATGCGTTTCATATTCAGCATAGATCGGTGGCAGATTGCGGCATGCTTAGAACGATTCAATTACATGCAGCACTTATCTGGATGGGAGTGCCTTAGCTTTCTGTGTGCGAAAATACATTATTCTTCTATTTGACTGCAGGGATAATTAGGGTACTAATGTGATACTTGTAACTCCTCATCAAATCACATGGCAATCATGTTGATGTTTATATGACTTCTGAAAGCTGTGAAGGCTTTTACTAGACAGTTGTAGAAAGCTGTGATTAGGAGCTGTTATGTATCTGTAGTCAAGATCACCGACAAATCTGGATGAAGAAAGAACTAATCTTGACTACAATTACATGCAGCGATTTCCACAGAGCAAATCTGTTCAACCCTAAGTGGCATGTGTGGGGTAGAATTATACTATTATATATCTACACCTCTACAGTCATTACCGAAAACAGTCAAGTAAAACTAACACCTATACAAATACCTATTCAAGATCGTTCAGCTTCTTTCCTGAGAAATATTTTATTGCGCAGTAACAGATGTATTTTCAGTACATGGAGTTTTGACTGTACAGAGAATATGGAGGTTAAACGTGACTTTGCAGTGTTTATGAACGCATGACTGTACTAAGAGTTAGATTCTTAATAGCATGAAGGCTCAGAGTTATTATTGCAGCTCATTCGCTGTCTGTCAGCTAGCATTAGTACTTAATACTGTGACCATTAGCATAAAGAAATACAGAAAGTTATACAAATATAGGTTAAGCTTACCAAAAAATAAAATCCCAATTTCTTACTTCTTTAATTTCATTTAGTAAAATGCTGGCAAAAGACAATTTAAGCCTTCAATTAAAAAAACAAATTACAGTATATTAAGCGCTCTTGGCATTTCTGTAAGTACAGTATAAACTCCCCTTTACCATTGTGCTTTATAACTCCTGTTACATATTAAGGCATACACACACACACATCAAAACTTTTGTTATACTTCTTCTTCGTAGACAGATGATGCTCTGATATCTTATATAACAGGTGTGGTTTGGTCCTCTCCAGCAAACTCTATACATAAGCTCAGACATGTACAAACAGTAGTATGTGTCTAAAATTATGGATGGGGGCCAAGGAATGTTTACACATTATCACACTGCAATGGGCAATAAATGAAGTAGATTGTTGCACTTGTCTACTTCCAAGCAGTATACGTGTGTTGGCAACCAGCAACTATTACAAGGGCAGACCTCTTTTAAATCAAACAGGCATTTTATTATGTATATGAATTTTGGAAATACTTTGCAGATGGTTTACTACTAGGTAAGGTAAAGTCCCCTAGTGCAAGGACCAAGTCATGGCTGACTCCTAGGGGGACGTCAGATTGTGACATTTTCTTGGCAGACTGTTTTTGCAGGGTGGTTTGCCCTTGCCTTCCCCAGTCATCTTTTACTCTCATTTTGACTGACAGGTCATCAATAGATGATTGGTGGGGACCTGCCGCTTGGATCCCCCCGATCAGCTTATTCCCAATGCCGGTGTCATTCTGGCCAGCAGAGAGAGCAGAAAACACTAATCATAGTGCAGCACTCTGGGTTGGAATTACAGTGCAACTCCCGTTGCATTTAATGGGAACAGTGCTGCAACATCATCCTGAACTGTTGCGCTATGGTCAGTGATTTCTGTCTCCTCTGCTCACCATAGCAAAAGCGGCAGCACGAATCAGCTGCTTGGCAGGGATCCAAGCAGCGGGTCTCTGCCTATCATCTATTGATGACCTGTCAGTCATCAATTACAAATGTAAAAAATGTCCTGGAATATCACTTTAAAGGTGTTGTCTAAGAAAAGAAAAAAGGGTATGCCCTTTTCCAGAAAGTGTGCCACTCTTGACTATGGGCTGTGTTTGGTATTGCAGCTTGGCCTAATTAAAGTGCTAACTGAGTTTTTTGTACAACTTGTCACTTGTACAGTTAGATGGGTTGTCTCATCAAGACAATGCTTTTTAACAATGAAGCCAGTCAGCTGATCACTGTAGGTTTGGCTTCAGACACCCTCACCCCACCATGAACAGCTGATATCATTGAGAAAATTTGAGCCTGACTATACAGAAGAATTGCTGAGAAAGTTATAGTTAGCCAGTCCAAGCGAGTCAGAATGAGAGCCACTCTTTGATATCAGCTCTCAGCTCTGGCTGACAGACCAGAGTCACCGGTATGAGATCCCCTTCTGACCGTCATACACTATGTCCTAAGGATAGGGGTTGTCTTCTTGAAACAGCCTATTTCATATACAAACACATACCTATATGTTTCCAATATATTTACTCATTCTAAAGCCAGAAAATGGCACACATTTAAGCACAAATTAAGCTGCTCATAGATAGCAGGTGGAGATTTCAGTTTCTGACAGACCGAAATGCGTCAAATGTATTAAGAGGCATGGTCCTATTTATACTTTTTTTGCAATTCATTCCAATGTTTTTTTTTCTTCAATGAAAAAACAGTCTTCGTAAATATGGGCCTGTAGCTCTATATAAAAACAGAACTAAATGAAGCATTATCATAATGAATTAGAGACTAATCAGTTTGAAAAATTTTTTGAATGAGTAAGCCCAGCCTTCTACTTGCACAAATCCCACAAAGTGGACTAAACTTCTGTAAAAAGTCTTAAAAATAACAGTTGGTTGTTTTGATTTGAAGGAAACATGTAAACATACAATAAGACAATCAGTCCTTTAACTTGAGTTGTTCTTCGTTTCCAGAGAAAAGATGGTTCTTTGCATAATTAAAGGATCACTAAAAAGCTCTGGGTGGAAACCTAACAACTCTCAGCAAATCTGAGCAATGCTTTGCTTTTGAATCGCTGTTCTACTTTTCTCATGTCTTTTAAATGGTTTTCTATGGCAAGGACATTTTTCTTGATTAGTCACAGCTAATTAGTGTTCTGGCTTAGACAAGTAATCAGAAATGTCAGAGTTGTAAGGCTACATCTCCCTAATCCTTTGATAATAATTTAGCCTCCTGGGAGGGCTTCAAGCTGTGGTAAATAGTGGCTGACAATAAGGCAAAATTAGGTGGGCAGTAGACCATTAGGATAGAAAAATAAGAAGCACTACCAAAACCCGCTGAGCACCAACAGGCTACTAACTATCCTGCCAGACGAGGTGCCTGTTTAAGCCTGTATTGTTAATTAGCAGATTCTACCAGACCTGCCACACATGGCCAGGTGCATCATGCAAAGATGTCTATTTCTGGGGCCATGCCAAATGATCATTCTGTGCACAGATCATATTTCAAGGTACTCATTCAGAAATGCACATACTTTTCAGCCATTATTCCAATGTATTAAAGCAAAACTGATACTGAAAATTCTGCAATATACTGACTTGTTTAATTCGGTTATGGAAATTAAGTGCACTCAGATTGTATTTCATGGATCTCAATTAACTAACAAAATCTCTATAAATACCAGGCCTTTGTGTGTCCTACAAACTGGCATAGTATGGCCCACAATTTTGGCACGGAGCCTTTGTAAACTTTTTCAACATAATAAACCCTTTAGACT
This sequence comes from Eleutherodactylus coqui, assembly GCF_035609145.1. NCBI lineage: Eukaryota > Metazoa > Chordata > Amphibia > Anura > Eleutherodactylidae > Eleutherodactylus > Eleutherodactylus coqui. The sequence continues at coordinate 159,434,194 of NC_089838.1, forward strand.
ATGCATTTACCAATGAATAAGAAAATAAGGCTTTCCGGCGTTTAACCCAAGAAATACATAAATTGACAACTGTTAGCTGACAATCACCAGGAATGGAGAGACCTTCAATCGCAGTTGTTTAATCCCTGGAATGCCACAATCAATGTGGATTGTGTCAATGATAAAGTTAAGGCCACCCTTCAATGTTTGGACCAGAGGGGGTAAGCGATATTAAACAAAATTGGAGAATGCCAAATGACCTGCTTTATCTCGAATTCAACCACGGAAAGATCCTTGCTCAGACCTCCAAGTTCACCCAAAAATCCGTAATAATTTTATAAAATTCTTCTTTAATCCAACAGCTTTCTTATAACAAGTAGACTTATTAATGTGAATGTTGTTCATGTTCACACACGTTCTTGAATGTGTTTTTTGAGGGCAGATTTTTTAGGTGTGCCCTCATAGGAGAATGGAGCATCTGATTCATGTGTGCATATATCTATGATGCATATTTATTGTTTATTCTTGGGTGTATTTTGTCACAGGCAGCATTCCTCCATCATTCATTATGTAAATTAATATGCTGGTTGGGAAGAACACATTTTATTCCTATGAATGTTTTTTTGTGATTAATGGGATTCCAACACGATGGGAACTACTATGGATGGTTCTTATTGTATAGTCATCACATGGAATTGTTGTATTGTCTGTGTTCTTCCATGCTTGGAAGCACTGCAGAGGAAGTTGGCGCTATACAAATAAAGATTATTATTATTTTGTGTTTTTGATTGTAGCGTCCACATGTAACTATAACAATGATTGCGGAACACGTATTTTCGGCTTTCGGTGCAGGCTTATGTCGAATAGCTGGCGCCTTGCGTCTATTGATTTGCAGCATGTTCTTATTCTCGTGAATTTCATGTCATCTTTTTTCTATCATGTAATACTTGGCAGGAATAACATGTGAAACGGAGTAGGATTTTATTTAATATAAATTTTTGTTATTAGCTGCATGTGATGGTATTTATGTATGTATTTTATATATTTTGCACTGCTACATACACCTATAGGTGTGTATATTATTTATATATATATACACATACACACACACATACATACATACATACTGACAATAATATTGAAAATATAGTGTTTCCATTTATGGAAGCGATTCTATCTCTCCATCCCTCCCGTCTGAATTCTAAAATCAGGCGATTAAGGCTGCCTGTCCATGGCAGCGACAGAATATTGCTAGCGATATTCTGCTGTGGGGGAGGATGGGGGAGCACTACGAGGTCTCTGCAATGAGCCTATCTAAATGATAGGCTCACCGTGGAGAATTGCGGCATGCTACAATTTAAATCACGTGAGTGGAGAATCGCTATGATTCTCCGCTCATGGACGTTGGGCTGCGCTTTCCATAGTTATCCTATGGAAAGCGTGTCATGCAAGCTCTGCGTGCGATTTATCGCCGCAGATCTCGCTATGACATCTGGCCCATGGACAGGCAGCCTTAGTGTTTCTAGTATTCATAGATGTAGCAGTTAGGAGTTCAATCAGCCATGATTAAGAACGCTTAACCCTTTCCAATCCACTGTCTGACGTCTTCCAACATTCTGATTGAAGCCTGTACAGCTCCGATGTCAGAAGACGTCCAGCAGGGTATTCTTACTGTATATTACTGGCCGCTCTGTTGTCGGGGTCCTTTCGGGCATATCACATACTGCAGTACTGGCTGTAGCCAGCAGATGACGCCATTGTATAATGGCAGAAAAAAAAAAGTCACCTAGGAAACCTTGAATCCAAAATTGGATTGCAAAGGGTTAAGTGTGTTTGAAATTCTGTTGTGCCCATGTGAATTCTGTCATGCTTGTAAAGAAGCTGCTATAATAAAGATGAATTTTATAGAATTACCACGAGAGCTAGATTTTTGGCTTTTGGCTGAGCATTACTACCTGTCAGAATGTTTGCAGCATTCTGTCACAGATCCACTGCATCTCAGACCCCTCTTCGATCTTTAAAATGGCCATAGTACTTTTCTGACTACTCAATGCACACTATGCATTGGTAGTATATGTAGCACTACTCATGCAGTACACTGGTTGCACAGCGCTGCTCACATGAGCACCATTGAAAAAGCCATAAACATTGTAAGGCTGGTTTCTCACGGGTGAGCGAGAAAGTCACGACAATATCGCATATTTGCTCATGCGATGTTTGAGCATCAGTGATGCTTTTTTCTTGAAAATCATCGCAGCATCCTGTGTTTTTCCTACGTGATAGACGCCAACAGGAGTTGCTAATGTTAAAAATGCATCGAACGTGCATCACAAGTTCGTGCATTGCAATGCGATATTTTGGAGGCCTCATAGAGAAACATGATCAAGGAAAAAAGCCTTTTTGCAGCAAGATGAAAAAAAAATAAATCGCACATCTGAAGGAAGACATTGAAAAACATGTGCTGCATATTCCAGCAATTAAGCGCACTCTTGCATCACCGGAAAAATCGCACAATTTTAGCGCCCGTGTGAAATCAGTCTATACTAGGTATTGAGAGGAGAGCTGCAGCCATCTGGAAAGAACAAAGAGGGATCAGGGAGAAGCAGATCTGCAGTAGAACACCGCAAATGAAGTTCATCGGATAGTATTATTCGTCCCTTTTGAACCAGTCACAAATTTTGTCGTTGGGACCTGAGGGTTGCTTTAACATGTTTTTATGACTGGTGAACGGCATAAAAAAAGGAAAAAACAATGACAGAACTAGTTTTTCTGCATTATGTTCTTAGTAAAAAATAATACTAGTATAAATTAAACATTACCTTATAGGGAACCCCAAACTGACACTAAAAAGACCCCAAACAACAACTTGTTATGCAAAAAAGAAAAATAAAACATGCAAGTAATGTAAAAGAAGCAGCCCTTCATGTGCAGGGTTGTAGGCACAAAATGCAGTATGGTGAATTCGGTACCTTTTGCACTGAAGGCACAACACCTAGGGCTGTTGCCCATGGCCGTGTACGTAAAGCGCCACGGGTCTCCAGCTACGTTTTACATATACATGGCCTATACAATCTGCTGGCAGTGAGCCATCAGAGATTGCGTATGGGCTGTGTATGGCACTGCGCATGCCCACACGTCACAGACATGCGCAATATGATTTATCTTGCGTATCGATACACAGTGCCAACACGCAGATGCGCATGAATCAATGAAATCCATTGACTTTCATTGACTCCATTCACTGTGTTTTGTAGTAATATGTGGTGAAAAAACACCCATGGACCTGACACAAGTTCTTTGAAAAATGAGTGATCATGTTAATTTAAGTTTTTTTTTTGGAAAGAGGATGGTGGAAAAACAGCAAATCTACCTTTTTTCGGAGCCATGCACCTTGCAGTATAAATAATATGTTAGTTTTATACTAAGGGATAATAATAGAGGTAGTGTCAAATATGTATTTTTAATTAAAAAGGAGTTTTGGGGGGCATGGGAATAACTTTATTAAATGTAAATTTCATTTTTGTGTGTCACTCTAGCAGACTTGAGACAGTGATCCCTTATATAGTGCTTTGAAACAATTAGTGTTCGTGTGGAATTTGATTCAGGTTTGCTGCAGACTTCACCCTCTGGATTGCAGACTGTTGGCATAGGGAGTCCTCTCCCTTTGCCAAACACCTTAGATGCCATGGTTTCTATTGATAACAGCATATAATGGGTTAAATGGGCAGAAGCAGAGGTACATACACTGCGTTCTCACTGCTGAATGGACAGGCACAACTCTGCTCATGTGATACCATGACATACATGTACAATATGTTGCCTTTAGACAAGGCATTCCATGATGTAGATGTACGCCAAGGTTCATTAAGGAGTTGGTGGTGATGGCACGTCTATAGGATATGTCCTTGCTAACTGACCAGGGTTGCAGGTCCAGAATGTAGCTGTGCTGGTCCCAACACTGGGCAAAGAAAAAACCGTAATTACATCACTTCAGAGATACTGCAGAGGTCCTAGAGATTGGATCTCTTTGATCAATAAGTAATGGCATATCATAAAAGCAGGCCATCAGTCACTCTGTTGAAAAACTTTTTTTGGCTTAATAAACTAGATTTGCATACTACTCCGCAAAAATATATTATGCATTATTGTGGCAGTTTATACAAATACATAATAAACATATATAGCAAAAATGAATACAAAACATGTGTCAATGTGTGGCACAGTGTGTTAAGGCAGCAGAAATGAAGTCCTAAGCTCTTGCTCAGGTAGCCGGCTCAAGGTTGACTCAACCTTCCATCCTTCAGAGGTTGGTAAAATGAGAGTAAAAGATGACTGGGGAAGGCAATGGCAAACCACCCAGCAAAAACAGTGTGCCGAGAAAACGTCATGATGTGACGTCACCCTAGGAGTCATGACTTAGCATATATATGGTAGAAGACCATGTACATTTAGTTCAGCATGTTTCTACCCCCCCCCTTGTTGATCCAGAAGAAGTTTGACTGTCATTATGGAGTCATTGATCCCAACTCCATAATGGCAGTCAGAATAATCCCTGGATCGTTTGACAGTTCCTACCTGACTCCAAGACGCGGAGCTGATTATTTACTGGTTATCCTGTAATATCATAGTGCTCTAAAAAGTCGTCCCCTCTTAAATTCCTCTATCGATTTTACCATCACCACATCCTCAGGCTCATCGCTCTTACAGTAAAGAACCCCTTCTGTGTTGGTGATGAAACCTTCTTTCCTCTAGATGTAGAGGATGTCCTCTTGTTACCGTCGCAGTCCTCGGTATAAACAGATCATTGGAGAGATCCTTGTCTTGTCCCCTCATGTATTTATACATAGTTATTTGATCGCCCCTTAACCGTATTTTTTCCAGGGTGAACAATCCCAATTTTGATAGTCCCTCTGGATATTCCAGTCCTCTCATTCAGTTTATTAATTTAGTTGCCCTTCTTTGAACCCCTTCAAGCACTGCAATATCTTTCCTGATGTACATATAATACTTATGTTTTGGAAAGTAGGTGGGAAGGTGAAAATGGTAGCTGTGGTGAATGTAGATCTAGGTGTCCCCAGTGTTTGGAAGGATAAACACTTTACACAATGTTTGTCATCTCATCCCAAATAGAAGGGGCAGCAGAGCCTATAAAGAATGAAATGATGGTAGAATTAAAATAGGGAGAAAGAGGTGTATGACGGGCTAGGCAAGGGAACTGATTTGACCTAAAAAATTATTGGGACTAGAGGGGAAGTGTGTGTGTGTGTATGTATGAATGTTGCATTCAGCTCCAGTTTTTGGCTTATTTTGTGATGCCTCATTCATAGAAGTGAAGTCAAAGGTGAAAAGAATTCTTATTCTTTTCTTTCATGTGAGAGGGATCGTACACAGGGTCAAACGGTCAACCAAAGTTTTTAGTTGAAAGTTTTGAAAAGGTTGCGTCACGATGTTCGGAAAAAAAGTCCTGTTCTGGGGCAAACAGATGACTGGTTCTTCCATCGTGACAAATGCACCTATGTCCACAGTGATAAGCTCTGTATTTATCCAATCTTGCTACATGTGACTTTTAAAAAAAATTTAATTGGAATAAGAGAGACCTCAAAGAACAAGGTTTTGCTGATGTTGAAGAGGTGAAACAAAAACTGGCAGAAGTACTAAAGGACGTCAATAATACCGAGTATAAAAAATGCATTAAGCAGTGGAAAAAACGTTTGCTTCAGAGGGAGAGTACTTTGAAGTAGACTGAACTTTCAAAATTTAGAAATAAAAATAGATTATTTTTAAACCTTTCCAATCCACTGTCTGATGTCTAAAGACATTCTGATTGAAGGCTGTACAGCTCAGATGTCGGAAGACGTCCGGCAGGGTATTCTTACTGTATATTACTGGCTGCTCTGTTGTCAGGAGCCTCTCCAGCATGTCCCATGCCGCAGTACTGGCTCTGGCAAGCAGGTGGCGCCATTGTATAATGGCAGAAAGAGAAAACCCACTAGGAAACCCTGAATTCAAAATTGGATTGCAAAGGGTTAATAGATGAATTCCTGTTTCTTTTTGTATCTGTGTGCATGCTTAGAAACACAAGTATCTTGGCTAGCTTATGACTTTGACATGTGTATTCAGTACTAAGCTTAATTGCTTTATGCTTTAGGGATTCAATGAGATTTAAAGAAAAAAAGTTCTGCCCTTGCTCATAGCAGTGAATGTCTCTGAATAGACTGGAACTCATTGGACAGCAGCAGACAATGTGAGGACACACCCCAATTAGTAGCACCCAGATGCCAATTTATTCATAAATGTCTAATAGGAATAACAGAGGAACGGTTCAACTCACAGTTCTATGAAAAGACACTTCAAATTTTTATTATGGTGATATTATTTACTGTAATAGTCATGTCTGGAAAGCTGACAGGTCCTCTTTAACCCCTTAACACCACAGGACATAATAGTATGCCATGGCTGCGGGGTACTTAAGGCAACAGGACGTACACTTACGCCCTGGGGATAGCGCGAGATCACAAGAGATCCTGCGGTATCTGTCAGCGGGAGCCGGCCTCCCTCTCCAACAGGGGGGGTGGGTACATCAGGACAGCGACCCCTGCTGTTAACCCCTTTCCTGCCGGGATCTATGTAGATCTTGGCATGTAAAGAATTCGCAGAGAGCGCGCGCTCCCTCTGTGACGTCATTGGATTCTCACGATGAAATCACGCAGAGCCCGACGGGTTGTCATGGCAACAGGACGCCAGATGCAGGCGTCCTCCATCACCAGTGCCTATGATCGCTAATACAAGCAATAAGGCATTTCAGGACAGAAGTCTTGCAATGTCTTATCATAGCGATCATAGGTGCTATTGTAGAAGTTCCCTACAGGGACATAGAAAGTGTAAAAAAAGAAATGTGTAAAAAAAACAAACACCTTTTTCTGTGCTTTTTCCCATATTAGCATAAACTATTTTAAATCCCACATATTTGATATCATCGTATCTGTAACGACTAGGGATGAGCGAGTATACTCGCTAAGGCACTACTCGCGCGAGTAATGTGCCTTAGCCGAGTATCTCCCTGCTCGTCCCTAAAGATTCGGGGACCGCCGCAGCTGACAGGTGAGTTGTGGCGGGGAGCGGGAGAGAGCGGGCGGGAGAGAGAGATCTCCCCTCCGTTCCTCCCTGCTTCCCCCCCCCCCCCCCCCGCAGCTCCCCGAATCTTTCGGGACGAGCGGGGAGATACTCGGCTAAGGCACATTACTCGAGCGAGTAGTGCCTTAGCGAGTATACTCGCTCATCCCTAGTAACGACGCGTACAATAAATTGAACATGCTTTTTTTTTTACCCTACATGGCAAAAAGCGTAAAACAAACCCCTAAAAACTGAGGCAAAATGCTTATTTTTTTCATTTTGCCTCCCAAAAAATGCAATAAAAGTGATAAAAAAAACTGTATGTAACCCAAAATGGTACCAGTAAAAACTACAGCTCGTCCCATAAAAATTGGCCCTGACAGAGCTCTGACCATGGAAAAATTAAAAAAGTTATAGGACTTTGAATTCAGCGATTTAGAAAAAAAATAAATTTCCAATAAATTTTTATTGCGGAAAAGTGGAAAAACCTAAAAAAAAATTATAAGAATTTTGGTATCGTTGTAATCGTACCGTCCCGCAGAAAAAAAATGGATCGTGTCATTTATGCTGCATGATTAACCCCTTAGTGACGAAGCCTGTTTGCGCCTTAGTGACGGAGCCAAATTTTGGAAATCTGACATGCGTCGTTCAACGTGGCATAACTCCGTAAAGGCTTTACATATCCCAGTGATTCTGACATTGTTTTTTCGCCACATGTTGTACTTCATTTAGATTGTAAAAAGAGACCGATATAATTTGTGTATATTTATTAAAAGTACCAATATTGGAAAACTTTTGAAAAATTGTCATTTTTTCACATTTTCAACCGTAATATCTCAAATATGTCCAAACATACTACAAATTTTTGATAAGATATGTATTTCCATCTGTTTACTTTATTCTGAATGCACACTTGAAAAACTTTTGTGTTTTTTTTAACCATTTAGAGGACGTACAAATTTAACATTACTTCTCAGCATTTTGAGGAGCACTTTGTTTTCCTGCACCAAGCCAAGTTTGCAGAGGCTCATAAGTGTCAGAATAATAGATACACCCACAAATGACCCCATTTTAAAAACTACACCCCTTAGTGTATTCATTGAGGGGTGTCATGAGTATTTTGACCCCACCAGTTCTTTTCAGGAATTAGTTCAATTTAGGGGACAAAAAAAAAATTTCATATTTTTGCAAATATGTCATTTTAAAGACATATTTTTTTCCTATAGAGCCCATGAAAATGAGGATTTACACACCAAAATGGATACCCCCGTTTCTCCCGTGTTCAGAAACATACCCATTGTGGCCCTAATCTTATGTCTGGATGCATAACGGGAGCCAAAATGAAAGGAGTAGTCGGTGTCTTTCAGAACATAAATTTTGCTTGAAGGCGTTTTAGGCCCCATAGCACTTTTGTAGAGCTCTTGAGTGGCCAAAACCAAAGAGAACCCCCACAAGTGACCCCATTTTGAAAACTAGACCCCTTAACGAATTTATCTAGGGGTGTACTGACCATTTTGACCCCACAGTTTTTGAATGAATTCGAGCCAAGCAAAAGGAAAAAATTGTGATTTTCATTTTTTTGTCAATTCTGTCATTTTAAAAACAGCTTTTTTTGTACAGCACACGCATGAATGAAGCCTTTCATCCCAAAATGGATACCCCTGTTTCTCCCGTGTTCAAAGACATACCCATTGTGGCCCTAATCTTATGTCTGGATGCACAATGGGGCCCAAAACGAAAGGAGTAGTCGGTGGCTTTAAGAACATAGATTTTCCTTGAAGGAGTTTTAGGCCCATAGCACTTTTGTAGAGCTCTTGAGCGGCCAAAATCAAAGAGAACCCCCACAAATGACCCCATTTTGAAAACTAGACCCCTTAATGAATTTATCTAGGGGTGTACTGCCCATTTTGAGCCCACAGTTTTTGAATGAATTGAAGCAAAGCAAAAGGAAAAAATTGTGATTTTCGTTTTTTTGGCAATTCTGTCGTTTTAAAAACTGCTTTTTTGGTACAGCACACACATGAATGAAGACTTGCACCCCAAAGTGGATACCCCTGTTTGTCCCGTGTTCAGAGACATACCCATTGTGGCCCTAATCTTTTGTCTGGATGCACAATGGGGCCCAAAATGAAAGGAGTAGTCGGTGGCTTTCAGAACAGAAATTTAGCATGAAGGTGATTTAGACCCCATTGCACACTTGTAGAGCCCTTGAGCGGCCAAAACGATAGAGAACCCCCACAAATGATCCCATTTTGAAAACTAGACCCCCTAACGAATTTATCTAGGGGTGTACTGTGCATTTTTACCCTACAATTTTTGAATAAATCTAAGCAAAGCAGTAGGAAAAAAATTACAATTTTCATTTTTTTGGCAGTTGTATCAATTTAAAAACTGTTTTTTTTGTACAGCACACATAGGGATGAAGACTTTCACCCCAAAATGGATACCCCTGTTTGTCCCGTGTTCAGAACCATACCCCTTGTGGCCCTAATCTACTTAAAGGACGCATGGCTAGGCCTATAATGGAAGGAGCACCCGTTGGATTTTAGGGTACAACGGAATAAATTCCAGGCCCCATTGCCCACTTATAGAGTCATTGAGCGTCCAAAACTATAAAGACCCCCACAAATATCCCCATTTTAAAAACTAGACCCCTTAACGAATTCATCTAGGGGTGTACTGCGTATTTTCACCACACAGTATTTGAATAAATTTCAGCAAAGCAGAAGAAAAAAATTACAATTTTCATTTTTTTGGCAATTTTGTCAATTTAAAAACTTTTTTTTTTGTACAGTTTACATAGGAATGAAGACGTTCACCCCCAAATGGATACCCCCGTTTGTCCCGTGTTCAAAAACATACCCATTGTGGCCCTAATCTACTTACAGGAAACATGGCAAGGCCTGTAATGGAGGGAACACCAGTTGGATTGCAGGGCATAACTGAATAAATTCCAGGCCCCATTGCTCATTTGTACGGAATAAAAATTGACTCCCTAAAATCCCCCCCCCCCCCCTCCACGCCCTTTTCGGCGTTCCCCAAATCTTAGATAAAAGTAATAATGTGAACTGTGTAGTATTTCCAAAGACGGGTAATTATGGAGGCTGGTTGGGATGGGCACATGGGGCAATAAAACTGGGTATCCCCCCTCCTCTCATGCTTTTTGGGAGTCATTTTTTGACCTCAGTGGCGGGGATGGGGTGTAAAAAGTGGCGCTCTGTGAGTCTCCGTAAGCTTGATGAGGTGCGGCGGTCTCACACAGAAGGCGCTCAACAAGCTGCTCCTGGAACTGCAGGAAGGCGAGCGTTCCCGGGGCTTCTTGTAAATTGCGTATTACAGGTAGCGGTCTGAATAACGCCGGGCTTACGCAGCCGTAGGTGGATCCCGGCTGTGACCCTGCGTACGGCCGCGTAATGTACTGCGCATAACTGCGTACTTACACGGGCGGTCATGCGCAGCACACTTTTTTTTTGTTGTTTGTATTTCCCGCACCGTCGCTTAGCGATGACGCGGGTACCCGCAGCCCGTATACAACGTAGTTGCGTATGGGCTGCGGGTATATCCATGACCATGGAGCACAATGGGCTCTATGTTGCGGATATCCGCGGTAAAATAGAACATGCTGCGTTCTCTTTTCTGCGAGTGGATTACGCAATTCCAACCCGCTAATGTGAGCGGAATTGTGTAATCCAATGCGATTGATCTGCGTATTACCGCTAATCAAACGCATGCGGAATCCGTAATTCCTATCCGGTCATGTGAGACCGGCCGAAGGTAGATCGCTACCATTTTTTCACGTGTCCGGGGACCGCTCAACGAGGCCACCCGTCACTGCTCCAGGCTCTCGGTGACCGTTGGTCGCCGAGAGCAAGGAGATATTAAGTTTCCTGTGCTCCCCGACTCCTGCACATGTGTCCGGTGTTTTGCCAGCGGTCGCATGCGCAGAATACGGGAAAGTTCACGGAAGAAGATTGCGTCGGGGTGCAAATATGGAGGCCTCCGGTAAAAAATTTTATCTCCTCTCACCGATCGCATCAGTGAGGGGAGATGAAGCTTCACCTTTTTTTAACTTTTACGTGATCGCCATTATTCTTTGGATAACGGAGAACACGTGATCAGGAACCGCTCACCGCGGCCCTCCGTGAAATCTCCAGGCTCTCGGCTAAGTTTTGTAGCCAGGAGCAGGGAGATTTTAAAAAACCACGGCTTTTGCGCATGCGCCTGCCACATTGGTGACGGGCGCGTGCGCAGAAGCTGGGTTGAGGTCCGCGGATAAATCCGCAGGCCTTAGGTACGTCATTTCATCCTCCCTCACGGATATGATCCGTGGGGGGAGATGAAACGCAAGCTTTTTTTAACTTTTTAAAACTTTTTTTTTTACTTTTTGCACTTTTTTTTTTTTACCTTTTACCCCTTTTTTAATTTATTTTTTTTTACTTTTTGCACTTTTTTTTTTACTTTACATGATCACTGTCATCCATTGGATGACAGTGATCATGTCCCTGGTGACATCCCTCTGCTCTTGGCTACACATGGCAGCCAGGAGCAGAGCAATTTTGAATTTCCCGGGGCTCGAGCCCGATGTCAATCATCGGGCGCGCATGCGCAGACAGGGAATTCGGGTCCCGGGACATCGGGACATCGCAGAGGACCGGGGGTGAGTATCTTCACCTCCCCTCATGGATCCGATCCATGAGGGGAGGTGAAACTTTACTTTTGTTTTACTTTTTAAACTTTTTCGCGATCACCGCTATCGCAATGGATAGCGGTGATCGCGGGCCCGGGGACCGCTCACAGTGGTCCCCGGTAACACCTCCCCTGGTTCCCGGCTACCTTCAGGAGCCGGGAGCCAGGAGATTTTAAATTTGCCGGGGACACCCGGGCTTCTGCGCGTGCGCGTGACGTCATCGTCAGGCGCGCATGCGCAGAAGGCCGCCGGCGGGTCCGGGAGGACCAGATCTCCGGGGGACACCGCCGACAAGCCGTGTGAGTATTTTCAGCTGCCGTGATGGATCCGATCCATCATAGCAGCTGAATTACTACTTTTTTACACTGTTTTATTTACTTTTTTGCGATCGGCGCTATTCATTTTATAGCGCCGATCGCAATGCCGGGGGGGACTGCCCGCATCCTGGGATGACCGCTCCATGCTGTCGGCTACCTGCGGGCACCGACAGCATGGAGCTGTCACGTCCTCAGGCCAGTGGGCATCAATCCAAAGAGGATGCATAAAACTACGTCCTCTAGGATTAAGGCCCACTTTCTGAGGACGTAGTTTCCCGATGGGGCCGTCGTTAAGGGGTTAAAGCTGTAAAAAAAAAATCCTTGGCAGAATTGATGCGTTTTCTCTCCCTGCTATCATAAAAAAAAGTTTTACAATATAGGTCTTATGTACCCAAAAATGGCACCAATAACAAATACAGCTCGCCACACAAAAAACAAGCCCTTATACGACCATGTCGAAAGAAAAATAAAAAAGTTATGGCTTTTAAAAAATGGAGATGAAAATGGAGCTGTGACAGTGAGTAGACAGGAGTCTGCTGTCACAGGGACAGCGAGCTGTCATAGTGAGAAGAAGAGGAGGTGCTACGATACTGAGGACAGGAGAGATGAACAGAGGGCACTGGCATCTCGAACAAAAAAAAAAAAAAGAAAAACAATCATAATTACCCACTAATAAGCCCACCATATGAAGTTCTGTATAAAGAGGGTCTGGTCTAATCTGCTGTCTGTAATTGTTTAGGGGGTCTAGTCTATATTAGTTTAAGTGGTCTGTTGTCACTTTGGAATGTGATGAAGCAGGTCATATGTACTGTTTCAAATTTTGTAGGTTGGGAAAATGCCCCATTTAAATGGATGTGACATAAACCACTCTTTAACCTTTTAACACTGCAGGGCATACATTTACGTCCTGCAGCGTCGGGGTATGTATGAAGGGAGATCACGGGGTGATCTCTCTTCATACAGTGCAGGTTCCGGCTGTTTATTACAGCTGACTCCAGGCGGCAACAGCTTCAATGAGCAGCTGTTAATCTTTTAAATGCCGCTGTCAATTCTGCCAGCGGCATTTAAATGCCCCAAATGATGTTCAGGAGTGCTGTACGGGCCCCCCACGATGAGATCGCAGGGAGCCGTGTAGGTGTTATGGCAGTCGAGCGCAGGCCAATGCGGGGAGACAGCGGGAAATAAGAGGTTTTGTCAACAGCAGCCCTACAGTCCCTCCCCAGAGCACTTAAGCATGGCCCGGTGGCACACAGTGGTAAAAATACCTGAGGTGGTAATAACTGCTTGCCTTGAAATGTCCACATGACGCCAATGCCTCTTAGAGAAACGAACCATCGGAAAATCAAATAAAAGAGTCCCTAATTGAAGTGTAGTTTAAACCGGAGGCGCGCGGTTTTTATTCCACATTTTCCAACTTTGATTTTCCAAGAATAAACTGCAACAGTCTTAGATACTATACCCCTGGCACATGTTTTCTGGTACACTTGCGTTAAACAGACACTCCTTCCCCATAATACAGTCGCCATCAGTCTCAGTTATCTGATGGGCAATTCCTGGTAAGGGTTTTTGACACTGAGGGGAACACATGAACAGTCCTTCACTACTTGCTACACTTTTTTCTCGCTGACCTAGCGCTTTGATGGGGTAGACTCTCACGCCAGACTTGTCCTCCGACTTAGAGCAACAGAGCGGTTCCTGTACCCCCCAATTCAGTGGTTAAGCAGGGGAGTGTGCGACATTTCTCGCCAACTTCTTCTCCCTGAGCGGATTCTGACTTCAGCTCCCCAAGGGGTTGCAATCCCATGGCTAATCAGGGATGTGCCCCAGACAAACGCCAGAACCTCAGCTTCCATCACACGTCCTCAGCTACTGACTACATCTCTGCAACCGCTATCCCTGACCTATACCCTGACCAATCACACCACACAGAGCAGGTTAGAGTGACGAGTGTATAGACACCACCAAAGTGTGGTGACACCAACATGAGACACAGCACCACACACATGACAAAAACCAACATGCATACACACAAACACACAAAGACAATCCACATGAGGTAGACAAGCAAGTGTTAGAGGGACCCTAACTCTGGGTCACTACAATGTCATGGCAGCGAAGGGCCTACGGAAAGACCCCAGGGCTGTCTTGGCAGAATGTCTATCAAACCATCCCAGTGGTATTACATCATATTGCAGGAGCGATCAAAGCATTACATTCTGTGGTCCGCTCCGGGAACTGGAAAAACAGTAAAAATAACAATAAAGCTTTACTAATTATTAAAAGAAAAAGTAAAAAAAAATTTTTTTGCCATATTTACAATAAAGGAATCTAAATAATTAAACAAGAATACATATTTGGTATCGCTGTGTCCGTAAATGTCCGATCTATCAAATATTTACCCCACATGGTGAACATCGTCCGAAAAAAAAAGAACACCAGAAATGTATTTTGGTCACCCTGTCTCCAAAAAAAAAATGCTATAAAAAGCTATCTAAATATTGGATGTATTCCAAAATGGTACCAACACAAACTATAGGATCTCCCGCAAAAAAAATGAGCCCTCGCACAACTGTCAATAGAAAAATAAAAAAAGTTATTGCGCGCAGAAGATGGCGGCAGAAAGTAATTTTAAAAAAGTAAATGTTTATGAAAAACAAAATAAAAGTATTACAGCAAAAAAAAACCCCAAAACTATACATATATGGTACATTAAATAGTGCCATTGAAAAATACAACACGTTCTGCAAAAAAAAGCCCTCATACAGCTACATCGATGGATAAATAAAGGAGTTACGATTTTTTAAAAGGGGGAGGAAAAAACAAAAAAGGGAAAAAAGGGCGGTGTCATTAAGGGGTTAATATACCAACTAAACGGGTTTTTCGGGGAAAAAAAAAAAGAAAAAACAGCAGTACTTAACTATTCTTCCCACCAAAGCGACAGCCAATCAATGGTCTCAGTGGTCAAGTGCCACACTATTGAAAAGTTAGGCTTTAATTTCATGCCATTTTTAGATTGGTATGTTTTGACTGAGAGAGAGAGACAGACATGTGCCAGCACAGACGTGCAAAGAGAATTAGCAGGGCCCAGTGCAACCTCTCTTCATACACGGCGGGGGTCAGCTGTTCATTACAGCTGACACCCGCGGGCAATAACTGCAATTGTACAGCATTACGTTATACTGCAGGAGCAATCGAAGCATCACTAGTTGTGGTCCCCCACAAAAAATAAGTTTTAGTAATTGTAAAAAAAAAAAAGTAATAAAAGTTTAAATCACCCTCCTTTTGCCATATCTATAATTAAAAAGTCTAAATCATAAAATAAAAATATATATTTAGTATCGCCGCATCCATAAAATTACGGATCTATCAAAGTAGTGCTTTATTTACCACACAGGGTGAATGTAGTCTGAAAAAAAAAACAAAACAAAGAACGCCAGAAATCCACTTTTTCAGTCACCCTATCTCCCAGAAAAAATGCAATAAAACATGACCAAAAAGTCGTATGTATTCCTAATTGGTACTAACGTAAACTACAGGACATCCCGCAAAACGAGCCCTCACACAATTACGTCAACGTAAAAATAAAAAAGTTATTGCATGCAGAAGATGCAGCAGAAAATAATTTAAAAAAATTAAATGTTTAAAAAAAAATACAAGTATTACAGCAAAAAAAACATACAAGTTTGGTATCGTAGTAATCGTACTGACCCATTGAATAAAGTTATCATGTCATTATTGGTGCAGTTTGTGCGCCGTAGAAACAAGACGCACTGAAAGATGGTGGAATGTTGAGATGAGCGAGCATACTCGCTAATGGCAATTACTCGATCGAGCATTGCCCTTAGCAAGTACCTGCCCACTCGGAAGAAAAGATTTGGCTGCCGGCGGCGAGCGGGGAGCAGCGGGGGAGAGCAGGGGGCAACGGAGGGGAGATCTCTCTCTCTCTCCCCCCCCCCCGCTTCCCCCTGCTCACTGCCGCAACTCACCTCTCACCCGCGCCGGCAGCCGAACCTTTTCTTCCGAGCGGGGAGATACTTGCTAAGGACAATGCTCGATCTCGATCGAGTAATTGTCCTTAGCGAGTATGCTTGCTCATGTCTAGTGGAATGTCATTTTTGTTCATTTTACTTAGAATTTTGTAAAAGTTTTTCAGTACATTATATGGTATTTTAAATAGGGGGGAGGAAAAAGCGAAAAGGGGGGGGGGAAGGGGCCACATCATTAAGGGGTTAAATAGTGTACTAACTTCCTTCTCTGGGTCATTACGACGTAGGGATACCACATGTGTAATTTTGTTTTTAATTTTTTACAAAGTAAAAGGAGAAAGGTGGTGTTTTGGTGTTTTTTATTTTCTTTTACTTTTTAAAAAATATTTTTGTCCCTTTATAGGACTCCCACAGAGAGCCATCAGGATGCCCTGATCACATGTCGGGGGTCTGATGGTGACAGCCCTTTACATGCTGCGGTCACATTGACCGCGGCATGTAAAAGGTTAACACAGCAGAGATCTGAGGTTTTCTCCATTCTCTGCTGTAAGAGCTGATGCCCGGCTAGCCTCTGACAGCTCTCCCTGCCACATGGACCATCGGCCAGCTTCTGACAAATGACACATTTGTTAAAAAAATCTAGATCACAATTTTTTTCCAACTGCTTTGCATAAAATCATTCAAAAACAGTGGGGTCTAACTGCTCACTATTCCCCCAGATGAATGCATACAGTTGTCTAGTTTTCAAAATGGGGTCACTTGCTGGGGTTTTCTCTTGTTTTAGCAGCACAGTACCTCTATGAGCGTGCAATGGGGCCTGAAGGGTTTACCAACAAAATTTGTGTTCTGAATGTTTCTGGGTGCTCCTTTCATTTTGGGCCTCACCATGTGTCCACACCTAGAACTACAGCCACAATGGGCATATTTCTGAGCACTGAAGAAACAGGGGTATCAATTTTGTGGTGTATGTCTCAGTTTTCCTGTGCTCTACACACACACAAAAAAACTGCCTTTAAAAGGACACATTTGTGAAAAAAATTAAATTTTAATATTTCGTACATGATTTGCATTAATTCCTGCAAGAAAATGTGGTATAAAAATACCAACAGCGTGCCTCAATGAATAGCTTAAGGGGTCTGTTTTTCAAAATGGGGTCATATTTTGGGTGATTATCAGTCCGACACCTGTGAGCTTCTGCAAATATTGGTTGATGTATAAAAATAAAATGTACTTCAAAATTTTATTAATTAGTGTTAGATTTTAAAGTCTCCTAAATTCGGCAAATACAAAAAAATTACAAATAGGTTTTCAAAATAAAGTAAACAGATGGAGAGATCTATTGGATTTTAAAAATTGTATAGTATATATATATACAAACGTGATATACAGCTGCAGAAAATAGGAAAACACGACAATTTTTACAAAATTTGGTACTTTCAATAAAAATTGCAAATTGTATCAATCTACTTTTGCCACCAAAATGAAGTACAACATGTGTCGAAAAAACAATGTCATAATTACTTGGATATGCAGATATCGTAAAGGGTTAAGGCCCAATTAGACACAACGATTATCGCCCAAAATTTGCTCAAAAGCCATTGTTTAGGTGATAATTATTGTTTATCTTGTGCCCGTCGCGCAGTTTTCGCTAACGATTCACTCATTGTTGTCTTTCAGTCCGCTTAAAATCCGTCATTCGGCTGTTTGCTTCTCATTTGGTTAAAATGACATTCGTTCAGTGACTCACTGTAGCGTTCAATACAAAAACTACACAACTATATTACAACGACTGAAAAGCCCCGCCGCTATGTCTTTTTTCCATTGATTTTCGTTAGGTTAAAAACGTCCATCTTTAAAAGCAAAAACATCACTTAATTTTATCATTAAAGTGAAAATTGGGTGATCATCTATGGGTCTACATGGGGCATTATTCTTTGTTAAAGTAGCACATGCCAGATTTCCAAAATTTGGCTTGGGGTTAACATTATATTCAGCTTTTGTCACTGCTGATTTCCTCCTCCTCCTGTAGCATTACATACCGTATTTTTCGCTTTATAAGACACACTTTTTCCGCCTCTAAAGCGGGGGGGAAAAGTTCCTGTGTCTTATAAAGCAAATGTGGCGAAAATTCGTTCCGATCGCCATTTTTAGCGCGATCGCGAATTTAACGCGCGGACGCAATTTATTTGGCGCGATTGCGCGTTAAATTCGCGATCGCGTGAACAAATGTGCGATCAGTTAGAAAATTTCTCCCCTCCTGTCAAAAAAAAAATCAGTACTCACCTCCCCTGGCGTTCTGCGGCGCTGCTGCAGGCTGTCGCTCCCTCCTGGTCCCCGGCAGAGCATTGCTTTCTGGACGCAGGGCTTGAAATCCCCTCCTCCAGAAAGCTAATACTGTGATTCACTAACACATGCCATCAGCCAATCACAGCCATTCAATGACATCATTGAATGGCTGTGATTGGCTAACACACGTGCGCCTTCAGCCAATCACAGTATTAGCTTTCTGGAGGTGGGGATTTCAAGCCCTGCGTCCAGAAAGCAATGCTCTGCCGGGGACCAGGAGGGAGCGACAGCCTGCAGCAGCGCTGCAGAACGCCGGGGGAGGGGAGTACTGATTTCCCCCCCCCCCTATTTTCCCGCTCTAAAACAGGGGTGCGTCTTATAGACCGGTGCATCTTATAAGGCGAAAAATACGGTACTTAAAATCCACAGCATTTATAGTACAAGCCATGTGGGTGAGATTTTAAGAAATGCAGATTTTCAGTGCGGATTTAATATCTTCAAACAAGGAGGTGAAATCTGTGTCTAAATCTACAATGGCTTAAAACACGCTCAGACCGATCAAGCACAGTGCAACTCTATATTATAGGAACTGACAATGTAGTATTGCATGTGTCATGGTTTTTAGGAGTACATGTCATGAGACATATGTACTCTAAATATCTACAACATATCCCAAATGTCAATGATAGATATGCAGCGTTACAATTACAAGGGATGAGTTGGAAGACATTAAGGGCTCGGTCAGACATGCAATTTTTTTGCGCGCCTATGTGCCCAAAAATATGCGCTCCACGGATGTGCAAAATGCATGTGTCTGAAGCTCCAGGTTTTTTGTTTTTTTTTTACATGTGCCCAAAATAGTGTGTGCAGGCCTTCAACGGGCAAAATTTCAGATGCCTGTTCACTGGAGCAGCTGTGCTTCTAGAAGCGCAGCAGCTCCATGAAGGTCCCCTCATCACTGAGCACTGTGACAGCACTGTCAGAGTGTTTAGTGATGATGGGACTCCCTGTGAACACAAAAATATCTCCTGCCACAGCTGTGGCAGAGGACTGTGATGCTACCCCATTGCTTTCAATGGAGCCGGCACTGCTGGCGCCCTATTAAAACCAATGAGATAAAGGCAAACCCTGCAGCTATGATTTTCGGGGGGTGGCTTGAAATAGAAGCCCTACCACGAAAATCATCCCTAGCTGTTAAAAAAACAAAAAAAACTCACGTACATGCTCTGTCTGGCTCTTCTCCCCATCTGTCTTCATCTGTATTCTGGTGGCTGGGGACAGAAAGCAGTGCCTCTGATTGGCTGAGCGTTGTGACCAATCTGAGGCAGCGCTCAGCTGTCATTCAATAAATGGCTGAGCGCTGCCTCTGATTGGTCACAGTTCTCAGCCAATCAGAAGCAGCGTTTTTTGGAGGTGGGGATTTTTCAATCCCCGGCCACCAGAATACAGATGGAGACTTACAGGGATGGAGAGAAAAGTCGGACAGTGCATCTAGGTGAGTTAATTTTGTTTTTTGTTTTTTTTAACAGCTAGGGATGATTTTGGGGGTAGGGCTTACATTTCAAGCCATCCTTCGAAAATCATTGCTGCAGGGGTTACCTTCATCCCATCACTTTCAATGGGGTAGCAGCAGCGCTGGCCCCATTGAAAGCAATGGGATAGCATCGCAGTCCTCAGTGACAGGGGATTCTTTCATTCCCACTGCAGACCCCTCATCACTGAACACTGTGACAGTGCTGTCACAGTGTTCAGTGATGAGGGGACTCCCCTGTGGGGATTAATGGAGCCCTCCGGGATTAATACAGGGATTAATACAGCCCTCCTCTCATCCCTTGTCACCTCTGTAACAGCACACGATGTCTTTAACCCCTTCATGACATGGCCTATTTTGGCGTTGAGGACCAAGCGATTTTTTGGTATTTTTCCATCTCCATTTTTCAAAAGCCATAACTTTTTTATTTTTCCGTGGACGCGGCCGTATAAGGGCTTGTTTTTTGCGTGGCGAACTGTAGTTTTTAATCGATGCCAATTTTGGGTACATAGACTATATTGTAAATTTTTTTTTTTTTTTTTTAATGATAGCAGAGAGAGAAAACGCATCAATTCTGCCATAGATTTTTTTATTTTTTTTTTACACCGTTAATCATGCAGCATAAATGAGACTTTCCATTTTTTCTGCAGACCGGTACGGTTACAACGATACCAAAATTCTAAAAATTTTTTTAGGTTTTCCCACTTTTCTGCAATAAAAACCCTTTTTTTTGGAAATCTTTTTTCTATTCTAAATTGCTGCATTCAAAGTCACGTAACTTTTTTATTTTTTGATGTACAGAGCTCTATGAGGGCTTATTTTTTGCGAGACGAGCTGTAGATTTTATTGGTACCATTTTGGCGTACATACGACGTTTTTGATCACTTTTATTGCGTTTTTAGTGAGGCAAAATGCTAAAAATGAGCATTTTGCCTCAGTTTTTTAGCTTTTTTTTTAGCGTTTTTTTCGGTGCACAGTCAAAAGCATGTGCAACTTATTGTACGCATCGTTACGGACGCGACAATACCAAATATGTGGGGTTTTATTTTTTTTTTACCTTTTTTTATGCTAATCTGAGAAAAAGCATAAAAAATGGTTTTTTTACTCTTTTTTTTTACATTTTTTTTAATTCATTTTTTAAATCTTTCTTTTTTTTATACTGTTTGTGTCCCTCTGAGGGACTTTAACCACTGCCCTGATGATCGCTGGTATAAGGCATGGCAGAGCTACTGCTCTCCCATGCCTTATCGCTCATACAGCGATCTCAGGCATAGGCAATACAGGACGCCAGTGTCTGGCATCCTGTTGCCATGGTGACAGGCCGGGCTCTCGCGATGACATCGCGAGAGCCGGCCGGAGACACAGAGGGAGCCGCGCTCCCGCTGTGAACTCTTCCCCTGCCGCGATCTACTTAGATCGCGGCAGGGAAGGGGTTAAAAGTGGCGGGCGCATCTCCGATGTCCCCCCGCTGCTGCAGCGAGACGCCGGCTGTGACTGACAGCCGGCTCCCGCTGCGACTGACAGCCGGCTCCCGCTGCGGGATAGCGCTGGATCACATATGATCCAGCGCTATCTCCAGGACGTAAGTTTACGCCCTGTTGCGGGAAGTACCCCGCTCCCAGGACGTAAACTTACGCCCTGCAGCGGGAATGGGTTAAACACAGCATGGACCTTAACGGCACGCATCTCCTGTCTTTTGCAGGTGCAATTATTTTGTGCCTCTAAAAAACGGACATGTGAACACTTCATAGGAAACCAATAGTTCTAATAGATGCAATTTGTTTTGCGCACATAGGCGCGCAAAAAAAAAAAGCTCTTCTGGCTGCGGCCTAAAGGAAACCATTTACAATTTATATTATTAAGGTTGTACATCCATTTACACATCACTAATATAATATATAAGATGCCTTGTTATTGCTTAAGATATTTAAAAATCCAGCACTGAAAAGTGACTTGATAAGATATTATATAGCTGCGGCCAGAATACGATGAAACACATACCAGCTCATTAGGATTCAACAAGTCATGCTCACACTATTGTTCCAATAGAAAGAAACACTATAATCCATCTTAAGGCAGTCTCCTACAAGATAAATTCACAGTTGGAGATCACCATATCCTGAAAATCTGTGTTTTCTTCCATTCCTACTTCATGTTCACACATTATTAAGACAGGAAACATTCGCTGATAAATTTGCAGCAGTTCTAAATCAAAGCAAAAAATTGTTAATATGGTGTTTTACTATCCTGTAAAAGTGCCAGCTGGATGGATACATTATTTTTTCTACCCCGCAGGACATCAAAGCTTTCATAACATAATTATTTTCACACATCCAAAACAGAATATTAATACAAATTAAAACTGGTTCTGAAGCTTTTTTACACACACACATATATATTATATACATATAGGCACACGTTACTGTAAGCCATATGGGACTAGACAAAGTCTTATAGGATTCTGCCCTCTAACACTGTATGAAGCAGTAGCCTAAGATCCCACCTGTCCAGGAGTTTCTAAGCAACTTGAATACAACAAAACAGCTCACAGAAATGAAACACAAGTATTGTGATTATAACCAGGCCTCTAGGGGTAAATATGTCAGGCATGTGCAATTCAGAATGGCTATATTCAGAATAGACTGCCTACCCTCGTGAGGTACAGTATCTTTGCCATCGACTTCTATTGCAAAACTGACAGAAAAGTGGGGCAAATTGCAATTTTCTATCTTGTAAAAAAAAAAAAAATAGGATCCATATTTATTACAAGAAAAAGAAAAAAAAAAGGTCACCTCAACAAGTGGGACACGTGATG
Organism: Eleutherodactylus coqui; assembly: GCF_035609145.1. Classification (NCBI taxonomy): domain Eukaryota; kingdom Metazoa; phylum Chordata; class Amphibia; order Anura; family Eleutherodactylidae; genus Eleutherodactylus; species Eleutherodactylus coqui. The sequence continues at coordinate 159,456,908 of NC_089838.1, forward strand.
TAGTGTAAGAACAGCCTAAGGCCATTAGACAGAACGGCCGAGTGTAGAATGCATTCACAATGATAATACATACAAGGATATTTTGTTATATCTTGCCCATGTAAGACCGATTTCACACAACCAAGAACATCGTGCAAGATTTGTGCGCTGCGAGACCCACAAATCTCACATGAATATGGACCCCATCCTTTTGAATGAAGTTATATACTGAGAGATGTCATATACGTCGCTGCATGTCCTATTTTTCTGCCTTCCTTGGAACGCATTGCATTGTCCATTGTTTCAATGGAACAGTAAAACACACCGCAGTGCGAGGTTTGCCATTGAAACCATGGGAAACATTTGCCGATGCTCTTCCGGAGGATCGCTACTTTACTAAAGTGATGGGAGGCATTTTTTACCTAAAAATGCCTTACATTGCATTAAAAATGCATGTTGGCGAGTGCGATTCCAGGCTGAGTTTCTCAGCCCAAGATCGTGGTTGACCGGGTGTAGGTTGCCTAATAGGGTGATGGCGTGGGTTAAGTCATGTTCAGGTCTCTGTAGGAGGTTCTGTTCAAAGCCTTTGGTACAGATCTGGCACAAAACCTGGGATGAAATAGCGCAGCATTCTGCACCATTCTATGCAGGAAAATGCTGGAAGCCCAGCAGACCGTATAAGAGTCACTGATGTCCAAGAGAGACTATTCAGATCTGCCATGTGTTGGGTCAGGCAGTTCCGCTATTTTCATTGTTTAGCTCCTATGACAGAAAAACGCCTGTGTGAAAGAAGCCTTATCTATATGTGCTGATGGGTAAGGAGGGGAATTTACTCAGCAAAAATTAGAACTGGCCACTCCTCTCCCCCAAAACATACTTTGATCTAGCTATTAACCCCTTAACAACCATCCATATGTCTTTTGATGGCAGTCGCTAAGGGGCTTTATTCTGGTGCTCCCTCTTTTTACAGCAGCTGCATCAAGAGACTAACACAGGTCTCCCGTGCAAGGGAGAGTGGGTGCTCAGCTGTTGGATAACAGCTTTGCACCTGTTCAAACAGCGGGAACCAGAGAAACTTTCAATGCCCGCTATTAACCCATTACATGCCGTGCTCAGTGCGACTGTGGCATGAAAAATCCTGACAGATGGAGGGAGTCATATGGCCTCTGGGTGCCAGCTATGGTGGCCTATAAGGCTCAGCCTCAGGCTGAGCTTCATAGGTTTTATAATACGATGCTATACTGAAGAATAGTAGTGAATTAGAGGAGTGATAAAACATGGTGATATTCAAGTCCCATAGTCGGCCAAAAAATAAAAAGTTTAAGTATTAAAAAAATAATATAAATAAAAAAGCATTAAAAAACCCTTTTACTATATATATATATATATATAGTGCACATCATGAAAAAAAAAATACAAAAACATGGCGAAAATAGCTAATTTTAGCTATCTCACCTTACAAAAAACGGAATACAAAGTGATTAAAACATCACATGGATCAACAAATGTACCATTAAAAAGTGCAACTCATCTGGCAAAAAAACCCTTACACAGCACCACCGACAAAACAAAAAACATGTTAGGGGGGTTTCTGAATGCAGAAAAAAAACGTTAATTTTATTAAAGTGTGAAAAAGTTGCAGAAAAAAAAATGCTTACATTTGGTATTGGCATAATTGTACTGGCCTGCAGAATTAATTTAACATATTATTTATACTGTTTGGTGAACACCATTAAAAATTTTTAAAAAATGCAAGAATTGCAGATTTTGTTGATTTTGCCTCTAGAAAAAAATGAAATAAAAAGCAATCAGAATGTTACATGCACTCAAAAATTGGATGAAGGAAGACTAAAGTTAATCCCACAAAAAACAAGTCCTTATAGAGCTCAGTTAATGGAAAAAGAAAAATGTTATTTTTTAGGCCTCTTTAAAACTGCGCTTCCCTGCGATATCATGATTTTGTGTCGTGCGACTCTGTAGCGCTCTTTTGCTGGGATTTTTTGGGGTCTTGAAATATAAGCCCTACCCTGAAAATAAGTCCTGGCTGCATAAAAAAAACAAAAAAAACCCATCACCTAGCAGACGCTGTCCGTGCAGCCACACTTCTCGCAGGTCCCCGACACACTTGCTTGTAGTTTTCCACTAGCGCTTCCTGGTCAGGGGTCCAAATACCAGGAAGCACTGGCTCTGATTGGTTCTCAAGCGTCCCGGCTCAGCCAATCACTGCAGCGCTTGATGAACCAATCACAGCCATCAATGGAGCTGCCCACATAACAGCAATGAGCTGCCAGTATTCATAACACAGAGAGGACTTGGATGAGAGCTTAATTGCGGCTGGACTATCCTCCACACTCCGGGTCCTGTAATGACTACGCGGTCTGTCTACATCTTAGACATGCCACAGCTATGCGTCCCCTATTCACACCTTTCTTAGAAAAAGCCCTGAATTTGCAAGAAGAAATGTTTGGACATTGTCTGCATGTGAGCCTTGGTACATTGCATTTAAAGGGAATATTCAGACTTAAAGGAGTTGTGCTAACACTCCAGGAAATAAGTGTCTGATCAGTAGCAGTCTGATCACTGGGACCCCCACCACGATTACTCTACATAGAAAATTAATGGAGTGGCAGCACACATGATCGACTGCCGCTTCATTCTTTTTTTTTGGAGGGGGTAAATGAGGTATCTGGAATGCCCTTTTTCATGTGATCAATGGGCATACCAGACACTTATCTCCTTTTCCTGTGAAACAGGAGTAGTCCTAGAGTTCCACAGCTCTAATATTCTGTATGTATTTTGTAGGGGCATTGAGCTCACGGGACAGCCATCTTTCCTCCACCTTGATGGATGGCCGCACACATTAACCACATCCAGGCCCAGAATTTTGTACGAGCTGGGTGAAACCCCTCTTTTATTGCAAAACAGTATCACATTCTTTACACTACTGTTAAACCGTCACAGTGTACACTTTATCAAAACATCCCTGGCCGTAAATAACAGGGATTCCCTCTCTACATACAGGCCTAATGCCTTAAAATAATTTCCATCAAACCATACCCTTCCCAATTCTGTTCAGCCAGAAACAACCCCCTTTCCAAAGCTCCAGATATCTTCTCTAATATTGTTTGCAGAGACAATTTCTTCCTTTAAGACTTTTTCAGTTTTCGCAAACTGTTCATAGTTTCCAGGTTACCTTCTAAGTATAGCTTGACATACTTTGTTGCTTGCAACTCTTTCTTAAGTTCCAGAACTTTCTTTTTAGAATCCTTTTTGGTGCTAACCAAGTCTTGCCTTTCCATGCGCAATGACTTGTTGCGCTTTTCTAACTCAACCTTTTCTTCAAGAGCCTCCTCCATCTGTACTCTCGCTTGGAGCAACACATCTTCCCTTTGTCTTAGGTTTGTACGAAGGCCAAGCTTTTGGTGAGTTTCTTCTTGCAATAGTTGCTGAGAATCTTAAACCTGAGATTCGACCCTTTTCCTCCTGTGTTCAGAGACACATTTGCCTACCTTCACCTCATTGGTCAACTCATTACACTCACTTTCCAGAGGCAGTTTGTCCTTTTCCAAGTTTCCTTTCACCTTTTTAAATTGCTCTAGGTGTTTGGACAGTTCTTCCACTTCTGGGGCATGTTACTGTCTTAGTTCCTGGATTTGGGCTTCATGTATTTCTCCCAAATCCCTTTTTGTTTGGCTGCCTTGCTTTGAGCCACTCTCACCGATTCCAGTTCTTGTTGTTCACTTATTTGTGATTCGGGCCTCTTTAACACAGACGACAAGAATATTGGTGCTACAAAACTGCGGCGATATCGCAGCTTTGTAACATTAGCTATGCATTTTTCTTGTGAAAAATCGTGCATCGCCTTGCTGCTGCCAGTGATTTTATCACGACAAGCTTAAGCCCTCCCCCTAAAATAAGCCTTAGCTGAACTCCCTGAAACATAAAAAGGGAATACTTACCTAAAAGGCTCGGTCCAGATCCTCCCCCTGCTCTCTGGAGCTCAGCTGGACGTCCTGCAGTCCTTGTTTGCCTATAGAGGATCACTTCCAGGTTGCGAGTTTCAAAAATCCCACCTCCAGGAAGCGATAGTTCTGATTGGTTCATTGAGTGCTACTCAGCCAATCAGAGGCATCGCTTCCTGGAGGCAAGATTTTTGAATCCTGCAACCAGGATGTGATCTTCTGTGGGTGAACGAAGACTGCAGGACACATGGTGGAGCTCCGGGCAGTAGCAGGAGGACCCAAACCATGCTTGCTAGGTAAGTTGTTTTTTTCTGGCAATGCAACTGGGGCTTATTTTAGGGGTAAGGAAAATCACAAGTTTGTAAGATGCAATGCAATAAACAATGAGGCTCCATAGGAAAAAATGGGCTACAAAACATTGCAATTTGCGGCAAAATATAGCATGTGCTGCAATTTTCTTTTCTCGCAACATAGTATCAGTGTAAACATTGCTAATGTGAAGGAACCCAATGAACGCATTGGGCTTCACATACATGCAAATTATAGCGTTGTTGCATCACGCGAAAAATCACGTGATTTTGACGCCTGTGTGAAAGCGACCTTAAGCTCACTAATTTTCTTCAGAGCCACATTCTTTTGTGCAGACTCTTCCTCTACTCTTGATAGGGCAGCATGTAATTCTTCAATGTCTTGCTTGCACTGAGCAGTTCACTATTCCAGCAATAATCTGTGATTAGCTTCAGCTTTGGCTAATCTTCTGAGGTGCTCATTCTCCTTTAAGATGACCTCAACTACTGTCTTTAATCGGGCGATTTCAGTGATGTCAGCCTGCTTTTCATTCAGGATCCTTCCTGTTTCCTCTTCTGCTAGTAGCCTTTGTCTCTTTGCCTCTCCTGCAATTAGATGCAAGCTGGTGGGTTTCCTTTTTCAACTGCCCATAATATCTTTTATTTGCAGCTTGACATGCTTCTTCTGCAACCATTTTAGCCTTCAAAAGAATATCCATGTTAGCATGCATCAGGATAAGTTCCTCTTGAACTCTGAGCAGCTGTTCCCCTTCTTGTCCATTTTGGACATCATGTTCTTCCCTGGCTCCATCTTCTGTCTTCAGAGAAGCATCATCTTCTTCTTATCTGTAGGAACAGCGGACATTTGGAAGCCACTAACAACTATATTAGTTTCACAGGAAACTATACTGACAACACCTCTCTCTAGTTGGCCTTTACCCATAGAACTACATGCAATCCTTTCGTTATTTTAATGCCAAACCACTAGGGGCATACTTAAGCTAATTTCCCCATGGGCTGTGGCTGAGCTTTCTGTACCAGCCTGTTTACACTCTGCAATAGTTTCATAGATTATAAACAAATTTTGAGCGATAATGGTTACATGTAAATGGGCTAGAAGTAAAAAAAGCCAACAGAATCAACTACAGATAATATCTACAGTCATTTTAGCATAGTAGTAGAAAGACTTTTCAAGGACTTCAACTGCCAGTAAGAGAAACTGTTTTTGGCCAAAGCTATAGAGACAAAAAGAATAGAGAGAAGAAGGGTAATTTGGAGAGAAAGATGGAATGAAGCATCACATCGCTTAGTGTAGGTATCAGAAATTTTGGTCTGAAAGGCAGCTACAAGCAGCAGTGAAGCATGGTACCTTGGTTAGCACCATAGCACCAGCAAATCTCTTGATTTACCATAAACATACATACTGAAATATTGTGCAAATATTATCATTTCACATAATCAAAGTAAGGTGATTAGTAACATGTGGTAAAAGATTACAATTCCAGGTAGTAACTACTCAAGCATCATAAACCAGAATCACTTACGTCAAACAACTTTTCTATATACAGTTCTTCATTGACTTTTTCACGCAGGATATCTTGATTTTGTCGCACAAATGTTATGTAGGTATCTGCAAGGTCCATTCCAGGCTTCTGAAAGGCAAAACATTTATTACTATCACAATAATTAAAGAATCATTTTACAAGTAACAAACTAAATAGAATCAACTGGTTTATAATGGTTCCTTTACAACTGAAATAATTCCAGTTTCTAAACTATATACACAAAGGGTTTAGGGTTCTTGCCAAAAGCTGCAAACTGACAAATTACGCTTTCTAAGACACTAGGAGACTGCATGTAACACTCGTTAATGCAACTACTGCGTTAATCTGCAGAAGTTCAGGTTATGGACTGTAAAACAAAAAACCTTTTGGCCTGGTGTAATAAATAAATTATTCAAAACTGCCTAGGAAGCCAAACTATTGTGCATCCACAGTGGGAACAGAGGGAGCTAAATAAATTAACGAAGAATAAAAAATAAATTACAAAACTCAACATTCAAGACCCAGACAACATTGTTGATTTTTAAATAGAGCAAATAATTTAAAGGGCATGATGTTCCACAAGTGATTAGCCTTTCAGTGGGCCATTACAACTATCCTTTTATTAGATCAACTTAAAATGAACAAGTGGGTCAAGGAAAGAAAGGAAAAAAAACCCTGAAAACCGAAGATGTGTTCCAACAGATTACCATATTATTCCAACAGTTATATAGGTGCTCTTTGATGCACCATCACATTGTTGGTATAGGAGAAGAGATGATCCAGACACCTCAGCTCCATATGTATACTTATTAGCCTGACACGTGTTAAAATTTCAGAGGCTCAAAACACTGGCCCCCTGACATGTTTCACTGACAAATAGCGTCATCAGGAAAATGGGAGCCCATCTAGATAGGGGGAACCGGACAGAGTATGAGTTACAGTGTGTACATTAAAGGGCTTGTACTAAGAACAACTTTTATCACCTACTCATAGGATAGATAATAAAATGTCTGGTTAACTTTTGAGACCCCACTGATCCCGAGAACAGGGGGTCTTGTGTCGCTTCTCATCACTGCAGAATTACTATGACCACCTACAGTGACTTCAGACTGAAAAAAGCAGTGGTGGCATATGTGCAGCATTGCTCCATTTATTTCAATGGGAAATAGCCAAGTACAAGTGCTCAGCCATCTCTGGCAGTCCTATTGAAAATGACTATGCATATGTGACCACCTCTTTAGTCCACAGTAAGAAAGCGAGGGGTGAGAGGGGACACAGGACCCTTGCTCTCAGAATCAGTAGGGGGTCTCAATGGTAAAATCCCCAACAATCGAGACTTTTACCACCTATTCTATGAATAGATGATAAAAGTTGTTACAACCAATTTAACACACTCTCTAGTTATAGAGTTCAAAGTTTTTGTGGGTGGGGGTAAGCCTAAGAAAGAAAGTAACGCACACTCCTTCACAGGAAAAAAAACCTAAATATAATTAATGACACTTTCCTCCTTAATTTAAAAGCATAAGCCTCACTCTTAACAACTTTTCAATGGTTTGTAGGAATGACAAAACTATTAAAACAACATTCAATTTATAAGAACTCTTATCAAAGTTGTAGTCTGTGCATTGGTTCCTCATTAGGTTATTTGCAAAACACATTATACTATGATCTACTTTGTACAAAACAAGCTCTTAACTAGTTCATAAAAAATCAGAACATGGGAAGCAAATAGCCAAGAATGGGGTCATTATTAACTTCAAGCAACTAAACCCCCAATGAGGGAAAAAAAAGAGAATCTATTTGCCTCATTGAAACAAATGAGTCTGAATGTGAGGCAGCCTAGAGATCTCATCTATTTTTTTCTATATTTAATATAAACTTTTTAAAACTTATTTTTGTCAAGAAAAGCGTAACCACCATGGGCTAGAATATGCATTTCTATTGATATGAGGTCAGAAACAGTGGTATGGTTGTAAAGGTGTAATTCTGTAGCTTTCACAAATTCATAGTCGAATCAGTTTGAGAAATGTAGCATCTGCTGCATTATTTACAAGTTTTAAAAATATGCCAGTTTATATGGCAAATAACAAAATTACTACTTTTATTTGGAGTAAAACTAAAACTATGAACTTGGCTCCATTTAAATTAAATATTAATGGCTCTCTTAAATTAAATATTAATGGCTCTCTTAAATTAAAACAATTTGCATTTCCAGAAATAGCAACATATGGTAAGATGATATCGTACCAACATATTTACAAAAAGACTGCTGTTGGATATAATAATAAAAATACCGTACACATTAGGAGCGATAGCAGCAGCTGGTGAGATCTGTAAATTACAACTATACTCCTTACAAACATTTTTATGCAGCCATGGGTCACGTCTATTCAGTGAATTTCACTGCAAAACACTAGACTTGGATTATTTTTGAACACTATTCGGTATTATGTATTGAAGTTATACTAAAAATGTTCAATGGAGATTACATAAAACGGAAAAGGACAGAACATATTTTCATATGAATCCTATCTAATAATTTACCATAAATGCTGAACGTCATAACGATCAGTAAGCTGTAATACATAGGTATGAAAGGTACATTTTGGTCTATAACAATTGCAAGATAAGAAAAACTGCAAAAAGAACTCATGAGCCCACTGCTGTGCACGAATGGAAGTATCAAAATGTCCTTGAGTGGTCTGGTAGTGCACTCATTGCCAAAAAATTCAAGCCCCTACAAGAAGTTGTCATATTGCTGCAAAACTCAACATGCACTTACATCTCAGGCAGTTATGCAAATGATTAGCATTGTGGCGTGATTAGATGAACGGTCTTGTCACCTAAGGCCCTAAAAATAGTTCCACTCTTGGTCTATAAAGAGGCTTGCAGAGGCTACTTGTGTGTAGCGGACCTCTTTTTCTGCTTGTCTAGAGATTGTTGACCACTAGACACCTCTACGACTCAAAGAGATGTCGCCCAGTTAACAGAGTTTGAGAAGGGCGTAGTATTCGAATGTGAGAAGCTGGATGGTTGTATTGATGAATTGCCCGACACCTGGACCATTCTGACCAGACTGCTAAGAATTGTTGAGACCAGTGGATGAGTGAGAGCAAGCACAGAAGGCAACTGGCCTCAGGACCCTCTTGACAGGCCACCAGTAAAGAGGATCGTCTGATTTTCCAAGAAGCAGATCCTACTGTTTCATTGTCCGTCATCCAGAAACAGGTGGCACAATCGTTACAGACCCCTGTGTCTGTTGGAACAATTTCCAGGTGCTTGGCTGAAGAGCATTTTGTCTCACAGCGCCCACTACGTGTACTGCCTTTGTCACCCACCATCGCCTCTGTTTACAGTGGTGTCATGTACAACGAAACTGGACCACTATGTAGTGGAACCGGGTTCTCTTCAGCGATAAATCCAGGTTTAGTTTCAGCACGGACGATGGCCATGTTTGCATTTGGAGACATAGGGTTGAGCGCCTCAATCCTGCCTTTGCTGTGGAGTGGCACATTGCCACCACTGCTAATGTAATGATCTGGGGGGCCATTGTATATGACAGTTGCTCACCCCTGAAAGTGGTAGGAGGGGCAATGAAAGCTCAACGACATATTCAGGACGTCCTGCAGCCACATGTGTTGCCTCTCATGACAGGACTTCCAAGAGGCATTTTCCAGTAGGATAATGCTCGGCCGCACACAGCGAGGGTGTCACAGGAATGTCTCCACAACATTGCCACACTTCAATGGCCTGCCTTGTCATAAGATTTCTCAATAGAACATATATCGGACCATTTGGGGTGCAAACTTTGACAGGCTATGAGTTTGCAGGATCCACAGGCTCAGTTACAGCAAATGTAGACTGATATGCCGCAGGATACCATATGGAACCTGTATGCCTCCATGCTCGCCATATCACATATTGTATCCAAGCTAGAGGCTGCAGGGTTTCTAGAGCCTCCCTTCACGTATTCCGTTTTTGGCAATAAATTATCCTTTTGCTCTGATATTGCAATCACTTACTTATATTAACGTTACAATTACATATAGAAAGTTTCATTCTATTCCTTCTAGGTGCTTGATTTTTTCGACAACGGGTGTCTTAACAAAAAAGTTATTTAATTCTAGACAATCGTTTCTATGCAATATTATGCATAAGGCTGCCTGTCCACTGGCGTTGTGAAATCCTGCGGTGGATCCCTGCCGCCCGATCTCCGATCTCCTATGACAGATGCGCAGACCAGCTCTCCGGCGCGAGCACGCCAGAGCGGCCCCATTCAACAGAACAGAAGACCAGACAGCGCAAGCGCGTCTAATCGAGGGAGAAGGCAGCTTTAGTCGGCGCCATGGAGACGGGGACGCCAGCACCGGAGGGGGTAAGTGTATAACTTCTGTATGGCCAATATTTAATGCACGATGTATATTACAAAGTGCATTTATATGGCCATACAGAAGTGCTTAACCCCACTTGCTGCCGCGTGACAACCCCTTTAAGGTTTTAAAGTATTTGGTTTACTCACAGACTAACAAAGGCGATTTTGAGTAAAAGTTGTTGAATAAAAGAAAAATAAAAACAAACTTGATGGTACCGGATTTCCTCTATAAGTCTCCTGCCATTAATCTCTCCCACTGTGCCGAAAAGGTGGATGTGACACAGAAACATTAATACACATCTTTTGAGAATGTCCTATGCTGGCTACTTTTTGGTCAGATGTTGGATGCATTACCTCTAATATTCATGGATTACTTATTACCAGTCTAAACTGCCCTTTCCCTCATTCACCCCTCTGATATACCCATCTTGTTTTACAAAAAAATGGTAGTCTGGCATTTGATTAATATGGCCTTTGCTTGCATCCTTGCTCTAAGGCGTCAGACAAAACTACCAACCATAAAACACTAGATCACCAGAGTACACGCGATACAGATGGAGGATTTCAGAGCAACACTATATAACCCAAAGGATACGTTCAATAGAACTTGGATTACCTTAATGGATTCCGCAGAATATAAAAAAATTATAGAGAGATCACCAGCCGCGCGTCCCTGGTTAACACCATTTGCTCACCTTGAACACATTTCACCTTTTTTTTTAAATCCTTTTCTTCTTTTTTTCAGATGAACACTACCACCTACTGCCAGCTCCCTTATTGGGAGCAAAAACAAAGGTTTGCTTTCAAGGATCTTTGCATCATTCTGAGAGATGTAATACTTGCTACATTTCAGTGCCATACAGTTAAGCCTTTAGATTTTTTTATTTGTTCTTTTACCTTCAGCCTGCATATTGACATAATATGATCTACTGAAACATTCTTTTACTAATTGCAAATGCTTATAAATAAAGAATTTTTAAAACACGTCAAAAAATGTGTAAGTTTGAAGGTAAATACACAACAGGGAATTTATCAATTGATTTGTGCCCCTCTTCAGCATAAAAAAGTTTTGGCACATGCAATATTCACATTCTGTATTCAGCACTTGTTAAAGGTAGAGAGAAATCTATGTGGGGTTTAGCTGAGTGCGAGTGGCCAAAAGTCCATCAAATTTTTTAAATGGCCAAAAAATGGTGGAAAATTGTTGCGAATCTATGCCTTCTCATATCAGGTACAGATTGCATTTTCTGACTGCACCACATTTATTAAGAGGCCCGCACCTTTAAATACATTTGGCACATCTGAAGTCAATCTGAACATGCTATGTATTTTATTTATTTAAACCTCTGCACTGTGTATGACAGCATGCAGGGGTAGCTATCAATCACTCATAGGACCACATGTTGGACCATTCCGCTCAGAAAGTGCAGAGTTTTAAATTAATAAGTTATACTGAATCTTTTCCAATAAAACTATATATTAATCTGCTCAGCATCTCCCGCTCTATAACATGATGCCTGCAGCTTAGACAGCATGTCTGAGATGACAGATTCCCTTTAACTCTGATGAACTTCAGTTTAAAAGTGGTGTATCAAATCCCATTCTTAAATAGTATTTCACTATACAGTGGTGCCTTGACATACAAGTTTAATCCATTCCGAGACCGAGCTCGTAAGCCAAAAAACTCGTATGTCAAAGCACTTTTCCCCATTGAAATGCACTGAAACGCCATTAATGACATGACTGAATGGCTGTGATTGGTTAACTCAGTGCCGGCTTTCATTGGCTGATGTAATGTTCAGTTAAAGGGGTTGTCCCGCGCCGAAACGGGTTTTTTTTTTTTTTCAACCCCCCCCCCCCCCCGTTCGGCGCGAGACAACCCCGATGCAGGGACCTAAAGAAAGCTTACCGGAGCGCTTACCTTAATCCCCGCGCTCCGGTGACTTCTATACTTACCGGTGAAGATGGCCGCCGGGATCCTCTTCCTCCGTGGACCGCAGCTCTTCTGTGCGGTCCATTGCCGATTCCAGCCTCCTGATTGGCTGGAATCGGCACGTGACGGGGCGGAGCTACACGGAGCCGGCATCCTGCACGAGAGGCTCCATTGAAGAAAGCAGAAGACCCGGACTGCGCAAGCGCGGCTAATTTGGCCATCAGAGGCCGAAAATTAGTCCGAAACCATGGAGACGAGGACGCCAGCAACGGAGCAGGTAAGTATAAAACTTTTTATAACTTCTGTATGGCTCATAATTAATGCACAATGTATATTACAAAGTGCATTAATATGGCCATACAGAAGTGTATAACCCCACTTGCTGCCGCGGGACAACCCCTTTAACCATTTAGAGCTTAGCTTGCTGGAGGCGGGAATTCAAGCCCCACATCTAAAAAGCAATACTCTGTGTCGGCATGGAGGAGGGAGCGACAGCCTGCAGCAGCGCCGCAGACCATCGTGAGGACAAAACGCCAGCAACAGGTGAGTATAGATATCCCCCTGAGCCTCAGCTTGCGAGTTTTTTGACTTGCAAGCAGGTTCGCACCCTGAATTTTTGCTCGGAAATCAGAGCAAAAATTCGGGAGACAGCCTGCTCGCAGGTCAAAAAAACTTGCAAGCTAAGGCACTCTCATCCTGAGGTACCACTGTATTTTAATATTTAAAGGGGTTATCCAGGCAAACAAAAAATTTTGAAAGCAGGTGAGATTGGTGGTAAAACATAAAGCCACACTCACCTCACTTGATCGTCCACTGCACTTGGTGCTGCAGCAGTGAGGACATGCCGACACAGGGCCATGTGACTGCTGTAGCTAATTAATGGCCGAAGCGGTCACATGTCCATGGTATGTGGAATCATCTCTGCAAGAGGAAGTAGTGGAGAGTAGCAGATTATCTAGCACTGGCAGAAAGACGGTGGCGATAGATCAGGTGAGGTGAGTGTTCATTATGTTTTGCCACCACTAAGGGTGAATGCCTGCGGACGGATTTCTACCGCATTTCCCACAGTGGAAATCCGCATGTGGATTCCGCAGCTATTAGGTTCTATTGAACCTAATAGCTTTCTATCTGCCAATATGCAGATTTCTACCGGGATTTCCTCAGCAGGAAATCATTCGTGGCATGTTCTATTTGCCGCGGATTTACGCCGCCGTAAGGTTTCATTAATATAGCATTAATGGAGATTGTGAAAATCTGCGATCACCAGCAAGCACTTTTTTGTTTTTAATCGTGTAAATCCGTGTGTATCCCGCAACGCTGATGGGCATGAGCCCTAAGAGCTGCTTTGAAAATATTTTTCTTTTCTGCCTGGATAATCCCTTTCATTCACAGCAGGGGTGTCCAATCTGTGTACTGCATGGCTGTTCTTGGTGAGAAATATCAAAGTTACAATGCTGCCTGAAGAGAGAAGTGCAGTGGCTTCCCAAATTGAAGATGGTAAAGAGAATGGATACTGTGTGTATCTACCAAAATGCTGCTCCCCTGTGAGGGTATATGTATATATTGCCATATGTTTTATACCTGTATGCAAGTTCTATTCAATGCTAAAATGAGAAAAACTTAATACGTCGCCTTACATCAGATATTCCAAAGGCCTTGCAAGGCGAAGACAAAATGTATCTTAAACACCGCAAGGAAGAACCGGATACGAAGGCCGTGTGCTTGGCTGTTTTCCCAGAAGCGCCATATCTAGATAACGACTGTTCAACTACGTATATAATTATCACTGCCTCAGGCGGAAATCCGGACTTCACATATATGGTTATGCGGTGAATTTGAGCCAATGAGACCATTACCCATTCCTAGTGATGTGACCAAAGGGTATAAGACCCCATGTAATCTGTAATAAAGTGTGCATTCATGTCCCCGTGTGAGGAACTATACCAGACCTCCGTGTGTGGTGTCTCTTCTTTACCGCCGGCAGCGGGGCATTGGGGTGGGCCTGATTGGTGCTGTACGCAAAAATTTCCCTGACAAATGGCGCCCAAATGTGGGGCGGTAATACCAGAGCTGTGCAGCGCAGTCCACCTGGATCCACGCCACGGGGAAGCCGTCCTGCTGCAAACCGAGCCTGATCAACTCACAGAACTCCAGGTAAGACCGGCATATATTTATGTTGTGTTTTACACTGAGAGTCTTGCAGCAGGAGGGACTGTGTTTTGTGACCGGACGGGTTGGGCTAAGAGTTCTACATGGTAACTCGTGGGCTTCGGGTTTGCCGTCACGGACCACTGACCGTGATAAGCGCACCAATCACTCACCCAGGAACTAGTCTGTAGTCTATTTGTACTTTGAAGTCCGTAGCGTTTTAGCAATAGTGAAGGTTGTTTGTTGTATCTGCAGAATTTTATTTCTCTTTTTCTTTTCATTTGGTCTCACAGAAGAAGGGACCCTCGGTTGTTTTAGTTGTTGTTGGTTTAGCTGAGAGGGATGCACTCTGTGAGATAGGTCCCATAGAAGAAGAGACCCTCGGTTTTAGTTTAGTTAGTTGTTGATGATTTAGCTGAGGAGAGGGATGCACTCTATGGGACTGGTTCCATAGAAAGAGATGCGGTCGGTTGTTTTGCCGTATATAAGGGGCTAACAATTCGGGTCAGAAGGATGCACTCTATGGAGCGTGTTATTATTATTGTTGTTGTTGTTCTAATATGCGTAAGACCTTAATAAAAAAGACGGATCCCCTTATGGGCCGCCGCCGTGCGGATCAATTGATGGAGGAGAGACAAGGGTCCCAATTTGTAAAATGTAAGAAAACTCTTATGAAAATGTGTAACAAGGACCCGCACGGTAGATTACAGTATGGAGACTGGGAGGAGGTCTTAAGGACCAAGAAGGGCGCCTTGAAAAACCAAGGGTTGCTAGAAAGTGCTGAAGGGAGGAGGAGAGAGACAGTCAGAGAAAGTTAAGTATGTACACATTATTTGTTTAAGAAAGTATCAGCAAGTGAGATGTTGGAAAGTACAGTAAGTGATCAAGAGTGTGTCTGGAGAGTGTCTACTGAAGATTACATTGGCAGTTAGGTAGGGAGAGAAGTATGGGGAACAAGCAAAGTCGAGAAGGTTACAAAGCATGTGATTTGTTGGCAGAGAGAGAGAGGAAAAGGTGTATAATACTAGGTGGATAGATATAGATGTATGTGTGTGTGTATATATGTACAAATGGTTAACTGAGCTCGCTTTTAGTGGGAGAAGGATTGTTTACTTGAAGCTGCAGCTTGTGTCTAGCTTCCAAGGGCAAGAGATAACAGAGCGAGAGAGAATGCAATACTAACCCTGGAAAGTAGCCTTGTTTGCTGTAATGGAATAGAAGCTTGGAATGAATCTAATGAATTATACTGTCTTAGAAGGCAGGAAAGATAGCAATTTCTAAGATATATTCTTACTGGGTTCTGAGGTCACAAATGGACACTTCTTGGTCTCTTTCATACAGGTGTAAGAAAGTTATACTCCACTCACATCCTGTGGGGGCTTTTAAGAATACACTCACATCCTGTGGGGGCTTTTAAGAATACAGGGGTTGAAAATGAAGAACATGTGGCTTTGTCAGAAGGTCCCAGCATATGTGTTATTTATGAGTTCAAATGCAGGGAATAGTTAAACTAAAACAACTTTGTTCAATCGGTGAATGCATATTCGCAGAGAGATAACAGTTATTTTGCAAAGGTGGGGGCTTTCAGACTTCACTTTTTGTTCAGGGTCACAGACCGAGAAGGAAAGACAAGGGGGGGCCGAAAGATACCCATGCATGCTAAAATATATCCGTGTTTAATATAGCATATAATAGCTTCAGTAAATAAGAAAAAGAATGTCTCAGTCACTCAGCAAACTTTTTCACATAATTTGTCAAAAATAGCGCTCATTTACAATCTCATCTCAATAGAATCATGTACTTTATAACATTATAGCACTCACCTCAATGTTTTTCAACTGATGTATGTTTGTCACACTTTTTGTCTGTGCATCTGTATGTACTGGTACACCTTCAATGGGGGTTGACGGGGCAGACTTGAGCGCATGGATGGACGAGAGTTAATGCCCAGTGTTCAGGCTGTGATGAATGTAAAATGTGTGATGCAGATATTGACTGGGGATAAAAGTCCCCCCCCCCTGCATAAGACTTTACTTGGTTGTGATGTGGATGGGCAGACTGTGGAGTTTGAATGAAGGTGTGAAGATAGACGCAAGCGGCCAGTATCGAAGGGGTGGAGCTAGATGATGTAAAAGTACGTAATGGATCATCCCTCTTGTCCACAAGGGAGGGGGTGAGAATCTTGAGCAGCTAGTAAAAGTTTTTTTTTTTTTTTCTTCTCAAATTTGATAAGACATTGCAGGCAGGATCAGATTAATAATGAATTTGCTTAAAGGATATCACATTTCCAATATTAATAGATGTTTGTAGATTATTCTGCCCCGATGTAACTCATGTCTCTGTTATTGGTGCTGACATTTTACAGGCCTTATCTGCATCCATCAAATCTTTTTCCAATGTTATACTACCTTGAACCCGGCTACTCTTCTTCCAATTGAGTATCCTGGTTCAAAGGGGGGAGGAGAAGGCATAGGTGATCTAGGTATTGCAAATCAGCCATTTTAAAAAATTTTTTTGCAATAAGATTCTGATCTTTTTGAAATAAAATATCAGCATGATTGTTTAGCAGTGATGCAACAAGAAAATTTAAATTTTAAAAAGTTACTGAAAACCCTTGTTAACAATGCATATTTTGAGTTGTTTTTTATAGATGGTACCAGGGGTGATTGACGACTCCACACCGGATATGCAGTGGTCACACAACAAGATGTCCTAAAAGCAGAATGTCTCCGCATGTCTCAGTACAAGAAGCGGAACTGAAGGCCCTCACTGAGGCATGTAGAGTGGCAGAAGGTAAGACGGCAAACATTTACACTGATTTCTGGTATGCATTTGGCATAGCTCATGATTATGGCCCAATATGGAAGGCCAGACAGTTTTTTACCTCAGCAGGACAGCCAATTAAGAATGGTGCAGCGGTGCAGAGTCTCATGGAGGTCCTACTTCTACCTAACAAAGTGGAAAGCTCGCACCAATTCCTACACCGGAGAAACAAGAGGCAACGCCATCACAGACCACACAGCAATAGCAGCGGCACTCAAGCCGTGGAAGAAAAAAAGAATTTGACAAAAATCTTGGACATTGACTAAACTTTGGACTTTGATATGCTAAAGACTTTACAGTTACAAGCCAGCAAGGAAGAAAAAGACAAATGGACTAAATATGGGAGCAGCAGAA
The DNA here is from genome assembly GCF_035609145.1 of Eleutherodactylus coqui. Classification (NCBI taxonomy): domain Eukaryota; kingdom Metazoa; phylum Chordata; class Amphibia; order Anura; family Eleutherodactylidae; genus Eleutherodactylus; species Eleutherodactylus coqui. The sequence continues at coordinate 159,474,310 of NC_089838.1, forward strand.
ACAGGACGGTGTATGGCGAACAGTCAACAGAACTTGCCTACCACGGTCCCTGTGCCCCATGATGGCCCAGCTGACACACGGAAAGACGCACCTCTGAAAGCAGCAATGATGTCGACGCTTGAACAAGAACGGCTGGCTCCTGGGTTTTCTGTAGCTGCTGCATCATTTGTCCAATTTTGCATGATCTTTGCCGTAAGCAACAGGGCAGAAGTAAATTTGCCACATAACACTTGCCGGGGCCACTCTACCCATTTCAGGGATTGCAAATTGGCTACACTCAGCTCCCACTTGTCGGGAAGTATGAATATGTGCTTGTTGTTGTTGATGTCTTTTCAGGTTGGAGACCTACCCTGTTACCAAAGTAAATAAGCAGGTAACCACACAGAAGCTCATGAATGAGGTAATCTGCAGATATGCGGCACCAGAAGTGATTGAGTCAAACAAAGGTACACACTTCACAGGTGAAATAATACAACACATCATGTCTGCTTTGGGTATATTCCAGGCTTTTCACACACCCTACCATCCACGGAGTAGTGGGAAAGTAGATACAAAAGGCAATGAAGAAAACGGGCAAATCTTGAATTGAGTGTCTTCCATTAGTTCTTTCCCAGGAGGGTACATGCCACAGTAACTGAGCTTGGGGAATGATTCTCTTGTTAATTTTGTCATAAGCCTCTCCAAGGAATTGTCAGTAACGCATTCTGCAGTCTCTGCTTCTCTCCCAGGTTCTACAGACGAGTGTCACAATCTGAAACCAGCTGACAGGGTCTATGTGAAAAATTTTGAGAAAGAAACCCAGTTTGAAGGTCCCTACCAGATGTTGCTCACCACCCCAACTGCAGTCAAGCTCGAAGGAAAGCCCACTTGGATCCACACCTCGCACTGCAAAAAGGCCCTGGGTCCCGGAGCACAGAACTCATGATCCTGCATATCCTTTACATGCTATAATGTGGTACAATTCCTCTAACATACACCTTTGACTACTGTACACTAGCCTCCTGTATCAGGGATCAGAACAAATTAATACAATCAAATGTGCAATAAGACTACACTGAGGGTGAGAATCCAACACCGCATCGTGCTAAGAAAGAAGTTGACGCTCCAGGTGGTAACTTTGATCCACATGTATACATAGATGCAATAGCAGTGCCAAGGGGGGTGCCAGATGAATTTAATTCTAGAGATTAGGTTAAAGCAGGTTTTGAGTCCTTATTTGCTATTGTCACTGTTAATAATAATGTAGATTGGAGGAATTATATCTATTACAATCAGCAGAGGTTTGTAAACTACACCAGGGATGCTTTGCAAGGGTTAGCCGACCAGTTAGGGCCCACTGCATCCATGGCGTTCCAAAATAGAGTGGCCCTGGATATGATTTTAGCAGAAAGAGGTGGGGTATGTAACTTCCTGTACGTGTATTATCCCTTTGATCAAAAAGAGTATGAGTAAGGGACTGGACAATGTGACACCAACGTTTTCCTTGTTTGAAAAAGATGAAGAGCCAGTTCCGATAATGCCAACCACATACGTTACCAGAAGAATGGAGAAATGTACTAGTACTGCGCCTGCCCCGATCTCCTAAGATGGATTGTCAGTGGACTTCCCATTTGCCTAAAGATAGTGTAGAAGACCTTAGGTTCCAGCGAGGGCACACTCTGCGGGGTGTTAACTTGTACAGATAGAGGGTATGGATGCCCGGAAATGAGCCCAGGGAATCCATGGCCTCCTTCTGAGGTGAGGTAGGGATCCCCCCTCCTAAGAATAGGGCCTTACGGGCAGTGGGGAAACCCTGACGCAAGGGAGAGGCGACCGAGGAAGAGTGCAAGGTCTGGTGCTTGATCTCCATATTAAGTTTTTTGGGGGGTTTGTGAGGGTATATGTATATATTGCCATATGCTTTTTATGCTTTTATACCTGTATGCAAGTTCTATTCAATGCTAAAATGAGAAAAACTTAATACGTCGCCTTACATCAGATATTCCAAAGGCCTTGCAAGGCGAAGACAAAATGTATCTTAAACACCGCAAGGAAGAACCGGATACGAAGGCTGTGTGCTTGGCTGTTTTCCCAGAAGCGCCGTATCTAGATAACGACTGTTCAACTACATATATAACTTTCACTGTCTCAGGCGGAAATCCGGACTTCACATATATGGTTATGCGGTGAATTTGAGCCAATGAGACCATTACCCATTCCTAGTGATGTGACCAAAGGGTATAAGACCCCATGTAATCTGTAATAAAGTGCGCAGTCATGTCCCCGTGTGAGGAACTATACCAGACCTCCGTGTGTGGTGTTTCTTCTTTACCGCCGGCAGCGGGGCATTGGGGTGGGCTGATTGGTGCTGTACGCAAAAATTTCCCTGACACCCCTACAGTCAGGTCACAGGACACATAATTCGTCTAGAGCACTCTCCCATAAAAGCCATGAAGTCAAAGCACTGAGCCACTTTTAAGTAAGCTATGCAATAACCTAGGCAAGATGGCTGTCCCAATCATGTACTATACATTAATTAAAAAAATTTTAATCAGAAAATAAATGTGTACATATATACCAATATTATGCACAAAAAGCTGACACACATCTTTAATATTTCTGGCATTAAAAACCTGCTGAGGGAGCCATAAAGAGTGCTTAAAACACAAATTTGGAGCACACCATGTAATATATTTTATTGGTGCAATTTGTATGTATTTTTTGTTACCTAGTAAATCCCCACTAATATGTAGAGTCACATCTACAACCCCTACAGCTAACCTTCCTGAGCATCTGATAAATAAGAGAAGTAGCATTGCTACAACCACTTTCTGTATTAATTACCGTATATACTCGAGTATTAGCCGACCCGAGTATAAGCCGAGACAATAAGTTTCACTGCAAAATACTGGGAAAACTTATTGACTCGAGTATAAGCCGAGCTATACTCGAGTATATACTAGGTAACAAAAAACCCCTCCATACTCACCTCCCAGCCGGCATCTGTGTCTGTGCGACAAGCTGCTTGAATTCTCCCCGCTGTCATCCCCGCCGTCCTCTCTGCTTGGCTCTGTCAGTGCTGTGTAAGTAAGCGCTGTGATTGGATTGAGTGCCAGCCAATAACAGCTGGCGCTCAATCCAATCACAGTGCTTCCTTATACAGCCCTGACGACAGGGGATTTGAAAGCCGAGCAGAGAGAGGACAGCAAGGAGAATTCTAAAGCAGCTTGAGGGGCTGTGAATGATCGAACACCGGCTGTGATTGGCTGACGCTCGATCCAATCACAGCTCTTCCTTACACAGCGCTGACGGCGGGGGATGACAGAGCCGAGCAAAGAGGACGGCGGGGAATGACAGCGGAGGGAATTCAAGCAGCCTGCCACACCGCCGCCGGACACAGACATTGTAGTCATTCACTGAGAACCCTCACTATTTACTTGCAGTAGATGGAAATCTGTTCTTGGTCATGTGATGATCTCACAGCTACATGGCTTGTTAAAAGACAGATCTAATAACTAACCATCACTATAATTAGTCCTGCACCTGTTCTGGAAAACTGAAAAGTTGATATAAAAAATTGAATAATATTTCATACACTATGAATTATTGTTATTTGTTGAAACCAGAATACTGCTTTAGGTACTAGTCTGTATGCAGATATATAAAGGTCAGTGACTGTGATTGATTCGTGGAAGACACATTTGATTACAATTGATGCTTTGTTGCAATGTGTATTGCAGAAACAACAGGCCTGGCTGCTAAGTCAAATGTCACAAATTACACAAAGTTGGCAAAATAGAACTAAACAACTGAAACTGAAATTCTGTAGAGTGCAGACACACATTCTGGTCAGATTATACAGAAACAGCTCGAAAAACAATAAAACATATGCAGTATTAAGCTACAAACAAGATGGTTAGCCATATTGTACTTAGACAAGTATCCTGTTGACATCCCCCCCTGAAGGAGGTCTTTATAAACAGCGAGGGATCACTGCAGCTCAGTCAATCAGTGATTGGCACAAGAGAAGGAACGTTGGCCAAAAGAGATCTGCAACGTTTGGCATCTGCAGGAATAGCCAAGGTCTGGCATTGGAATGCTGTATTTATATTTTTGTTTACGGATATCTCAAATGGAAATGTCCACTGATGTGTAGTATTACATTTACAACTGACAGAAATGAACAAGATAGAAAATCCAAATATCATCATACGTAATTATATGAATCACATTGGGGGACAGACACCATAGAGAGATCTAATTTCCATGTCAATTCCACTTTTCAAGACATATGAAATTTGCAAACCTTTACAATCTAGTGTATATGTACATTATAGGTTTACCCATAAAATACAGCCCATGTAGATTTAGGAAATGTTGAAACAAAAGCAATCTCTGTGGATATTCAGTGAAACAGTTTCCAACAGAAACTTTCAAGCTGAATAAGTCTGTTTGTTTTTTGTAAAAGATATCTTTATCAAACACTGAAGTATGCCACTAGGTATGTCCACAGAAACAACATTATTATATAGATGTACATCAATGCCATGGAGTGCCAGCCAAATATACATGCGGTCCGACCGCAATTGATCAGCCACTTACCCCCTATTTTGTTAACAGGAAATACATTTAAATCTCAGGATAACTCATTTTAGATTTAATTTCAGGCATGTTTTCATTAGTAAAACAGATCGACTTCAGTTATTTAACATATCAGAGCTGTAGATTCTTAGTGTGAACTCCCAAATGCAGGTTTCCAAGGTGGTCTGTACACTATAGATCCTTCATACCACAGGTAATAAAATGGCAGCTTGGTATTAGGTCACATTTCTTAACTATTTATATTTTTTGCCCTAATACCACGTTTGTTTTTTTAGTTTATTTTGATTGACAAAACAAAAACATTCTTCCATAAGCTAGCTAAAATATTTTATAAAATACCATAGAACATATAAATAGCCTAGGAGGACAGAGATGACATGCAAGCCATTCTCTTGGCTCCACTGATTGTAGGAGAGATGCTATCTAACAGGCACTCTGCACCAGTTATTCTGACTCCTTAATGTGGCCACGCAACATTAAGAAATCCCTGGGGCAGAGGAGTCCAATATTTGCAAATAAGCTCTTCACAGAAAAGAGCCCTAAAATATAACTTTTATTGTACCTATAGTAAAAGCTTGGGGCTACAGACAAACAAAAAAAAAGCAACAAAATGTCCTCAGATAGGGTCACCACATGCGTAAGGGGGATCCCCCTTGAGGACAAGCAAACGGGGGACAAGAAAATGAATATAGTTCCTATGAGTCAATGACCCCTGGTCCACTGTAATCCCTCAATACTGGATCAGAAAAGTGTGGAAATTAGCCAGCCAGAATTTAATGACAAACTCAGGCTGGTCCGCCCATATGTAAGCCACCTCTCCAAGCACAAACAAGGGTGGCACAGTAGAGGGATTCACACATATTAGCACCAACACGTACTCCTGTTTTTCATTATTATGCAGAGCAGTTGGTCCGCTACGTAACCTAAACTGCCCCTGTCTAAGGTTACTGTGTACATTTTTCTGCACACATAATTAAACGATCCAGTGTACTGGTTAATAGAGATTTCATCAAGAACTCAGTCATTCAAAAAGTGCATATATAAGGCCTGTTGAGCAAGAGAGCTAAATAGATGTTCCTAATACTTTCTAAGGGCAGGTATATGCCCTGAGTAAAAAAAAAAATAGTACTTCAGATATAACATAAAGTCGTGATAGATAAAGTTTTTCAAAAATTAGATGAAGAGTTCAAGGTTAGACGCGTTTCTTTTGGACATCTCAATTCGTCAAAAACCATGTAGGTCACTAGATATCTTCATATGGTAATAAATCTGAAGTATCATTACCACTTATATTTTGAGTACAGAGCGCTTCCAGTGTGCTAAAGATTGCACCTATATACTTAGTGCAGAGTGCTTCCAATGTGCTAAAAATAAACAGCTGATCTAATAATCACTCTCTAGATGAACGAAAGCCCAAAGGAACTATTCTAAATAGCCTAGAGCACAATCAACCCCCGACATTTCCCAGAAACTCAGAGCCCAATCCTCGCCAGCCACAGAAAACAAATAAAATGTTTGAGTAGTAGCAGCGCCAGTCATGATGGTGGACTGATGATACTTCACATTAATTACTATACAAAGATATCTAGTGATCTACATAGTTCCCGACGAATTGAGATGTCCAAAAGAAATGCATCGAACCTCAAACTCTTGTTCATCTAATTTTTGAAAAACGTTATCTGAGGACATATCGTTGCTTGTTTTTTGTTTGTTACTCTGTAGCCCCAAGTTTTTAATACCGGTACAATAAAAGTTATATTTTAGGGTTCTTTTCTGTGAAGGGCCACACACATTAGATGAATGACGGTTGGCTCGGATGATCTTTTAATGTCTATGGGGGTGCCCTGACTCTTCCTTGACAGTATATGTTAAGGAAAAGAAGGATCAGGTATAAGAGATTTTAACATTCCTCAAGAGATAAGCCACCATCTGAGGTATCCAGCAACCACTAATTTCTCTCTCCCTATTGAAAATAAACATATGCTTGGTCAACCCATGCGTGCATGTTTATAGGTGTGTGTAGGGGTAAGGAATAGCTGTTTGGCAGACAGCTAGTGAGATTACAATCATAAGGTATATTAGCCTGAAATTGCAATTTATTCTGCTTATGCAGCTCATCACTACATCACTACATTGTTTTATTTAAAAGAGACACTGCCACTGCCTGGACAGTATTAGCTAAAGGAATCACAAGAATACTGCTGACTCTTGCTGTACACTGCACTATGACATGATTTTGTGCGTTTGTTATGGACATTTAGAGAGCAGGATCTGCAGTTCTCTGTGTACAGTCTATTGAACGTAGCAGGTTCCTCCCACAGTCTTCAGAGAATTGAAAATCACATATACTCCATACAGATGGTAAAAATAAACCATGCTAGTTATACAATGGTCCAAAATAGTGCTACTCCTCATTTGCAAACATGGCAAGTTATTCTTTAAAGTCACCTGAAAAGTTGGGTACACTTTATATATTTAAGATCAAGTCTAGTTTGACAAAAGAGTTGTTCGGAATTTTATTTTTAATAGTCTGAGTAAAGAACGGACTCTTTTCTTACAAATCCGATGCAATAGACTTCCTAGACTTTTGGAAATTTCTCTCTATATGAGTAATAATAAAACATAGTATAATCCTAGCAAACATTTCCAAAGAGTCTGTCTATTAATGGAAAATTATCAGGGAAAGGAGAAGTATCAAGGTAAGGATAAAGAAGAAGAGTGGAATCTTGACAGAGAGCAAGTAAAAATGTAAACACCACTATTATCTCTAACTAAAAGGGGTGGATATTCTCTGGGTTCTAAATGCCCTATGTGATAAAGATTACAATCTTAAATTTTCTTTTTCCAGAGTAGAATGTCTTCCAAGCTATGTATTTAGTTCATCTTACCTCTCCATTGTGAATGCCTGGATACTTCTGATTTTCATAAATTGTGGAAATTCAATGCAATTTTGTCAGGATGTGATATTATCTAGTGATCACAGTTTACCAGCTTTCTTGAAGTGGGGTACATTTTAAGGTTTTAACCATCATGACTTCAAATTTGTGTAATTCCTAGAGATGAGCGAGCATACTCGCTAAGGGCAATTGCTCGATCGAGCATTGCCCTTAGCGAGTACCCGCCCGCTCGGGAGCAAAGATTCGGCTGCAGGCGGTGGGCGGGAAGCGGCGGGGGAGAGCGGGGAGGAACAGAGGGGAGATCTCTCTCTCCCTCTCTCCCCCCCGCTTATGGCCGCAACTCACCTGTCACCCGCGCTGGCAGCCGAACCTTTTCTTCCGAGCGGAGAGATACTCGCTAAGGACAATGCTCGATCGAGCAATTGTCCTTAGCGAGTATGCTCACTCATAATTCCTTTTATGGCTATTCCTCACAAAAATTCTTTCTCATAAAGAAAAGATGGTGTTTAATGAAGAATAAGCTTGAGAGATAAGACCTACTCGTTTTTTTGTAAATACAGCTAATTTCTCAAAACCCTCTAATAATCTGGAGATATCCTGTCTTTTTCATTATGGTAGCATGAAGTGCTATAGTTTGCAAGAAGTTAAGCCAATTCATCCAATGTGAAGTTTGGAGCAGATTCCCAATCCCTACTAGGTTGGCCAAAAAATATGATTTCTCCTAATTCCTATTGCATCTGAAGTGCTTGGACTGGTAGCAGAGAAGTAATACAGGAGGTGAATTTCAAGTGCCCGTCTGAAAGCCAGACAAATAAGGTTGTTTGATCAACAGATTATATAAGGTCAGCTTTAGATCCTCATACTCGAAGTTTTCTACCAGCAGCATAGATGTGAAGCTTAATGAGAACATTATCTGCTCAAAACAGCTGGCCTACCAGGTGTTAAACTAAACCAAGATAGTTGGTTTAAGATTTGTATACTTGGTAATACAGTACATCTGAAAATCTTGGACAGCCATTCCTCCTCATGTGCTGGGCACACTATGAGGATGCGTAATGCTGCTGTCCATGGTACAGAAGATACAGTATACTGGTAATGCTTGCAAGTAGTACAAGATTTTTGGTAAAATTATAAAACTGATCTACTAAATTATGATATAAGCGACATCCTACTTTTCTATTATTTTTCTTATCTGGGAGAGAAGCTCTTGAAAGTTAAGGAAATTTCAAAATTCCTGGGATCAGATGCAGGAAATTTAATTTGCAAGTGACTTTTGTGCCCAACCATTAAGTGTAATATTTAGGAGTCTGGTACTTCACCAATTTTGTTTTAGAATTTGAAAAGGCTCCAAATACCTCCCAAATATTTTTGAAAGCATCAAATACAGAATATGGGTTATAATAATTCTATACTATGTAAAACTGTTTTATGTATCTTATTCCTTATCTCCACTTATGCTAATTTCTTGTTCTCTTGCAAAGCTTGTAGCATTTCAATTACAAAAATAAATATAAGTGCTTAGCACACTAGCTCCTGCCCCCTCCCCTTCCCTTGCAGAGAGCCGGCAAAGTGGAGGAGAAAGGTGAGGCAGTTTAGCAGAGCTAAACTGTCTCCCCCAGCCCGAAGGTATCCTGGGCTTGGCGTATAGTTGCTGGTCCCAGGCCGTCTGAAAGGCCGCATGGACGGGAGATGCAGCCATGACTTGATCATGGCTGCCTCTCGTTCATGTGATTTTTGGTTGCGCTGTGGCCATGAAATGCAGACTGAAAATCGCTGCACCCGTGTAAAAGTGCCCTTAGGTTGTTGCATGGCTGGCGGGGAATTTACATTTGTAATTCACATTTACGTGTAATCCTTGATAGAAGGAAATTGTGGAACAGTTTCAAGTTTACAACCAAATTTTAGAAAGTGTTGAGAATGGCAATGGTCAAATATTTATCCTGGATGTTCCTAAATCTATTACTAGACAGAATATGGAAAGATGGTGGGATAGCCTTGGCTGTCGCCTCTTCTGGCATTGCTGCCACATTACTAGATGGAGGTAAGACAGCTCATTCTGCTCTTAAACTGCCCTTAAATCTGATGCACATAGAGACACCTCTGTGCAACATATCAAAGCAGAGTAATATGGTGAAGGTGCTGAAAGAGACTAAGCTAACAGTACGGGATGAATGCACTATAACTCATAAAGGTGGAGTTGAAGTACTCAGTAGAATAGTGAAAGATATAAGGGTTAATGATGGCTTAATGGGGGGTGTCACGGTTCTCTTAGCTGGAGACTGTCAAAAACTTTACAAGTCATTCCCAGAGAAACATGAGCCAATGAAGTAAGGTCATGTTTAAAATCTTCATATTTGTGGCCTCATATTCAGAAGGTTGCCCTAATAACAAATATGTGAGTTCTCTTAAGAGTTGACGCTTCAGATGAGCATTTTTTCAGACATGTTATTTAAAATTGAAGACGGAGAAAACTCTACACTTGAAGGTATAATCATCATAGCACCAAGCTTAGCCATAGTGGTGGCATCTATTCAATGCTAAGGTATATCCCGACCTCTCTGACATCAAAGCAAATCCCAAAAATTGGTTATGTGAGCGTGCGATTTTAACTCCCAAAAATGACAAAGCAGCTGCTATTAATGATCTTTTGTTGAAATCATTTGAAGGAGAAGAAATGCAATATAAGTCTAAGTCTACAGATTCAGTACTACAAACTGATGACACAATAAACTATCCTATGGAATTCCTAAACTCACTCAACCCAGCCGGTCTCCCCCCACATAACATCATTCTTAAGATTAGCGCACCAGTTATGTTACTAAGAAACCTAAACCCTGCGAAATTATGCAATGGCACCAGACTGGAAATAAAAGTTCTCCATCGAAATGTCATTGAGGTCATTGATATGCTAAAGGGGAAACTGTATTCGTACCATGAATACCTTTAATACCCACTGAGTACCCAAATTAGTTGAAATAATTAATGGAGCATGATCCAATGTTATTATATTTCAGATTTCTTACAGTGTTGTAGTAGTGTCTGGTAAGTAAAAATATAATCCAGCCTGTGATATGCGAGATGGTAATTTAAAATAAAACAGTGAAATCTTTTCCCCTTAGATCTTGTAGAATCTTCCAAAAATCAAGACAACTTACTGAGACCACCTTATTTTCAAGCTGTGTTTTAACAACTTATGGATGTCAACTCATAGGATTGACATAGTCTAGGTAAAACAGTAGGCACATGAAGGAATTCACTTCCACACAAGAGATTTTCTTTTCAAACCTTGCTTCAGCCAGCTTTATTTAGCACTCACTTTACACAAATAGTGCAAATGCCCCCCACCAACCCCCAAGCACAAACAACACTCTAGATCTGTCTGGCCACTAACACATTCAGCAGGCCTACTGACTGCCACCCCAAAACCCAACACAGGTTTGTTACCACCCTCTTGGTGTTACAAATTCCCTAAGTCTAGTACTGCTTTTTCTTCCCAGGCTGGGAATCAAGTCAGAGAGGCTCACTCGTTTCTTTAAGAGCAATCTCGGGAGGAACATAATTAGTCTAATTGGCCAGCTCCAAAACAGAGAAAAACAAAGAATGCCTGAAAGCTCCATAACGAAGCCCTCCAATGTCATAAAATACACCCCTATAGTAGATGTATTCCTACAGTGAATAAAACCCAACTTTTGTTGTTGTGCTGGCAACATTCGATTTGAGCGTATTAAAACCCTTTTCTAAAACCTTCGCAAAATTTTTATAGGTCTATTATGTTTGGTACCCAGTTTGGATGTCCATTACTCAGATGTAAATATTTCCAATTGTGATTTTAAGCAAAAGACTTGATAAAAAAACGAACCCCGATTATGCAATGAATAAAGTATGAGCGAATATCGATTGTGTACAGTTGGCCAGTCAGATTAAGATCTCTAATGTTACATACTGAAATTTATGTTCTTAGCCAATGTGATACTGTATATCTAAATGGAAAATAGACACATCAGCTAGTCTACAGTCATAGGGGACAATAAATGGGCACGTGTATGATACAGGAACTAGTAATGTGATATTTTATGGAAAGCGCTGCACAATGCATGTTTCAGTGTAATAATGCCAGACAGACTGCACTTTGATTAGAAAAGATTGTATTATGTTGTTCAGAATTATTTATCCTAACACTCCCACATCATGGTTTCCTACAAATGCCAACAACTAGACATTTGTTTGAATCTTGTACAAGAGAAAAATATAAAGAGAGACTTGCCAATGAGATATGGCAAGGTGCCAGCTTCCTTTGCTGCTTGTAGTCAGTTCAGTTTGCTCTTCAGAACGGTCTTTCACAAAGTAAGTGAATAATAAACATGTTGCCTCGATTTGTGTGAACTATTATATTTCAGTGTTTTTTCATCTTTTTGTGTTTTTTATGTCTATGTATTATTTGTAGTGCTTTCAATATATAAAAACCCTTTAAGCTAGTGAGGCATGAAGGTATAATCACATTACAAAATCAAACAATGTCATGGACTAGTCTGTCACTAGTTACACAAGTAACTGAATACAGAGGAACAAGCCTTATTAAGGGTGTAGGCCACAGTTGATTCTTCCAAAAGTTAATCTCCAAGTAACCTGGCATGGAGAATATGTAACTTGAAAGACACTACATTCCTGATTAATTATATACTGCAAATGCTTCCTGTTGATACACCTAATCCCACAGGTGCATGTAGTCACTTCTCACAGCAAGACACTAATGCATACCAGACCACAATGAATTTTGATGAAATCAACAAAGGACCAGACAAAAACAGCAATTGCATTTATCCTCAAAAATAGCACACAAGTAGTGTTGCTCAGTTAAGTACAATTAAAAAAAGAGACTTTAACCCCTTAAGGACCCAGCAACCTTTTATTTATTGACACATTTTAAGAGTCACAGCTTCATTTCTTCATCAACATAGCTGCATAAAAGCTTATTTTTTGTGGGATGAGTTGTAAGTTTTAATAGTACCATTTTGCTGGTAAATTTATGACAGGAACTGAACATGCCAGGACTTGAACCCTGATCTTCTCCATTGTAAGAAACGGCCAGCACCCACATTGTATGGAGTGGGTCGACCCCCAATAACCCTCCATACAGACCCTAAACCTCCATGAAAGCTCCTCCTGGAGTGTTAAGGGGTTAAACTTTAAGCCTTGGACTTGCTGTGCCTGAGTATTCTGGCTTGTTCAGATCATCGCGCTCACCATTATTCTGATCACCAATCCCTGTACTGAACTCTACTTATATCTGACTTTGCTGCCCCTCCAATTGGATTCCAGTCCAGAGAACCAACTTATTAACAAATGTGATATAAATAACAACTTATATATATATTTTCTTTTAAAGGGACGTAAGGGTGGGGTGGAAAAAACAGCAGCAAGTCAAGCATTGTTTTGGGGATTTTGTACAGTAGGAATATGTTCATTTATTTTGTGGGTCAGTACAATTACAGAAATACCAAATTTCTACTTCTATATCCTTGTATGTTTTACTACTTTAAAACAGTCCAAAAAATTTTGTTTTAAATTTAAAAATGTATTGCCGCATTTAAAGACACATAACAACTTTATCTTTCCATCTATGGAGCTGTAGGATGGTGGGTTTTTTCTGGTTTTCAATGGTAGCACTCTGGGGTACTTATGACATTTTGAACACGTTTTATTGTGCCTTTGAGGAGCAATATGAACAAAAATCAGGAATGCTGGCATTTTTTTATATATGGCATTCACCATATATAAAGTTTGGAGGAAAAGAAGGCTCTGAAAGTAGCCAAACTTGTCCAGTGATGTCAGCTTCCCAGGAGTGCAATGCACCTGACCTCCTATCTGCTTTTATAACAGTTAAAAAAATCATTTAATGACCTAATTATTACCTAAATATAGCATTCTGTATGAACAGCTAACCACTTTTTGAAATTAATTGAAATGTAAATGGTCTGGATATGTACTCAATGTATATTGGAAAAAACAAACAAACACCTGTCCTTAATATTCATGACTTCTCATAAGATAATAAACCTGCCTAAAAAACTGCTATGCATACACAGACAAAGAGATGAAATTCAAAAATAGGACAGCGCTCCAAAGAAACTTGCCAGTGGAAGTGCATAAAATTGAGTATTAATAAACTCATCTGGTGATGCCAGAAGGTAAACCACCACACCCATAAGCCATATCAGCCTTTAGTAAAGTCTGTTGAATAAACCATGCAGCAGGTGAAACCCATGTCCAGCTCAGGACATTCACTTGGAGGACGCCCGGTAACACCAGTTATCACAATGCAGAAATTCTAAAAGGAGAAGAAACCAATGTGCAGGCGTACAGCCTCTAATAATACAATATGGCATAATACCCAGAAGGAAAGATATATCATAAATTACTTCTAAGGCTAACTTCGCATGAGTGAGTGAGATTTAGGCCCGTGAATCCCACCCCATATCGCGCTTCCACGAAATTCCCTAGGGAAGCTTTCATGGCAAAACAGCCTCGCACCACTTCTGGAAAAAGCAATCCTCTGTCATGGCAGATGATTGCGGAGTTTCTCCCATTGTTTTCAATGGGGCCGACGATGCTTCCGCCGACCCCGTTGGAAAAAATGGGCGCTGCTATGCGAGAGCACAGAGCAAGGTAGAACATGCCACGATTTGTTTCCCGCATAGCATCGCATCATGGTGCTATGCAGGCAAACATCACTGTTGTGTATAAGCCCATTCAAAAGAATGGAGTTTATTTTTGTGCAGGATTTGTGTGCCTCGCAACGCACAAACCTCACGCGATTCTAACGCCCGTGTGAAAGTAGCCTTAGTGGAAGTGGTGAAACAAAGTTCCACACTACCCACTTGTTCCAAGCCGACTCAATAGCAAATTGGCAATAAACGGCTTCACTGCTCCTGTAGGCACTTGCCCTGTTTACTGGGAGTGCTTTGTAATTGAGTCAACTTGGGACAAGGGGTTAGTGGGGAACACCTCAGAAGTTATATCTTTTCTTCTATGCCATATTGTATTATTTGAGGATATACCCCTGAGCGCTGGTTTCTTTCCCCTTTATAATTGCATGCGTTGCCTAATTTACACAGAGTTCATGTGCTATTTACATTTGCGCCGCATATTTGCACACATCTGTCTCTTTTACAGTACTTTTTGCATGCGAAAATCATACGCATTTGCGCATGCAAGAAACACGCAAGCATGCTCCCATTCTTTGAAATGGGCAATTAAGTAGTTCAATATGTGCTATTTTCTTGCGTAAACACACAAGAAAGTAGAGTATACTGCATTTTTGCACAAATGAAATGCACACGCAAAATACGTTTATGTGGATAAACCCATTACAATAAATATGTTTGTGTGGCATATCGGTCTTAGACTGCAGTTTCTATATACACTGATATGTATGTGCAGAAAACAAAACGTTGCAAATTTTTTAATTCAACCCTATTGCAAAAATGATTGTCAGCCCAAAATACATGTATTTAAGTGATCATTTGACTGAACTTGCGATGAAAAGTGTCCTATTAGTCTCAGAATCCCATCTGGTTTGATTTATATACAGTAGTCCCTAACATTTTCTGCTTGCTCTAAACGCATAAAATCAACTAACACAATTAATCACATCATCACCAACTTCAAGACTATTGTTTACGTCAAGCAGTAAAAATATTTGGGTTGTGCTGTATGAGTTACTAGGTTACAGTGTTTCTTCTCCCAACTGGAAAAGTGCACTGAGAAAAACAATGTTGCCACTCGGCTCTAAAGGAGCATGCAGAGATTTCCACTATTCCCTAAAGAAACCCGTCACACTAACAAAATGATCACTGCATTACACAAAATTGAACACTTCCTTAAGGATACTTTCAAATAATTACTGTTCTACACTGCTATCACCATTAAACCTGCTTTATGTGGAAGACCTGCAAAATATGGCCTTGTATTTAAATTAAACACACATACTATATATATATATATCCCCCCTTCCTTCAAGAAAAGCTCTCTGTATATGATAACAAAGGCAGCATAGATGGCATAACAGCATCTGTCATCTCACCTGGGGTCCTGCCTATACAGAAGTCACTTACTTTTTGAAATACTGAAATAAAATAGGGATACATAAATCCAAGCAGAGCATGATAAAATTATGGAATACTTGATTCGCAGGCTACATATACATTTGCATCTTTATTGAAACACTTGCCCCCTATAATAGTAACAAATGCAGTTTTACAATGCAGATTACAAATAATCTTAAAGGGAGTCTGTCAGCAGTTTTGCCAATGCAGAACTGCTGACAGAGCTATATAGAGGTGGTAGAATGGGGTGTCCTCATACGTGCGTCAGTGCTTCTTCTACACTTTACACCAAGATAATTAAAGGGGTTGTCCCACGACAGCAAGTGGGGTTATGCACTTCTGTATGCCCATATTAATTCACTTTGTAATATACATCGTGCATTAAATATTGGCCATACAGAAGTTATACACTTACCCCCTCCGGTGCTGGCGTCCCAGTCTCCATGGCGACGATGAAGCCTCTTCTCTGGTCGCACGAACAGTCGCGATTGCGCAGAGTGAAATCCTCCGCTGGATGTGTCCGGGCTTACGAGCTGCGTCCTGGCTCCTCCCTTTTCTCCTCGTCATCGTAGCTCCGCCTACGTCACGTGGTGCCGATCAGCCAATGAGGTGGCTGTAATCGGCAGTGGAACGCAAGACTGGACAAGAACGTCCACGGTGCACCATGGGAGAAGACCCGCGGTGCACCGTGGGAGAAGACCAGCAGCGCCATCTTTGAAAGAAGAATCTTCAAAGCTGAATGGGGATCCAGGTAAGCGATTTTTTTTTTTTAAATAACAAATGGATTCGTTTTTACTGTGCACAATGTGGGGGTCTGTTTAAAGAAAAAATTTTAGGTTTCGGCGCGGCACAGCCCCTTTAAGTTTTAATTGCTGGGCTCTCTTTTCACTAGTGGCATGATGGCATGGCTTCTCTTTGAAGTACCCTCTGCGCTGTCCATTAGGAAATCACTACAGATGTTAATCAGAGCTGTGGAACAGTTCAATGGACACAGTGGAAGGCACTTTTTAGAGTGAAGGCCCGTCATCGTGGCAATTCCCAGAGCAGAGCAATAGCCGTTAAGGCTTCATCTTCTTGGTACAACTGAGAGAAGCTCTAACACAGGTATGACGACAACCAGCGCCACCAACCCTACATAGTGGTGTCAGCAATTTGCATGAGCAAAACTACTGCCAAATTCTCTTTAATTAAAAATATTCTTGCACTTTGTACAAACAGCTACTGCTCAGACTTATCTGGCTCCATAAGGGTCGACTGCAAACAAACCCTGTATTGTATTTAATGCAACAGAAAATATAACAGCTCACCAATCTCACAAACACGTACACTTCCAGATGCGTGGATCCACATGGACAAGATGCATACAATGGAACAGGGAGCAAGTAATCCAGCTCTCCGGGAAGCAGATAAAAAGAACTATTACAAAAAACTTTTTAAGGGTTCAAGTCAAATGGTAAAAAAAAGAGTGCTTGGTATTCCCAGTACTCACACATACAGTGGGTCCAGAAAGTCTTTTGACTTTTTCACTTTTTTTTAACATTTTGCTATGTTGTGGCCTTGTGCAAATGAAAAAATAATAAGGTTTTTCCCCATCATTCTGCACTTAATACCCCAAAATGACAAAGTGAGAAACAAAAATGTTATCAATATTTGTAATCCTTTGGTATGACACTTGAAATTTAGCTTTGGGGGCCTCCCATTTCTTTTGATCATTTCTGAGATGGTTCTACACTTTGATTGGAGTCCATCTGTGGTAGAATCAGTTGATTGGACATAATTTTGAAAAACACACACCTGTCTATAGAAGGTCACTAGTAATTATTAGGAAATTATAGTACCAGTGTTTCTGGTGGAGCAATGCGCCACACAGCTCTGCTACATAGTGCATTCATTATACACGCAGCACATTACATCTTGGTGGCTGCTGTCAGCTTATCCAGTATATAGTACTTTATACCAAACTGCAGAATTGCTCTTCCCACAGTAGTGACATCACTGCAGGTCCTTCAGCTGGCCAGGTCTCTGTGGTGTAGGTAGGTTGGTGTCTCCTGTCAGGACCGCTGAGTTGTGTGTGAGATAATAACGGCTTAGCTTTTCTTATTTTGTTATTTTCGTCCTTTTCTTTCAAGAGCCCTAACTTTGTTCTTCTTCTGTTGGTCAAGCTCTGTGTTTTATATATAACTGTAGGACCTGCGATGATGTCACCAGGGGCGGAGCATGAGAAGCACACACACAAATACACATACAAACGCACAAATGGTCGCTAGTAGTTTGATACAGGTCACAATGCATATCAGAGCCAAAACCAAGTCATGAGGAGGAAAGAACTGCTTGTAGAGCTCAGAGATAGGATTGTGTGGAGGCACAGATTTGGAAAAGGCTGCAAAAAACGTCTTCTGCACTGAAAGTTTGAGAAAGCACAGGGACCTCCATAATTCTTAAATGGAAGAAATTTGGAACAAACAGGACTCTTCCTAGAGCTGGCCAAGCCATCAAAGTAATCAGGGGAATAGGGTCTGGTTAAAGACGTGACCAAGAACCCAATTGCCACTCTGGCTGAGCTTCAAAGATTCTGTGTGCAAATGGGAGAAATTTCCAGAAGGTCAAGCAGCACTCCACCAAATGCGGCTTTATAGGGGCCAGAAAAAAAGCCTCTCAGTAAAATACACATAAAAGCCCACTTAAAGTTTGCCAAAAAAAAACACCTAAAGGTCTCTCAGACTGTGAAAAACAAGATTCGCTGGTCTGATGAAACCAAGAATGAACTTTTTGGCCTTAATTCTAGATGCTAATGTCTGGAGGAAACCAGGCACTGCTCATCACCTGCTCAAAACTATCCCAACAGTGAAGCATCGTGGTGGCAGTATTATGTTGTGAGGGTGTTTTTCAGCAGCTAAGACTGACTGGTCAGGGTTAATGTAAAGCTAAATGAAGCAAAACACAAAGATATTCTTAATGAGAGCAAGGGACCTCAGACTGGGCAGAAGTTTTACCTTCCAACAAGGCAATGACCCTGAGCACACAGCCACTACAACACAGGAATGGATTAGGGACAAGTACGCGAATGTCCTCGCAAGAGCCCTGACTTGAATCCAATTGAACATCCCCTGGAAAGATCTGTAAATGGCTCTCCACAGACAGTCCCCATCAAACCTGACAAAACTTGAGAGGATCTGCAGAGAAGAATGGCAGAAAATTCTCAAATCCAGACGTGCAAACCTTATGGCACCATACCCAAGAAGACTGGAGGCTGTTATCGCTGCCAAAGGTACTTCAACTAGTACTGCGTACAGTGCCTAAATACTTATGTCAATGCAAAATGCTAGTTTTTCATTTTTTTTAATTACATAGATTTTTAACAATCTGTTTTCACTTTGTCATTATGGAGTACTGAGTGCAGAATGATGGGAGAAAACAAGGCCACAACATAACAAAATGTAAAAAAGTTAATGGGTCTCTAAGACTTCCCAGACCCACTACGTTTTAGACGTACAAAGCGTGCAAAATGACTCAGGATACTTAGTATGTCTGAAAAGCATACGTGTATTGAGGATGTCAATCACTCTTTTTTACCATTTGATATGAACATTTAAAACATTTTTGTAATAAAATTATTTGTATTTGCTTCTGGTAAAGTTGGATTACTTGCATTTGTTCTAAACCCTGTATGTAATCTGCTTTTATTCCCATTCCAAATTGCCAATTCATAGAGACTCATAGGTCTACATAGGTGCTATATTCAAGAACAGGAGGAGATTTTCAATGAAGACTATTTGCAAAGTTGCCTAATTTTTTTTCTTTAGTTCAGATGTATTGGAGCAATGAAAACATAACCTGAACAAATATGGCTCGAAGGAATTGTTCTGTTAAATGAGAAGCAGAATGTTTTAAAACAGTATTATTTTACATGAAAGGCATGCGATTAACGACAAGACGACGGTTATGACTGGCAGTGGTTATCCGCAGAGAGCATGCAAAGTGCTAACACTTACTGGTACTTCCACATATTTTGATGCAGCTTTTACCTGAAAATGTAATGCAATACTGAACAGTTACACAAATAATTAGTAATATTACGTTTTCTGTTCTGAGAATATTACTGCATCTACTGACTTAATTACTTATTATTATTCTAATTAAATCATCTTACCAAATGAAGAAATTTAATTTTTTCCATTCACAGTTTGTAATACTATAACCTTTGTCTTTTTCAGCCTTACATATTATGTTACCAGCTTTGATTATCTAGATTAGTATGGTTTCTGCAACAATCATGGTGATTATACCGTATGCCCAATAATCATGTATAGAGATATTGTAAACACTAAAAATACCAGTCTTGTGTATATAAGACATTTATATCAGTAAAGCTCTATCCAAAACCTGGATTCCAAATCATCGAATATTAGAACATGTTTTTACATCAGATACCTAAACCATTGTGATTAAATTATTGTAAGCATGCCTATTTAAATTGTTCTTGCTGATAATGCAGGACACTACATACAGATCTGTCCATGGGTGAGCAATATATAAATACAGTAGCTCTCTTTTTATGCATCCCTTGACCATGGAGGATGTTACCATGTACGGAAAATGCAGGTACATAGCACAAAAGGTGGAATATATTGTACTACAATCAAAACGCTATAAAAGGTTATGACCATACTTACAGTAAAAGAAAGGATGGATGAAAATAAAGTCCCTTCATCATATCTTGCCAACTTCGAGAGAGCTCCTTCCAGCACTGAAACAAACTTGAACAAAAAAAATACAATTAAGAAGATTAAATGTAAAGCAGAAGTGATAAAATTAATAATTATAGCTCAATGGCTATAAGAAAAAAAATCTACACACTATATACTCACATATATACAGGGTTATTACAAATGATCTTGCCAATTTGAAACTCACGTTCAGTGACATTTAGATACATAATTTCATATCAATGGAAACAGAAACTCAAATGTTTTGTGCACATCATCAAAAATGTTTTCTACACCAGAGGCATTCAATGCAAGCCCACTTTGTCACTCGATAGACATTGAGCCTCTAGTCAGGTTCCTGCCATACATGCTGTGGCTTCTGTGATACATACTAGCAGATCATGCATGATGGGTGGTAAGGGGGGCATGTAGACTCTAACACTCCCCCAGAGGAAAAAAATCCCATTGTGTAAGGTCCGGGGAACATGGAGGCCAAGGAAGAAGTTCACAATCGTCACAAACTGTACGGCCAATCCTTTTGTTTGGTAGTCCCCTACTGAGCTCGCTTCTGACTTCATTGTGAAAATGGGAGAGGGGTGCAATTAAAAATGTTGTCAATTGCCATTCCACAACGCTGTAAAACATTGCATTTTTACAGACGCCTGTGTGTGAGCCTAAGGATTCCATGTAACTCTCAGTTTCAATTAGAGTCTGCACACACTAACAGAGTTGTCCAGTCTTGGGGCCAATTGCAATCGCTAGGGATAACATCGCAAACGTTTGCGTAGAAGATTCCACACGGTTGGCTGCAGGATGTTCAATTCTCAGCTTGATCTAAAGGTGGATTTCTGAGGACTCTGTGTGAAACATAGGCACAGACGCGCTCCACTGTCACTGGTGGACGGTCGGATGATTTTTGCTAACAGATGTGTTTTTTTTCCCTTAAAATCAGAGTACCTCTTACAAGTTGTGCGCCCACTGGGTGGATGTTCACCAAACTATGTTTAAAAAGTGACGCTGCACACTAACAGACTGGTAGATATGAAAATCAAGGACACAAATCGCTCTCCTATCTTCATTTGCATCCATTTTGTCTCATATTGCCCTCGCAACAAATGTGGCAGAATAAAACTTTTTGAGCCACATTTAGCAAAATTGTCTAACAGTAAGTCCTGCGTCACACAGGGGCGCATGTGCGTAATACACAGTGAATAGAACCTATGGATTTTAATGGGTTCATTCATATGCGCTATCAGACGTGCAAAAAGAATACACATCATGCTCTATTTTTAAACTGGTTCATATGAATAAACACCTTGAAAGCAATGTGTTCTTTTCCCATGCAATATTGAACATATCGCAATCGGTCAGATATCGTGTGTAAAAAATTGTCCATGTGAATGTAAACTTAACCAGACAACGGTATATATATTGGACAGCATCCCAAACTATAAAAGGTGCTATGCAGTACAAGTATTGCACTGTAGCAGCCCAGTCATCTCTACAAGTAAAAACCGTGTACTCTGTAAGAAAACGCCTGCTTTTTTTTTTCTAACTACCACAGTTTTTGAAACTACGCATTTCTGTCTCGCTGCACTTGTATTGTGATACACTCATAAGACGTCAATTCACAAAGTAAACCCTACACAGTGGCTACCTTCCTTAAATACAGGTACAGCTTTATTAAACAAATTGCTATGTTAATTAGAAAACACCCTAAACTCTGAGCATTTACCGCTGCACGAGCTACTGTATTGCTGCGTATGGCAGCAATTTGGGACTGCGCATGATAGTTTATCTCACTCACTCTGTCATGTGTAGTCTTCTTTGTTTCTTCTTTTTTTTATTTCTCACTCTGTCGACGTTGTGCATAAGTACCGCACATACGCAAGGTAATCATGTATGTACAGCATTTATTACATACCCATAGAGAATAGGGCTCTATTGCATATAATACACGGTAAAATAGAACATGCTGCGTATTATATTCAATGAATATACGCAAGTGTGAATGGATCAATGTAAATCAATGTACTTTCATTGACTCCATTCGCCGTGTAATATGCGTGCATAGTACGCAATGACATTAGGCTTGTGTGAGCCTACCCTAGGGTAATTTTACACAGAGTGAGAAATCATTCACCCCAGCGAACCATCAAACAATGAGACAGTTTGCACGTCCACTCAGGCGGTCAGTTTAAACACGCAGAGAAATCTTTGGTTGCTCCGTCATTCAGTTCACTGTACCAGTGAATGAGACTGACTGAACAATCGGTGTTTAAACAGAACGAGACAACGATTTTTATGCTTGTATAAAATGAAGGATGAATGATAAGTGAACAAATTATCATTCAATCATTGGGCGCGTTTACACTGAACGATTATTGTTCTAATTCAAACGATCCAATGATTATCCAAACAGCAATTACATTTAGTACTAGGGTTTAGAAAATAACCAATTACAGTACTTAGAAACTGCTATTATATATAATAAAGCCTGTGAGCAATAAATTATGACTATCAATTAAACCTATACCACACTAAACAGTACAATAAAATCTTATAACAGACTATACAATATAAACTATACCAGAGTATACAATAAAACCTTATAAACTAAAGCAGTGCCCCTTTAATTTGAACCTCTTATTCCTGCATCCAAGACTTCTCCAGAGCAGCACCAGTCCTCTGGAATGCGCTACCCCAAACTGGGCAATCTAGGACTCACACAACTTCAGGCGTGTTTTAAAAACGCACCTCTTCAGGGAGGCATAGCATATCCCCTAAACCAAACCCCCTTTACTGCCCCCGATAACATGCTCCCTGTCCTACTAACTGCAATCCCTGCTAGCCACAATCAACCGCTAGACACTTCTGCACACTGAATCCCTATAATGTCATTATTGACATCACAGTATTCCCTAGTTATGAAGAAGTAATGCTTCTTCGTTCAGGAACATGGCTCAATATGTATTGTCTGTATAGATGGTACACTGGGGTGTGTGTAATTTACAGTCCCCTCCAGCGGTTTAGAAACACCTCTTAAGAATGTTGAAATTGGGAAGAATTAGTAAAAAAAACATTCATGCTTTGGGATGTGTTTATTTAACTACAAAACAAAAACAGCTCAATCTTTTAACTATAGGTTGGAAATAGCTTCAAATTTTGGACTCCTTGAAATATTCACTCTTTTCCTGTATGGCAGTGGATGAACCTTTCCTTTTTTTAGCTGGTATACATTTCCATTCTTGGCGACCTCCCAGAAAAATTTCTGCCTAATGATTTGCTGTTTAAAACACAAGGGGTTTCCAAACTTCTGGAGGGTACTGTTTGGTAGCTGAAATAAATGGGTAATGTGTAACAGTCTCAGGGAAATTATAGTATACAGCATCCTCCCTCGGCAATCATGGAGAGCCTTATCTTTGTGCATGGTGTTGCTAACCTATCTTACTCTAGCAATACATACGATCGAACATTTGCCTGCCTTGTACTGATGAGAGGACTCCGCACACTTTGTCTCAATCTATACAGCAAAGCAGACAAGCGAGCTACAGAAAACACAAATCAGGCTATTGTGTCTACTGTGACAATATTTCACGTGAATACCTATATACAAAATTGACCATGGTATATAAAGGGTTAAGAGGACAGGATCAGAGGTTCTTCCACTGGATATTAGAGCAGGGGACCAGCTGTGAAAATACCTGTGCCAGGTTAAACTTGAAATGTTGTAAAAAATGCATATGAGCAGATTTAAAGCCCATTAGAGACTGCCATAAAAAGGCGTGTTGGTGATCACCAAAGGTTTAAGCGATCAAGTATTTCCATATACTTTTGAGAAGTTCATGTGACTATTTCTTTGTGCTTATGTGAGTCTTAAAAAACTCATATGCATACCTCCTGAATAGAGTTGAGCAAACATACTCTGCCGAGCTTGATGCTCGTTCAAGTATTAACGTACTCGATGGTGCTCGTTACTCGAACGAGCATCAAGTGGTGTTCGACCCCGCCCCAGTTTTTGGCTCCTCCCAGACACGACGTGCCTGTTTTCGCCCCTCCCCGCCGCAGCGAGCCATTGGCAAATTTTTTGTCTGGTAGGCAAGGGAGAGGGATAGGGAGAGGGAGAGAGAAAGAGAGAGAAACAAACCTAGAAAAAAAAAAGCTCGGCACCCGGCGTCCCACATACAAAAATGCTTGAGTCTGCCATTGTAGTAAATGGGGTTCGTTATTCGAGTAGAGCTCTTGAATTTTACGAAAAGCTCGACTCGAATAACGCGGACTCGAGCATTTGGGTGCTCGCTCAACTCTACTCCTGAAGCAAATTATGCTCTAGACATTTACAGAAATAATAATGCATATTTTATCATTTACAACGTGATTTAAAAGAAAATAGAGCATAGAATATGAAAATATTTACCTTAAAAACAAGAAGTGAAATTATTTCTTTAACAGTTTCTTCAATTAAGTCATCTATTTTGGAATGGTACTGTTGCTGCATTTTAAATACATAATAGTATAAGTAACATAGTATTATATCAGTAGATGGAAGAAAAGGTAAAAATGAAATGGTATTTTCACTACTTTTAGTGTATTATTTTGAACATCAGCACAATAGAACCTTGAAAATGATCCATCCAATCAACACTCTTTTATTCTATGCAGCACATTTTCCCATGTTCGATGCAGAGTTAAGCAGCTAATGGGGTTATTATTTAGATGAATTGATTTCCCATTCTCATTCAAGAGAAGGAATGTGAAGGATACTTTTTGTGTTTCCTACAATTAAGGAAGACGTGCATTTTTCTAAAGAGTTGATCTACATGTTGAGCAAAAAGACTAGAAAAAGATTCAATTAATACAACATTGCTTGCCTCACAACCTGCATTCATAAGTTAGTCTAAACGTGTTTTAGACCAAAATGGGCTTCAATTTATCCCACTAAGAAAGCAGCAAATGAATCATTATGTTTTTATATAAGCAAACATGCAATAGAAATTTCACCAACAAATTAAAAAATAATGACAAATTAACCGATTTGACAAATAGCATATGCAATCCTTATCCAATGTAGGAATTTGCTTTGTTCTAGGCAGGATCAAAGTATGTAAATGCAGAGTTAAATAAAGCACTTAATGTACTCCATTAGATAATATTGCAATTTCTTGACTTTAGAGTAAACACTTCAAACAATATCAGCATTGCAATAGCTAACCTCATCCGTTTTGTCGCTTTGAAAACATTAAAATACAGTATTCTGTAGACATAGGGAAAATATACAAGGCATTGTAACACACAGGCACCCCAAAAACAGATCCCACTTATGGTATTATGGTCATATTTTTGGCACACTGACACAGAAAGTTAGAGTACATAGTTAAGCACTTACCCATTGCTTAGAAAACTTGATTTTGCAATGTAATGGCCCAATAACAGGACACCAAAGGCACATAAACATAAAAAGGAGTAATTTATGGAGAAATAAACAAGGAAAATTAGAAAAAAAATGAATACAATATAAATGAAGCATTAATTATGAGAGTAAAAGCAATGACTTAAAATAAAAAGATTAAACAGAACAAAATATGTAGGACATAATAGGAAAAAGGAAATGATTAGAGATGAGCGAGTATACTCGCTAAAGCACATTACTCGAGCGAGTAGTGCCTTAGCCGAGTATCTCCCCGCTCGTCTCTAAAGATTCGGGGGCTGGCGGCGGGCGGGGAGCGGCGGGGACGAACGGAGGGGAGATCTCTCTCTCCCCCCCGCTGCAACTCACCTGTCACCCCCGCCGAATCTTTAGAGACGAGCGGGGAGATACTCGGCTAAGCCACTACTCGCTCGAGTAATGTGCCTTAGCGAGTATACTCGCTCATCTCTAGAAATGATGATAAAAGTAGCACAACACACATAAGCAAATATTTATGGTCGAACTAAAAAGGGAAAGCCATTCAAAATGATCTGATAAGTAATAACAGAGCAAATTGATTCTGATTTCAGACGATTATTGATTTCCAGCATAAAAAAGGTTTATAGAGCCAAACCCTTTTGGTACTGACAGTTTCTGGAAATCCCCACACCAGGCACTTAGTGTTCAAGGAGCCAACTATGCTTCACAACCACAGAGTTAAATTCTGAAATTCTGGATGCTTTAAGCTCTAATTGAATTTAATGCAAACTATGTGAATTCATATGCGGTGAGATGCAGCAAGAATTTCACGGCATAACTCTATGGCTATGTGAAGGGAAGCAGGTGATTTGCAAATCTATAACAGAACAATGAAGACCTAACCCTATAAAAATACTATATATTATGAAATGAATCCGAACAGAATAGAACTGATAAGCCATTTACAGTAAACATGATCAATTCAGAGCCCCAGAGATATACCAATTAACCCACCCAAATAAAACACTGGGTGTTTACATATTTACAATGTGATCTCACGTGTATCTATGACATGTCAAATCATTTTAACAGGACATTCTCTTCTGG
The DNA here is from genome assembly GCF_035609145.1 of Eleutherodactylus coqui. Classification (NCBI taxonomy): domain Eukaryota; kingdom Metazoa; phylum Chordata; class Amphibia; order Anura; family Eleutherodactylidae; genus Eleutherodactylus; species Eleutherodactylus coqui. The sequence goes on from NC_089838.1 coordinate 159,501,092, forward strand.
TATAGCATATATTGCTACAACTATTCCGCTATGAAAAAAGAGTTTGCACATAATTTCTATTTTTGCTTGTTCTGCCAGATACAAAGTGTCAAAATTCCTCAACAACAGTGATTTGGTTGTTGCTGTTAGGGGTGACACAACCACATATTAAGTTTAGGGAAAGGCAAATAATTTTTCACAAACTGACAGTTGTTGTTAGAAAACCTTTTCTGCAATAGATGAAAATAATTTAACTCCGTATTTATGGTCGAGAAGTCTGTAAATCCATAAAAACAAACTAAAAATTATCTCTACTGAAAATCCTGTTTGTATATACAGTGTGACCCAAGCGTTGTGGAGTTTCAAGTGATTAGGTTGCTGGAATGAAATTTAACCCTTTGCAATCCAATTTTGGATTCAGGGTTTCCCAGGGTTTTTTTTCTTTCTGCCATTATACAATGGCGCCACCTGCTGGCTAGAGCCAGTACTGTGGTATTGGACATGCTGGAGAGGCCCCCCGACAATAGAGTGGCCAGTAATATACAGTAAGAATACCCTGCTGGACGTCTTCTGACATCGGAAACTGTACAGCCTTCAATCAGAATGTCTTTAGACGTCAGACAGTGGATTGGAAAGGGTTTAAAGACACATGAAACAGGTGTCAAATGAAAAACAAAGTCTCCGAGTTTTCCATTTCAAGATTAGTGGTCCGACATCATGGTGGTAAGCTTAAACAGTATGTAATGTGGTATGTTTTGTGCCTAGCCAATTCTGAATCTGTGATTCCTATGTGATATAAAGTACCATTGTGTGTTTAATAAATAACTCCCAGACAAATCGAACATTCCCTGTTGGGATAAACAATTGAAAGATACAGGAAACAGGACATGACCATTGATATAATGTAAGAACATTTCCATGAACTTGTTGAACATGAGCATAATAGCCCTAAAATTATTGTGTGGTGTACTCTCACCAGAAATCGTATGATTGGTCCATTTTTCTTAGCGGAAGGCACTGTAAAATCACACAACTACTTCATCATGTTCAAACTGTTTGCAGTAACTCAATTTGAGGAGAATGTGATCTTTCAGCAAAATGGTGCTCCACTGCCCTATACCAATATTTTTACAAAATTTTTTATGAGACATTTCCTTAGCGCTGGATTGGTAAGGCTAGTTAGAAGCAATGCTCTCATGCTCTATGCCTCTCTTTTTTATTTATGGGAGTATGTGAAGCAGAATGTCTACTTATTCATACTCAAAGTATTCAACACTTGAAACGAGTAATGAGGGAACTTGTTGAACCCGTCAGTCCTGTCTACATTTTAGTCCTGATGCTCATGGTTGAGTGTGGCAGGAAATGGAATACTGCTTAGATATTTGCAGAGCCACCAATGGATCCCACATAGTACTTCATTATATATGTGTAAACATCTATTTTATTAGTTCTTTAATTTAATTTACATTTAATATGTACCATGTTCTGGTTAATAAAAGTTAAAGGGGTGGTCTCGCGAAACCAAGTGGGGTTATACACTTCCGTATGGCCATATTAATGCACTTTGTAATGTACATCGTGCATTAAATATGAGCCATACAGAAGTTATTCCACTTACCTGCTCCGTTGCTAGCGTCCTCGTCTCCATGGTTCCGTCTAAATTCGCTGGCAGCTTGCTTTTTTAGACGCGCTTGCGCAGTCCGGTCTTCTCCATTCAGCACGAGCCGCTTCAGTGTGCTCCCCGCTACAGCTCTTCTGCGCATGCGCAGACGAGCTGTCACTGCTCGGGAGCGCGCTGAAGCGGCCATTCTGTACCTTCCTCTGTTAGAGGAAGGTGCAGAAACTGGAGCTGCCCAGCGGAGAAGCCCAGCCCAGCCCAGCAGCCCCGAGAAGCCTCCCAGGTAAGTGATGGGTCGGGGGGGGGGGGGCTGCCGCTGCGCCGGGCTGCGCCGGGGGGGGCTGCCGCTGTGATGGGGGAACTAGCGCTAGGCCGGGGGGGCTGTCGCTAGGCCGGGGGGGGCTGCCGCTGCGATGGGGGGGCTGTCGCTAGGCCGGGGGGGGGCTGCCGCTGCGATGGGGGGGCTGTCGCTAGGCCGGGGGGGGCTGCCGCTAGGCCGGGGGAACTAGTGCTAGGCCGGGGGGGCTGTCGCTGCGATGGGGGGGGCTGTCGCTAGGCCGGGGGGGGGGCTGCCGCTGCGATGGGGGGGCTGTCGCTAGGCCGGGGGGGGCTGCCGCTGCGATGGGGGGGCTGTCGCTAGGCCGGGGGGGGCTGCCGCTGCGATGGGGGGGCTGTCGCTAGGCCGGGGGGGGCTGCCGCTAGGCCGGGGGAACTAGCGCTGGGCTCCGGAACCTAGCGCTGGGCTCCGGGGCCTTCACCTGGGCTGAGGGTCTAGCGCTGGGGAGCCGGGGGCTAGCGCCGGTTACCTGCTGCCTGGCGGTGGGCGTCTGGTCGGCGGCTGCGGGGCGTCCGGTTGCCATGGAGACACAGCTGGCGGCGTCTCGGGAGCGCGCACGTCGGGCTGCAGCGAGCGACGGGGAAAGAGCCGGCGGCCATCTTGAGGAAACTTTTATAAGTTGCTGAAACGCTGGAATGGTAAGTACGAACCAGCTAGAAATGTCATTTACAGGGGTAATTAGTAATGTATGTTTAATGGGGGGGACTGGGCAAAAAAAAAAATTAACTGCTTCCTCGAGACATCTCCTTTAATCTTTTGAAAACCCTTCCTGACTTCACAAACTTTAAGACTCTGTCTCTTATTTTGGAACGGTTTCGTGCGTCTATAGTGTTTCATTACAACAGCATAATCAGTTGTTACCCCCACCATGACTTTTGGAGACACACTGTATATTGGGGAAAGAAACATTGATAAATGTAGCACCTTAAATTTAGTACAGAGCTTGCCATAACAAAAAAGGGCAGCATATCATAGGGGCAGGTGTGGCGTAGTATTAGACCAGTTGGCAGAAAAAATATACACGTGGATACATGGCATCTGTCAATAATTGGTGCAGATGAGTACATCTCTCATGAATTCAGTGGACTGATAATTATGAAGCCACTGTAGCGTGTTTAGGTCTGTTCACATCTGTGTTGCACAACAGATACCACTTATATCTGATGCACGCAACTGATTCATAATGGGGTCCTTCTGGTTCCATCACTCTGACCTAAAAAACAGAGCTGTAAATACGGTGCAGATCTGAACAGAGTCATAGTTGCTACTATGTGCTGGTTAGTCTAACAGGGTAGCGGAAATGTTATGATGATGCATTGCATTTCTGACTGCATATAGAATTACTTACAGCATGACCAATCATTTTAATCTACATTAATTACACCCATCATAATAAAAATCTGACATCTTAAATACGTATTTAATCAGATAAAACTGGGTGTTTGCTACAATTGTAATCAAAATTATTCTACCTCCATTACAAATTAGGTTCATTTGCCAAATTTATAAACCTTCAGATGTTTTCAATAAAGCCAATGAAACAATAGCAATTTAAATAGCTCAACACAACTAATATAAGTAGTTTCTCTAAACTGAACACAAAATGCCACTTATGTTCAGAATTAGGGTGCATTTACACCACAAAGATGATCGCTCAAAAGATGGCTTTTCAGTGATCATTTTGCATAAACTACTACTTGCCACTACTGCCTATTAGTACCAAGTAGTAGCGTGTGAGCCATGTAATGGTAAAGGATTCTCCCTTGCCCACAACTGCATCAACTGCGATTTTCCGATCGTGGGCGAGAATCTCAGCATGTTCTATTCTGTGCGGAAAATCGCACAGGCAGCTTCCATTGCAGTCAATGGAAGCAGTCTGCCCCGCAATATTCTGCACAGTGGGCACTGTGGAGGTACCGTGAGAATCCGCTTTACAACCCAGCGCCGAAACGTCATGCCCTGCACTGCACATGCATGCCAGCTGAGACGCTCGTGGCGGATCCGGAGAGGTGAGTATAGGGGCTCTGTGGGGCACAGAGTCTGATTTTGCAGTCGGAATCTGACTCGGCTGTGGGCATGAGCCCTAATTCGGAGACTGCAGAAGTCATTAAAAGTGGCATTTCGTGTTAAATATGAAAAAAATCACTTGTTATATTAGTTATGTTGAGCTATTTAAATAATTGTTTTTTTTTACTAACAGCTGAAAGTTTGTAAATTTGGCAAATAAACCTAATTTGCAACAGGAATGGAATAGTTATGATGGTAACTGTACATAACAGAAGCACAGACTGACCTCCCAGACTACAAATATTAGGCCCCCTGCACACGGGCGGAAATTCTGCGGTGGGATTTCCCACAGAATTTCTGCCCGTGCCCACTGCCATAGGATTGCATTAGATAATGCAATGCTATGCAGGTAGCTGCGATTTGACTGTGTTAAAACACGAGCGGAAAACAAAACGCGGCATGTCCTATTTCTGTGCGGGTCTCGCATAGGCCCGCACAGAAATGTCACTAGTGACGCGCTGTCTCTGCTCTGCGCATGCGCCCGCTGGATACGTAGCAGAGCAAAGAGGCCAGAGCAGGTGAGCCGCAGTGGTCACTGCGGGGGCACGAGTCGGATCCCGCTGTGAGGATTCTCGCAGCAGGATCCGACCAGGCCGTCTGCAAGAGGCCTTAGAAAAATATAAATTGCTTTGTATTTTTAAATCACTTTGTGTAACATTATTGACAAAATTATTATAAATCATTACCACCTAGGGTTGCCACCCAGCCGGTATTTTTCCGGCCAGGCCAGTGCCGGTATTTTCTTTTTACCGGCCCTATTAAAGGCCGGTATTTTTTAATGCTTTCTGGAAGCGGGATTGAATTCCCCGCCTCCAGCTAAGATAATGTTGAGATTGGCTAGCCAGCGCTGGCTTCAGCCAATTAGAAGCTTGCACTGGGTTAACCAATGACTGATTGGTTAACCCAGCACCAGGATTCATTGGCCGGCGCTGAGTAAGCCAATCATCCGTGCGGGAGGCGGTGACGTCACTTGCGGAGCTCCACAACCAGCGGCCGCTGCTGGCTTGCAGCCCCAGGACACAGACTTCCTGCAGTGGCTGCACACAAGCAGCAACCCCTGAAAATGTCGTCAGCCCATACCCGAAGTCTGAGTGCACCGGCCATGATGGAGCTCTGTTGCTGGCGTCGCTACGGCGGTGACAGTGGAGGTCCGGGATAGAGCCGTGAGGCGGTGACGGAGTTTGCCTTCGGAATGGAGAGGTGAGCGGCCGCGCACATCTAGGCCATACCTGAAGTGTGAGTGGTGCAGGCGAGAGGGAGGTGTGTTGCTGGCAGCGCTACGGCGGTGACAGCGGAGGTCCAGGACGGAGCCCTGAGGCGGCAACGAAGGTTGCGGCCGGAATGGAGAGGTGAGCAACCGCGTACCTCTCACTTTTGGCTGAAATGCAGGCCTGCACGGAGAACACACGCTGCAGCCTGTGCATACCTTTTCCCAGCTCTGCAGCATTACCCTCCGGGTTACTATAGTAGTTAGCCTTACATTATGACATCTTAATGCTGCCATGTTACACCGCTAACATGGCAGCATTTACAGGTAATAATGTAAGGCTAACTACTATAGTAACCCGGAGGGTAACGCTGCAGAGCTTGGAAACATTTACGCACAATGCGTTGCTACTACCTTTCTCCCTTCACCCTATCGGGAGCTAGGGGTGTGAGAGGGGCGTTCCTCCTGTCAAACCCCTAGCTTCCTGGTGGCGTCAAGGTACACTAATACCCCACGGCCAAAGACTCCCGGGTAAGTTGCTTACGGCTGTTGCTGCCATCACCCCTTTGTAACTGCCATTAGCAAATGGGTCAAGAGTGATGGGAGGGGGTTAAAGGGGGAATCTAGGTATTTGAACTACTACTGCGGAGACGGACAGGGACAGGTGACAGTGGGGGAGGGGCTGCTCTGTGGGGGGCAGCTGGTGGGAAGTCCTGCCTCAGTAACTTTGTGAGGTGCAAGAGAGAGTCAGTCATTCCTATAGTCTGTGCGTCCCTCAGTTAGTCTGTCCGTTGCATAGTCCATCCGTCTGTCCCCCAGTTAGTCAGTCAGTCCTACAGTCTGTCCGTATTTCAGTGAATCCAATAGTCTGTCTGTCTCTTAGTCAGTCAGACCTTTAGTCCATCTGTCCCTCAGTTAGTCCTTTAGTAGCGCTCACCAATGTGTGATCCTTTATGGCCCCCTGTTCATGGCCGTCGCACATGTGCAGAACAAAATGTTTGCCCCGTGACAAGCCACGCCCCTTTTTAACCATGGCCGGTATTTTTTCATGATAAAGCGGGCATCCCTATTGCCACCAGATATCAAGTTGGATGTTCACAATATTGTGCAGCTTAAATCCAGCCTGTAAATGTATTACAATGATCACAGTCTGAGGGCGGCTTCAGACGACCGTATATCGGCCGTGTTTTCACGCCCGTCCGATATACGGTGTCCCTCTCTGCAGGGGGAGGAGGCTAGAGGAGCCGGGAGCAGTGCACTGAGCTCTCGCCCCCTCGCCACTATTTGCAATGGGGAGGGGCGGGGAAGGAGCCAAGTTCCAAAACTTAGCTCTGCCTCCTCCCATTACAAATAGTGTCAAGGGGCGGAGAGGGGGAGGGAGCTCAGAACACTGCTCCTGGCTCTTCCAGCCTCTTCCTCCTGCAGAGAGGGACACCGTATATCGGGCAGGCGTGAAAACCCGTCTGATATACAGTCGTCTGAATAAGCCCTGACACTGGGAAATCATTGATTATTATGCTGAATATTGAAAAACTGCTGTGTACATGTGGACATCACCCCAGTTCAAATTCAGTTTTTAAAGCTCCAGATTTATTTTTATACCTTTCCAACACAAAGTTTTGGTAGCAACTTTTTCATGTTTTTATCCCCGCCTTCCAAGACCTATAACTTTTTTTTTAATGTTGCTGTGAACATACCTGTAGCTGTAGTGCGTATATTTAGCACGAGCAGTTATATTTTTAATGCCAGCATTCAGAATCATAGAATGGTAGAGTTGGAAGGGACCTCCAGGGTCATGAGGTTCAACCCTTTGCTCAGTGCAGGATTCACTAATCATCCCAATGTACCACATAATGCATTGAGAAATCTTGAAACACTTTCTTGTGGAGTATAATGAAAAAAAAAACTGCACTTATGCAAAAAATTTTTTGTTTTGTTTTTTTGTGGGGTGGAGTTCATTTTTACAGCATTAATTGTATGGCAAAAAGGATGTGTGAACTTTATTCTGTGGGTCAGCACAATTATGGCAATACCAAATTATATAGTTTTTATGTGCATTACTTTTATAAAATAGAAATATTTTGTATGTGCTATATTCTGAGACCCAGAACATTTTCTTCTTCCTTTTTATTGGCACCATTTTGGGATATATATGACTTTTCATCACTTTATGTACCATGTTTTAGGATGCAGGGTGACCATAAAAACAGAAACTCTGGTAGTTGCAGTATTTTATGCATGGCATCCAGTGTGTGGGATAAAAAAAACATTTTAATATATTTGCTTTGTTAATGCACACATATCCAAATATATTTTTATTGTTTATACTTTCTTAGTAAAAAAAAAGGGAAAAGGGGACATCAGTTTTTTTTAAATATTTTTGAACACTTTTAAACTTTTTTGCAGTTTCGCTGACACACTGTATCATGTGAATGCTTGTATAATACAGTATAATGCTATTAAGTCTGAGTACTAAGATTGCAGACTTGGAAGCTTTCATTAGGCCCCCAGCTGGCATGAATACCAACTGGCACCCCATCCAGAATCATTTAGCAGGGGGAGGAGTGAGTTGGTGGCAGAGCCACCTCCCTCTTCCTAAACACTTAGATGCTGTATTTGCTACTGACTGTAGGAAGGAATTAAGAGAGACTGCATCAAATCTGACAATTATTAGCCATCAAAATTAGTGTACATAACTGCACTATTGATCTGAGTGGAATTGATTAAATCAGCAAGATGCCTGACATGCTTAAAATTTATAGTCTGACAATCAGCATTATTACTGCAGCAGTGCGTGAATAATAATTTGAGAAGTGTTCCTTATTACAGGGAATTCTTAAACTGCTTTAAGATAAGGAAAGAATTTTTTCCTGTAAAGATTGCTCTCACTCATTGGGCATCTCAGGCACTACCCATAATTCATATTTATATGTGGGTGTTTATCCAATTTTTGGATTATCAGTAGTATCTATGCTGCTATAAATTGATTAGCCAAAACATTACATCCACTTGCCTAATATTGTGTAGGTTTCCCTTTTGCCTCTAAAAAAAACTATAACCATTCAAGGCATAGACTCCACAAGACGTGTACTGTGGTATTTGGCACCAAAACGTTAGCTGCAGATCCCCCAAGTCCTGTAAATTGGGAGGTGGAGTCTCCATCGATCAGACCTGCTTTTCTTTTCCAGCCCACCTAACACACGCTTGACCAGATTGAGATCTGGCAATTTTGGAGACCAAATCAACACCTTTTTTTTAATTAATGTTGGCAGTGTGGCAAAGCACATGACCATGCTAAATGAGGCCATTGCCATTAGGACATATCATTACCATGAAAGGGTGTGCTTGGCATATGCCAACGTAACTTCCATATAAATGTTAGGACTCCGTTTTCCAGCAGAACATTGCCTACAGCCTCACATTGTCTGCTTGCTTCTTTCCCTGGTAATCTGTGATACACTGTGTGTTCGCATACCTTTCTATAGCCAGCATTAACTACAATACCTCTTCTGTGGGATTAAACCAAACAGGTTATGCTTTGCTCCCTACCTGCATCAATGAGCCTTAGGTTCTCATGACCCAGTTGTTGGTTTTCTTTCTTGACCACTTTTGCGCCAACAAATTTAGAGCTCATGTCCACAGCCGTGTTTTCACCACATATTATGCGTGCATTGCACAGACTCCTGATACGCGGTAAATGTGCGTGTAGACGCTGTGTACGGATACGCATGAGAAATAGATCACAGCATGCTCTATTTCTCTGCATACCACGCAGCGCAGGCCCTGTACATTTGTATGGGCTGAGTATAAAACGCTGTCCATACACAATACATAAAAAAAAGAAAGTAAGAGTCACAATGCGTATGTCTGTGTGCATGTGATATGTGGGAATACGCAGTGCCATATGCAGCTATATGCAGTCTCTACCGACAGAGCGTATGTTTTCAAAATGGGTAAAAAACACTGTGGGGAGACCCGCAGCGTTTTACTCTTACGCCTGTGGGAATGAGCCCTAACTTCAAGAACATTGTCTACTTGCTGTCTAATATATCTCACCTCTTGCCAGAAGACAGTGTGAAGAGACAATCAATCTTATTCACTTTACCCAGTGCTGTTTTAACCCTTTGCAATCCAATTTTGGATTCAGGGTTTCCTAGGGCGCTTTCTCTTTCTGCCATTATACTATGGTGCCATCTGCTGGTTAGAGCCAGTACCGCAGTATGTGACATGCTGTAGAGGTCCGACAACAGAGCGGCTAGTAACCTACAGTAAGAATACCCTGCCGGACGTCTTCTGACATCGGAGCTGTACAGCCTTCAATCAGAATGTCTTTAGACGTCAGACAGTGGATTGGAAAGGGTTAATACACTAGTGGTCCATGACAAATGTTTTATGGGTAAGTAGTAATAATGCCACCAATTCTGTCCCCATAATTAATGATGATGCCTTTTCTGCCCCAGTAATTAATACTGCCTCTCTCCAACTTCTGTAATAAATAATGACACTCTTTCTATCCCCATAATAGATAAGGCCACCACTTCTCTCCTAGTAGGTAAAAAGGCTGACTTTTCTGTCCTCGATATTAATAATGTCTTATTTCCTGCCCCCTTAAGAGATACAGCTGCAATTTTTTGCCCCAATAATAAATAATGCTGTCCCCTTTCTTCTGGGGTCAGCGTGGTCACACATCTGTGGCCAATAGGCTTGCGCTGGTCATGTACCATGTGACCATACTGACTCCAGAAGACAGGAAGAGAAGAAAAGAATTAAGACTGGTTCAGAGCAGCTTGGGGGAGTGCTGTGAAGGAGGGGAGTATACAGGCTTTTATGTCTTTTAAAGCACTACAAAATTGGTCTGTTAATCACCAGATCTGCCAAACCAGTGAGAATCAGTGCTTGGGGCCTCCTCAGTCCACTGAAGTGCAGGCAGCTGGGGTCCCTCTTGAACATAGGGAAACATGGGGCCCGGAACCAGTGCTCGATTGGCACCATGATTAGTCAGGCCCTGGTCATCTGGCCCCCGTGTGCCTGGACTCTGCATTCTGCGCATCTGGTAGGCTGAAGGCTTATAGTGTTGGCTATAAGAGTGAACGGTAGGACAGGGAGCTAAGGTCTTCCTACTCCACCACACTTCATTCAGAGGAAGCAAACACAGCTGAAGACTGTGCGAGTGCTGGAGGCCTGCTGCAAGTGCACAACTTGCCATATAATTAAAAGCATCTTCAGTGGATTCAACGTTATGGCTTATTGGTGTATATCTGTTCGTACAAATAAAAGAACGATGCCAGGAATAATTAACAGAGGTCTAGGGTCAGCCAGTATCATAAGACGGGTAGTGTAAATGATAAAAAGGAGTCTATCAGAAAGTACGTGGGCTTGATTTTTGCTCCTGAAATATAGTGTAACTTGGTACATGTACAGGTTTTCCTAATTTTGCACTGATCCCCAGTTACACCTTTCTGCTGGTTGCTATTAGAACCATCCACAAGCTTGTCAAGCAGCCCATATCAGCTTAGATACACAGCATTATGGAAGTGAGCAATAATCTCCTGGGCCTGGAATAATGACTAGGTAGGCTAGAATGTAATCAAAGCCAACTCTGTATAGATCTTAAGCCAGGAATTCAAGAATTTTCAAGTTCATCAGTTAGAATTACAAAGTCTATATAATAATTTACAGCTGCAACACACTAGTAATACCAGTAATATATTTACGAAATGCTAAATAATTTGTATAACTTAAATGTACACTACCAATAAGACTGTAACATGCTGTCTAAGGCGGTGTTCAAATTTCCGGTCTTCTGTTCAATTTTGGAGCAGAAGAATGACAGTAAAAAGGTCAACCCATCTGTCAAAATGACAAAAACCAGGGGTGCCTGATGGGAACCAATGACTACAATGGGCTCCATCATTTTACTGGCAAAAATAGTGCAGCAATATTTTTTATGGCATTTCTGGACAGAATAAGCAGAAGGAAGTCTGAACGCGGCCTAAGGGCATGTTCACATGTGACAGAATTCCTTTCAATTCGCCACAGTAAAAAAAAACCTGTGGAAAATTAATACCGAAATCTGTACCAAAATGTGTGGATTTTGAAATGGATTTACCACAGATTTTTTTTCTGCTGCGGAAATTCAAAGCAAATTCACTACATGAACATACCCTAAAGAGGGTAAAATAACGAGGATTCTGTGAGGCCGCACACAGCAACTGGAAACCTATTTGTTATATTTGCAAAACATACATTCAAGACACTACACATGAAATAAATTTAGTTTGGGTCCACACGGGGCGGATTCCCGACGGAAATTTCGTGGTTTGGCCGCAGCGAAAAACCGCGAGATTTCCGCCGGGAGAACCACTGCTTCAAAACCCGCGGCGGTTTTGAAGCGGCCCGGACGCTCGCTCTTCCGCTGCGGCCGGCACTCCCATAGAGGAGAGCGCGGTCGCAGCGGAAAAAAAAAAATGAACATGCTGCGGTCGGCAAATCCACGACGCAGCGGCGGCTTCTGCCGGCTTAGCCGTAGCGGATTTGCCATTCCGTGTGGACGAGATTTCTGAGAAATCTCGTCCACATGGTTGGCTAATCTCAGGATTAGCGGGCGCATGCGGATTTGCCGCGGCGAAATTCCGCACGGAACCGAGCCTAAAAGTACTATCACAACGTAATTTACCCAATTAAAAACAGTAGATGAAATATTTCTTTGTTTTGATACATAATAGAGTAACACCGCAGTAGTGCCTTTATTCTGGTCCAACAAACTATATCAAGGCAGAGCTACATTAACCTACTTACCTCTTGCCCACCATCAAGAACACAGAGCTTAGAGCACTGCTTTTTGGCATCCACCAAGACATTAAACATTGTACATACAGAAGCAGGGATACGCAGGTCTGTAGATTTACACGTCCTTTGTAGTTTAACTTCAAATGTGGACCTTGTCCTATGTGGTAAAGTGACAATATTAAGAAGCAAAAAGAAATTCAAGAAATTTAACTTTTAGAACTAATTGTACACCCCTAAAGAGTAGCTTATTTTGGTCTTTCCATTCAAGTCTAAAAGTCATATATATTTTTTTATTTTTCCATTAACAAAGCTATATAATTTAGTTTTTCTTCTTTTTGGTGGATGGAAATGCAAAACTTACAATTCAAGAATGATTTCTTTTACGACATATGTTATGTGGTATAAAATAATGTGTTAACTCAATCTTGTCAACTGCTAAGCTATATTATGCATATATTTAGTTTAATATTTCTTCATAATAAAAACCTTTCATATAAAATTAAAATCAGTTTTGTCTCACCACAATGTAAGATTCATAACATTTACTTTTATTTTTTTTCATTGGTGTAGCTGAATGGCAACTTTTTTTTTCTGACAAGAGTAGGTGTTGTTTTCATTGACACTATTTTGGGACACGTACAATACCAGCCAAAAGTTTGGAAACCCTTGACTGAATCTTGTTTTTCTTGACTCAAAGATATTTTTACCTAAAGGCTTACAGCTTAAATGCATGAAATAATTTTTCGGCACAAATAAAATATTGTCGTTGGTGTCTATGTATGAATAAATTGTAAGCTTTGTGAGGGCAATGTATAGGGTTTTATGCACCCATTATATTTTGAACTTCAGTGACATTTAAGGGATGTTCACCTGGGGTGCAAATGCTGTGGAATTTTCATACAGAGAATCCATAGAACCATCTGGATGCAATTTCAAAAATTCTCATTTACAAGGTATGGAAAAAATCTGTGCAGATTTTGCAATGCAATAGACATACACTGTGAATTTTAAATTATCAGCAAAGTTAAATGTTTAGTGTGGATTTCACTGCAGACTTTACCATTGCAATCGAGAGAGTGCAGATTTTTCAGTCCAGAAAACCTGCGGTGGATCTAACCCATGTAATCATACCCTGAAAGGTAAAAAAGCTGATCATCAATTAATAGTCAGAATTTATAAGGTACATATAAGTGTGTGCCTAGGGTGGGTCTTAAAGAGTTCTATTTGGGTCTACTTATAATATTCCACATTATGGTCAGGACTGCTCAAATATGCAACGTAAAAAACAAAAGAACTTTGAGGCCCCTCCCACACACAAACGCTTCCATTGATTTCAACGTCGTGATTTTCGAACGCTGTCTGTTCTATTTTGGTGTGTTTCAGCATTTTTTTAACGCACCTCCCCACCCTTTATAATGATAGGGAGTGTTAAAAGACGCTGTCAAACACATTTAAAAACGCGTTAAAATGCTGCGTTTAAGAATTTTAACAGACTCCTATGCAAGACTGGCCTGAAGGTTTCTTCAAGTGCAATGGCCAATAAATTAGGGTATACACATACATAGCAAGTTTGTTGCATACGTTTCTGTGACTAGAATTCAGTATAGCACAGCTGAATGAAGTTTTCTCTGCAATAGGCACAAGGATTTCTGCAAGCCCTATTCACTGTCTATGGAGATAGCCAAACACTGTGCTTCCAGTTCCATAGAAGTTAGAGCTACTTTCGTTAGAGCACACACATGCATATCACCACTCCACTCACTAGGGGAACTTGGCGATCACTGTTTACAAGATTCCTGGTGATCTCGTCAGTCAGATCTCAGTGATCATACATTTATCGTCTATCCTGTGGACAGGATAGACAGGTACTAAAAAGGATCAACACAGGTGGTTGGGGGCATTGCAGGATAAAAAGTGGGTCCGCTGAGCTCCTGAACACCCCAGCTATTAATCCCTAATAAGGCACTTTTATTCGCCTATCCTGGCAATATGATGTAAAAGGAAGGTTCCTGCTACTGCCACCTCTGTGGCAGAAGGAGATACAGGCTCCATTACATGCTTCTGCAATGCTGCCGGCGTCCCCGTCATGCTCTCCCACGGTTCCCAGCAAGAAAACTCCAGTGGGACCAGCATTTTTCTCTTTCTTACCACACAGTTCCAATGGCCGGACTGTGGCTGCAGGGGACACCCCTTGTCCTCTTCCTGTGAATAAGGGAAGTGGAGGCCTGAAATCCTCCACACCATCAGCATTTATGGCACATACACCTACCTGCCTTACAGCAGTGGCCTTCCAGCACCAGCAACACACCATCCTGCTCCATATGCCACAGTTGATGATTTCGAACATATTTATCCATTTGGAAGACATAAACAACTGTCACAGATGCAGTAACATTTGTATACATGGCCTAACTGAGGAAATTGAACTTGTACAATTTGAGAAGTGGGCTCAAAATTAGGCCTACTCCAGTTTTGGATCACATTCTTCTGCCTTGGGAGAGGTGGCAACCTGCCAGGTCTTCTACACTAAATACTGGAGGCTCTCGCTCCTCTCTGACCTGAACATTTGAAGAGCTTGCTGCTAATGCTGAACTGTGAGGAAACTGTCCTTCTGACACAATTATTCTTTGATATTTCCTGTTATGGTGGGCCGGGTGAACTCTATTTTAATCTTACCCTGCTTAGAACAAATATGCCGTCCTAACTTGAATAATTTGTAGAACAAAAGTTCTGTATTCTTTTCACATACAGGCAAATATTCACATCATATAGCGCAACCTACATTTGCAGTCCTACTCCCTCCTATGTGGGGTGCCCATATGAAAGCTTATCTATTGTCACATTGCCTGGTTAATTGCTTAAATTGTACTATTTTAGCCTTATCACCTACTTGAGAGGTGTATTTCTGATGCTGGTGTTAGAAGGGGGAGGTGAAGTTCTGATCATTGACTTCCTCTCATACTTACTTTGGAAAGAATGAAAAAATGTCAGAAAGTGCTCAGAGACTATTCTCCATACAGTAACCAATAGGGAAATAAGTGATACTGATTAACTAAAGGCCCTTTTACACGCAACGATTATCGCTTAAAATTTGTTCTAAATGGCCGAAATTGAGCGATAATCATTACGTGTAAACGTGGGCAGTCGTGTACTATTCAGCCACTTGTCATTAGCCAAGGTTTTTAAGCCAGCATAAAACCCATTGTTTGGCCGCTGAAAATTCGTTCTATTTTAATGCAGTTCCTTCAGTTTTTCCAGTGGCCTACTGATGGATTTGTTTGCTTTGCATATTCAATTAGTACATTGTTTACTCTGCTGTGATGAGAACAATGTAATCTGCTGGGGCAGATGCTTGCTCAGCTTGGCATGTGTTAATGCGATAACCATAGCATAAGCACACGCCCAGCTGAGCAATAGAGATATGAATTCTAGCGGCCATACATATGTACTGAATCAGTTTATGAACTTGATATTTGAATCATGGAGGACTGTCCCCCAAAAGGATTAGTGTGGAGGATTTGGGAACCGGACCCACAAACAGTTGGTTGATCAAGTTGTGAATCTGTGACCAGTGTCTTTCGACCTCTGGACCGGCCCACCACACGTGAACCATGTCACCCCTTTCTTGGCATCCTTGGAAGCATAATGGGGAGGAAGCTAGGTAAAGGTGGTGCATAGGTAAATATGTCCAATGTAGAATTTTAATTGAGATTTCCTGCAGAGCCCACTTTTATTGTGAAAAAGGAGATCCTGCGACTGGCATGGAGACAAGGCCCTGTCTCCCATCAGAAAATGACTGTTCAATTGTTCCCAGATGTCTTGAGGTGGACCCTGAGTATGAGACTTCACCGTAAACCCCTCCTGAGTTCACTCGTAGAGAAGAGGCACAACATACCGATAGGGCTATCCCTTTCACCTTATACCACAAGAATGGAGCTATATTCTCCTGACTTTCGCCATACCAGGCCGCTGCCTTGGCACAGTTCCTAGAACTGGAAACATACACCTTCCAACTTGGCTAAACTGTAGTATTCACCTCTTCCTCAGTGTCCTTGCCCCTGTTTATCTTCCAGGCCCAACCATTAAAAAAGGCAGTATCAGATAGGTTTCCTTGATTTACTCTACATTCTTCAGAAGAATAAAAAGATGTATCTTTAGCTTCCATCTTGTTTAAGAGTTCTCTTATCCTTTTACCTAGATACCAACATGGCTTTCATACACTTTGAACATTTCCTCCAATTTAATTGGGTTGGTCCTGATTGATCTTGGTCCAGTTCAATCAGTTTCTCATACTTGAGAATTCCTAAAGCTGTATATTACAACTCTAGTATGTCTTTATTTTAGGATTCCCCAAGAAGGTGCTGTTTAACATGTTTTAACTTGACTTTTGTCATCATCATTTCAAATGTTGTAGTGACCCGAGGAATGGACACTGGGTTCCTGTCCTGCCACTTTCTTGACTAGTTTGACTTTGGCAATTCCTGGAGGTCTGACAGCCTTTTCCCCTCGGCCCTTCAGGACTCTCACTAATTGAATTTTTTATCACTTTCCTTTTGTTGTCCTGTCCCTAAATTAGCTGCCTACAGCTTCTGCCTTTCTCTCCCTTTTTTCCTCCAGAGGCAGAATTTGTTTTTTCTATTTGATATTTTAACTTCCTCTGAGACAACTACCTAGTCCACTTCTTTAGAATGCCTCTAGATTTTCCTCTCACTATCTCTTACTACCCTCCACTCAGTTACTTCCTCTTTCTCTAGTCTGCCTCCTTTCTCTTTCCTCTGTGTTATTTCGCCCTCACCTTTAAACTCCAATCATGATCCCTACACACTTTTGCTTGTTACATTTCCAAGCTCTAAACATTCTTCAGAAACATAGCCAGGTACTTTATCAGATACACAAACTTAGATCTCATGTCGGAAATTCACTTAAAGACAGGACCAATTCATTACCAAGTGTAACCGCCATTATTCGGTCCAATTTTACGGTACTAATCTAGCCTTCAGATCCCATGGCACATCTATCGCAATTCATAAATCTCTTCAGCATGAGGTTTTGGGTAGCTTGATAGACACAGAAGGTCAGTACCTTTGTCTCAAACTGAAATTGGGAAGTAGGGTTGTCACTATTGGCAACTATCTATGGATCGGTTTCACTTCTTAAAAACCCTTTTCCCCATACATTGTGTTAGGGGAAGGGTGGTAATCTTAGTCAGAAGCAACTAACTGTACACTAGACCCATCCTTTTACTCCACTTTTTGTAGAGTCCACCTACACACATCTTACTTACACTCTATTAATCATCATCTCCATAACATGCAATTAGTGGATGTGTGGCAAATTCTTCACAATCAAGTTAAAGATTAGTCATTCTTTTCTCATGTACACTGATCTTCTAGCCATATCCATTTGCTTTGTCACCACACCCTCTCCTGGCAACCATCTTCTTCCATTGGGAATATCTTATGGTCTGACCATATACCTGTCTCTCTTTTATAGATCCTAGGTACACTAAAAACCGTCTTGGATGTGGCGTCTATACGACAACTTATTGAATGACTTGGACTGCACATCTGAAATCAGCTTTGCGGTTTATGACTTCTTAGATAATTATGCATCTGACACCACTTCTTAACCAATTCAATGGGAAGCTCTTCAAAGCCTACTCATCAAACACTGATTGTTCCTGAAGGAGGCAAACACTTTTATGGTCTCCTCCCTGCTTACTAAACTCCATAACTATCACAAGTCTACCCATTCCCTAATCACCTTAAGGAATCACCTCTGTACTAGGCAAGAACTTAAAAACCCTCTTAGACAAAACAAAATTGCTTAGTTCTGACAACAGATCAAACAATATTCTTACAAACACTCTGACAAATGTGGTCGTCCCCTGGCTAGGCTCTTGCACCCTCGCACCTCACACCCTTTTATTCCTTTCTTTACAACCTCTGCAGGTAACAAGAGCCATGATCCAACAGGCATTTCAGACCTTTTCCTGAGCTATTACCAGGATCAATATAACATCAAAAGACCATACTCAGAGCTCCCCCTGGACATCCTACAAGCTAAAATCAAGAAGCATATCCAGGATAATCGATTATTAAGTCTACCCCTGCAGGAAGTAGCCCTGGCCTGTAGGGGTTTTCATTTCACTTTTATAAAATGTTCAGAGAGCAATTATTCCCTTTCCTTACTAGGGTATTTAATTCTATATCTCCATTTCCCACACAATCTCTTTCCGCACTCATTACTGCTATTCACAAACTGTGTGGGGACCCTTCCCTGTGTACTAGTTATAGGCAGATTTATAAGCTGATAAATACTGACATTAAGTTA
The DNA here is from genome assembly GCF_035609145.1 of Eleutherodactylus coqui. Lineage (NCBI taxonomy): Eukaryota > Metazoa > Chordata > Amphibia > Anura > Eleutherodactylidae > Eleutherodactylus > Eleutherodactylus coqui. Next base: position 159,519,422 of record NC_089838.1, read on the forward strand.
CACTCCAAATGTTTAGCAAACCAATTATGTCCTATTCCCGCTTCTCTAGTCCACAGAGAGCAGGTTGGGTTTGTAAAAGGCTGAAAAGATAAAGACAATACTAACAAAACCCTTCTGATTAAGGGAGGTTTAGAGTGTAAATCCCTTTTCTGCCTGCTCTCCATTGATGCTGAAAAGGCTTTTGACAGTGTGCGCTGGGGATTCCTCCGGGCATAACTGGAAAATATAGGACTGGGAGCAGGTTTTATTCCTGATTCAAGATTTTGTCCCTCGGGTCTGAACTAGCAGAACCACCTTGATTCCATTTTCCATTAGCAATGGAAACAGACAGGGCTGCCCTCTGTCTCGACTACTTTTTGTCTTAGCCGTGAAAAATTGGTGGTGGCCTTGAGGCAGAACCCCAGTGTACACAGCCTCACTAATGGATCTCAACATTATAAGACGTTGTTGTACGCCACTGACCTATTATACGTCTCCCCACTGCAGAAAGAATTGAAGCTTTTCTTTCCTCGATTCACCTACCTTCCCTTAAAAAGGAACAATTAGACTTCCTTAATTTAACCATCACTGGAAGGCAAGATGACCAGACTTTGACTCACGTATTTTAGTAAATTAACTTTTAGTATTTTATGATATCATGTCTATTTTTCTGTTTTTAGATATTAGCAAAAAAAGTGTTTTTTTTTCATTTAAAAAATGGGTAAATTTTTTTGGGGAGTGGGGTGAATTTTTAAAAAAATAATTAAAGACTATTGTTCTTGATTTATGTTTTTTCATCCAACTAGGAGGCTTGAAGCTGCGATAAAAATGACTCTAAACTTTTGTGAATCCATCCACCTAAACAGATCCTGATGTCTCAAGATCAGCCAACATTTAGAATTACTGCAACTTATATTGTTTGTCAAAAAAAATTAACAAGCACCTAGAAGAAGTTGATGTTTTACTGCAAAACGTAGCATGCAGTTACATCTTAGGTAGATATGCAAATAACGAAAGTTGTGGCGTGATTAGATGAATGGTCTTGCCACCTGAGGCCCTAAAAGTGGTTCCATCCTTGGCCTATAAAAGAGGCTGTCAGAGGCTACTTGTCTGTATTGAATCTTTTTTTCAACTTGTATAGAGCTAGTTAACCACTAGAAATGCCTTTGCAGCGCAATTAAAGGAATTTCGCCCAGTTAACAGAGTTTGAGAGGGGCGCATTATTGGAATGCAAGCAGCTGGATGGTCGTATTAACAAACTGCCCACCACCTAGGCCATTCTGACCAGACTGTAGGGAGGTGTTTGGACCACGCACACAAGGCTCAGGAGGCCCTCAGACAGACCACCAGTAGAAAGGATAGTGTAATCGTCCAACAAGTATGAGCAGCTCCAAGTGTTTAGTTGTCTGCCATGCAGAAACAAGTGGCACCATTGTTACAGGGCCCTGTGTCCATCTGAATCATTTCCAGGCACTTGGCTGAAGGACATTTGGTCTCACAGCGCCCATTACAAGTACTGCCTTTGACATCCACCCACTCTCAGCTCAGTTTGCAGTGGTGTTGTGAATGACTAAATTGGACTGCTACAGAGTGGCACTGGGTTGTCTTCAGCGATGAATCCATGTTTCCTTTGGGCACTGTATTCATTGGAGACCTTGGGGTGAGTAACTCAATCCTGCCTTTACTGTGGAGTGGCACAGTAGCCCTACTGCAGGTGTGATGGTCTGGGGGTGCCATTACATATGGCAGATGTTTACCCCTATTAGTGGTACGAGGGATAATGATAGTTCAGTCATATGTTCAGGACATCCTGCAGCCCCATGTGTTGCCTCTCATGGAAGGGCTTCTAGAAGGCATTTTCTAGCAGGATGATGCTTGGCAGCACACAGCAAGGGTGTTACACGAACACCTACACAACATCTCCACACTTCCATAGCATGCCCGGTCGCCAGATTTATCACTAATAGGACGTGTATGGGATCATCTGGGACCCCAACTTCAACAGTCTTAGTTTGCATCTAGGAGGCCCAGTTACAGTAAATGTGGATCGATATGCCGCAGTTTTCAGCAATAAATTATCCTTTTACTCTGATACTGTGATCACTTACTTACATCAACGTTACAATCACACACAAAGCTTTATTGGATTCCGACAACTCCTAGGTGCTTGATTTTTTTGACAATGAGTGTATTTACAAGAGACAAATTCAAAATCTAACCATTAACGCATGACACTTTTATGAAACCTTCAAGTTTAATGTTAGCACATCCAGGCAAACTAACACGAGTCAAGATAGTCGACACTGTATGTGACATAAATGTGTTATTCCTTTCTATGTATGTCTTTACCGTGTTTGCATTTCCAAACAATTTTTAAACCATTATTTTCATTTAATTGCATATTTTATTGGTATTGCTTTGGAGGATGGGAAAAATTCAATTTTCGATTTTAGTAAGAACATTTATCTTATACTTGTAATTCATTCCATAAATTTATAATTATCTACAATATTTACTTTAAAGTGATACAGATTTCAGAGGACTGTACCGTTGAAAGCAGGTGTGAACAATGAAAATCAATAATTCTGGAATAGCTAACCTTTTAACACAGGCTTCTATCATATCACTTGCCATGAGCTTCAGTCGTTGCTCCAGATGGTTGGCGAATTCTGTTTCTGGCCAGTGCAGATCATGGATGAAATCTTGTAGAGCATCTAACTTCCAGAACAAATCTTCTGAAGTTGCTGAACCATTGCTAGGTGAGAAATTCTACAGGTTAACTTTGCTACAAGGTTGTGAAAATAACAATGCATTTAAATAGTTTTACTATGTTTATTAAAATGGTCGTCCAATATTTAACTATTGATGGCCTAGCCCCCACTCTCTGCAGTGACTCTGCTTGGTGTTGCTGGCATAGTTCCCATTGCCTGCAATACCCAGCCGGGTTACTGCAGAAGGAACGGAGTTGTGTGCTACCATCACACATCCGCTCTGTGGACAAAGTAACCAGAAAGTGTCACAGGCTATTAAAGTCCACTGTTCACTGGGTGATCTGAGAATCTGGGATGATTTTACATACATAAAGATGACACTGGGAATCTAATATAAATAAGCCCACATGCTTTTTCTTTCACCACACTTTGACCCCTTTGCTGTAACTTTGGTGTATGATGTTGTTGTCATTAGATGACACACATGCTCACCGGTGCCATAAAACCATCACATGTAAGTTTAATACATTCCTAGAACTGTCAGGCGGGGTGAAAGTTACAATGTTAAATCTATTGGCGGCGCTGCTGTGCTTCAGGCATGTGCTGGGATGAGTGAAGTGTTGTAAGCAACACAGCATACACTGCTAAACTGCACAATACACTGCCCAACCAAGAACGAGAGAGAGAGACACACAGACACACAGAGAGAAAGACACAGACAAGCAGGGGGAAAGGACAGACAAGCAGGGGGAAAGGACAGACAAGCAGGGGGAAAGGACAGACAAGCAGGGGGAAAGGACAGACAAGCAGGGGGAAAGGACAGACAAGCAGGGGGAAAGGACAGACAAGCAGGGGGAAAGGACAGACAAGCAGGGGGAAAGGACAGACAAGCAGGGGGAAAGGACAGACAAACGAGGAAAGGACAGAAACAGAAAGAAAGGACAGACAAACGGGGGGAAAGGACAGACAAACGGGGGGAAAGGACAGACAAACGGAGAGAAAGGACAGACAAACGGAGAGAAAGGACAGACAAACACAGAGAAAGGACAGACAAACACAGAGAAAGGACAGACAAACACAGAGAAAGGACAGACAAACACAGAGAAAGGACAGACAAACACAGAGAAAGGACAGACAAACACAGAGAAAGGACAGACAAACACAGAGAAAGGACAGACAAACACAGAGAAAGGACAGACAAACACAGAGAAAGGACAGACAAACACAGAGAAAGGACAGACAAACACAGAGAAAGGACAGACAAACACAGAGACCTGTAGGCTTTTTTATATTAGATATCTGCTCCAAATACAAAGTGACGCTCTAAATATTCACCTAACCAAGCAGATATAGGAGTTCACAACCACCACCTTTGAAACATTTTATGTTCGCGTAGCGAATATCAGGTTAATCTAGTAGAATGAATTGCAGTAGCACCATTAAATATTCTGCATGTATAGTGACACTTTTATTGTGAACTGGAAGACCATTTTAAACTGAGCATTTGGAGTTCACATTTGTGAAGAAAAAAACCCACACTGAATGATGACTATAAGAAAATAAATAAATCCAATATATGGAATTATGGTGATTTATAAAAAAAAATAAAAAAAACTTTCTGCAATGGAATATATTCTGAGGGTAATCAACAAATACCTGTGTGTTGGTGTCTGGACACTTCATAAAACTGAACAGGTCATGAATTATTTCAAGTTACAGAAGCTAGGCTTTATACCAATAGTGAAAAACACATTTAGCTGGCCCCTACAGCAAATAGTATACTACTGTTTCTTCAGTTTCTGTTTTAAGCAGTTGTTTCATATTGGGGTCTGCTTTTTTCCTCAGATCATGATCCATGGGCTGTGTCTGATAATGTAAGTCCTCCTCACTAGTGTTAGGAGACAAGACAAGTTCAGTTTCTGGGGAAAAAAGCAGGTCTGTTTTTCTAATGAAATACAAAGACAGAGACAGCAAATCAAGAAATATTACCAGGACAGTATTTGTCACTAGGCACTGGGGTCCATACCTAGGGTGGCTCCTTGCAGAGTTGCAGCCCTAAGACCAGATTTTTTTTTACCCTTCCCCTGCCTCTGTACAGATATGCTAATAAATCTGGAGTCTTGATAGGGGAGGAGAGGAGGGGCAGAGCACACTTGCAGCAGGGCAAAAAGGGATGGAGGCCAGTAATACTCCACCGTCTTCTCTTCAGTCGGTCTACTACTCCAATCACTTGCATAGAGAGCAAGGGCAACCTGGCCAGGAGACTGAGCAATGAAAAGAGTAAACCCTGTAGTCAATACTTATACATTTCTTTTTCTGTCTGTAATGTACAAAACTAAAGGGTGGGGCGGCACAGGCTGCATAGCATGGATAGCAGCTGTACCTGGCCACATACATCACTAGGCTCTTGCACTGAAATGGCTGGAGCTGGCACCTGACATTTTCAACTTTGACCATTGGAGCCCAGGTCAGGATACTGAGCATCGATCACCTAAATACATACATAGCCGCCAGTAAGGCAGAACGTCCGCTTCCAAGGGACCTGACAGGGAATTATACAGACATGGGAAGGTGTCTACAGGGGTGTGGCACACTGGAAACACTGTCTGACCCCATCTCTCTTTCTCACACGTATCTCTCTCTTTCACATGTTTCTCTCTGGCGCTCTCATACATATCTCTCATGTATCTGTGTACAGAGCCAGGATGACGGAGGGCGCACTACATTTCCAGTGTAGATTGCCAGGAGCCACCTATGCTATTTGCTAGTTCTAAAGGTATACATACTATAAATATCCGTGTACAACATGGTCATAGTTCTTCATTCAACAAACAAAATAGTGAAATTTTTGAGTCTAGATTCAGAGTAAAGGGCGAAGATAAAAGTAAGGATATAGAGGCAATAATATCATACCAAAAATTTTGAAGGTGAGGACAATACCAATGCCAAAAGCTAGCGCTCAATTAATGACATCTGTGACAGGCCAATGCAGAAATTTTTCCCATTTTATGTAAACAAACAGGGTGAGATAAGAATGGTGTATAATATAAAGTTGTATTATTTTATTATTAATGGCAGGGCATACATTTAAATGAGATTTTAACATATCCAACCACTCCTCAGATGTCAACGAAGGGATAAGGGATTACAATGTACTTTGGATGGAAAGTGGATTATAATTAACCTTAGCTGAGTGTGTGTGTGAACAATATAGATATTAGGCCTTTGGGTCTTAGGGACTTAAGTATACCTATTTTGAAATTTGGGTTGAGGCGGGAGGGAATTGAGTATTTAAAGCATGGTGCAGCTGGAAATAACTAAATTGGTGGTGAGGTACCTGCAAATCCTATTGTAACTCAACAAAACAAGCATATTAGTTTTATAGACATCTTTCAGTGCAACAACTGCCGATATTAATAACTTGATATCGATTGCAGAGAGGGTAAGGCGGGGTTGTTCTATAAGGGAAGGTCTCACATGGTATCCAAACATTGCTGGATATTCTTGGCGGCGCGCCATTCAGATAAAGCTAGGTTATGTAATCGTAATATATCAGAGGGTTTGGTGAATTCCAGGTGTTCTAAGAAGCTGAGCAAATAATTGCGGGCTACCATCCCTGCCAAATAATGATCTGCAATAGGTACGTCTTCAGATAAGTACAATGATCATACATTTCTTAATTGGCCTGCAAGTAATAAGGTTAAAAATCAGACATAGCCACCCCTGCCTGATCTTTAGGTCTTTGTAGGGTGAAAAGTTTTAATTTAGAGCTTATTCATATGAGCAATATTCTCACATGAGTTTTGTGCGATGCTTGAAATCAATAGGAAACACTTACGATCCTTTGAAGTGCGTGAAACACACGTCTGAAGATCAGAATTTCACAGAAGTGATGCGAGCAGTCTTTGAATCAAAAACGCCTAGCATCGGTGTGAAAAACGCGCAGTGGTAAGCGCAATATCATGACGAGTTCCTCAGGCCGATATCACATTCACCCGTGAGAATGTAGCCTTAGAGCAGGACGAGCCCCAAATAAATGTGTCAAGAAGAGCATTCAGGGGATGAAAACATTTTGTTGGGACTTTTCACATAGCATAGTTACTCCAAGATATTAAAATTTGGACATTACCAACAGGTCAAAACTAGAGATGAAAGGGTCAATGATCTGATTAAGAGCTGTATACATAATAGCGGATTTCTGCCAATTAAGGTAGAATCCAGAAAATTGGGAGAATTAATCTATGTGTTCTATGGCATAAGTAAATTACTTCTCTGGATTTTGGAGAAAAAGGATCATATCATTGGCATAAAGCCCTACTATACTTTCTTGCCCTCCACATTTAACCCCATAGTACAATGTGATTGAATAGCTAAGGCCTCTATAACTATGGAAAATAAAGCGGGGGATAAAGGGCAACACTGACGAGTTCCTTGTGAAAGAGAAAAGCTATCCAATGGAACACCATTCACTACTAAATTAGTGCTTGGGGATTTATATATAAAATCTTAATCCATTTTAAGAATCAAGGACCAAATTAAAAAAGACAAGCCTCTAGTGAATCAAAGGCCTTCACCGAGTCTTATGAAGCCAAGGCCCAAGGCATATTATATAATCTGCCAAGCTGAATAGTTGTCTGAACCCAACGAGTATTTATATTTGTGGATGTACCGGGTATAAAGCCTGTCTGGTCTGAATGGACAGTAGATAAAATAACTTGGTTGAGTCTGGTCGCTAGTATTTTAGCGATAATTTTGTAGTCAAAATTAACTAATGAAATTCGGCGGTAGAAGCCTTAATCAGAGGTGTCCTTATCGGGTTTCAGAAGCACTATAAAGGAAATTTCATAAAAGAAAGATGGGAGGGAACCTTGCAGATGGGCCTGCTGTAATTTGTCTAGTAACAATGGTGAAAGTTGTTCTGTATATTTCTGATAAATCTCTATGGGAAGTCCATCTGGTCCAGGGGATTTCTGGAGTGCCATGTTTGAAATGGCCTGTTGTACCTCTTTTAGCCTAATTGGGGTATCTAAAAAGGTAACCCGTTCAGTGGAAAAGGTTGATAATATAAGATCTGCTAAATAGGTGATGTTACCTCCTTGCAGAAGCGGATCAGATTAATTTCACAGGAGCAACTCCTCATAAACCCAATATGGAGTTATATAGGTGAGGTACTCCAGAATAGCATGTCTTAGAAACCCCTTAAACGTTTTACCGACAAAATAAGTTTCCAGGTTCGCTTTTTGACCCCAGTGCCAATCCCGTGGAACAGATCCCATTCAATATAGAGTTCTTAAATTTAAGAAACAGTATTCTGTCTATTACTTAATTCCCTTGGAATCTAGGGGTGTAAGTCATTGGGACTCGGCGATTTGTCTATTTCAATCTTTTTAAAAGCAGCTCTGTACTATTTTTTGGGTTAAAATGGTGACATTTATTGGAGAGTTTACTTTATCACTCAGCATTTCACCTGACATTTTGTTTTAATAGATTTGCTTTGTCCCCATCACGCTCTACAGTTCTTCCCACATTAGTTTTAAAGAGCCAACACTTTCTTTTTAATGTTTTTACTATTTATATAACTGAAGAACAGTGTAGGGTTAGCTTTACTCTCCTTGGCAATTAATCTCTGTTTCCACCTTTGCTGCTTTTATCTATTTTTTGCATATTTTTTTTCCTTATAGCTTTTTAAATGCCATTTTGTTTTAGTAGTTTAAATGCTTTCTTTCTGTTTTTTATTGCCCATACATTATTGGCATACTTATTGAGCCACATTGGTTTTCTCCTATTCCTAACCTGTAAAGGTATGAAATGCTCACAGTGAGCATTTAGGATAGTTTTAAAAATTCCCCTTTTATTGTTTGTAGTATTATTGCTGAGGATATTGTCCCAGTCAATAAAGTTAAGGGCATCTGTAAGCGGATTGAACTTTGCCTTGCCAAAGTTTAATATTTGCCCCCCCCCAAACAAAACACCCTATACTGAAAGACAAGTGGAAACGTATGATATTATGGTCACTATTTCCTAGGTGTCCCATAACTTGCAACTCTGTTATTTTGTCAGGTCTATTGGTTAGTGTTAAGTCCAAAATAGCCCTTCTTCTAGTTGGGTACTGGATAAGTTGAGAAGAATAATTATCCTTAGTTATTGCCAGAAACTACTTCCCTTTATGAGAGCCACAAGTTTCAGTCTCCAAGTTTATATCCAGATACTTAAAGTCCTCCATATGAATTACCTCACTTTGATTTGCTGCTTCATCTATCTGCCATAAGCTAGTTTTACACTGGCCAGCGTAATATTGGGCCGTGAAACTCTGATCAATATCACGCTCGCCAATGTGTGAGGTACTTGCAGATGTGAGGCGTTTTTGTGTCAAAAACACCTCCCATCACTTCAGTACAGTTGTGCCACACCAGTGGATCGCCAAGTGTTTCCTATGGTTTTCAATGGGAAACCTTGCATTGCATGCCATGTAATGTGTTTTCCGGCCCCATTGAAAACAATGGGCAATGTGTTTTCAAGGAAATGCCCAAAAATAGGACGTGCAACGATTTTTTCTTGTATTGCGGTGTAAAAGAAATGTGCATGTATACAACCCCCTTCAAAAAAGTGGGGTTCATATTTGTGCGAGATTTGTCTGCCTCGCAATGCACAAATCTCACACGATTTTCTTAGCTGTGTGAAAGCGGTCTCGGAAATAATAGATTTTCACTGTCTCCTGTTATAATTGGTGGCCTATAGCAAACCCCTATTAGGATTTTATTACTGTTTCTCCCTCCATGTTTCTCTGCCCATATATCCTCCTGAAGGAGTGTGGGCTTTAAACTGGATTTTACATAATTCCAAACCCCTCCTGCTTTCTGGTTTTTATCATTCCTTCTAAACAACCTGAAGCCCTCTAAGTTAACTGCCCAGTCACAGCTTTCTTCCAACTGGGTCTTGGTTAGTCCCACTATGCCAGTTTTTCCTCAGACGCTACTACTCACAGCTCATTAACCTTATTAGTCTGACTTCTAGCATTAGTCACCATACAGATAAGAGCTTTTTTTTTTTAACTTTATTTTATTACTGTTATCTGTTCTGCCAGTTCTAACTGTACTAACCCATCCCACTACTCCACCCCCATTTTCATTACTTAGCACCAGATCACTGTCTATACTATCTTCCCCTCCATCTCCATGGTTGTTCTCCTCCCAGTCTAAACACTCTTCCTACTGTCTAGCATCTTCTACTTCCCCCCCATTGAGATGCAGCCCATCCCTACAAAGTCGACCCAGTTCTCCAGGAACCCAAATCCCTCTCTCGTACACCAACTCTTGAGCCACTTGTTTACCTCTCTATTCTCCTGCTGCCTTTCTGGTGCGGCATGTGGTACAGGTAGTATTTCAGAAAATACTATGTTGGAAGTCCTTGCTCTAAGCTTACATCCTATGTCGCTGAAATTGTTTTTTTCAGGACCTTCCACCTACCTCTAACTTTGTCATTGGTGCCAATGTGCACCTTGACTGTTGGGTCCTCACCAGCCCCTACCAGTAATCTCTCAATCCGATCCACCATGTGTCAAACTCGAGCACACACACTGTTTGATGATCCCAGACTTTATGGAAGATTATTCTGCCTGTTCCCTTAATAGTTGGCTTCCCCACTCCCAGGACCTGTCTATCCTCCCCTACACTCTTATTTATCCTCTTACTAAAGCAGACCTCACCCTGGCGGTCAGAAGCCTTGTCATTCTGCAACAGTGCTAACTGTATAATGGCATTCCCTACATATGCCAACTTTGCAAACTTGTTAGTATGTGCCAGTTCAGGACGAGCCTCCCTGGCACTCCTCCCTCTACCACTCCTGTCACCCAGCTAGCTGCGTGATCATTCTGCATGATGATTATACCAACTATACTATACTTCATGTACATAGTACCTATTGCAATTCCAGTTAGTTTCATTAATGCCCTACAAGGTATTGTCTTCTTCATATGTTCCGAATAACACTCAAGAACTCAATTCTCTATTATTGTTCTAAATTGTTGAAAGGATGACACAGGTGTCTCAAATCTCAAATAGGCATTGTAACTTCAATAAATTTTAGTTTTATAATAATTATAAATCACTATGATTCACCGCTTGTGGACAGGGCGTCTGCGCTTTCGATAGCAATGCTATGGAAAGCTTGCACTGCGTTCCCTGCAGTGAAATAACGCCGTGGACAGGCAGCCTTACTCTGGTCTGATTTATCTTCATATTAATATTACTTCACAGAAAAAAAGCTGCACTCCTATCTGGTTTTCCACCAAAGAATTAATACATTTCTTAACGCCCATTTAGACCCAGAGATTCTTGCTTAAAATTCGCTCAAAGTCGTCTTTTGAGCGATAACCGTTGGGTCTAAATGTACAGACATCATGCAGTTTTCGTGCACAATTCGTTCCTCGCTCAATTCTAGTTTTCTAGAATTGAGCAATGAACTATCAGCGGTTATCACAGTCGGCAGCGCTGACCAGATTCTTTGAGCTCAAGTCCCACTGGTAGTTCACAGCGGGACATGAGCTGTAAGCGCGGAGAATAATGCAGCTGTGTGTTTCCACAAAACTGCTGTACTGTTCGTCGAGCGATAGCGGCGGTGTCCCGCTCTGCCTGCATCGCTCTTTAGTAGCTAATTAGTTACTTAGAGTTATGCAAAGATAATCGCTCAAAACTGTCATTTGAGCGATCATCTTTCAGTCTAAATGGGACTTAAAAAGAGGAATGTAAATGATTTAGTTAAAGCGCAAATATTTTTGTCCAGGTAGAAAAATCAGTACATTAACTTTTAATGTAGCAACTTGGAAAGAAAAAAAAGACCATCAAAATTAAATTAAATTATACATCATTCAATGCAGAGGCATAACTAGAAAAGGTCAAATTTAAGTAAGTGTTTACGTGCTTAAGTTACAAAAATGATATGCTAAGCAACAAAAACAAAAGTAAATGCACTTCGCCAATTCAAATGATTTTTCCTGCCAATATCCACCTTTTCTTTAAGGTTATTTGCTTTGTCACTTTCAATGCCAGCAAATATGCAGGGATCTAAAAGTCTAGCCAAGTTATCCCTTGAGTTGAAATTCCCAGTAGACCAATCAGCAATCATAGCAAAACACAGAACACTTCACATGGCAGATGACACTCCTTAATAGCTCCCAAACCTGAGGATCACATGCCCCAAATGTACCATTATAAAAGAACCACTTAAAAACAACATAAAAAACTATAATTAAACATAAAAAAGGACAGGTGATATATTGACTAAATTGACGGATCTGAAGAAATATATACACAAGGCAACAAAAACAAACATGTAGGAGTATAATTTACATCAACAGATCACATTTTGTAATATGTTTTATTTATATATATATATATATATATATATATATATACACACACACATATATATATATATATATATATATACACACACACATACACACACATTAGTATATATACACACATACACAAATATATACAGTGCTGTGCAAATGTTTTAGGCACATATTGAAAAAATGCTGCAAAGTAAGGGTGCCCACCCACTAGCGTTTTTTTACTGCGAAATTCGCAGCGTTTATTTTTTCTGCAGGGGTCTTTGGGCTATGGGACATGCAAAGCTAAAATCGCGCAAAATCGCGATATCGCGGTAAATCGCGATTTTGCACGATCGCGATTTTTACATTACAAGTCCCATAGACCCCCTGCAGAAAAAAAAAACCTGCGAATTTCGCAGTGAAAAAAAACGCCAGTGGGTGGGCGCCCTAAGAATGCTTTCAAAAATAGAAGTGTTAACAGTTTATTTTAATCAGTTAAACTACAAAGTTAATAAACAAAGAGAGATCTTAGGGTGAATGCACACGGGCATAAATTCAACGGCAAGATTTCCTGCAGAATTTCCGCCCGTGCACATTGCCATCGGATTGCATGAGTTTATGCAAACCTATGCAGACGTCTGCGAGTTGATTGCGTGAAAACTCGCACGGTAAACAAATTGTGGAATGTCATATGTCTGTGCAAGCACCTCTGACGCGCGGGCTCTGCTCTGTGCATGTGCCATAGCAGAGCGGAGGAGACGAGCTGCGGGGGTCACTGCATGGGCATTTCTCGCATACCGCTGCGAAAATTCTCGCAGCTCGATCCGACCCGGCCATCTGCATGAGGCCTAACTCACATCAATATTTGGTGTCACCACCCTCCTCCTTCAAAACACCATCAATTCTCTAAAGTACACTTGAACACAGTTTTTGAAGGAACTCAGCAGGAAGGTTGTTCCAAACATCTTGGAGAACTAACCACTGATCTTCTATAGGATGTAGACTTGCTAAAATTCTTCTGTCTCTTTATGTAATCCCAGACAGACTGTATGATGTTGAGATCAGGACTCTGTGGGGGGCCAGATCATCACTTTCAGGATGCCTTGTTTTTTTTTTTTTACTCTGAAGATAGTTGTTAATGACACTGGCTTTATGTTTGGGGTTGTTGTCCAGCTGCAGAATAAATTTGGAGTTAATCAGACACCTCTCTGATAGTGCTGCATGATGGATATGTATCTGCCTATATTTATCAGCAGTTAGTAATCCTGACTAACTCAGTTTGCAATGAACCTCCCCACCATGCTTCACTGTAGCCTGCAAACACTCATTGTACTGCTCTTCAGCCCTTTGGCGAACAAATTACCTTCTTCTACAGATGAAAATTTCACATTTTTAGGCCGCCTGCAGACGAGCGGAAATCCCGCGGGATTTCCACCGCTCAAAGCCTGCATAGGATTGCGTTAACAAACGCAATCCTATGCAGACGGCCGCGGTTTGGCCGCACGAAATGTTGCCCGGCAAACAAATCGCGGCATGTTTTATTTTTGTGCGGGGCTTTGCGAGCCCCGCACAGAAACGTCACTCACGCAGCCGGCGGCTCCGGTCTGCGCATGCGCCAGCTGCCCCGCAGCCGGCACATGAAAGAACCGGGGCCGCCGGGCGCGGGTGAGTACGTGCTCCCTCCTGCAGGCGCTCGGGTCCCGCGGCGAGAATTCTCGCCGCCAGATCCGACCCGCTCGTCTGCAGGCGGCCTAAGTCATCAGTCCAGAGTACCTGCTGTTCTTTTTCTGCACTCCAGTTCCTATGTTTTTGTGCACAGTTGAGTAGCTTGGCCTATGTTGAAGTTATGGCTTTCTGGCCACAATTCCTCCATAAAGACCACATTTGGCCAGACTTCGAAAAACAGTACATGGGTGCACCTGGAACCCACTTGTTTCTGCTAGTTCTGAGATGATGGTACTGCTAGACATCTTTCAGTTTCGAAGGGAAGCAAGCATGAGTGTCCTTCATCTGCTGTACTAGGTTTTCTTGGCTGACCACTACTACATCTACAGTCCCCCATGTTGCCAGTTTCATTGTACTTTTTCAAAACAGCTTGAACAGCACATCTTGATACCCAGTCTGCTTTGAAATATTTGCCTGGGAGAGACCTTGCTGATGCAGTCTTGTTGCTGTGGTCAGTCTTGCCAACCTCTGTAGCAGAGTTTAGCTGTTCCTCACCCAGTTTTCAGCCTCCTACACCGCTCTTTTTTTTTCTCTTTATGACTGTTACAACCAAGTGAAAATGATGATAATTATTACCTCTGGTTAGTCATGCACCTGACTATAATCATACAAAAATCCCTGATTTTGTACAAGTGTACATAGAAGAATTAATGCCGTTTTGAAGACAAAGGGTGGTCACACCAAATATTAATGGGATTTAGATTTCTCTTTTTGTGCATTCCCTTTGCATTTTGTTAATTGACACAAAAACTATTAACACTTCTAGTTTTCAAAGCATTTTTACTTTGAAGCATTTTATCCACATGTGCCTTAACACTTTGCACAGCACTATACATTGACATCCTGGAAATACGTATGAAGTTACAAGAAAATTAAGCTTGAAAGTTTACATGCGCATGTAAAATCAGGATGATGTTGAAAATGTAATTCTCTGGGGTAATTACCATATTTTTCGTACTATAAGACACCCTCTAGGTTTACACAGTAGAAAAAAGGAAAAGAAATATTCTACACAGAATAAAACATATTTGGTGGTCAAAGGAAGTAGAGGGGTTACTGCTACTAACTCTGATGTTCAAGGTTTAGAAATCGGAGTTAAAACCTATAGGGATTATCTAAAACATTTTTTCAAAAACCAGCTCATCCTACATCCAACATAACAGAAGACACAAGTAACTTCCCTGCTACTCTGGTTCTGATAGCTGCTTGCTGAACTTCATTTTCTGGTAAAGATGTCACCGCCATCAGGTCATATATAGTATCATGGTATTGTAGAGTTGGAAAGGACCCACAGGGTCATCGGGTCTAACCCCCTGCTCAATGCAGGATTCACTGAATAATCCCAGACAGATGTCTGTCCAGTCTCTATTTGCAGACCTCCATTGAAGCAAAACTCACCTCCCCTTGTGGCAGCCTGTTCCACTCATTGATCACCTCAACAAGTTTTTCCTAATTTCTAATCGGTGACTTCTTTCTTTCAGTTTCATTTCATTGCTTCTAGTCTTTTGATTTGCAAATGAAAGTAGGGCTGATCCCTCTGCACTGTGACAGCCCTTCAGGTATTTGTAGACAGCTATTAAGTCTCTTCTTAGCCTTCTTTTTTGCAAGTTAAACACTCCTAGATCCTTTAACTGTTCCTCATAGGGCATGGTTTGCAGACCGCTCACCATCCTGGTAGCGCTTCTCTGAACCTGCTCCAGTTTGTCTATATATTTATCTTTTTTTATTGGAGAGCCCAGAACTGGACACAGTATTCCAGATGAGTTCTGACTAAGGAAAAGCGAAGGGGGATAATTACCTCATGTGATCTAGACTATTCTTCTCTTAATACATCCCAGAATTGGGTTTGCCTTTTTGGCTGCTGCATCACCCTGTTGACTCATGTTCAGTCTGTGATCTATTAGTATACCCAAGTCTTTTTCACATATGCTGCTGCTTAGTTCAATTACTCCCATTCTCTGGGTGCTTTTTTTTATTGGGAGACCATGGAATAAGGAGATGGACAAGATTGGACTATGTTCAAAACAGTGGGAAATAGGCGCCTGCGGTAAGGGAGCAGAGGGAGAGGGGAAGGTGCAAATGTCTTCTGTTATGTTTATACTGCATGCTCAGCCAGTTTTTGAAAAAACAGATATCCCAGATAACCCTTTAAACTGTCAATCTTCTGACCATTCAAACAATGGTGCACATATGATAGTTTCCTTATTATATTTGGTGAACCACATTACAAACACAATAGTGCAGAATACAAATACACATGCAACACTGCAGAACACCCATACACACATGCACAACTCTGTACACCATATACAACAGCTCTGCAAAACACACCTTAATACAACCACACAGGTCTGCTGCATATACATTATATACAACAGGGGCTTTCAAATTTTGGACTGTGGGGACAAGTACATAGCACTGGCCAATGAGCAGCAGCCCACACTAAAGGTGGAAACACATGGTCAGGTTAGCAGCACTCAGCCAAACCATGCTCACCCGCAGCGGCCACACAGATTACCAGCAAAATTGTGCAGCCATTGGGTACAGTGTGTGGGAGTTGATTAACCATGTGCAGCCAGCCACAACATGGGTTTTGAGCCTTAATCTATTCATCAATTTGACATAAATTAAGTATTATAACCAACCTCAGTACATATATACAGCACCAGAAACAAGCTCATACCATAAATATGGGACCAGAACCAAGTTCATACCATTAAAGGGGTTGTCCCGCGAAAGCAAGTGGGGTTATACACTTCTGTATGGCCATATTAATGCACTTTCTAATGTACATCGTGCATTAATTATGAGCCATACAGAAGTTATTCACTTACCTGTTCCGTTGCTAGCGTCCTCGTCTCCATGGTGCCGTCTAATTTCAGCGTCTAATCGCCCGATTAGACGCGCTTGCGCAGTCCGGTCTTCTCCGTGGTGAATGGGGCCGCTCGTGCCGGAGAGCTGGTCCTCGTAGCTCCGCCCCGTCACGTGTGCCGATTCCAGCCAATCAGGAGGCTGGAATCGGCAATGGACCGCACAGAGCCCACGGTGCACCATGGGAGAAGACCCGCGGTGCATCGTGGGTGAAGATCCCGGCGGCCATCTTGCTAAGGTAAGGAAGAAGTCGCCGCAGCGCGGGGATTCGGGTAAGTACAAAACGGTTTTTCTTTTAACACATGCATTGGGTTTGTCTCGTGCCGAACGGGGGGCCTATTGAAAAAAAACAAAACCCGTTTCGGCGCCGGACAACCCCTTTAATACGGCACCAGACATGAGCTCATAAAATATGGCAACAGAACCAAGAACTGTACCCGTTTTCTATATGGCAAGTTTCAATGAGAATATTATGGACATAGCTTTGCACTCATAATACAGACAAGTGTCCTGGTCCAATTATCTGCCTACTGACAGTACCAGATGGATCTAAGATTATATTGTTTATGATTATGGCTGTTTTGGGACATGCATCCATATTACGAATGTAAAAATGCATTTGTAATATGCGCAGGTGAAGCTGGCCTTAAAGGGGATGTCAGAGCTTTCTTTTTTTTTTAACATAGTAACATAGTTCGTAAGGCCGAATGAAGACAATGTCCATCTAGTCCAGCCTGTTTATCCTCCTGTGTTGTTAATCCAGAGGAAGGCAAAAAACCCCAAGAGCAGAAGCCAATTAGCCCTTTTTGGGGAAAAAATTCCTTCCCGACTCCCTAATGGCAATCAGACTGTTCCCTGGATCAACCCCTAATAGTTCCTACCTGCCTGTATACCTGGATTGACAATTAACCTAAGATTTATAACCTATAATATCCTTCCTCTCCAGAAAGACATCAAGTCCCCTTTTTAACTCCTCTATGGATTTTGCCATCACCACTTCCTCCGGCAGAGAGTTCCACAGTCTCACTGCTCTTACAGTAAAGAATCCCCTTCTATGTTGGTGATGAAACCTGCTTTCTTCTAAACGTTGCAGATGCCCTCTTGTTATCGTCGTAGTCCTGGGTATAAAAGATCATGGGAGAGATCCTTGTATTGTCCCCTCATGTATTTATACATTGCTATTGATAGCCTCTCTGGGTATTTCAGTCCCATCATTCCATGTATTAGTTTAGTTGCTCTTCTTTGAACCCCCTCCAGTACTGGAACATCTTTCCTGAGCACCGGTGACCAGAACTGTACGCAGTATTCCATGTGAGGCCTGACTAGTGCCTTATATAATGGAAGGATAATGTTCTCGTCCTTACCCCTATACCTCTTTTAATGCACCCCAAGACTTTATTTGCCTTTGCAGCAGCTGACTGGCATTGGTTACTCCAGTTTAGTCTACAATCCACTAGTACCCCCAGGTCTTTTTCCATATCACTTTTCCCTAGCGGTACCCCATTAACTGTATATTGGTGATATCCGTTTCTCCCATGTACATAACCTTACATTTCTCAACATTGAACTTCATTTGCCATTTTCTGCCCAAGCCCCCAGCTTATCCAGGTCCGTTTGTAGCCGCACATTGTCCTCCGTTGCATTAATTATATTGTATAATTTTGTGTCATCTGCAAATATTGATATTTTACTATGCAGTCCCTCTATCAGGTCGTTGAAAAATATATTGAACAGAATGGGGCCCAATACTGAACCCTGTGGCACCCCACATTATTTTGCTGTGGAAAGTATGCACCAAATATGCTACATGTGAATGCACCCCTGAAGATGATGTCCATGTAATTTTTTTTTTTTAATTTGTGCTCCCATTGACCAAACATAATTAAAGATCTTATACTAACTTCTCCTGGCTCCCCATACTTGGAGCGCTGTACCTCCAAACTCCGTGCTGGGTCTATTTACAATCTGCAAAAGGAGTCAGAGAATGGAACGACAGAATCTGCTGCAGCCAATCGCAGACCTCAGCGCTTAAATGCAGCAGTCTGTGGAGTCAGGCGGAAGAATGGCAGCTATGGTGCTGGAGCTGCACTGACCCAGGATTAGTGAGTATAAGATCTTTTATTATGTTTGGCCATTGGGAGCATGAATTAAAAAAAACATTACTTGGACATCATCTTCAGGGGGTGCATTCACATGTGGAATATTTGGTGCATATTTTCCACAGCAAAAAAATGTACATCAAACTCTATTAGGAAGAGAGCGGTGAGGACTGCAGGAGGTAAGTATGTGCTGGCTTTATCTTATCCCACACACTCATGCAGCTGGTGGACGGCAATGCCTGTCAGTGAGGAAATTGGCTGCGGGTTTCAGTGCAGCCGCAGTGTAACTCGTGGTCACAATGCAGAACATTGGGCTTAGCAGCCCAAAACATTTGTTAAGTGGGTCAGCCCAGGAGAGCACATGCCCCCCTGCCCAGGCCACCCGTGACTATGCACACATAGCACTGCTGCATACATAAACACACACGCACCTTACACACTGGCTTTATTGATAGTGATAACCTTCCTGCACTACTTTTAATGTCAGTCTTCTTACTTCTGTATACGACTACAGTCCTCTTCCACAGCAGGATTAGTCACATGATTGTGACATCATGAAAAGTTCTTCAGCTTACATTTGGTAAGCCGGCAGAGCCCTTTATTGGATCATTGGGGAGGCAGTCAGAGGGGTTAGTCGCTATCCCTGTCTCTGATCTATAACATTTAGGGGATTTTTAGCGAAATCTCATGTTGCTTAAAAGTGTCTAGTAGTAAGGCAGTTGCTTAAAAGTGTGTCTCATAGTCCAAAAAATTGCAGTACTTGCTTAAAACAATGACTAAGGCTAGATGCACACTACAGTATTGAGGTGCAGCCCCATTATAGGCCTATAAGGCTATGCACATTGACGGTTTTTCATACAGCCTGAGTGTTTATGTGAAAAAAATTCATGGCATGTCCTAATCCCATCCATTTCACAAACAAAAACAGGACATGACAGTGTGTTGTGTCCATCTGCTGTCAGATGCAAGCTTCGCCTGAGTCACTTGGGTGCTACTCACACTCGTGGCTATTGTGCTAGAGACCTAAGTGTCTGCAAAACACTATCTACAAAATTCCACGTACCGTACATATCCAGTTTTGAATAAGTCGCTTATCCAATCTTTCCCCACCTTCCGCCACTGGAAAATGTACTTCTCCTGAAAGGGTCCAGCTAACAGTGGCCATTTTGAAATGTTTCTTGCCCATATCCACCTCTGTCTGCATAGAAGCCCTCAGTATTAGACCAGTGTTGCCAATAACTCACTTTCGGCAGAAACTACACTTTTCTAATTCTGTCAAAATGTCCTCAATTATATGCAAATTCATACGAGCCAACTACATATCTCAGCCGCTGTATAAAAATAGACTTCAACGCTTCACATTCATTAAAAAAAACTCTTTTTTTTTTTTTTTTTTTTTAAATTTTTTGTGGTAAAACAAACTTTTTGGGTATTTTACACTGATTTACTTAATTCTAAATTTGTGATCTGTAATTATACTTACACGCAGTGCATTATCACTTTTTAATAGTTAATCGGTATATTTGACCTAGCGCGTGTCAAACAATTTCTATTATAATTAGTTTTATTTTAAACTTTAAATCGAAACCCTTTAAACTACAGCAGGCATTATTCAACATTGAATTTTCAACTGAACTGATCAGTAATTTGTGTTTGTATTATACCAACAACTACAACATTTGTCTCCAGGGGATCTGCAATTAACGGCAGCATGCCAGAAATCCCCATGCTGCAAACCACCATGTGTGCAAGTTGATAACCCAATCCCTTGTACCAGACTGTTACCGGAGGATGATATTACCATCAATAGTTGCCATTCAGAAATGTAAATGCTCAATACATTCTAGTAAAACAACAAATGTGTCCTAAATAATGCCCAAAGGAACAATACCACAATGTAACATCTCTAGCCTAACAATTACTGAGCAAAACTCTAAGATGTTAACATATTACAAAAAATTACAAAAATATTGAAATCTACAACACCAGCACATTAAAAAAGCTAATAAATTTAAAAATGTCAGCATCCAGACCCATACAGGAAGCTTAAATTTCCAAGGATTCACTATTCTTTCATAGGAAGTAACACAAACAACAATGCAAAAACCTTCACCTACTGCCAAGCCCATTTTGAACACCATAGCTAATTTTGAAAAGTGTGTTTTTTAGCTCTATATTCTTTTTGTGTAAACATGCCCTTGTTCAGTTGAGTCCCAGGATGAACAAACTGTCTAACCTATCATTTCAGCTGATTTTTCAGAATAAGCTCCCATGTGTATATGAGTAGCAGCAATTTTTTTTGGCCATTATGTAATTTGTATATGCCATTTCTCAGGCTGTATCCCTAATTTTGAGTCTTTCCAGAGCTGGAGGGTTGAGACTAATTGTTATACTAGCCACCATACAATACACACATGTAAGCATATCTTCTCTACAGCACACCCTCATAAGTAACAGCATCATAGAGGACATTATAGAGTCCTACTATGTAGTTTTGATACCAGTAACTGCGAGACAGTAAACACTATTAGCTGCAGCAGTACAGCTGTGAGAGCCTCTCCTGCAGCTCTGTCCTTCTCCCCGACCCTTCCATAGCCTTCCATAGGCAGCATGAGAAAGTGGCAAGCCCCATCCCCACTATCTGTAATCTATATTAAGGTCTCTGTAACTGGAATTAAATATTTTGACAAAGACTATAACAAATGGTGAGACCCAGACAATGCCATATTCTGGAAGGTGAGTAGAAAAAAAAAGAAGGACCGTGAAGCCCGGGATTAGAGCAATGATTACTATCAGCTTCTTAAGATCCAAATAAATAAGGCCAGCAGCATAAAGAGATGCGTTGCAGTGTCCCAAATGGAGTTTCTTTATTCCATCGCAAGTATATGCAGAACAGCACAGTCCGATGTTTCGGCTATTAATAAGCCTTTGTCCCTGCATGCAATAGGTGCCAGAGACTGTTACAAGAATTATAAACTGTATAATATAAATGATTGTGAGCTACCATATCACCTAATTATAGATCACAATTCTAAATGACCAAGTACAGCAAAGTCCATAATTTTATGCACACAAAATGTATGACATGTATATAAAATAATACTCAGGGAGAGCGCCTGACATACAGCTGGAAAAAGGGTTAAGTACAGATTGACTCACCTGGTGCAGAGCGTGCTACCTAAGCAACACGCCTGCACCCGTAGATCCGGGTTTACTTATAATGGTTTCTTTTTGAAGATACTCAAAAAAATCCAATGACTTGGAGAGCAGCAGCGTAGGATAACCCGATATCGCACAGGAAACGGGTAAATAACAGCAAGATAGAAGAAAAAAAATTCCCTTCACTGCGCTTCAAATGGAAGTACTTTGAATTAATCTCCAACATTGACTATATTCCATAAAGAATGAGTTTTATTGGTTAAAACCAATAGTAAAAAAGACCCCTAATGCGGTCAAACTAACAAGATAAAAATAAAATAGGAACAAGTGCATGCAATGCGTTTCGGCGGAAAGAACCGCCTTTCTCAAGCATGTATAGATAACACACATGATGTCTTAAATAGTGTACATACCATCCCATATGGTTGATTGGCCCCAGGGAAATCCTTCGTCTCTCCTGCAGGTGCGGCGCCATTAGAGCGCATCTTGATGACGCTTCATGCGTCCAATATAGTCAATGTTGGAGATTTATTCCAGGTACTTCCATTTTAAGCGCAGTGAAGGGAATTTTTTTTTCTTCTATCTTGATGTATATAAAATGTTTCCCAGTGACCAGCAGGAATTATCCCCCATTTGTCATATCATAAGTCAATAAAACCTGACATTTCCAGCATCCCAGAGAGGAGAAGAGAATGTTCCCCCATGTCTTAAGATAAAAGAATCTGGAAAATAGTTGTCTAAATTGTCATGGAGTGAGAGCATTTTACTATTGTAGACCCGAGACCCACCATGAGGGATTACATGAGTTCAATAAAACCTAACTTTTAAATAATCATAAGTATAAAATCAGAAATATCAAACAAATCCCTAGTTATATCTTAACAGAAACATCTACATTAGTAAAACACTGAAGAGTATTTTACTAATGATTAACCCTAGCTGCATCGCTGCGATACTTTATTTTCTCTACACAGCTTGCTATTGTATTGGGCATCTCCTGCAGGAGCAGTGCAATATGACTTAAGGCATTTCCCCACTTAAAGAGCTTGAGTAAGCTGGGTTGATAACCAATATTGTCAATATTACAATTCCCACAAGGTAATCACTACGCTTTCCGCAATTTATAAATAGCAATTTGTGATGCAGTGATGTGTGTGTGTGCTAGTGATGTCAGGAGACCCGGCTGTCAGAAGTCGCGAGGGGGGGGGGGGGGGGGTGCGGTCACACAGACTTGTCACGGTGGAGTGTGCGGTCACACAGACTTGTCGCGGTGGGGTGTGCGGTCACACAGACTTGTCGCGGTGGGGTGTGCGGTCACACAGACTTGTCGCGGTGGGGTGTGCGGTCACACAGACTTGTCGCGGTGGGGTGTGCGGTCACACAGACTTGTCGCGGTGGGGTGTGCGGTCACACAGACTTGTCGCGGTGGGGTGTGCGGTCACACAGACTTGTCGCGGTGGGGTGTGCGGTCACACAGACTTGAGGGGTGGAGTGTGCGGTCACATAGACTTGTCGCGGTGGAGTGTGCGGTCACATAGACTTGTCGCGGTGGAGTGTGCGGTCACATAGACTTGTCGCGGTGGAGTGTGCGGTCACATAGACTTGTCGCGGTGGAGTGTGCGGTCACATAGACTTGTCGCGGTGGAGTGTGCAGTCACATAGACTTGTAGCGGTGGAGTGTGCGGTCACATAGACTTGTCGCGGTGGAGTGTGCGGTCACATAGACTTGTCGCGGTGGAGTGTGCGGTCACATAGACTTGTCGCGGTGGAGTGTGCAGTCACATAGACTTGTAGCGGTGGAGTGTGCGGTCACATAGACTTGTAGCGGTGGAGTGTGCAGTCACATAGACTTGTAGCGGTGGTGTGCGCGGTCACAGACTTGTAGCGGTGGAGTGTGCGGTCACATAGACTTGTAGCGGTGGAGTGTGCGGTCACATAGACTTGTAGCGGTGGAGTGTGCGGTCACATAGACTTGTAGCGGTGGAGTGTGCGGTCACATAGACTTGTAGCGGTGGAGTGTGCGGTCACATAGACTTGTAGCGGTGGAGTGTGCGGTCACATAGACTTGTAGCGGTGGAGTGTGCGGTCACACAGACTTGTCGCGGTGGGGTGTGCGGTCACACAGACTTGTCGCGGTGGGGTGTGCGGTCACACAGACTTGAGGGGTGGAGTGTGCGGTCACATAGACTTGTCGCGGTGGAGTGTGCGGTCACATAGACTTGTCGCGGTGGAGTGTGCGGTCACATAGACTTGTCGTGGTGGAGTGTGCGGTCACATAGACTTGTCGCGGTGGAGTGTGCGGTCACATAGACTTGTCGCGGTGGAGTGTGCGGTCACATAGACTTGTCGCGGTGGAGTGTGCGGTCACATAGACTTGTCGCGGTGGAGTGTGCGGTCACATAGACTTGTCGCGGTGGAGTGTGCAGTCACATAGACTTGTAGCGGTGGAGTGTGCGGTCACATAGACTTGTAGCGGTGGAGTGTGCAGTCACATAGACTTGTAGCGGTGGTGTGCGCGGTCACATAGACTTGTAGCGGTGGAGTGTGCGGTCACATAGACTTGTAGCGGTGGAGTGTGCGGTCACATAGACTTGTAGCGGTGGAGTGTGCGGTCACATAGACTTGTAGCGGTGGAGTGTGCGGTCACATAGACTTGTAGCGGTGGAGTGTGCGGTCACATAGACTTGTAGCGGTGGAGTGTGCGGTCACATAGTCTTGTAGCGGTGGAGTGTGCGGTCACATAGACTTGTAGCGGTGGAGTGTGCGGTCACATAGACTTGTAGCGGTGGAGTGTGCAGTCACATAGACTTGTAGCGGTGGAGTGTGCAGTCACATAGACTTGTAGCTGTGAGGGGGTGGTCTGTCACAGTAATTTGTCACGTGGGGCTGGAGGGGCCTGTGACAGTAATTTGCCGTGCTGGGGGGGGGGGGGGTAGCGTGGGGCTGTCACAGTAATTTTTCACACGGTATAATCCTGCCTGTGCAGGGAGGGGAGGAGGTGAGCTGTGTCTGTTGTGAATGGTGGATCCTGTGTTATCTATATATAGGTATCACTGTACTTGTAGGGGAGAGGGGCAGGGGGTGCTGTTAGTGTACTTGTGTGTGGGCACTGTAAAGGGGGACTCTGTGGGGGAGATCACAGGGGGGCACTGTATAGGGACGCTGTGGATGGGGGGACTGTGGGGGGCATGTGGAGGGGGGCTACTTTGGAGTGCACTGGGGGGGAGGCATGTGTAGGGGGGGTACTGTGGAGGGCACTGTGGGGGGGAATACTGGGGGGCACTGTTGAGGGGGGACTGTGGAGAATGCTGTGGTTGGGGGGAATGAGGGGGGCTACTTTGGAGGGCACTGTAGGGGTGACACTGGGGGGCACTGTGGGGGGTACTGTAGAGGGCACTGTTTGTGGCACTGTGGGGGATCATTAACAGTGCACTGTGGGAGAGTGCACTGTTGGGGGGGGGTCATTGTGAGGGGGGGGTCGCTGTGGGAGGGGCACTATGAGGGCATGTGTGTGTGGGGAAATGTTTTGTTTTACTTTAGCAGGGTGGGGGGGCAGTAGGTAGCCTTGCAGTGGGGGGCTGCAGGAGAGTTCTCTCTCGGCTCTCCCCCGCCCCTCTCCATTCACTATACATAGTGCTACTGTTTACACTCATGCCAGAATTTTATCCTGAACCATGAGTGTATAACACAGTCTCCCCAGGCCACACCCCCTCTGATTATAGTATGCAGCAGGGGGCGGGGCCTGGGCGGGGAGAGACTGTAAAGCAGTTCAATAGAGGTGGGCGTGTCGTGGGCGGGGCTAGGACGTGAGCTGAGGGAGGCCATGAAATCCTGCCTTTTCATGCCTCTTACTGCCATCGGGAGCGTGCACACAGAAGAAGGAGAGCGCAGAGCATTGTGGGAGGGCAGCACAGAGGAGCCATCTTTGAAAGCTGCAGTGAAGATCAGATTCTAAGGTAAGAAACTGACATTGCAGCTGATCTGCCTGCCGGTTTGAGCCCCTGTATGCTGTCTGTTACTATCCTTACTGAAAGGGAAGCAGCAGCATACAAAAAAATTTTTACCCTGTGTGGCCAGACAACCCCTTTAAGGGTCATTTTCATGGGATGATTATTGCTCAAAATTTGTTGAAATTAACCAAAATGAGCGATAATTGTCCAGTGTAAATCCAAAAAAGTCGTTTACTATTCATTATGGCAGACTTTCAGTCGGCATAAAAACCATTAATGAATCATGGGCTTCTCGTTAATGTAAACGCTTAAGATAGGTGGTGAAGCACTAAGAGAGAAGCCCACGATCTAGCAGTGAAGTCTGTGAGCGCTAACAACCTTAGTGGTGACATCAGCGCTTGTGCAGTCGTTTAGACGATTGTCATCCCATGTAAAAGGGACATTACTGCTACATACTGGAGAACTCATAGATTTAACACACTAAGTTGAGGGATAGCTATGAGGCTTCAAAAAGAGCGAATGCAACTCCACATCACTATTGGGTTACACCACAGACACACAAAAAGGTATGAACATAAGGCAGTGTATGAGTTGTTTTTTTTGTAAAAGCATATAATTATGCCAGATTGTTATATTTACTTTGTAAATGAATATAATGTACATAGATTCTACATAGCAAGTCATCATCAAAATAAAGGTACATATGAATTCATTGTTCGAATGTTCAGATATGAATTTTATATTGGAGCCCTGCACATCATGTTACACCTGTATATGGACTACAGTGGTCCCTTAAGATATAATGGCCTCAGGATACAATATTTTCAAAATTCAATGTTTTTTATTCTGGGCCATTGTAACTTGCAACCAGATTCAGCATACGTCACAGACAATCCTGATTTACAGCACGTACACTGTGTAGGAAAACTCAACCAATCAGCATGGGCGTATCACTGGTAAAACACATGTAGTACCTAAGTGCATGCACAGATTGGCTGTCTAGTAATCACTTCCCTACAGTAGGATATGATGCTTCTTGCACCTCTGTTGGGATGAGTTGCGCTTTGGGACACCAAGTGAAGGGACCAGGTATATATTCTATACAGGGCCATGAAGAAGCTTCAGTCCTCTAAATAAAAAGTTACAGTTGCCAACAGCTTTATATCTGAGGACTTACTTTATCGTTATTAGCAGTCTGCTTATTTGTCTCCAATCTTCCTTTCATACTATATTTGATTGACATTTTGAGGCTTTAAAATCACTTACCAGTTTTCCATAGACTTATAGTTTCAACATACAATATTTTCAAGATACAAAGGTAGTCCTGGAACCAATCAACATCAAGTCTTTTGAATGCCGTGATTTTATGTTAGGCAATCCGCACACGACATTTCTGTCCAGAGGACCTTTATCAAACACTGTGAAATATAGTAGAAAATATATACAGTAAATAACCACAAGATGTTACAAGATACAAGTACAGTATAAGCAATGGGCCACCATGCATAAAAAATTAATGATATTATTGGTGTACGTGTACATGGAAGCGTACCTAAGACACATATGATATGAACAAAATACAGTGCCTTGCAAAAGTATTTACACCCTTTGTGTTTCTTCTGCTTTGATGTATTACAGCCCAGAAATAAAATGGATTTTTAGGGGGTTATGCCACTTAATTTACACATGTCTACCACTTTGAAGGGGCAAAATATTATTTGGCATGCACTCTATTCCAGTGCTCCATGTCAATACTATACATCTACAAATTCTTTTTCATTTCCATAGAAATCAAATAAGTTTTCAAGACTAGGGGGAGATTATCAATTCTTATTTTTTCTATGTTACTCTGCATATGTTCTTCCCCACGTTCATCTCCATACTACATATCACGTGATGTTTAACTCATGCATTAGGCGCTCTCTACAGGTCCATAGAGTGGACAAAATAAGCCTTTATTTCAATGCATTGTGTTACTGCATGCTACAGTGGCCCATATACATCACTGTTTCACCATGTTATGCTATTTCTGTTTACCGTACTGCCTATATGAACCGTTTCCCCCCAAATAAGGCCTACCCTTAAAATAACCCCTACCCTGATTTTTCAGTACTTTCTGGAGACTTGATATATAAGCCCTACCCGAAAATAAACCCTATCTGCATTACATTAAAAAAGAAGGAACATATTACCTAGCAGGCTTGATCCAGGTCTCTCCTGCTGCTCTCTGGAGCACCGAGACACTTCTTGCAGTCCTCTGCCACCCACCCACAGAAGATCACTTTCTGGTTACGGGATTCATAAATCCCACCTCCGGGAAACGATGGCTCTGATTGGTTCTCCAGCACTGCTCAGCCTAGCAATGCAGCACTCGCTGAACCAATGCTCAGCCCATTAATGCAATGCTTGATGAACCAATCACAGCCATTGGTTCAATGAGCACTGCATTGATTAGCTGAGCAGTGCTTAAGTCCCAATCAGAGCCATTGCTTCCTGGAGGTTGGATTTATGAATCCATTAATCAGGAAGTGATCTTTTGTAGGCGGACAAGAACTGCAGGAACTGCGTCGGGGTTCTGGAAAGCAGCGGGAAGGACCTGGACCTAGCCTGCTAGGTAAGTATAATAAGATGTCCCCAGAAAGTAAGATCTAGCGCCTCTTTTGGGGCAAAAATTAATATAAGACAGAGTCTTATTTTCAGAGAAACACATTAAATATATTGACTTACTGTTTACCTTGAATGTTCTGTACTTTTTTTTGTAATAGCCTCTATACAGTATATTTTTGTATATACTGTATATATTTTGTTATAGTATATATAAAATATGTATATATATATATATATATATATATATATATATATATATATATATATGACATGTATCTTAGGCACGCTACCATATGCTCATTCACAATTACACCGACAAGAATATATCACTAAGTTTACTATATTATGCATAGTGTGTCATTGCTTATTGTATCTTGTGACATCTTATATTTACTGTATATATTTTCTACTATTTTTCACAGTGTTTGATAAAGGTCCTCTGAACTGAAATGTCACTTCTGTGGATTACCTTAAATAACATCACAGCATTCAAAAGACTTGATATTGCGTGCAGAGTTCTGCTTGCCTTTTTAAGGACCCTATTCTAGCACCAACCAATACATATCAAAGTGCGATGGACAGTCTTCCATCAGTAATAATATGAAACTGTTACATGCAGTATTGGAACAGCAGTTGCAGGTAAAGCCTTGAGTTAAAGACATTATTTGCTATGACACGGCATCTAGATTCATAAGGTTATCTCCAAATAGTTTTTTTTTAAAGAAATAGATACTAGAATTCTTCAAAGTCCTTCTATAAGTTACAACGCTCAGAAAGAAGCTTGACCGTAATGAGATGTTTCACTTTCTCGGTAAGTGTAACTAGGTGAGCTATTAGTTTGCTATATTTGCTTGATACAATACTTGTTTTATAGAAATGCAAAGGGTTAAATACTAAAGGCCTCTTACAGGACTTAAAATACTTTTTGGACAGGCTCAGAATTGTGTAAAATAAAGAAAAAAAAAATCAGTCAAATCACCATCTAGTGCTGGAGCCTGATGTTTGCTGCTCAGAACTTAGAAGAAACAGACTGTTAGGGTCATGTGCTATTGATAGTACTCATAACTGCTGAGCGATTCACAGACTTCAGCGGCCATTGAAAAACGACTGCTGAAGCTTGTGATTGGTCAAGCAGTCACATCGCTGCTGAAGCTTGTAAATGGCTAAGTGGTCACATGCACAATGAATGAAACGTAACCGCCAGCTGGCTTCTTTCCGATTTTGAGAGGCAAGCACTGGGGTTTCAGCGCTGGACAGGGAGTCTCTGAACCAGGCATTTCTTTATGTTACCTAATTCTGAGCCTATGAAAAAAAAACTAAGTCCTGGAGAACACCTTTAAAGTTTAAATTATTAACTCTGAAAAGTGATTGTTAAAATTCTATAGCAATATCATGGCTGTGGAGTCAGTAAACCAAACTTCTGACACCGATTTCTCTATTTTTCCACAAAGTAACTTTAGCTCTGTAATAATTAGTAGTACAGTAACATGATGCTTATTATGTATTAATATTGGGGGGTTTTTGAAGCCAGAATTGTAACATTTTTACCATCACTGACTTCACCCGCAACTGAGACTCCGTGACTTCAACTCCACAGCTTTGAGCAATACATATTACGATCCATGCATCTAAACAACTGCACAACACAAACACAAGAGGTCAAAATCCACAGCATGCAGAACAGTCATGCACGAGGAATACACTTATTACACACGTGGATTCGTATAATGAAGTCATCCAGGATGGCGCTGAAAAACTAGGTATCTGTGGAAGGTTTAGTGTCAAACTTGGAACTTTTGGAAGAGGTACACTAGGAAGACTGTTGGTGATGCTTCTGTAAAATAGAATTAATGGATACAAACAAAACTTTTACTGCAGAAATACACAATATATATTTTTTTCAGTATGTACAAATTCCTATGTGTGGAACCACTTTCAAAAATACCTCCAGTGCTACCTCCGTGATAGATCAACAGGTATTACTGTACATTAGATGTTGAATTAAAATAATTCTAGCTCTCTATGTTGGGAGGATTCTATGCTGACAAGCGGCATTTAAAATTTGGGGACATGGTTTCACAGAGACAAAATATCTTATTTTAAATAAATAATGTAATCTTAGGCTCGGTTCCCACGGGGCGGATTCCCGTCAGAAATCTCGCGGTTTGGCCGCAGCAAAAACCGCAAGATTTCCGCCGGGACAACCGCCGCGGTTTAAGCCACGGCGGCTTTGAAGCGGCTCGGCCGCATGCTTTTCCGTTGCGGCCGGCGCTCCCATAGAGGAGAGCGCAGCCGCGACGTAAATAAACAAAAAAGGAAAGGTAAACAGACATGCTGCATCTTTTGAAACCGCAGCTGCGGCCGCCGCAGCTGCGGCCGCCACAGCTGCGGTTTCAACCGGATTTACCGCAGCGCATTGGCCGTCCCGTGTGAACGAGATTTCTGAGAAATCTCATCCACATGGCTGGCTAATCCCGAGATTAGCGGCCGCGGGTGGATCTGCTGCGGCAAAACCGCGGCAAATCTGCCCTGTGTGAATCCCCCTTAAACCTAGTCTACACATAGAAATAGGTTTGTGGAAACATTGTTTACAAAAACATTTCTAAACAGGTTTCTTCTGCGTTTATGAATGTTTCAAAATTGTTTGGAAATGGTTTACATAATATTTATGAGCGGTTCACAAACAATTTACTAACTGCCCAGATACGTTTTAGCTGTGCTGTGTCAACATCTAATTTACATAGATTTACCTATCCGATTTTAGCATGTGGGTGCAGGCAAATACGCGTAACCCCTAGGACCGTCCATATGCCTTTTTATGGAGGACCTTAAGGGTCGGTATTCTGATACATGCTACAAAATACCGACACGAGGCTCCCATGCCATTAGCAGCAGGGACCTGGCTCACTAATGACAGCCCAACATCTACTCTAACAGCAGGAACTGGAGAAACTTCCTGTTACGTGTGCTGCTGAGACATGTTGTACTGCTGTACTTTCGGCAGCGCAGCACTCTCGGGGTTAATTGATTGAGCTGGCTGGGTATGGTGCTTTCTGCTGGCCAATCTCCTGGGTCTGTGCTCTCATATAAACCCAGCTCCTGGTCAGTCTGTATCTAGTGTTCAGAGTAAGCAGTCATGAATCCTGTTCCAAGTTTGCTGTGTGATCTGTGTCTTACTGGTTCATATCCGTTTGTTCGATTAAATTATGTCAGTTTTGTGTTAGCTTCCTGTATGACCTGCAATCTGTGTCCTGTCCTATTGCAGCGTGCTCTGTGAACTGTGTCCGATTTTGCTGGACTCCTGGTTAGTGTACGGACTAGCAGTATAACCAGGAGCCGTGAAGTGGCCTACTAGCCTTCATGTTTTATACAAAATGTCAACTAATACCTGGCATTTAAATTCAGCTTCCTATCTGTTACTAGTGGTTGCATTTTGGCTGCTGTATGCTGTGTATTCTGGCTCTGTGTGGCCTGTTGTACAGTCCCTGTCATGTGGCATGTGTATGTATCCTGTTCTGGTGCGTGGCTCCTAGGATCAGCTAGGGCCGAGATCCGAAGACCGCTGGGCTGCCCTTATTGGGGCAATGTCCTCGCTCAGGTAGAACCATGTCAACCTCCTGGTAGCAAAGGGTTAGTTGCTTGCAACCTGTGTGCGTGCATCCACTACTCCTTGGGTATGATCGTGTGGGGCCCGTGCTTAGTTTGCCCACACGATCGTAACACTTCCAGTCCCTGCTGTGTAAGGCCGCCTGCAGACGAGCGGGTCGGATCCGGCGGCGAGAATTCTTGCCGCGGGACCCGACCCTAACGCCTGCAGAGACGAGCACGTACTCACCCACGCCCGGCGGCCCCGGGTCTTTCATGTGCCGGCTGCCGGGCAGCCGGCGCATGCGCAGACCAGAGCCGGCGGCCGGGTTAGTGACGTATCTGTGCGAGGCTCTGCGAGCCCCGCACAAAAATAGGACATGCCGCGGTTTGTTTGCCGCGCGACATTTCGTGCGGCCAGACCGCGGCCGTCTGCATACAAATGTGTATTGTAATGCACTCCTATGCAGGCTTTCAGTGGGATTTCCGCCCGTGTGCAGGCGGCCTAAGTCTTTACATGCCGTGGTCAATATGATCACTGCTTATAAAAGGCTGACAGGAGAGGGGACTTTCTCTGTCATCATTTGAACCCCCTGCGATGTAATCATGGGGTCTTGATGGGTTGCTATGGCAAGCGTAGGCATCCACGCTGACCTATGAGGCACAAGCTCTTAGCTTCATAGACAATACAATACACTACAATACTTCAGTATTGTGGCATGTTATATAAATGACCAAAAGTTATGGGTTTCTAGTCAAAGTGTAAAAAATTGTATGTAAAGTACATTATTAAATTTAATCCATCTCGTGCAAGTCATGGAAACAAAACAAAAAAAACATGGCGAAAATAGAAACATTTTTCATACATCGCATCACAAAAAGAGGAATAGAAAGCTATCAAACTCATAAGATTTACTAAATGGTACCCTTAAAAACTACGACTCCCTCCACAAAGAAAGCCTGTCACACAGAAAAAAAGTTAGGGTCCTTGTGGTTATTAAAAAAAAGGCATTTTTTTCTCTAAGTATGAAAAAGCTGCAGAAAAAACTATATAAATTTAAGCACACTGACCCATTGAAATAATTTAACATATTAACATGCTGCAAGATGTACGCAGTTACAAATAAAAAAAAAACATGCCAGAATTGCAAAATTTTGTTTGTCTTTGCTACTGATAGAATAAAAAGTTGATCAAAATGTTATTATGTTTCCAAAATCTGGATCAATCAGTGGATCATCCTACAAAAAGCAAGCCCTCTTGGGATTTTGTCGAAGTAAAAATGTAATATTATAGCTCTTGGAATACAGCGACACACAAGTAAAGGCCCAATGATTTTTGCTCAAAAAATGCGGCTTAAGCAAATTTTGAGTGATAATTGTTGTGGCATTTGCAGCCCAAGATGATCGCTCAAGATGAGTGATCACCTTGCGCTGCCAGCGGAGGATGCAGAAGACAAGTGGGGTGTCCCTGCTTATCTTCTGCATCCAGCTGTTCCCCGCTCCGAGCGCCCGGCTGTTATACAGCCAAGCGCTTGGAGCGGAGGATGCAGAAGACAAGCGGGGTGTCCCGGCTTGCCTTTGAATCCAGCTGTTTTCTGCACGGAGCGCCTGGCTTTTATAAAGCCGAGCGGTCTGAGCGGAGGATGTGGAAGGCCCCGCTTGTCTTCTGCATCCAGATGTTTTCTGCACGGAGCGCCTGGCTGTTATACAGCCAAGTGCTCCGTTTCAGATATGGAGAACAGAGCTGGACCGCTCTGTTCTTCACACCCAGCTGTTATCAGGGAGCCGGATACAGCTGAAACAATGATATCAGCTGTACCCCGCTATGAATTCCTGATGAGACTCAGCATGCGGAAAGACAACGATGAGCGATGGCTTAACGAAAACTGCAAGATGTAAGAGCAGTTACACACAACGATTATCGCTCAAAAGACAGCTTTTGAGCGATAATCATTGTGTCTAAATGGGTCTTAAGTAGAGATGAGCGAACGTACTCGGTAAGGGCGATTTCGCAATCGAGCACCGCGATTTTCGAGTACTTCACTACTCGGGTGAAAAGTACTCGGGTGCGCTGTGGGGCGGGGGGTTGCAGAGGGGAGTGGGGGTAGCAGCGGGGAACAGGGGGGAGCCCTCTCTCTCTCCCTACCCCCCCACTCCCCGCTGCAACCCCCCGCTCACCCACAGCGCACCCGAGTACTTTTCACCCGAGTAGTGAAGTACTCGAAAATCGCGGTGCTCGATTGCGAAATCGCCCTTACCGAGTACGTTCGCTCATCTCTAGTCTTAAGTCTTTAAAAAAAACGTTTTGGTGCACAAAAATAGCAACACATAAAAACCTGTACAAACTTGGTATCTGCGGAATCATGCTGTTCCATGGAACAAATTTGTCACACTTATTCTGCATGCTGAACTGCATAAAAAGGAGATCCATAAAACAGTGACAGATTTTTTTTTTCTATAATCCCCCTCAAAAAGAAATGAATACAGGTTATACAATACATTATAAAAATCCCAAATTGCACCTTGTCCCACAAAAAACAAGCCAGCATACAGCTATGTCAATGGAAAAATTAAGAAGTTATTTGTACAGAAATGTGTTTTACCTGTCACGTGATTCACTGCTACTTTTACTACTTTTTATATATCCATTTTGCAAAAAAAGCCCTCCTGGATGAGGCACTTTCTAGGGCTTTTTCACAACTACGTGTAGTATTATGTAGACCCTGCTTGTAACACAGTGCTATTTCATAGGTGTCTGTTACGTCAGACGGCTCTTATTTGATATCTCATTTTCTTTCACTGTTTTGCTCTGTTTGAAAAAACTTGGGAAAAACTTAAGAAATGAATATTTTTTAAAAATTACGTTACGGTTTTGGGAATGCGAAGATTAAAATTATACATGAATCTGTTGGTACGGGATGGCTACACCCCTTCTCAACAAGCCATGCCTATTTCCCCCGCAGAAGTCCCAAAAGGGGCAAAACTTTTGCACAAACAGACCATTTTTGCATGTCATCTATGCCATTTATCTGGCATAAAGCCTTCTTAAATATCCCACTTCATGTGCCTTTTCACAGAGACCACAAATCATTCTGTAATTCTATTATGACAATAACAAATAGGTTCACGTACACAACCTAAATATTAATAGGAGTTTACTTAAAATGACCCTGCAGGCCCGGACAAGCAAAGATGGCCGAACTGCTTTTCTGATTACTTCATGTACATCGTACATAGTACAGATAGTCCCCTACTTGCGAACAGGTTCCGTTCCAGGAGCCTGTTAGCAAGTACATTTGTTCGTATGTCTGAACAAATGCCTGTATGGAGCGGAATCGAGGGTAGATCCCGCTTCATACAAGTCGGGTGTAGGCTGTTCTTACAGCCGGTACCCGTTCCGACGCCGCACCACTCATCGGAACTGTTAACACTTTAGATACTGCTTTAGAACTGGTGCCGCCTGTAAGAATAGCCTGCACCCGATGTTCAGGGGCTCTGTACAGTGTCCTGCAATAAGTTCGCAGGATGCTGTGTGGTTGCTAGGCAGCCAGGGGGCCTTCTGAAAGGCCCCAGGGCTGCCTATGCAGAGTGCCTATCAAACGGTGTCCCGTGATCTGACCGGACAGGCTTGAAAGAAGCCTGTCCGGCCCCTGCACAGTATGATGTAATGCTTTAGCGATTAGACGCTGAAAATTAGACGGCACCATGGAGACGGGGACGCCAGCAACGGAACAGGTAAGTGAATAACTTCTGTATGGCTCATAATTAATGCACAATGTACATTACAAAGTGCATTAATATGGCCATACAGAAGTGTATACCCCCACTTTGTTTCGCGGGACAACCCCTTTAAACTGATGATAAAGTTGATATACCTGGATATTGTCCAGAGAATACAGTTCCAGTTATCACCAATGACATATAAGACAACCCACAACATGCCCCCTCTCTATAGATCTCTGATCTAATCTCCAGATACCCCCCTACACATAACCATCAGTACTCGCAAGACATTCCTTGAATGCAGCAATAGCAAGGAAAACCCAGTGAAAACACAGCAACCACAGGCAGCACACTTGTGCAGTAAACAAAATAAACGCTTGCCCATCAAGGTGCTAACTAGACAGTAGTTCTCTCAGCTACTCCTAACATGCAGCAAATTGTCAGCGAAACAGAAGCAGTCCACAATGGTAAATACCATACCCAACCGGGTGTCAGTCTAGGGGCGTCCTTCCCTGTCAGGCTTGTGGCATTACAGTTTGGTCTGCACCAGACCCCAGGATTGCAGCCCTCTCAGCTCCTTCTAAGCTATCTCTGGTCCCAGGGAGTAGCCCCAGCAGTAGTGTGGCTGGAGGTCTTAACTCCTCCAACCACACCCATACAGCTGTCACTTCTAATCAGCACTCAGTATTGCCTGTTCTCCAGCCCCCTGCAGGCTATTCTGTGTAGTTCTCCAGCCCCCTGCAGGCTATTCTGTGTAGTTCTCCAGCCCCCTGCAGGCTATTCAGTGTAGTTCTCCAGCCCCCTGCAGGCTATTCAGTGTAGCTCTCCAGCCCCCTGCAGGCTCTTCAGTGTAGTTCTCCAGCCCCCTGCAGGCTATTCAGTGTAGTTCTCCAGCCCCCTGCAGGCTATTCTGTGTAGTTCTCCAGCCCCCTGCAGGCTATTCTGTGTAGTTCTCCAGCCCCCTGCAGGCTATCTCTTGTACTGCATTACCACAATGTACGCACATACACATACTCTACCAGTCAAACGTTTTAGAATACCTCAAATTTTCCAGTTATTTTGACATTAACATACTTTATTAAAGTTCAGCAAAAAAAAGCAAAATGGTTCTAAAATTAAAAACAAAGTTATTTATAAATTTTAACCTGAAATGGTACAATAGTCTGAATTTATGATTTTAACTAGAGATGAGCGAACGTACTCGTTAAGGGCGATTTCGCAATCGAGCATCGCTATTTTCGAGTACCTGACTACTCGGGTGAAAAGATTTGGGGGGCGTCGGGGGGTTGCAGAGGGGAGTAGGGGGGAGAGAGAGAGCTCCCCCCTGTTCCCCACTGCTACCCCCCGCTCCACCACGCCGCCCCCTAATGTTTTTACCCGAGTAGTCAGGTACTCGAAAATAGCGATGCTCGATTGCGAAATCGCCCTTAACGAGTACATTCACTCATCTCTAATTTTAACCAAAAGGGCTTTTTTAGGGAACACATGAAGGATTGCTCCTCTGCAGCACATAAAGCAAATTATGGTTTGAAATTGGAAACAAACTATTCCAACAGTTGTCTCAACTTTTGTAGATTACTTTCAAACTATCTGAATCTACATAACCAAAGTTGGAACAGACTGCGTTACAACATCCTCAGGGCTCTTTACGAGTGGATATACAACACCGGCGTTTTTACGTTTTCAAGCCTGCTCTGCATAAGCACCTGAATGGGCGTTTTTCCGCGATCGCGGCCAGCGTTTTCTCGTCCATTCACATGACCGCGAGTGTCATTTTTAGCAAAAAAAA
The DNA here is from genome assembly GCF_035609145.1 of Eleutherodactylus coqui. Lineage (NCBI taxonomy): Eukaryota > Metazoa > Chordata > Amphibia > Anura > Eleutherodactylidae > Eleutherodactylus > Eleutherodactylus coqui. The sequence continues at coordinate 159,556,954 of NC_089838.1, forward strand.
AATACGCTGCAGACTGGAAAACCCTCGCTCTGCCAAAATCCTCGGGATGCCTTTCAGTGCCTATATAGAGACACCTGTAAGCTTTTTGCAGCATTGGACACTGCAAAAATGCCTCCCTCTCCCTTCTCTTTCCCTGCTCCCATAGAAGTCTATAGGACCTGCTGGCATATATTGGCCAAAACATAGTTCCTGAACTATGTTTTGGCCAAGCGTATATGCGCTGGCCGCATATATGTCCTTTTTTTCAGGCTGCCGACATATTTATGTGCCGTATAGTTGCCCATGTGAACGAATTCATTGCAAACCAAGGCTTCACATGGGTAGCATAAATACACCCGGGCATGAAAACGTGCTGTATATGCGCTCATGGGAGTAAAACCTCAAAGGCAGGATTTGGACAGTTTTGCTCTCCAGGAGAAAGCACATTGCTATAATAGTAAGAAAAAGGTAATTAACCAACAAACAGACAGTTTTAACCCTTAGAAGTGTAGGTTGGTATTACAGAGAAATTGCCAAGAAAGCCAAGATGGCGGTCAGTATAGTTTCCAATACCATACAAAGGCACTGGGAAACTGTAGGAAACTCAGACAGAAAGAAGTCTGGTGATTCCAAAGGCCACTAAAAAAAACAGAAAAGGAGCTACCACAGCATTTTAATAATCAAAAGTTATTCAAGTTTACAATGCGGTTCTGTTTTGAATATTTTGTCTGTAGCGTTAAAAACCATTAACTTCTCCTGGCAGTTCAGAAGCGTTTCTTTACAGATTGCCCTGGATATGATATGCAAGCATTCCAGTGTTACACATCAGGTTTGATCAGTAGGAATGACAAGGGATGCCTTTTTTCATCTTCAGCTCTCAGGACCGGATTGTTAACTAATAGCAGGGTAGTGCTTAGTGAGGAATTGTACAGGAAGATTGTACAGAGTGAGGAATTGTGAGAAATGTAATTTCAAACTGCATATTAGCAGGAATGCGGCAGCCATCTTGGAAAACAGTGATTCTGGTGAACATCAAAAAAGGAGGGCAGGATAAGAAGGGAAGAGCTGCTCGATTTATACTCCTAACCAGCTATGCATAAACATGGGGCAAACGCCTTTCATACCTGGAATTTTTGAAAATTTGCTTTACAACCAGAACTCGCTTTTAAAAGACAAGAAAAGCTGGCAGGCTTCAAAGAATGGAATGGCCCGCACAGTCTCCATACTTAAACCCCATTGAGCTTGTTTGGAATGAACTGGACAGAATGGTGAAAGCAAAGCAGCCTACAAGTGCAGCAGATTTGTGGGAACTTCTGCAAAAACGTTGGGAAGAAATTCCTCAACATTATTTGAATGCAGTTGCAGATTAATGCCTTGAGTGTTTACAGCTGTTGTATTAGGGAGAGGTGGCTGCTTTGAAGTCAAAAATTTAGATTTAATTTGGTGAAACAAAGTATATTTGAGACATTAATATGAGTAGTAAATATCAATAAAAACTAGAAAATTGAGGTGCTGTAAAACTTTTGCCCAGCAGTTATACACAATTATAATATACTGTTCCTTAATGCATCAAACCCATCTCCTGGAAAAGTTTCAAACGGAAAACGAAAACCCACATCTCCAGACAAGCCTACATTAACTGCGCTGTCACCACAACAGAGCACCTTCTACTCCCACCTACTGTCTCCTTTGCCCTTCTCCTATAGACTGTAAGGAATCACGGGCAGGGTCCTTTCTCCCTCCATATCAAATGGTTACTCATTTAGAAGTAGATGTTTATCGTTCCTGTCATTATTGTGTGTGTAATGTGGTTGTACATGTATATTAATGAGCAAATGTTTTAGGCAGGTGTAAATAAAATGCTGCAAATGAAGAATGTTTTCAAAAATAGAAGTGTTAATAGTTTATTTTTGTAAATTAACAAACTGCAAAGTGAATAAACAAAAGCCCAATCTAAATCAAATCAATATTTGGTGTGACTACCCTTTGCCTTCAAAACAGCATCAATTCTTCTGAGTACATTTTTCATCAACCCTAGGGCTGGCTTCCTATGGGACGGATTTGCCGCAGAAATTCCGTATAGAATTTCTGTGTGGCAAATCCGCCAGCGGTTTCTAATCCCGAGATTAGCTAGCCACGTGGACAAGATTTAGCAAAAATCGCGTCCACAAAGGGAGGCCAATTCGTTGCTGCAAAGCCGTGCGAAGCGGCGCGGAATTGACAGCCGCAGCATGTCAATTCTTTTTTTTTTCCCGTTGTGGCTCACTCCTCTCTATGGGGAGAGAAAGCTGCAACGGAATGCCGGCGGCCGAACCGCTCCAAAACTCGCAGGTTTTGAAGCTGCGGCTCTCCCATGGAAATCTCGCAGCTTTCCGGTGCGGTCAAGCCGCGAGATTTCTGTCCCGTAGGAACCCAGCCTAGAGGTTAAAAGGAGACTCCAACAATATTCCATGATAAACTCCACCCTTCCTTTGTCAGAAGCAAACTTCTATACAGTGTATGACGCTACATGATAATTTCTACAAAAGTTTCCAAAGAAGCATTTTACAGTCATTCTCTCATCAGTTGTCAGGTAAAGCTTTCCTCCTGACTGCTACAGAAGCACTGCATATGTCTCATTCTTAAAGGGGTTTTCCAACAACTTAAAATTGCTTCACAGCCACTCTGTCCTTCCTGGTTGCTGCTGACCATTACACGTGACTGCTGCAGCCAACAGGAAGAACCGAGTGGCTGTGAAGCAATTTTAAGTTGTTGGAAAACCCCTTTAAGGAATGTAAGCAATGTTCAACTTAGTGAACAAAAAAAGCTCAACAACTAGAGATAGACAATCTTCTATCCCAGATCGCGAAGCTAGAAAGAATAGCAAAACTCTCACAAGCTAAAGACAGGATAGACGAACTTATAGACAAGCGCCGAGAATTGGGACGACTTCTACGGTCCAGATTCAATAAAAAACACCTATTTTTAAAGCAAACACTCTTCATACAAGGGAACAAAGGAAGTAAATTCGTGACCACACTACTCAAAAAAGCCCGCACCAGAAACCAGATCAATTCAATCAAGGACAATACGGGGAAAACAGTGACAACTACCCAGGACATAGCAAAAGTCTTCCACTCGTTTTACGCGAAACTATATAACATAAGAGGGAACCCCACATTAGACGACCAAGAACAACTAAGAACTAAAATAGACTCGTTCTTGAGCAAACTAAAACTCCCAAAAATAGAGGAAACGGACGCCCAGCTACTAATCTCCCAAGTAACAGAAAAAGAAGTGGAAGAACTGATCACATCCTGCCCGCTGGGTAAAAGCCCAGGCCCTGATGGGTTCTCGGCAACCTACTACAAAACCTTTATGAAAATATTAATCCCCAACCTAACGAATGCCTTCAACTCCCTACTGCAGGGCAATGAGCTCCCCAAACAAGCCCTGGAAGCCCACGTGTCCCTCATACACAAAGACAACAAAGACCCAGAAGTGTGCAATAATTATAGACCAATATCGCTAATTAATTTAGATGTTAAATTATGGGTGAAATTACTAAGTAAAAGAATGGAGGACTTACTCCCCAAACTAGTAAACAAAGAACAATCGGGCTTCATAAAAGGAAGGGAAGGAAAGGACAATAGCTATAGAATTCTCCACGCAATGAGATTCGCACAAAAACACAAAAGCCCCGCGGTCCTGATAGGGACAGACGCTGAAAAGGCGTTCGACCGCGTTAATTGGACATACCTAGAAAAAGTCCTGAACCACTATAACTTTCCTAACCAACTGATAACAGCAATCTTCTCATTGTACAAGGGCCCCCACGCCAGATTGAGAGTTAACAACACCCTGTCCCATCTACAACACTTGTAACATCTACAACGGAACGCGTCAGGGTAGAACCCCTCCTACAGGAAGTGAGACAACACCCCGAAATAGATGGGATCACGGTAGGACAGGAGACAATGTCGCTGGCAGCATTCGCCGATGATATCATGTTCACCGTATCAAACCCCCACAAGAGTATCCCCAAACTAGTGACTCTATTGGAGAATTTTGGCCACATCTCTGACTTTAAAATAAATTTCGGCAAATCAAACATACTAAACATATCAGTCCCACGAGAAAGCAGTAAAACACTCAAGACATTATCCCCCTTTACCTGGCTAGAAAATACTATCGATTACCTGGGGATCAAAATCACCAGAGAAGCGGAAAAGCTATATAGCGCCAACTTTCTACCACTCCTAACGCATGTCAAAAACCTCCTACGTTCATACGACCTCCCCTACCTTTCTTGGTTTGGGAGAAAAAACATCCTCAAATCTTATGTTATGCCTATAATCACCTACAAACTTCGTATGTTACAAGTCCATATCCCAAGCGCATTCTTTCAATCTCTCAAAGCGGGATTTATAGGATACATATGGAAACAAAAAAGGCCAAGAGTGGCCCATACTCTCCTAACAAAGAGGAGATGGGAGGGAGGGATAGATATGCCCTGTGCCCACGACATTTATAAAGCCATACAACTGGGATACTGGTGGGACTTAGCGAACTCAACGAGAGATCCCCTCCTACAACAGCTGGCCAGAGCCACACATGGCGGGATGTGGCTGGAAGATCTTTGGCACCCCTCAAAAAGCGCACATAGACTCAATAGATGTGACCCTCTGCTGAGGGGCCCCCTCGAGACCTGGGCTAAACTGGGCGACTCGCTAGCACCGGACCCCTCCCCAATAGCTCCAATAGGTACAATATGCAAATTGGTGGGAACCCTGACGGATCCGGCAACCAGAAGCGTATGGGCTAAATGCACAAATAGGAAAATAGAGGACATCCAACAACTAGCAAACAAAAAACCGACAGAGGTAATCCAATCCCTCTTCCCGGAAACGCAACTCTCGTTCCTACAAAAAAGCACACATCACTCAAATAGCAGAAGAATTTAGAAAGAAATACAGGTCCACCAGACCGTCCACGCCATTCGAGAAATTCGCTCGGGAGAACCCTTCAAAACGCATAGGCATAAAGCAGGCTCTGCCTCACTACGTAGCCCCAACGAAAGTATCCAAACCGGCATATTTGACCTCTTGGGAGATAGAGATAGACATTTCACTATCACATTCAGACACGAAAGCTATCTTACGTAGGGCCTTTGGCTTTTCCCCCTGCGTACTTCTTCAAGAAAGCCACTACAAATTATTATCCAGGTGGTATAGGACCCCTCAATGGCTCTTTGCTCATAAGCTGGCCCCGCATGAAAAGTGCTGGAGGTGCGACTCAGCGACGGGTTCGTATCGCCATATATGGTGGGATTGTGCCACCCTAGCCAATTTTTGGAAGGGTGTAGAGAACTCAATCAAGAGCGTAAGACCTGACTTTGAGCTAACGCCGGACATAATCTTCCTCAGCAGGCCATCACCTACCTTCCAACCACATAGAGATAACATGATAGCCCTACTCATCGAGGTGGCCAAAAGACTTATCCCAATCCGGTGGCTGCAAAAGACCCCACCTACAACCGACCAATGGAGGGAGAAGGTAGACCTCCTATACAACCTAGAAGAATTAACCAGCTGGAAAACGGGGACACATGACAAGTTCTTGAAAAAATGGGAGCTGTGGAAGCGCATGCAGTAGAAACCCAACATGGGCCGCGCGGCGCAAATAACCTTGGGTACGCGACACAAAACAACAAACGCTAGATGGGGTAAGCTGTGAGATCCCAGCCTTACTCACTTGTACGCATAAGCAGACTGAGAAACTGCAGAGAGATATGGCGACCTAAAAATGCAAAAAACACTTCAACCTAGAGACAAGCAAACGTAAGGGACTCAGGTTGCTTGACACTGCTAGACCGTCGGGTGTCGGGCGGGAGCTGCTGGGTGGAGAACCGACCGGACCTACCAATCAGACGAGCCCCATACCGAATCGACCCCCCCCCACTTTCCGCCCCCCACCTCCCTCTTCTTGTGTTATATACTCAGATGGTAAGACCTAGATTAACAAATGCAAATGGTCAAATAAGACACTTCTGAGCGAAACGCTAACTCAAGTTCGTTAATGTAAAGAATATAAGTTAACAGTTGTAATACATTGCATGATGTTTATGGATAATCTTAATAAAATTTGATTCATAAAAAAAACTTAGTGAATGCTAAAACGAATTAATGAATGCTAAAACCAAATGACTCTAGTATATGGTAATCAAAAGAAAAGTGGATCTTCCATGAGAACCAACCCGTTATGGCAGGTCTGGATGCTAAACAACCTACAAATGTGTTTGGCAAATCTTGTTTCGCTCAAACATGTTTCCAGTATTTTACAAACTGTTCACAAACAGAAACAATTTTCAAAGTGTTTCCAGATACACGTTTACAAGTATGGATTCAGCGTTGGGCCATTCTCACACAGGGGTATTATCACTGTGCGTTGCATGACACGCAATGCCAAGAGCCCATTTATTTGTATTGGGCTACTCACACCAGCGGTTTATTCACACGCATATTACTTTTGTGAAAAAAGACGCAGCATGCTCTATTTTTGTGCATGTTACGTGCTAAGAAAGTGTATGGGTATTAGTGGCACACAGAAAGTGCGCATTTCATTGCATGCTGGCACCCGATACTCTCACACATGGCACGCGGGCACACATGGTTGTATGAGCCAAATCTTCTACCCATGCTGATCTCTGACTGCTAGGTTTAGCATTGGAAAAAGGACAATACATGCAAATAGATGTTAACAGTTTGCCTGCACAAATAAGAAGCAGGAGCATATATGAATCAGGACAGGTTGCTTAGCTTTACAATAAAACAATGGCTGCAATTTATGGCTACTATGACTAGAAGTATGCATACTGTGACTGGCATAAATGTATGGGCACGAAGACTGATATAATTAAATGGATGTGTGTAACTCAACAAACTATTCTTATGACATTTATGGACGTAACATTTGATTGCTTGCAGTGGTAATAATAGTACCATTGCCAGTCTAGAGAATTACATCAGCAAATATAAAACATAGTAGCAACAGAAAATTACCTGTTATAAAAATCACATTTTTTGGTAAACATTTCATTACACATTGTTGTTTGAAAAAAAATTGATCACAATCTATATTTTAAAAAAAAACCTTAAATTCTGCATTTTTCACAGTGACCACAGAACCTAATACTAGTCTGATACTTTCTGTTCTGGCAGAGAAAACTTTTACAGTAGTCATCTCACTTAAGCCCCATTTATGCGCAACGATTATTGCTAAAAATCCGTTCAAACAATGGCTTTTGAGCGATAATAGTTGCGTGTAAACCCTTCCATCTTACACTCTTCGACAGAAAAATGATTTTTAGATGAGCATAAAATCCATCATTAAGCTGGAGAGAGATAGCAGTGACCACATGCTGTTTTCTCCACGGAAGCAGCAGATTACATGGTATTCAGCTGACAGTCCACAGCAGCCCATGTGAAGACAATGCAGCAGAGTGCAAAGTCCAGACTACATGCTAGGTTTTGCAAACAGCTGCTGGAGGCTCATTAACATGCAAATGAAGCTGATAGAGTGCTAATAGGCATTAGTACCCATTAGTACTTTATGCAAAATGATCACCAGACCTGTCAATCTTTCGAAAGATTGTTTTTGCATGTAAATGAGCCTTAACATGACAGATAGGAATATACTGAAAGGTAATACCTACATGTAGATAACACAGGATTCACCATTCACAATTAGTGATTAGCTGTACATATCTACTCCCCTTTCCTGAAAAGTAACCCCTATACAAGTCACAGAACATGCATAGAACAGTCTGCTAAGAAAATTGTAGATCAATGTATCACTTAATTGTTTTTCTATTAGATAGTAGACTAGAAAGATATAGCAAGATGCTAGCATAAGTAGTAAAGGGGCTAAACGAAACTTTTTCTATACCAGTGAATGGTACAGATGGAGACAGACAGAAGATTAGAGTCTCCCAGACCCCCCCCCCTTGCATTCCTTTTCACTGAATTCATAAAGGTTTCAATGTATGTTATAGTTACACATTAAAAGGTGTAACTTATGTTAAACATTTTCGCTGTACCCTATCATGTATTATTATTATTAATCTTAGAGGTATGTACTTTTCCTGTGATGTCATTTATGGTATATAAACCACATACACCTTAGAATAAATTAGAAATCATTTGATACCGCAACAAGGCTGGTGTGATTTGTCAACCATACAAGTCAATTGGTCCCCTCTTGTCCACTGTGTGAGTGGCCCATGAAGCTGCTGTAAAGCTCATTTCTAAATGCTCTTAATGCTGTTAACTATAGCTCAGTAAAGATGGTAGCCCCCATAGTCATGTATATACAACAGGATAAAAAAATTCTACAATCAGAAAATAAAAATAGATTTAGAAAAGTTGAAGCTGTTTCTCTATCTGGTTTTAATGAATAAAATGAATGGTGATATAGTTCCTTCAGTAATCTATATACTTTACAAAAAGTTATTTTTAATACTAAAGTGTTGGTACAATCTGAACCTTCTTGGCACATTATTCTGGTTCAAAAGAAAAAATCCTAAATCACAAAAACACTAAAACATTAATATATTTTAGACTTCGTAATCATTTGTTTTTGTTTTCTTTTTTCCCTTTATTTTATTGGTAAACCAATCTATTTCCAATTTAAAAATTGCTAAACTTTGTAATAAGATATAGGGGAAAGGGATACAACATACACAAAAAAAACTTGCAACATTTGAAAATAGGAACTACATACAAAATAGAGATGAGGTAGGTAGCTGTCTTGGATGCACTAGCCTGTCATTACTAGAGGGACAGATTAACCTTTTAGTATGATTGGCAAGGACACTCACCAAAGGTAGCATCCTGTTAGTAGAGAAGACACAGCTGTTAGGGACATATAAACCCACAGCAAAGTCTCTCGGAGTCAAATAACCCCTGTTACCATACTAAATTGTCACAATGAACCGGCTGCTTTCCAACGGGATATAAGGGCCTGAATGTTGCACAAGGTATTCCATAGAGATGTGTACCTGAGAGCTACGCTGGGTGATAGACGAGCACTAGGATATTGCAATGCCTATATGAATATCAGACCCTACAGCAGACTTCCCCCACATTAAAGGGGTTGTCCAGTTGTAACCTATTGATGGTCTATACCAGTGATGGGCAACCTTTTGAGCTCAGTGTGCCATAATTCGCCAAAAAACCAAGCATAACTCGGGTGGTATGTCACTTCTCGAAAAAATCCATAAATTTGTGATATTTATAGTTTAAATATGCTCTATAGATCTATACATCATGATTGCAGTATATTGTAATTTTTCCGGCGATATGGGTAGATAGATGGAATGCCAGAGGGGGCCTTCTCCCTCTGTCCAGTTGCTTACACACCATGGTCTGTATTAGCCATGGCATTTAAGCAGTTAAATAGCCATGAGCTAGCTCTGAACGTAGCTGTTCATGGCGGCTGTTAGAAATGGCTGATAGCCACCGGTTATAAAGCATCATAAGTCACTGAGGAGTTGGTTAAATAAAACTAGTAACCATTCAAAAATGATTGTTATTAAGATTCTTTTGTTGTAATATTCTATCTTGCGTATAAATCAGAAACAAGTCAGCACAGCCTATAAGCAATAGCGGAGGACATCTGAAAGAAGGCAAACACTGCACATGTGCACAAATGAAAAAGCATTAAAAGGGTTGGGGCATTTGTTTTTTCAAAAACGTTCTCAGCCTACAGTAATAGTCATACTCACCTTCCCTGCTTCCCAATGGTCTTCATCTCTAGGTGCAGGGAAAGTGCAAATACATCACAAACACTAGGGCCATGTGATCACTGCCACTATTCACAGGTTTGCTGCACAAGACATGGTGTCAGGACGTCATCACTGCTCCTGAAAAAGAAGCCCTGTGGGGACCTAGCACTGGTGGAATGGGGGGGGGGGGCAGGAGGAATAAAACTTTTGTTAACACTGCTGGCTGAGCAGGTTTCTGAAAAATAAAAAAAACGGTGTCCCTAGTAGTGTTGACCAAACTTTTGCTAAAAGTTCAATTCAGGGTGATTCTGAAATTAGGGTGGTTTGTCTCGGCCACCACCTTCTAGAGGTATTGGTGAAGTTCTTATTGGTCTGAACTAATTTGAACTGAATTGAACTTTTTGTCAAAATTGGCTGAAATGAATATTTGAAAACTTCACTCATCCCATCTCCCCTGATAACCCCTTTGAACACGACACTTTTTCTTCTCAACAAAATAAGTTCAAGAAATATAAAAAATTGAAAATGTTTAAATTGTCGCTCTGTATGCAGAACTCTATGCTATGTCGTAACTTTAATGTTAACTATGTTGTCTTCTTTAGCATATAGCAGAAAAACACTCCCAACCATAGTACAAAAAACCCCAACTTACTTCACTGGTTGCCAAGTTTCTTGTTCAAATCCTTTGTGAATAGACTGTGCAATTGAAGACTCCATGAGGTCGATGTAACGAATGACTAGTGGCACAAAGCATTCTTGAACATGCTTATGAAATTTTCCATTGCATAACAGAGCTTCATGTAAATAAATAAAACGATAAAACATATGCAAGTAAGAAATTAGTAAGCAAACTAAAAATATAACTCAAATATGATTTAGGAGGACAATCACTATCTGGATTGTATTAGGCCGGGCTCACATGGGTGTGTTGCCATTGCGCTTTGCGTGCGCAACATGCAAAGCCACTCACTAACCCATTGATTTCTATTGGGCCACTCGCAAAAAAATTGTGGCATGTCCTATCTTGGCGTGTATTATGCACACATATATGCCAAGATAGTGTGTGGGGATTGGGGTCACGCAGCAAGTACGCATGTCGTTACGTACTTGCTGCGCACTCACACGTGCGGTCTGCAGGTAAACACAGTCATGTGAGCCTGGCCTTACAGGTAGGCAGTTGGAAAGAAGCAAGACTTGGTTGAACAATTCTAGTAGGGCAATATAAAATATGTGAAGAATACATGTAGAAGATGATCACATTATTTTACTGAAGGTGGTATAGAAAATTCAGCTGTGCTGCATACATGAATCAAAGGAGTACTGTACATTGAAGATGACCTGTTATGTCAGCAGAGACAGCTGCATAGCGTTGCAGCCATGGCCTTGCTGACTCCAAGGGTCTCTTTTGTTGCTACTCACTACTGATCCCCTGTACAGGCTTCTCTTAATTTTGACTACCTGTTCTGTGAATGTATCAAATGGGTGGTCTTCACTGTTCATGATCAATGGGTGATGTCAGATTTCACTGCCAGTGAGTGTTGATGACCGCCTATTGTCAATCAAATCTAATGTCACTCATTGACAGTGAGGACCGTATAGTTGATACATTCAAAGGAGCTGAATTTAAAGATATCAGAACATGACCAGTCTTCTTTGGCTGTCAAATTTGGTAGCTAAATGCTGTATTTTTCAAGCTTTTAGTTGCCCATTTCTGTACAAATGTGCAGAAATATGCTGGCATGTCTAATAGTTTGAAGATACAAGGCTACAGACATTGAAGGAAGTATTAGCAATGCTTTTTATTTGCTCTGTGTGAATGAAAGTTTCTAATAATAAAGGAAGCAGCATGTGATGGCTTGTGTGAATGGAATTTTTAAATGGCCAGATTTCTCATGTAAAACCACATTTCAGAGCAGTTTAGCGCACGTTTTGCAACATTTTAGTGGCATAATTTGTGACTTATCGTCCTTCACTAAATTAAGAAATTAATTTTAAAAATGGATGTGGTCTACATGAGACAGTAGTTTAGGCTAGATTATTTAGAGTAGGTGGGAACTGATGAACATTTTTGGCCAAATCTATACCTGCTCATAGTGGGTGCAGATTCAAGTTCCTGATTGTCAAACAGGTAAAGTGTAGAATGTATTAAAAGGAGTGTGTCTTAATAAATTTAGTAAATACTACCATAATTTAGACTGGCATGCAAAAAAGAAAGAGACCTAATTTAATTATACTAGCTATAGATGTATATTGTATATCACCACACCTAAAAAGATAAGAATATCTTGCACTTATACCAGCATATTGAGGTTACTTTGAGGTGATCTGGATTACAGAGGAGTTCGGCGAAGCAGCAGACTCCTCTGTGAAGTCAAAACATTTTCTCCTCTCCACTGTTCGTCTGTTATTCCCTACACTACTAATCCCACCAGGAGAGCTCTAAATTTATAACTTTGCTTGTTTATATGGCCGAGATACCATTTTCACCTGTGGATTTCCAGTGACGCGCTTCTCCAGCACCTGGACACCTACCGGGGTTTTGGTGGTGGATTGGATTACCACCACATTAGAAGCAACCTTGTACTGGAGGCATGGACGCCTGTCAATCCACGGAAGTTCCTCACTAGGTGAGTCCATTTTAAACTCCTACTGTTTTATTCCCTTGTTTGGAGCACTAATCATACTTATATTTGTTTCTTACACAAGGGTTGTTTTACACACACATAGAATTTTTAGGACAAATGGCAGCCTTTTTCAGAAAATCAACCATGGCCAGATGTTAGCTGTAGATCAATATTAAATTATGTAATATATATAATATGCAGTGAAATTTTTGGGGACTTTTTCCTCATTTTCGGTGTGCTTTTTGGGTTCTCGGCGACTTTACCAAAATGCAGCATTTATGTTTTTTTTCATATGTTTGCCTAAAGATTCATCTATAGAAACAAAATATCTGAGAAAAATGTGTCAAATTTGTCTATGTAGAAAAAAATGCCACAAAAAATTTGCTTATAAAAGGTATACATGAAATTCATAGCGCTTTTCTTTTTCTTACAAGCCAGACAAAAAATAAAAGTGTACGTGATGGAAGCCTAAGGGTCCTTTTACATGGAATGATTATGGTTTAGATTCTCACTAGATCATGCAAATCTGAACGATAAGCATTCAGTGTAAATGTCAGCGACTAAGCGACAAACGATAATTCGATCGCTTATCATTTGGCATTCAGCTTGTGCAGGCATCACAATGAAACAATGGTTGACTTATGTAAATAGGCAGTCATTCATCTATAAACTGCCTGTTTACTGTGAAAGGACGTGGGTGGCTAAAAGCAATCTCTGGCCATGTTTGAAAGCAAAGGAGCAATAATTGCTGGTACAACTGTCAGGCGCTTGAGCTCCAGACAATCATCCCGTGTAATAGGACCATAACACAGTAAAGAATGTCTGCATCTTTAATAATGCAAGCAGCACGCAACCATATTCTCCTTTGTTTGCTATGGCAGCAGAGACAATTGTCTCCACTTCAGCTCATCTCTAGCATTAGACTTCATTTGATCTTACAGTCCTCAAGTAGCTGGCAGCCAGGAGTGTAAGTATAGGGGGTGCAGAGGGTGCGGTCACACCTGGGCCCAGGAGCCCTAGGGGGCCTATAACTTCTCTCTTTCCAATATTGGAAACCAATACTATCAATGAAGCTTTATAGTTGGGGGCCCAGTTTTAGTTTTTGCACTGCGGCCCAGCAGCTTCAAGTTACGCCTCTGCTGGCAGCCCTTGTATTTTTACAACACTGTAAAAACTATCTATAAGCAGATAACCATTTTCATCTACAGTGTTGATCAAAAGTGTGCATGAATACAGAAGAGAATAAAAGAGGGGGTGGGGGGGAATGTGCAAAATGACAGCTTCGGCCCAAACAATATCAGCTGTTGACCATTTACAAGTAAGCATCTTATTTCTATATTTGCTACAATTCTCTTGCCAAATATACATTCAATGCTCATGTTGGCCAAAATATCTGGGTGCCAATCACAATAAAATTGATAAGAAGAATAAGTTAGTCACCCATATCTCTCATTTTGGACTGGATTGACCAACAATTCAATGGGAATGAAGGTCCCTAAACAGCTCATGCCAAGAAAAGAAAGATCCTTGGTTAGGAGATTGCCGAGTAGCATACACCTACTAAAAATTGTCAAATTATATTTAGATCAGGTTCACTAAAAAATAAAACTTAATGGCTCTCTAGATTTTTAGCAGACAATGCTTTAGTCCAAATATTTTCCTTGCTTGAGGCAAACAAATATTTTTTAAAGGGTTGTCCAGTTGTAAACCATTGGTGGTCCGCAAGATAGACCATCAATAGTAGATCGGCGGGAGTATGCCATCCAGGATCCCCACTGTTTAGCTGTTCACTGGGCCGATGTATTCCTACATTGATATGCTTTCTGTAGGTAGCAGACAACTCTGTTCTTAATGTAGTGGTCAGGCTTGGTGTTACTGGTACATGCAAAGGTCTCCTTCACTTCAATGGGAAATTACGTGTAATAACAAGCCTGGCTACTGTAGTGGGAACAGAACTCCTAGAACGGTAGAATTGGGAGGGATCTCGGGACCAACCCCCTGCTCAATTCAAGATCCACTAAATAAACCCAGACAGGTGTCTTGTCAGCCTCTGTTTGAAGACTTCCATTGAAGGAGAACTCACCACCTCCCATGGTAACCTGTTTCACTCATTGATCACCCTCACCATCAGAAAGTTTTTTCTGATATCTAATTTGTGTCTTCTCCCTTTCAGTTTGATCCCATTGCTACTAGACTTTCCTTTCCTGCAGAAATCAGCTCAATACACAAGCACACCGACCCATGGAACAGCTGATTGATGGGAATCCTGGGTGGTAGCCCCTTACTAATCCTACAGATAAACCATCAATATTTGCAACTGATCAACCCCTTTAACCCGTTAATGCTACAGGACATACAGTTACGTCCTGCAGCATCAGGGGTATGTATGAAGGGAGATCGTGGGGTAACCTCTCTTCATACAGGGTGGGTGTCAGCTGTTTATTATTAAATCATAAAACAAAAATACGCATTTGGAATAGCCACGTCTGTAAAAGTGCAATCTATCAAAGTAATGCATTATTAACCCCTCACAAAGAATGTCGTCCGAAAAAAATATTTAAAGAATGCCAGATATGCACTTTTTCGGTCACCCTGTCTCTCAGAAAAAGTACAATAAAAAGCAATCAAAAAGTCATATATATTCCAAAATGGTACCAACAAACTACAGGAAAAATGAGCCCTCTTACGACTATGTCAATGGAAAAATTAAAATGTTATTGCACTCAGAAGACAGCGGCAGAAAAGAACTTTAAAAAAGTTGAAAAAAATAAAAGTAGTACAGCAAAACAAAAACTATACAAGTTTGGTATCATAATAATCATACTGACCCATTGAATAAAGTAATGTCATTTTTGTTGCAGTTTGTGTGCCGTAGAAACAAAACGCACTGAAAGATGGCGGAATGTCTTTATTTTTCATTTTACTCCACTTAGAATTTTGTAAAAGTTTTTCAGTACATTATATGGTACTTTAAATAGCACCGTTGAAAAATACAACTCGTCCCGCAAAAAATAATCCCTCATTAAGCTACGTCGATGGATAAATAAAGGAGTTACGATTTTTTAAAAAAGGGGCAGAAAAAAACAAAAATTGAAAAAAAAGGCCTGCATCCTTAAGGGGTTAATGATCATCAGATATATTAGTTTAATCACCATAACAGATTGCAGATGCCTAAACTGTAAAAGTACAGGAAGTGTTCCTTTAGAAAATCCCTGATTTAGTTTCTCTTCTAGGTAATATTTTGTGATGCTTTGCTGTGCATCATTTTGCATGAGTGCATGTATAATTATTCTACTGTAAGTGGTTGCGATCATTGATGAAGCATGTAGTTCAGGGCTTAAATAAGATATTACTAGACAGTTGTCAGTTCTACAATTTTTAACAGCTGTAGATTAACCTAATATGTAAAAAGGTGATTTAAGAGCTCTTGGTTTGAAAGAATTCAGAAAACTAATCTGTGATAAAGCATCGGAGAGAAGTACAGCCCAGTGGGATTTCCACCTCTTCATTTCCTAATGAGTTTTTTGATAATGAGAGTTGACTTTGGCAGTCACTCTGCGCTCTATTATGGCTAATTTGACTCCACTTCACTCTCCCTGATAATTATTAACACTAGCCTTTTTATCCTCATGAGGCCTCATTTCAGTTTTTGATTTTATATCTTTCTTTATGAGAGATGAAGAATTTAAGGATAGAATTGATTAAGTGTTACAGTAGAACATTTATGACTTGTTAAAGCAAGACTTATATTAATAGGATAAGCTGGGGCATTCTAGATGTGATCTTTAATATGCTAACTGTGCAAAAAGCTGGCTGCTAATTAAAGAACAAACACAGTTGAACATTTCACTAGAGATTTGTTTCTGAGCAGAACGGTCACTTGCCACTTACAAGCTTCTCTAGGAAGGATTAAAAGGTGAATTGTGATAAGAGCCTGTTCTCCCACTGAGTACTAAAGATGGAGTAGTATAGATTTTACACTGGGTATTAGCAACAGTGCTGTAATTATAGATGGTGCTGCCCTAGCTACAGCATCTAAATGTGCCCCATATAAGATTGGGTTTCCACTGTGTTTTACTGAGCACCCAGTCTTTCAGCCTCCGGAGGGGAAAGATAGAAAACGGACACAGAAAAAGACCACATGGTCCATCTAGTCTGTCCTTGTATTATCTCCTCTCCTTCTTCTTTCTCTCTTAGGATAGATATATACTTGTCCTAGACATGCTTGAACTTATTTATTGTTGATTCCTAACCACGTCTGCTGGAAGTTTGCTCCAAGGATCTACTATTCTTTCAGTAGAAAATATTTCCTCACGTTGTTTCTGATTTTCCCCCAACTAATATGAGACAATGCCCCCTTGTTCTAGAGTTTGGTATCCTAATACTAACATTTCCTGAACCGTATTTATACTTATAACATATATAAAAGGTTCTGACCATGTCCCCCCTTTCGCCTCTCCTCCAGGCTATACAAATTAAGGCCTCATGTCCTCGGCCATATTGGGAAAACATTGTGGGTCTCCCCACAGCGTTTTATGAATGTTTATAAAAACCGTCTCTATTGGCAAAGACCGCGTAGGGCTGCAAGTGCACTGCGTATCACACACTTTCCTGCTCTGTTTCATAGCGGGGTTGCATATGAAAAAGCCGCCCATACGCAATGTATTGCGTATGGACAGCATTGCATACACCGCCTATAGAAATGTTTAGGGCTCACACTGCATGGTTTGCAGAAAACTAGAGCATGCTGTGATCTATTTCTTGTGCGTATCGACGTGCGGTATCTACACGTACATGTGAATGGATCAATGAAAATCTTTTTACTGAACTGTATCAAAGGCTTTATTTAAATCCACCCCTTTGATGTAGTCGAAGAAATCAAAGAGATTATTTTGATATGATCTGCCCTCAGGAAAGCCCTGGTGCTTGGGGTCCAACAGGTTGTTGGTTTTATGGTTCAAAAGTTTTTTATTTTGTCTGTTATGCAGATATGAAAATTACAAAATTGTGGTATCATTTTCATCAAATAAACATTCTTACATTAACCTCAATTATCTTCCTTTGTCTAGTTTTCTGTCTTATTCTTTGAAACAGACTTTTTTTTTTTTTTTTTTAATATAAGTATGAACTCTGATGCTATCAACATTTATAGCTTATGATAGGGGCCAAGAGGGGCTGAAGGAGTTAATATATGTTGTTTATCAAAATGAATATATATGTTGCTTATCAAAATGAATATATATGTTGCTTAACAAATCCATCTTAGCAAAATGAATATATTGCAAATATTTGTATGTGTACAGAACTCATGACTATTGAGACACAAGCTCTGCAGAGCTGACCTATTGGAATCAGGAAGTTCCAAGAGCAGATGTCTCGGAATTTAGCAAGACATGGCCTAACCGCAAAGAGGTTGCTAGCTCTCTCTCTCTAAAAATAATGTGCTCGTCTGAAAGTCATGTGAAATCAGCTATTTCTTAAATGTCATATATCACAAGTCTAAATGTCAAAGTTTATTGTCAGATATAAAAGTCATGAGTTTAAGATGTATGGAAATCACGAGGTTATTCCCTGTTTTACCACAAGTCGCGTCCCTGCGAGGACGATCTTCTATAAAAGCCAAGAGATACAGACAATAAAATAGAGTTCATTGTTTCACCATATACCGTGTGTAATGGTCAATGCTTTGACTCTCAAAAGAGCGCTCCTACGTAGGTCAATTTGGAACCGGACAACATAACTGACCAGTCTGTTTGAACAGACTGACCCTCGACAGTTTTTGGCGCCCAACGTGGGGCGGGGCTTATCTTTACGGGACATCGCAACCAGTAGACTGAAACAAACTCCTGGCCCGTTGACGTGGATACTGGATCCTGAGACCCCAGACTGGAAAACACCGGTGTAGAGGTAAGAGCTTATCTTACTATTATACAGTCTGGATTCTTTAGATCTGTGTGTCTCTAACGGACTAGAGGTTGGTTGTTGCCTGTTTCCTATATTTTCTGCCCCATCCATATTTTAGAGTGAATAAGTTCATTTAACTGTCCTAGACGGAAGAACTCACTCATTGGGACTTAAAGAGTCATGTTGTCTGTATTGGAGATTGAAATAATTGTCATTGTTATAGTCTCATTTCTGGCAGTCATATTGTTACTCTGGATCTGTTATAATATTACTAAAAGTTCCCTAAGAGGCGAAGTCTGGTCTCCCCTGAATCCTAGTGTTTGAAGTTGACCACGTTTTAGTTCTGTAAATCTATTCCGGGACAGGGAACTGTGTGTTCCCAGATAGTCTCAGTGATTATCTTAGTTTACTGTGTGAAATATACGTCCTGTATACTTAGTGAAGAATAGTTGGAAGTGGTCAAAGCATGGGTTCTGAACAATCTAAGATATATCAGACTCCTATTGAAATAATTAAAGATAGAGAAGGGGAGGACATTTGCAGACAAGCCTATAAAGTTTACAAACGTATAGGCCTTAAGAAGGCGGGAACATTCAATTATGAATTTTGGTCACAATATGAGGATAAGCATAGAAAGGAAATAAGAAATAAGGGTTTGGAAAAAGGCATGAAGGCTATTCTGGACTGCTCTAAAACAGCAGAAGACGAACACTGGGACTCTGAATCCCGAGGCGAGGGCATTTTAGTTTATTGTCCTATGGCCCGGCCACCAATAGACGTTCCCATGGAAACCCCTACGGTTCCATTAGTCTCTCCTGTCGTCCCGGCCGCTCCACCAATATCTCCAAATAATCCCTTTAATTCTCTGTATCCCAATTTGCCGCCCCTGCCTCCTACGTATCCACAGGCTACTGCCCAGATGGATACACCTCCCTACAGCCCTCAATCAGGATCCCCGGGCCCTGAAGTAAATAGAGGTCCGGCTTGGGACTGTCCACGTTGTGGTCAACAGAATGCCTGTTTTAGAGAAATCTGTACAGTATGTGGGACTCCACGTCCCAGGGATCAGTGTAGACAACCGATTCCCTTGTTCCCAGTTACAACCTCCACTACCCATTATAGAGAACCAAACAGACCGAGTCCACCATTGGGCACGGTCAGACAAGAGGACACCGACAGACCATCGTCTTCTAATGACAGACCCACGGACGCACATAGACCAACTCCCGGGTCTACAGTCACTACATGGCGACCCTGGAGCGCCACAGACCAGATGGCACTGTGTCAGCAACTGCCCGATCCCCAGACAGAGCCAGCAGCTTTCCATAGAAAGTTGGAAGTCATACAGAAAAACTACTCTGCCACTTGGACAGATATGGAATGTCTTATGAATGTAAAATGTCCTCTGGGCCTTTACAATAGTATTGCTCAATTTTGTGGTCTTGAAGATCGCCCAGATGACCCCCAGACATTACTTAGTGGTACTCAATATGTGGACAAGGTTAAAGCCTGGTTTAAGGATAAAGCCCAAGAGAGACGTACAGCCCTAACCCAGTGTAGACAGAACAAGGGCGAGTCTATTGAATGTTACTTTGGCCGTTTAGAGGAAGTTGGCAGAGATCTGGGTTTATATGATTGTCCAAAAGCCATACGTAATGCTGCTTTTTGTGAAGCCTTTATGCAAGGAATAGATAAGCGCCTGTCTGACCGCGTTAAAGCATGTACCCCCGATTGGCGACAGGCCAAACCGCGTGATCTATATAAGAAAGCTGTAGGATTTGTCATGGTCACAGAAGACCACGCAAAGGGTGTTATGGTTAAACATTACACCATGGAGGGGGACACAGTCCGACTTAACGACCCCAGGCGGGAGACCCGTAAGTGTTATAACTGCGGGAAGACTGGACACTTGGCCCGTAATTGTAGAGCCCCTAAACGCACTAGACAGAACATGTCAGACGAAAGGGGGCAACAGGGAAGTACGGCCAATACCACATCATCCCGCCCACAGGGAAATAACGGGTATACCAATTACCAATGAAGGTCTGGCACTCCTTCCCCCGTGTCCCTTATAGTTACTGACGCACGTGGGCCACAAATTTTTCAGCCTCTAAAAATCCAGGGGAAGGAGGTGCCCTTTTTAATTGACACAGGGGCTACTAAATCATGTGTCAGTACCTCACAAGTCAATGACCTTAGTATTCCCCTCTCAGACTCCATAGCCATAGCCGTTGGAGTGTCCGGTGAACCAACACCCATGCGTGAGACCGAGCCCATAGAAGTCTCCTTTCAAGGGTCACGAGTCCTCACTCGCTTCCTGGTGTCACCCGCTGGGGATTGCATCATGGGAACCGATGTGATGGGACCCCTGGGGTGCTGTATTCAGCTCCATCCTTCCGGTGAGGCTCATGTCAGTACCTCTGCGGCCGACCACCAAGTATTCTGTCTCATGGCAGCAGACTTGGTCACTCCGCCTCCTTCTTGTACTGTATATGTGTTGACCCCAGAAGATACACAGGTTCTCTCAGCAGTGCCAGAGACCCTATGGGCAAAAGGGAAGACAGACTTGGGCCATCTCCACGTACCCCCAGTCATGGTATATCTCAAAGATGGGGAAAAAGCCCCCATGATCCGCCAGTATCCCCTAGCCATGGCACAGGAAGACGCAATAGCCTCCACTATTACAGAGTTATGTGCCTTGAATGCTTTAAAACCTTGCGTCTCACCCGCTAACACGCCACTCTTCCCGGTTAAAAAGAAAGGCAAGAAAGGCGAACCTGATACCTACCGGATGGTTCACGATCTAAGAGAAATCAATAAGGTGACCATCCTAGAAACACCTCTGGTCCCCAATCCCTACACTCTGTTGTCCACCATACCATCCGGAACCTGTTGGTACACTCTGATCGATCTCGCCAATGCATTTATGTCCGTCCCGCTACACCCCGATTGCCAGTACCTGTTTGCCTTCACGTTCCGAGGAAAACAGTACTGCTGGACTGTCCTACCACAAGGGGCACAAAACAGCCCAAATCAATTCACCCGATGTATGAGGCTTGTACTTGATGCATGGACGGTCCCACCAGGTGTGGCCCTGCTTCAGTATGTTGATGATCTCCTACTCTGTGCACCGGACAGACCTACCTGTGTTGCGGCCTCACTCAGCCTCCTTTGTTTTCTTGCAGACAGCGGGTGTAAAGCCAGTAAAGACAAATTACAGTTTTGCAAATCTCATGTTGTGTTTCTTGGTCACTGCCTAGGTCCTGGTACAAAACACCTCACGCCAGAACGTACCAAGGTGGTGGAGGACATGCCACTCCCCGCCTCCCATGCTCAGTTGCGGACATTTCTGGGGTTAGTTTCATATTGTCGGCCGTGGATTCGCTCTGCCTCCATGACCATGCAGCCTCTGTACGACTGTCTGAGTTCTAAGCCATTTGCTTTGTCTCCGGAAGCCGAGTCAGCTTTCCATCAGCTGAAAATACAGATCACCAGTGCTCCAGCACTGGGTCTGCCAGACTATGATAAACCCTTTCAGATGTTCGTGACTGAGATGGCGGGACATGCTACTGCCGTCCTCACACAAGAGCATGGTGACAAAAAGCGCCCTGTAGCATACTACAGTGCACATCTTGACGCAGTAGCCAGGGGTTCACCCTCCTGTGTAAGAGCAGTTCTGGCTGTACAAGCACTACTTGAGAAAGCTTCTGAGGTGGTCCTAGACTACCCTCTTGTGGTCCTTACGCCCCATGACGTACATGGAATTCTGACACAGGTGAGCCGTAGACATCTGTCTCTTGCTAGACAGGTTAAAATGGAACTTGCAGTACACTCTTCATCCAATGTCTCATTTCAACGTTGCACAACTTTGAATCCGGCCACCTTACTGCCATTAGGTAACACTGATTCAAATGGGGGAGTAAGCACAGGGGATCAACTTTTTGTCAATTCCCTAGGCGAAGAGGAAGCTTTTGACACCGAGCACCAGCATGACTGTGCTGCTCTGATGGAGCAGGAGACAGCTGGATTTGCTCATGTCACAGATAAGCCACTCCTGAACCCCCACCTTGAAATGTTTGTGGATGGATCACGATACCAGAATGAGATGGGCAGATTTG
This sequence comes from Eleutherodactylus coqui, assembly GCF_035609145.1. NCBI lineage: Eukaryota > Metazoa > Chordata > Amphibia > Anura > Eleutherodactylidae > Eleutherodactylus > Eleutherodactylus coqui. The sequence continues at coordinate 159,579,342 of NC_089838.1, forward strand.
TGACAGGGTTTGCTGTAGTATCAATGAATGAAGTACTGATAGGCCGCGCCTTGCCCCCACATATGTCAGCACAGGAAGCGGAGCTGTGCGCTCTGACCGAGGCCTGCAAGTTAGCCCGGGGAGTCACTGCTAATATCTATACGGACTCCAGGTACGCGTTTGGCGTTGCGCATGACTATGGGCCGATTTGGCGCGCGCGGAGCTTCCTAACAGCTCAAGGCAGACCGATAAAGAATGGTGAGGCAGTAAGTAGTTTAATGTCAGCTATCATGCTCCCGAAGCAGGTAGCCATAATAAAGGTAAAGGCACACACCCAAGGGGACTCCTTGGAAAGCAGAGGCAACGAGAAGGCAGACGGAGCAGCTAAGGCTGCAGCCCTGCTGGACTGGAGGGCACCCGTGTGCAGAGTTCAGACCAGGTCCTGCCCAGCGGAGGAGGATCCTGATCCCCCTGCCAAGGACCAGACCCTCTCTGTCCCACCACAGAAGGAGGTGGACCTACTCCCCTCAGGGCAAGAGCAGGAGCGCTGGGCAAGTGCAGGGGCAGTAAAAGGAAATGAAGGTTGGATGATGGGTTCCCGTATGTGTTTACCTGCGGCTGCCTATCCTAGTATGGCCCTTTTGGCTCATGGAAAGGTGCACGCTTCTCGTAATGCCATGGTAGCCCTGGTGGAGAAAATGTGGTACGCTCCGGGATTTGACAGGATGGCAAAGGCATACGTCAAGGCTTGTGAAATCTGTGCACTACACAACCCCGGTCAAGTAGTAAAGACCCCTCGGAAGTGCACTCCGCGACCTTTGTACCCCTTCCAGAGACTACAGATAGATTACATCCAGCTGCCCAGATCAGGAAGGTATGAGTATGTCCTGGTATGCATTGACCTCTTTTCTGGGTGGGCTGAGGCCTACCCGGTCCCGAAGGCCACTGCCCAGGCCACTGCAAAAAAACTTGTGTCAGAGTTAGTGTGCAGATTTGGGGTACCAGAGACCATTGAGAGCGACCGTGGTACTCACTTCACTGGTGAGGTAATGAAGGAAGTCATGTCCGCCTTAGGAGTAGAGCAGGCGTTTCACACCCCCTATCATCCACAGAGCTCCGGAAAAGTAGAAAGACTCAATGGCACCCTCAAACTTAAGATACAGAAAGCCATGGTTGAAACAGGAAAACCTTGGCCCGAGTGCCTACCTCTGGCCCTCTACTCAGTACGGACCACGCCAAATAGGAAAACAGGACTGTCTCCTTATGAGATTCTCTTTGGCTCCGTGCCTAGGTTAGGACTGTATCACCCACAAGCTCTATCCCTGGGTCATGATAAAGTTACTTCCTTTGTGCAGGACTTATGCCAAAAGCTAAAAATAACGCACGACCTAGTTTTCTCTTCTATTTCAGACCCTGATAGTTTGGAAGGATCCCACTCTCTGAATCCCGGAGATTGGGTGGTGGTAAAGAGACACGTCAGAAAGACTTTGGAACCTCGCTTTGATGGACCATACCAAGTGCTGTTAACCACTCCCACCTCGGTCAAGCTAGAAGGCAAACCCACTTGGATTCATGCCTCACACTGCAAGAAAGTTCCAACGCCTCAGCACCACGAGGGGGGTGGAGAATAAGCCCAACCCAGGGTGGGGGAGGGGGATGGCAACCTGGACACCAGCATTGATAGTCTGGATAGGTGTATTATTTACCCTTTGTTTTCTTGGACTACTCTCTTTTCGGGACAATTCCTCATCAACTGTCGATGTAAGAAGAAGATGGACTGTTTGGGCGGAAGGACACCCCAACATGTGGGAATACTTTGCAAAAGACGTACTGAATATCTCCCACATGTGCATGCCCAACCTTCGGAGTGGGGAAGATATTTTACGGACTTGCTTACTGTCTATCCCCACCCCAATAAAGACACTTCGCGATATATATTCAATAGTGCATAACGATAGTGATGTAGAGGAGAGCAATGTTATCCAGGAAAATACCTTTCTTAATGTATATGAATATTGTCCCTATTGTGATGCGGTCGAACATACACTTTATGTTTCACACAAATGATAAGAGATTTGTTTAGATTCATGAAAACAATAATACATTTTAAAAAGTCAGATGTCGGCTGTGATCTTGGGACTTGTTCCGATCGCCATATTTGGGGTCAGGAAGGAATTTTTCCCTTTTATACAAGGATAATTGGCTTTTTCCTAAAAGGGTTTTCGCCTTCCTCTGGATCAACTCAGCCTCAAAATTCCCCATAATTGTCATGCTGTTGTGTATATATATAATAATCAAAGTCATAATCTCTTGTGTGAGCAAATGTACGGCAAAAGCCTTTACAGCCCCTGTGTAGGCCGACCCCCCTGCTGGAGGTAGGCAGAACATACGGCGGTTCCTTCCAGTCTTGTCACTAGGTAGTGTAAGGTCAGGGTAACGCGACCTGGACGTGTTCACCATTAGGACTATCTCCAGGAGGGACATTGGTGTGGGTGAAGATTAGGGAATCCCCTGCCGTGCGTACCTGTGCACGCTACTAGTATTGTAACATCATACTGGAGACGCCTTATATGGGCTAGTCGACCAATAGGACCTACCTCGACTATGACTTTTCAAAATAGAACTGGACCCTGCGTGTGTCTTCCTGATGTCCAAAATGGGGGAATGATAGGGGCCAAGAGGGGCTGAAGGAGTTAATATATGTTGTTTATCAAAATGAATATATATGTTGCTTATCAAAATGAATATATATGTTGCTTAACAAATCCATCTTAGCAAAATGAATATATTGCAAATATTTGTATGTGTACAGAACTCATGACTATTGAGACACAAGCTCTGCAGAGCTGACCTATTGGAATCAGGAAGTTCCAAGAGCAGATGTCTCGGAATTTAGCAAGACATGGCCTAACCGCAAAGAGGTTGCTAGCTCTCTCTCTCTAAAAATAATGTGCTCGTCTGAAAGTCATGTGAAATCAGCTATTTCTTAAATGTCATATATCACAAGTCTAAATGTCAAAGTTTATTGTCAGATATAAAAGTCATGAGTTTAAGATGTATGGAAATCACGAGGTTATTCCCTGTTTTACCACAAGTCGCGTCCCTGCGAGGACGATCTTCTATAAAAGCCAAGAGATACAGACAATAAAATAGAGTTCATTGTTTCACCATATACCGTGTGTAATGGTCAATGCTTTGACTCTCAAAAGAGCGCTCCTACGTAGGTCAATTTGGAACCGGACAACATAACTGACCAGTCTGTTTGAACAGACTGACCCTCGACACTTATAACTTCTCAGATTAATTTCTGGTATCTCTAGCTTCAGTTACTGATTGGTTAGACTGAGAAAAAGAAAACTTAAACATATCTATCTAATATAACAGCTTCTTATGAAGAAAGATTGAGGAAAGAAGGGGGGGAAGTAAAGAGGGCTGGAATGTTGAGTGTGTGGGGGGGGGGGGGGGCTTGGTCAGGGGCGAGAGGAGAGGAGGGGGGGGGGGGGGGGGAGTCATCTCGTATCTTGATTTGAGGGTTACGTTTTCAGGGTCTGGTAGTATCCGAAGGGTCATTGGTTGTGTTTGTGTTGGGGAGTGACCCCCTTTCAAGCCATGGGCCTAAGTCTTGGGAGAAACGGAACGGATTCCATAGCGTCCAGGTGGCTTGGAAATTGTCTAGTTTCATCTCGTCTCTGGCACAAAGCTCCTCCATATATTTTATGTGATCTAACTCCTCCAACCACATTAGCCTGGAGGGGGGCGTTGATGATTTCCATTTTTTTGGGATTACCAGGTGCATTGCTTGAATGAAAAATCTCAATAGAGAACCTTTTGCTTGCTTCTGGGAGCCCAGGAACATTGAAAGTAATGCAATCTCAGGAGTCAGCTGTATTTGATTCCTACTAATTGCAGTGTAGAGGGAGTTGAGGTTGTTGGTTTTAAATGGTTAAATATCTTTTTTAGGAGAGTTTCCATTAATGTAACTGTAGTGTACAGAGGTTAATGTACAGAACTTTCCAGATGTTTCTGAATGATTTATGTATGTCTTGTGCCTATGTATTATCAGTGTCTTCTAGGTGAGTAAATATGATGTGTATTGCATAGCTGCAGCACTGAATGGCTTACTGTCTGGAAATGTATCTTTTGTATGTCATGTGACCTTGTTTTATGTATGTGTTTGCAAGGTGCATGAGTGAATCTTCCCTTTTTGCCTTTTGAGCAGTCTTCTGCGTGGGATACTCAAGGCAGGAGCCTGTCTGCACACCGACACCTTTAGTCTGTGTGCAGGGAAGATGGAAGAAGCGGAGAGAATGGCATGTGTGTGTCCTGGGTCCCTTCTATCTAGGCCTCTTTACGAAGGAGCAAGAGAGAAGCCGCAAGAGCCCGTCGTGCAGTGCTGAGTGCAGAACCTAGTCCGTGAGTGTGTACAGGTAGAGAGTTGGAGAGAGTGAGAAGAAGATTGGCCAAGAACAGAGACCCACCAATAACTAGGCCTGTGGAACTCCTCTGCCCTCCAGTGATTCCTCCCTGTCACATTAAGAGTCTTCCTGCACCAGTGTCCTATCGGTGGATGTAAATTCTTATGGACTGTTGCCAAGTTTGTTTGAGTCTCTTCTTCAAGTAAACGGCTTTAATGACCATTCGTGGTTCAGCCTTTAAAAGTCAACTCCGAGAGTATGGACTCGTAACTACATCTTCTGGAATTCACCAGAGGACAAAATGGTGGCATCACACGTGACAAGAGACTAAGGTAAACCGCAGTTGGGTTACCCCTTTTAACAGGCTGTCCTCGGCCCCTTGGACGTGTCCCACGTGTCAGGGTGGGAGACAGTAGAGCCCCGTGACAAAGCTCAAACTCTACCCCGCTGTCTCCTAGGCTGGGGCCCGCTCCTCGGACGCTGCATAGCTACTACAGATTTCAAACAAACTAGCCTGTAGTTCCCAGCTTAACTTCTACTACCTGTCTGAATAGTTGAAAAAAGCATTTATACAGAACCCTGGATGGAAGCAAAGATTTTAATTAGTTGAAAGGTATCTCCTTTTAACATGGTTTCCATTCTTTTCCATTTATTTTTGAAAGACAGAATTAAGTAGTCGACCACATAATTCTGTCCTCCAAAAATAATTCATTAAAGTGTATGGTTCCCAGCCAGCAAGTACGAAAGGATTACCATTCCAATATAACTTTTTTCACATTCTGGCTTGGCTCCTCACTCTGGAAATGGTCTCTTTTTCTGTTGCACACATTCCTGTCTTACAGGAATGGGTTCCTCATTTTGTTTCAGACGTTTTGATATATAACTTGTATAGTCTCGAATTACAAGGCACATATGGCGATGGTTTTGGTTGCTGTCAGCGGTGGGTCATTTTTGTTTTAATGGATATTTAAATTTATTCTGTAATTATTTTTCACTTATTTCTGTAACTATGTTTTTAACATTTATGTCCTGCATGACATCATATAAGATTTCTGGGGGTCATTCACATTTTTTTTTTTATTTCATGATTTTTCACTGTAGCTGGGGTATTCGTAGGAGCCCCAGTTGCAGGGAAAAACATCCTCCTGTAATGACAGTAGTCACTAACAAAGCTGATCTGGGTCTGCTACAACCCTGCAGCTCTGCTTTGGCAGGGGCACCCAGCAATCACGTGATCACAGGTTCGAATAGCGGAAGTAACACTTCAACTTTCTCCCTTCACTACACATCGCTCATTGAGCACTGTGTAGCTTGTAATAGAGAAGGCAGAAGCGGTTAAAAACTGCTTCTGCTTCCTCCGCAGGGTTCTTGGTTGAGACTAACAGCCAAGGACCCGACTTGCTCCTGCTACATTGTAGGAACAGGAGCTTTAATCCTGCACCATATTTTTGCTATTGGCCAGGATTAAAGCCCAGGACCAGGCACCGTAAATTTACAGTGCTTGGTCCTTAAAGAGTTAAAATCTACAGTTCCTCCCCTCAACAACTGACTGAAAAACATAAAATCCCAGACCACCTTTGGCTTGAACTGAAACAAATCTATAGTTTCCTCCGCTCCCTAATAGATCCCACAGATCCCCCACTGATCCCTACACCATTCGAAGGAACATGTTTATGGGCCCCACTCCAACCAGGCATAATATCGCAACTATACTCTAACATGAACAAGCCCATTAGGGAAACGAAACTACCCTACATGCTACACTGGGAAACAGATCTCAGCATCTCCCTGTCACTACCACGTTGGCATCACTGCTGCACTTCTATCACAAAAGGTAGTCACCAAGTAACCCTTGCAGAATCGTCAATTAAAATCCTACACAGAACATATATAGTACCTATAATAAAACATAAATATTCCCCTTTGACCTCCCCGAATTGCTTTAGGGGATGTAACAGCCCGGGCACGATAACCCACATCTGGTGGACCTGCCCACGAGTGGCCAGGCTATGGAAAGAAGTATCTAGACTTGTTTCAGGGGTTCTGGACAAGGTGTTCCGCCCGGTGGCATCTGTCCGTCTACTAGCTGACAAGCCTTTAGGCTATAACAATCAACAACATAAACTCTCTCAACAGATATGTATGGCAACGAGAATCTATATTGCATCCCAATGGATGAAACCCACTCTCTCTCTAGAACCGATAACCGCTAGGGTATCAAGAATGATGCTATACGAGAAATTAACAGCCATGAGAGAAGATAACATGGAACTATTTTTAAAGACCTGGAGACCCTGGGCGGAATACCTGGAAATTCCAGGCCTGGCCAGACCCCTTAGTGCATAAAAGGAAGAAAAGCAAGAAAGGAATAACCCCACAGCCTAAGGACAGAGGTAACCTTTAAAAAAAAAAAAACAACAACTCCACAGTGAACAAATGCCCTGGCAAAAAACTTAGGAAGAGAGACCGATCAATCTCAAGAACAGGGGCACGTACTTAAGTAAAAGGGTAAAGACATACTGCAACATAAGGTATGATAAGTGAGAGGGGGAAGGGATGGAAGGGAGGGGGGAGAGACAACTCACAAACAAAACAAACTCACAAACACGATCAGCCAGTGTGGACTCACAAATGTTCATTTTGTTTAACAAATGTTATGTCATTTTCAAATACATGTAAACTTGCTATGTACCAGAGAACTCACAATTATTCTCAAAAAAAAAAAAAAAAAAGTTTTACATTTTGATCACAAACTTGTTATATAAGACCCCCTGCGTGGGGATATTTCAGAATATATATTACTGTTAAAACTGAAAAATTAATAAAATACTTTGAGACAAAATCTACAGTTCCCATTGAGGGTGCTATCTGAATATCATTTTCGATGACGTTGTGTGAATGAACCCGTGATCATATTTTTCAGAGTGACCATTCTGAAAAGGTGCATAACGTGACATAACTTATGCTCCTACCCATTTATATATGATATGGACCGCCCAGCCTACGATATTTGACCAGACCCCCTAAACAAATACTGATACCAGACCGCATAAATACAAACGTGACTCTCCTATTGCTATAGTTAGACCCCTCAAAATAGACTCCAGAACAAATATGCAGATTCTCACATCTCCTTGTTTCTGCAGCCCTTCTTTCTCCCCAATGGCATCGTAGTCCGCACAACGCAGGAATAGCAGCCAGAAGTGAGGAGGCTGCAGGAGAAGGGAATATATTTCACATTGAAGGCGGGACCCAAGAGATTTGCCAGCTGTTCTGTGAGTCCAGGTAATCTCCCCTTATTCCAGGAGTTTTCCAGACATTGCAGGGGAGTTGGCAAGTATGATCAGCGATTCCATTTCTCAACAATAAAAAGAAGTGGGTTACAGAAACTTGACCAATTGATGTAGTTATTAAATTAATTAAGAGATATTTTAAAGGATTATCTTTAACGGATATGGCTTTATGATCAAAGGGTTAAGACAGAATTTACCTATGTGCACCTACCAACTACATAATTATTGAACCGGTTTTCTTCCCTTTATTATGATCTATTACCTCTACACTTACCAGAATATTGTTGCCTCATTTGCACAATTATATTTTTAAAATAGTATACACTTACAATGTCATGTAGGCACGGATAGTATTGCCCCCGTGTCTTCTCATTTGGAAATTCTTAACTAATCACACACATGCCAGTGAGCACAACTTCAATTTATTGGGCAATTATTTCTATTGCAACCCATATTTAAAGAGCCAGCAAAAACGCATTTTACTATAACTGCACCCCTCACTTGATGGTCTGTTACACTTTAGGCATCCCCTGTATAGTTAATCATGCAGTGTAGCCTCTTGTCTGATACCTATCAAACACCATCTTAATTTTTTGATTTCTCCTCGCTTTCTCTTCCTCTATGCTGTGCTAGCAATTCCATGATGCATCAGCGCAGCATCACATGACCATGTCGCTAGTAATATCTCTGCTTGCTTTGAGGACAGGGTAAATATTATCATCATTTTCTTTCTCCAAACCCCCCCCCAAAACATAAGTACATAGTCAGGGAGGCTGGACCTCTGATCATCCCTAATAACTGTGATAAAGAGTTTCTGTTTCCCCCCTTGTGAAGACCCTATTTGGTACAGTACATGCACTTTCATCTCACAGGAAGTTCTAGTGACTGAAATCTGTTAGGGAGAACAGAGAGGCGAAAGGGTAAAAGGGATTCCATGGAATTTTCAGATAGAAAGGAACAAACAAGGTAACACTAGCTGATATATTCTGGGTAACTAGTTACCTAATGATTTTAATTTCTTACCAGTTGGCTTTGAAACTACTGAAGCAAGTGTTAACCTGCTTATTAAGTTTAGGGCCACTCTTACACAAGCGTGTTTTTTTGCTGCGATATACGCAACACTATACACTATACACCTCCATGTATTTCAATGGGGTCTTCCACACTAGTGTTTTTGTGCTGCATATTTTACGCAAAATCACACCTAGCATTTATTACTGCTAATTTAACGCATAAATTGGCTTTTGAAATCAATGGGGTGCGTAAAAAAATGCAGTAAAAACGCAATTGCACGTGTAATACTGCGTTTTACTGCACTTTTTGATGCAGGTTGCCACCGGGAGGTGAAAAAAGTTGTGACATCAGCTTGCTTGTCTGCATTTTTACTGCGAAAAAATACGCAGGAAAACATTCACAAAAACACAGCTCTGCGTAAAAAATGGTCGTGTGAGAGTGGCCTAATAGTCCCTTTACCTCTGTAATACATGACAAGCAGCAGTTACTGTAGGGTAGGCAGTTATGCTCAATCCATGTGACATATTGCAAGAAACACTGCTGAAGGCAGAGAAAGTAGATGACATTCTGATAACATCAATCATCTCACTGAGAGGATAAATATTTCTAGCTCTCAAGCACAATACAAAGTTGGCAATAGGTTCACAAGATAGAAGGTGGAAAGCAAAAATCTTGCCTAACTCACACGAGCGTAATTTCATTGCGTTTTACTTGCACAGTATATGTGTGCATAATACGCTATCAATAGTGTCAGTGAAAGTATATTGATTTTCATTGATCCACTAAAACTTGCATATATTCATTGTGTATAACCCGAGCGTAAAAAAGAAAAGCAGCACGTTAGATAGAGCCCTACTGCTATCTATGGGTGTGTAATAAACGCTGTAATTACGTATGTGTGGAGTTTATATGCAACGTTACTAAGCGACAGAGATGGAGATTTAAAGAAAAAAAATAAACAAATCCGATTGTGCATGACCCCAAACGTGAGATACGCTGTCATGCGCAGTAAGAAATTGCTGCCATATGGGGTGATACGCCGGCTTACAGTGCGGTAAAATGCTGCACACATAAGTACAAACAAACAATTAGCACAATGAGGTTTGCACACAACAGAGTGTTATATATATATATATATATATATATATGTGTGTGTGTGTCATTCCATGTCAACTAGACCAGTTTTAAAAATTGTCCCCACTCGACCATCTCCAATTTTGCTGAAAATTTACATGGATGTACATATATGTTTGAAACAAGGTTCTGTAAAGGTTTAGCTCCAGATATCATATACCTGGAGCACCACAGCCCTTTGCGTGGAGGTCCCACCAACCACACGGCGTCAACAGCAAAACTTTCACAAAGTTTGACATGTGGCCATTGCAGAACCATGGTAGCGGTGATGCTGAAATTCAGCATACTAGCTCAACTTGTGCCAGTGAACAAGGAAAGTTTACTATCAACACTCACACAATAATAGGTGACTCAATTTAACCTACAAGTGGCTTCAAAATTATGTTGCGCAATATGCAAGCCAAATTTTGACACTGTACAACTCAAAAACAAAAACAGTTGGGTAGGTTCTGCTTTTCCCAGTCCACTAACCACCTGCATGACAATATATTGCTGCAGAATCAGAACAAAGGCTCACATATTTGTGGAGATATTAAAACACAGACACCTTCTGATCTATAAACAAGAAGTTGGGAGATCTCTTCTGTCTTCATCTGTGGTGTCACTGGGGCTTCCACTGGATTGTAGGACAGGGTATGACCATTTATGTTGTTATAGCACGGTTGATACTGCACTTTGTACTTGACTATACCTTATCTACCAAAGCTATTCCAGGGCCCCTAACATGGCCTTGTCCAAGTGTACCAGTGGATCGCTGTCATTGTAAAGGGTGAATCACACCGCCAAGAGTAAGTAGGTCAATAAACTTCTGCATTACAACCTACACCACTGCTAGACACACCAACTTGAATGAGCTATAGTTGAGGTTCTTTTCTCTATCCCACAATGTCCAGATACCATAGACAATCACTCACTCACAGCCCTCTTGCACCTAGGTCAGCACAGTCCCTAACCACTACAAGCTATTAAGAGGGCAAATGGCTTAGTATAATCAGCATAGACCAGAATAAGAGAACATGTCAACAATTTCTTAAGCTTTAGGCAGGTTTGATCAGCCTTCCCCCCCTAAGCTATGGCCACCATCTTTGTGGCCCTGGCAAGGGACCCATTTAACAATATGTACTAGAGTGCAGCTACTTTTTCAAAGTCTTTTATAAACCATTGGTAGTATGACTAGGGTCTGGAAGGTTTTGTTCATTGCTGGATGCAGACCGTACCTTCAAGCTTTTAGTCAGCCCATGCTGAAGAACGTCAATGGTCTCTCGGAACAGATGACACTTGATGGGTTTTAGCTTTAACCCATGTTCATTCAGCTCCTCATGATTGCATTCCCCTCCTTGCTATCTTCACCAACAACATTATGCTTTATTGTGACACTGTACAGAACATGAATGTTAATAGGACTTTCTAATGTTAAAAAACGCACAAACATGCGAATTTTGTTGGATGCACCCTTATTCTTTTGCATTTTCTTAATAAAAAGATATGGAAAAAAAATAAATAAATTTCACTACTATGGCATTAATGCCCACAAGCATCCTCTGTCAAGACTAGAGTTAGGCAAATAGCATACTATTACTAAGGCTGGGATCAGACAGCTTTAATTCGCTCTGCGACGCCCATGGGAGACACCTGTGGGCAATTACATTGTGCACCTGTGGCGTGCTGCCAATTGCCATACACTATTCTTGGATAGTGCGCATAATACAAGCCAAGATAAAACATGCTGCGATTTTACTTGCGTGTGTTTTTCGCACAATTCATGTGAGCGGCAGCATGGCAGCCTATGGGAGATTGGTACAGCATATTCCACGCCCAAAACCTGTGCACAGAATACACTATACTAGCACGCTTGTATAAGACAGCCATAATACAGGGTTATTACAAATGATCTACCCAATTTGACACTCGTAACTCACGTTTTAATAAACCAAAATGTTCCCACATCAGAGCTGTGCATTGTAGCCATGTTTGTCACTCGACACTCATCGAGCCTGTAGTCAACTTTCTGCCATACACGTTGCAGAGTATCACGATTCAGTAATGCAATGGCTTCCGTGATGCATACTAGCTTGATGGTGGGTGGTAAGGGTGGCATGTAGACTCCTTCTTTAACAATAAGTTGTAAAGCCCTAGGAACGTGGAGCTCAAGGAAGAGGTTCACTATTGTCATGACCTGCACAGCCAATCCATCTGTTACATAAGTTCTCTATTGAGCTCACATCCGACTTCATTGTGAAAATTGGAAGGGTGTTCCATCCTGTTGGAAAATGAAACCTGGGATTTCCTGTTCCAGCTGCGGCAGAAGCCATATCTGTAGTATCCAGGTATGAAATCCCCATGTTTCCTCGTGAAAAAAAAAAGAGGGGCCATAAATTTTCCTATAAGTTGTATTGCAAAACACGTTCACCTTGGGGGTGAACGATGGAAGGCGGCTTCATCACTAAACACTAAAGATTCTATGAAACCATGGCTTTCCATTAGAGGTTGCATACTCCTGCAGAAAGAACGTCGCCTTGCCTTATTGTCCGGTTTCTGGGCCGGTAACAATTGCAGTCGGTAGAAATAACATCGCTAATATTTGCGCAGCATCTTCTACACAGTCGGCTGCAGGATGTCCAGTTCTCTGCTTGCTCTATCGGTAGATTTCCGAGGATTTGTGTGAAACTTGCATGGACATCCTCCACTGTCTCCACGCTTACTGGTGCACGGTCGGATCACTTTCACTTACAGATGTAATCTCATTCCTTAAAATTGGACTACCGCTTACAAATTGTACGCCCACTGGGGGGGGGGGGGGGATCTTTACCAAACTTTGTTTGAAAATGACATTACACACCAATAACAGACTGGTAAATGTGACAATCAATGACACAAAACGCTCTCCTGTCTTTGCTGGCAGCTAATTTTGCCTTAAATGCCCTTAGCAATGATTATGGCAGAAGAAAACTTTTTTGGCCTCATTTAGCAAAACCGTCCAAGGCTGGGTTCTCACAGGGCGGAATCCTGGCGGAAATCTTGCAGTTTTTGCCGCAGGTTTTGGAGCGGCTTGGCTGCATGCTTGTCTGTTGCAGAAGGCTCTCCCATAGCGGAGAGCACGGCCGCAACAACAACAAAAAAAAACCGTACATGCTGCGGACATGCTTTGCTGCAACGAATTGGCCGTCCCATGTGGATGAGATTGTTTAGAAATCTCGTCCACATGGCTGGCTAAACATGGGATTTAGCAGCCACAGACGGATTTGCCGCAGTGAAATTATGGACGGAATTTCTGCGGCAAATCCGCCCAGTGTGAATTCAGCCTAACAGTAAGATGGCCGTGTTGTCCATAGAAACCAATCACAATGCAACTTTCGTTTTACAGCATCAGCTTTTTCTAATTGAAACTTTTTGAGTTTGTTCCTATTGATATCAAATTGATGTATCTGAGTGTCATTAAACGTGAGTTATGAGTGTTTCAAATCGGAAAGATCATTTGTAATAACCCTGTATAGCAGGTCCTGTGTGACCTCTCACAGACCACAATAGATCTTTAACAGCCATATTAACTTGTTTAACCTTCAACTGAGCAACATACATACAATCGTCACTACAAACTATTTCTGCTTGAAGGGGCTAGTAGGGGCATCCAAATATCTATCAAGGTTTCACACAAACTATCCATCGAAGATTATCCAATAGAGATGAGCGAACGTACTCGGATAAGCACTACTCGTCCGAGTAATGTGCTTTATCCGAGTACCGCTGTACTCGTCCTGAAAGATTCGGGGCGCTCCGCTGCTGACAGGTGAGTCGCAGCGGGGAGCGGGGCAGAGCGGGCGGGAGAGAAGGAGAGAAAGATCTCCCCTCCGTTCCTCCCGGCTCTCCCCTGCAGCTCCCCGCTCCGCAGCGCGTCCCGAATCTTTCAGGACGAGCAGAGAGGTACTCGGATAAAGCACATTACTCGGACGAGTAGTGCTTATCCGAGTACGTTCGCTCATCTCTATTATCCAACAATCTGACAAATTAATATTAGAAATAGTAATTGCACTGATTTCCAGATTAAATCACAACCTGTTAAACATAAGGTCAGAAACAAAAAAGATAAAAAATAATACTGGCCATCCAGTCATTTCTTAGTCATGAACAGCATACATGTCCATACAGATTTCTCCAGCTTTGGTGATAGGGAAATAGAACTAAGACCAATTTCAGCTGCCAGATAGATAGTCCTTTGAATAGCTGGCTGCTGCCAAATCACTCTCCAGCCTCCACTTGTAGGAGTGTAGAAATCATTCTTAGCTGTCAGCTACAATCTTTATTTGATGACTATTCATTCCATCACCTTGTAACACTGCGCTTGCTGTGAGCCCCCTACGACATACAGCTATCCTTGACCTTGTCATTTGGAGACATCACATTGTATCATACGTTTATCAGCTAGAATGTAACTAGGCATTACTTGTGTCAGGCACTATCATGTGTTAGTGGGTAATTTACCTGTATTAGATGGTGATTTAACATGAAATTACTTTCAAATGTGTAATTGATATTGGAAGTTGAAGATAAAGATAGCAGTTAAAATACTGCTTATTTATATTGTGTATTACCATCCACACACAAATAATGTCAGATGTCGGAGTATTAATTAAATGGAATCTGTCGCCTACTTTTAGCCCTATAAACAAAGCTCATGGAATGAAAGTAGGTGACTGGGGATGTAAGTGTTATACTTACCTCCCCTTGTCATCCCCTACTGTCAGCGCTGGAAGCTGCCGTACAGTGCATTAAGTGGCGCTGCCGAGTAGTCCACCTGTTCTAATTTTATAACGGGCAGACTACTTGCTAGTGCCACATTGAGCGGCAGCTTCCAGCGCTGGCACTTACCTTGCTGGACTCAGTGGGCCACGTACTCTCAACCCATAAGCTTTGCTTCTAGGCTAAAAGTAGATGACAGAGTCTCTTTAACCGCTTAAGGACATGGCCTATTTTGGGCTTAAGGACACAACTATTTTTGGGGGATTTTCATTTCCACTTTTCAAGAGCCATAACTTTTTATTTTTCCGTTGAAGCGGCCGTATGAGGGCTTGTTTTTTGCGTGGTGAACTATAATTTTCATTGGTACCATTTTTGGGTGCATATAATGTATTGTAAAACTTTTATTTTTTTGGAGAGCAGGGAGAGGAAACATCAATTCTGCCATTGTTTTTTAATAGCGTCAATCAGAGCATAAATGACACAATACATTTTTTCCACAGGTCGGTATGATTATGATTAGGGATGAGCGAGTATACTCGCTAAAGCACTATTCGTTCGAGTAATGTGCTTTAGCCGAGTATCTCCCTGCTCGTCCCTGAAAATTCGGGAGCCGCTGTAGCTGACAGGCAAGTCGCGGCGGGGAGCAGCGGAGAGTGGGCGGGAGAGAGAGATCTCCCCTCCATTCCTCCCCGCTCTCCCCCGCAGCTCCCCGCCCCGGCCCCCGAATCTTCAGGGACGAGCTAAAGCACATTACTCGAACGAATAGTGCTTTAGTGAGTATACTCGCTCATCCCTAATTATGATACCAAAAACATTAAAATAAACTTTTCTTTTGGAAATTATAATTATTTTTGAGTCATTGCATTCAAAGCCGCATAACTTTTTGAGGGCTTGTTTTTTTGTGCAGTTTTTCTTTTTACCATTTTCAGGTACATATGGCTTTTTTGATTGCTTTTATTGCGCTTTTTTGGAGGTTAAATGGATAAAATAAGTGTTTTTCCTCCTTTTTTTTAAATGGTTTTTGCTGTGCAGGATAATTAGTGTGCTGAAACTATAGCACAGGTTGTTAGGGACATACCACAAGTGTTTTTTTTTTCTTCATATAAATAGGGGAAAATGACAAAAAAGTTTTTTTCTTTCTTTTTTTAATGTTTTTTCTTTTTACACTAATTCTTTTGTTTTTTCACATCGTTTAGGTCACTGCAGGGGACCTGATCTATAGCAGCTATGATCGCTATAGTAAGGCATTGCAGGTCTTCTGTCCTGCAATGCCTTATTGCTTGTTATAGCGATCATAGGTAATGGCAAAGCAGGACGCCTTTAGCTGGCGTCCTGTTGCAATGGCAACCCATCAACACAGTGACTTCTGTGTGTATATACCGAGGAGCCTATAAGTGACCTCTTTGTGTATACCAAGGAGAATACAAGTGACCTCTGTGTGTATATACTGAGAAGAATATAACTGACCTCTGTGTGTGTATATACCGAGGAGAATATAAGTGACTTCTGTGTGTGTATATAACGAGGAGAATATAACGGACCTCTGTGTGTATGTATACCGAGGAGAATATAACTGACCTCTGTGTGTATATACCGAGGAGAATATAACTGACCTCTGTGTGTGTATACCGAGGAGAATATAAGTGACCTCTGTGTGTGTATACCGAGGAGAATATAAGTGACCTCTGTGTGTATATACCGAGGAGAATATAAGTGACCTCTGTGTGTATATACCGAGGAGAATATAAGTGACTTCTGTGTGTGTATACCGAGGACAATATAAGTGACTTCTATGTGTGTATACCGAGGAGAATATAAGTAACTTCTGTGTGTGTATACCGAGGAGAATATAACTGACCTCTGTGTGTATATACCGAAGAGAATATAACTGACCTTTGTGTGTGTATATACTGAGAAGAATATAACTGACCTCTGTGTATATATACTGAGGAGACTATAACTGACCTCTGTGTGTATATACTGAGGAGAATATAAGTGACCTCTGTGTGTATATACTGAGGAGAATATAAGTGACCTCTGTGTGTATATACTGAGGAGAATATAACTGACCTCTGCGTGTATATACTAAGGAGAATATAACTGACCTCTGCGTGTATATACCGAGGAGAATCTATATCACCTGTGTGTGTATATACTGAGGAGAATATAACTGACCTCTATGTGTATATATTGAGAATCTATATCACCTGTGTGTGTATACTGAGGAGACTATAACTGACCTCTGTGTGCATATACTGAGAAGAATCTATATCACCTCTGTGTGCATATACTGAGAAGAATCTATATCACCTCTGTGTGTATATAATGAGGAGAATATAACTGACCTCTATGTGTATATATTGAGGAGAATACAAC
The DNA here is from genome assembly GCF_035609145.1 of Eleutherodactylus coqui. Lineage (NCBI taxonomy): Eukaryota > Metazoa > Chordata > Amphibia > Anura > Eleutherodactylidae > Eleutherodactylus > Eleutherodactylus coqui. The sequence goes on from NC_089838.1 coordinate 159,596,290, forward strand.
TGACCTCTATGTGTATATACTGAGGAGAATACAACTGACCTCTATGTGTATATACTGAGGAGAATACAACTGACCTCTGTGTGTATACTGAGGAGAATATAACTGACCTCTGTGTATATACTGAGGAGAATATAACTGACCTCTGTGTATATACTGAGGAGAATATAACTGACCTCTGTGTATATACTGAGGAGAATATAACTGACCTCTGTGTATATACTGAGGAGAATATAACTGACCTCTGTGTATATACTGAGGAGAATATAACTGACCTCTGTGTATATACTGAGGAGAATATAACTGACCTCTGTGTATATACTGAGGAGAATATAACTGACCTCTGTGTATATACTGAGGAGAATATAACTGACCTCTGTGTGCATATACTGATATGCTGTAAAGTACATAAGGAGGCAGCTATGGACTGCAGGAATGAAGCATGCCTTCAAGGCTAAGAAGGGGCTGCAACCTCCAGTGTGGGGGTAAATTCGAATAAAAGGGGCGTTACCTTTAAGGGTAAAAAGTGAGGAGAGTGGGAGGGGTGGCACCATCTGCAGAGGGACATCAGTACATGCAGTCTAAGAATCTAACGCATTTCTATTAGAGATGAGCGAACGTACTCGTTTCGAGTAATTACTCGATCGAGCACCGCGATTATTGAGTACTTCCGTACTCGGGTGAAAAGATTCAGGGGGCGCCTGAATCTTTTTGCCCAAATACGGAAGTACTCGAAAATCACGGCGCTCGGGCGAAAAAGGGGCATGGCCAAGTAGGTTCGCTCATCTCTACTCTCTATGTGTATACATATTTTAATCTCCGAGTCCTGTAAAGTAACCACGACTTCATAGCATTTTCTATGTGAACAATAGGTAAACATCTGCACCAAATTAACTCGGACGAAACCGGGTATATAAGCTAGTGATTTATATATCAGTCCTAAGAAACATCAAATAAACTGCGTATGCAAAGATGGTAGTACAAAAACTAGAAATAAATTGCTGATAGAACTAAGAGTGACAAATCTAACAGTATTACCCACAACACTACAGCTGCTGCAGAACCTTATTACACACATCTCAGCTGCTGCAGAACTTCATAAAACATCAGCTGTTGCAAAATATTATAATGCACACCTCTGCTGCTGCAGGACCCTATTATATACATCTTACCTGCTGCAGAACATACTACACAGATTGGTGAAGCCTTGCGGTGGAAGGGCAAGGGAACAGAAGGTGGGTATAGATGATTGTACTGAAAGCATGGCTCTGTAGATTAACAGGGTGGGGGCACTGTAAATAAATATCTGTGATTTATAATATACCGTATATACCTCAAGTATTAGCCAACCTGAGTATTAGCCGAGTCAATAAGTTTTACCACAAAAAACTGGTAAAACCTATTGACTCAAGTATAAGCCTAGCTATACTCGAGTATATACTAGGTAAAGAAAAAATGCAATACTCACCTCCCAGCCGGCGTCTGTGTCCCTAGCGCGATGGTCTCCCCGGCGGTGTGGCAAGCTGCTTGAGAATTCTCCCTGCTCGGCTTTGAATTCCCCCACCGTCAGCGCTGTGATTGGATCAAGCGCCAGCCAATCACAGCCGGCGCTCGATAAACCAATCGCAGCCATTCAGTGATGTCATCCACTGAATGGCTGTGAATGATCAAGCGCCGGCTGTGATTGGCTGGCGCTCGATCCAATTGCAGTGCTTACCTACACAGCGCTGACTCTGGGGGCTTTCAAAGCTGAGCAGGGAGATTTTTTTAATGCTGAAAAAGCCCCCTCGGCTTATACTCGAGTGAGGTAAAAAAAAAAAAAAAAAACAACAAACAAAACCCCCCGCAATACTTACCTCCCAGCCAGCGTCTGTATCCCGGGCACGATGGTCTCCCTGGCGGTGCGGCAAGCTGCTTGAGAATTCTCCCAGCTGTCATCTTCCTGCTCAGCTTTGAATGCCCCCAGAGTCAGCGCTGTGTAGGTAAGCGCTGCAATTGGATCGAGCACCAGCCAATCCCGATCATTCACAGTCATTCAGTGGATGACATCACTGAATGACTGTAATTGGTTTATCGAACACTTGCTGTGATTGGCTGGCGCTCGATGCAATCACAGCGCTTACTTACACAGCGCTGACGGCGGGAGAATTCAAAGCCGAGCAGGGAGATGACAGCGGGGAGAATTCTCAAGCAGCTTGCCGCACCGCCAGGGAGACCATCGTGCCAAGGACAGAGACACCGGCTGGGACGTAAGTATTGCATTTTTCTTTACCCAGTATATACTCTAGTCTAGCTAGGCTTATACTCGAATCAATAACTGTTACCAGTTTTTTGTGGTAAAACTTATTGACTTGGCTTATACTCGGGTCGACTAATACTTGAGTATATACGGTCCTTTTTTTTGGCAGATTTTCATTATTTCCTTTTATTAACACAGCAGGAATTAGATAAACAAATCTCAATATTTAATTACCTTAGGCCTCACTGACACAAGCATGTGTGAGTGCATAATACAAACCCCCTAGGTGTCTCCACACACTTTTTGGGTGCTCTCCTTAAGCAGAGATGACACCCCTCTTGAGTGCATAATACGCACGTTGTCTTCATGTGGAAGTATGCAGCAAGTACGCATGTACGTTCAATCCCTATTGCCAATCTTGGCCTTTTTTGTGCATGTAATACACACCAACACAGGGCGTTTTTTTCACAGATATTTTGTGTGCATTGCGTGAGCGACACATTGACAGTCTATAAGATATTCGCAACTGTAGTAAATCCAGAAGTAGCATACACGATGCAAACAATGGCTTCAATTAAGATGCAACGTTATTTCTCCACAACATGAACTGTAACATTTCGACCTTATGCAGGTCTTTATGAAGCTTGATAAAGACCTTCTGCGTAAGGTTGAAACATCGCAGTTCATGTTCTGGAGAAATAAAGTTGCATCCTAATTGATGCCCTTGTTTGCACCGTGTATGCTACTTCTGGATTTACTACAGTTGCGAGTTGTCCATGGATCCAGAGTCAGGGTCCTTTCCTTTAGCATGCATCAGAACCCAATTCCCAGCTAATGGTGTTAAGGTAGTGCTGCTCATATTCTTTTATTTATTTGAATATACTCTATGGGTTATTAGTACTGCGTATAATGCGCGTAATACGCAATGAACATACGTTCGGTTGAGTAAGCCCTTGATCTGCAGTATTTAGAAATATCTTACATGTGGCCTAGTGTGCAACGTGACTCCAACACAGTCCTGAGCACAGAAATGTCCCATATGTGAACATAAACTGCTGTTTAGGTGCTCGGCAGGGCTCAGGAGTAAAGGAGCACATGTCACACTTTCAGAGCTCCCTGAGGTACCAATACAGTGGAAACCCCCGAAAGTCACCCCCAATTTGGAAGCTACAGCCTTTAGAGTATTCATCTCGGGATATGAGCAGTAGATTTATTTGTGGTTCAAAATATTTTTATTGGGTTTGCACACATGAACAATTTCGAGAGAATAACGTATTAACTTGATATACACATTGCTTCAATGGCTCTTGTGCATTTTGTCATTTTGTCATAAATGTCATTCAAATAACATTTCGTATAAACTAGCGAAAGAAATAACTAGATTAACATAGTGGAGATTAGTAGTGAAAGAAAAAGAGAAAGAAATAGATAGATAATAGAGGACAGAATGGGGGGGGAGATGGGTCAGTGGGGCAGGGTGAGGGAGGGGGGTGTGGAGCACTAATGGCCACACTAAAGCAACTTGTGTTTTAGTAATGTGTACCTTAGGGATAGTGGATTCAGGTTGGAACAACGCCCGATTGGAGCCAGGTCTTTAGGTCGTTGGAATTGCGAAATAGTATCCAAGCTGACCAGATTGAGTAGTATCTCTCTCTTTTGTTCTCGTCTCGAGCCATTATTTCCTCCATTTGTGCTATATGGTCCACAGTCTCCAGCCATTGGATCCTTGAGGGAGGTAGGGGAGACTTCCAGAGCCGTGGAATTATTTGTCTCATGGCTATTAGGAAGAATTTGAATGGGCTTTTTTTGTTTTTGGTTATGGAGCCAGGGAGTATAGAGAATAGTGCCGCCTCCGGTGTAAGGACTACCGAGTCCCTGAAGATAGCGTTATAGAGGTTAGTTATATCGCTCCAGAGGGGGGAGACCAAAGGGCACTCCCACCAGATATGGAGGAGACTACCTCTTCCCCGGGAACAGCGCCAGCAGGTATCTGGGGTCTGGGGATACATCCTGGCCAGAGTTGTGGGTGTTCTGTACCACTGTGAGAGTAGTTTGTAGTTGGTTTCTTGAAATTTAGATGAGGTTGTTAGAGTGTGGGTTAAGACAAAGGACTTAAGCCAGTCTTCCTCTAGGAAAGTTTTCCCCAGCTCTCTCTCCCATTTCCCCTTAAAAGCCACAGCATCATTTTGAGTCTCTGCCGACACGAGGAGATGGTACATTACCGAGACCCCGGACCTAATCGGCGTGGGAGCCACACAGAGTTTCTCAAACTGGGAAAGAGGGGAACAGAGAGCCTCCACGGGTCCCTGGATCTGGACAAAATGTCTTATTTGAAGATATCTTAGCCACGCTCCAGGTCTGGAGACCCCATCTCCCAGGATCTCATTCATAGGCTTAACCCCTGATGTGGAAATGACGTCTTTAATTCGCAGGGGAGGACAGGTCCCCTCTGGTAGTTGGGAGAGCTTCTCGTTTAGCAAGGGAAATTCTGGATTCCCTGACAGAGGGGTAAGGGGACCTGGTCTGGAAACTAGTCCAAAGCGATTTGCGAAACTGTTCCAGGTGTCCAGTAGCCGACCTGTCAGAGGTGGTATAGGTGTGACTCTGCGAGATGCGATTGGCGAGAGCCAGAAGAGGCCCATGATTTGCGAGGGGATACTCTCGTGTTCGAGTTCGACCCAGAGCTTGGATGTCCTATTGTGAATGATGTCCAGAATGCAATTGCAGATGGATGCCTTATGGTATAAAGAGAAACTTGGAAGGCCCACTCCTCCATCTCTCTTTTGGCGTATTAGAGTCTTGAATCTCACCCGGGGCCTGGAGCCACCCCAGACGAAGTCGCGAGATATCTGGTGTATTTTATCAAAGTACGATTTAGGCAGCTTTAATGGGAGGGTTGTGAAGAGATATAGAAACTTAGGGAGGGAGTCCATTTTTAAAGCATTAATTCTCCCGAACCAGGAGATGGTAAGGGGGCGCCATTTTTTAAGGTCCCTTCCTAAGTTAGCCAGAATCGGTTTGTAATTTAGGTTAAACAGATCGTTTGGGTCGCTAGTTAATGCGATTCCAAGGTAGTTAATGTGATCACCCTTCCATTTTATGTTGAAGGAGGACTCTAGGCTCGTAGCTTCATCTGATGGAATTGTTATATTTAAAATTTCGGACTTGTGAGCGTTAATTTTGAAGTTACTGACCCGACCAAAGCATCTAAGTTCTGATAGAATTACTGGTAAGGCAATTCTCGGGTTGGTAAGATATACCAGAAGGTCATCCGCGAACAGAGCTAATTTGTGCTCTGATGCGCTTGTTCTGTAGCCTTGTATATCGGGGTTGGCTCTGAGGGCGTTGGCCAGGGACTCCATCACCAGGACGTATAGGAAGGGGGACAATGGACAGCCCTGTCTTGTTCCATTGTTGATTTTTAGGGGGGGGAGGAAAGAGATCCGTTAACTCTGACACACGCTGTGGGATGTCGGTACAATGCCATAATCCAGGACAGACACCTAGGTCCCACACCAATTTTTCGAAGGGTTGCTTCCAAGAACCCCCAGTGCACTCTGTCGAACGCCTTTTCAGCATCTACTGACAAGAGGCACAGGGGGCTCCCCGCGAGACGGGCTCTAGAGATTAGGGAGACAGAACGGATCGTATTATCTTTCGCCTCCCGTCCTGGGACAAATCCAGTCTGCTCTTTATTAATTAAGGCTGGGATGAGCGGTTTCAGGCGGGTTGCCAGAATTTTGGCGAATATCTTGGTGTCTATATTTAATAATGAAATAGGGCGATAATTACTGCAGGATGAGTGGTCTTTCCCTGGTTTAGGGATAACTGTTATTATGGCTTGCAGAGCCTGCTGTGGGAATGGGCATAAGTCCGAGACAGAGTTAAAGGATTTCAGCAAGAGGGGGGCCAGTAGACTCCCGTATGTTTTGTAGAATCGGGGGGTGAACCCATCTGGTCCCGGGCTCTTGCCTAGTTTAAGATCTTTAATTACATCATGGATCTCCCCCTCCGTAAAGCTTTCCTCGAGACTATCTGTGTCCCCCCTTGAAATAGTTCCGGGTGCGTGTCTATTAAGATAGTCTTCTATGGTTGGGGGGTTTTGCTGGGACACTGCTCCCCTATTTTCCGATAGATTGTAAAGATCATGATAGTATGATCTGAAACATTCTAATATATCTGCAGTGGAATAAATCTGACCTTTTCTGGGAGAGTTTAGGGAGGCTATATAAGGTGTAGACGTCCTGGGATGGAGGGCCCCGGCCAACCCCCGGCCACATTTATTTCCGAATTCGTAGAAGCCCCCCCGTCTCCTATCTCTGGAGCAAAGTGAGTATTGGTCCAGGATGGAGAGGATTTTCTTCCGGGTGTCTGAAATGTCTGCTCTTAGTACTTCTGTAGGGGTTTTTTTGTTTGAATTTTCGAGGGTGTCAAGTCTTGTTAATAAGAGCCTCAGGTTTTTCACCCGCTCCTTCTTTAATCTGGCCCCATGGGAAATAAGGATTCCTCTAATTACACATTTTAGTGCTTCCCATTGAATGGGAGAAGATGTGGAGTCAGTCTCGTGTATGCTGGAAAAGTCCTGTATTGCCTGTCTAATCGCCTCCGCGCACGTTGGGTCGTTTAGGAGATTGTCATTGAGACGCCATGTGTGATTCTCTTTTTTTTCCCCTAGGCCCTGGAGGGTCCCAAACACTGGAGTGTGGTCTGACCACAAAAAGATCCCAATGGAGCTGTCAGGGGACAGGTCCAGTAGGTCTTGAGAAATGAGTAGATAGTCTAGTCTATTGTAGCTATTGTGTATGGCAGAATGGTAGGTGTAGTCCCTTGTGTTTGGATGTAAGATTCGCCATAGGTCTACTAATTTTAAGGAGGCTAGGCCCCTTTTGAGTTTTTTAAGTGCAAGTGTAGAGACCCCAGTCCTACCCGCTGACGAGTCCAGCTCCGGATTGAGGCACAGGTTGAAGTCCCCGCCGAGGATTATTCGGGACCCCGCAGCAAATCTCGAAAGCTTCTCAATGATCCGGACACCGAAGGACACCTGAGAGTGGTTAGGGAAATAAGCATTTGCAATTGTTAATATTTTATTGCTGGAAGAAATTTTTAGGAAGATATAACGCCCTTCCGCGTCAATCTCGGAGGATAAGAGCTGATGGGGAAATTGTTTGTGAAAGGCAATCGAGACCCCACACGCTTTTCTCTCTGGGTGGGGGCTGTGGTACCACGTATTGTAGAATTTGGAGATGCAATTAGGAGTGCTACCTGTGAGGAAGTGAGTTTCTTGCAACATTGCTATCATTACTTTGTTTTTATGTAGATGATGGAGAATCTGACCTCTTTTAGCTGGCATGTTTAGGCCCCTAGCATTGTAGGAGCAAAATGTCAGTTTATCCATTATCCCATAACACAGTAACAGCTACCGTGGGCCATTGTGGGGAAGGGAGGGCGTGTGGGATGGGAGAAGAGAGGGAGAGGTAAGATTGCATGGGTGATGGAAGGGGAGGAGGAGCGAAAAGCAGTGAGAGAGAGTGCGAAAACAAGAGAAAGAAATAAGGTAGTATAGTGAAGGTCCCGGGGCTATTCCGAGGCCTTCTAGGCTAACGCTGGGTAGTCGCCAGGTGACGGACCACACTTCGTGTCGTCCTGCCTAATTGGACGCGAGGAAGGAGACGGCGGGTAGGCGCCCCGGTCAGTCCCCACAGAACAATAGTATATCCCCAACGGGGGAATTAAACATGATTAAGGCCTAAATATTTCCTGCAAGCAAGATAGCTTTTAGTGAGAGGAGGAAGGAGTTCAGTTGGAGAAGAGAGAAACATGGAGGCAGTCTAACTGTTAACTACTATAACCCGGTCCAGAGACCGAAACCCATGTATTCGTGTGTGGCGGAGCCCGTCTGAGGGGGTAAAACCCCCCTTCCAGCACCTTGTGAGGGGGCAAGAGACAGACGGGCCCGCCCCCACATCACGGTTCAACAAGTAGGGGGTCCTGACGGTCGTCTGGGCTTCAGGTCTGTGGTCTGCGAGGTCCACGGGGTTCCCTTTGTCGCTTTGGCGCCGCTGGTTGCCATTCTTCTCTAGCATCCGGGGCCAGTAGGGAAGGTGGTGATGGCCAGTCAGGCAGGGAAACCATGGGGAGTTTGAATGTCCCTAGGAAGTTTGGAAGATCGCCCAGTGAGCGGAATACTGCCGATCTGCCCTCGTTCCAAGCCACAAGTTGAAAGGGGTAACCCCATCGGTAGGGGATCTCTTTGCTTCTCAGGATGTCAAGTAGAGGTTTCAGCGCTCTACGCAGCTGTAGTGTTCGTTTGGCTAGATCTTGGAGTAATAGGATTGGAGATCCGTTAAAGGACAGATTTTGTACGCCTCTAGCACGAGATAGAATGTCCTCTTTGTCTTTGAAGAAATGAATGCGACATATCACGTCGCGAGGTCGCTTGGGATCAAGGGATTTGGGACCGAGTGTTCTATGAATGCGGTCTATCTCGATTGGTTTCTCGCGGGACCTCTGTGTTAGGGATCCAAAGAAGTTCTGGGCCCATTGTTCTAGTTGAGTGTTCGTGATTTCTTCAGATAGACCCCGGATGCGATTATTATTTCGTCTGTGTCTATTCTCAAGGTCTTCGATTTGAGATAGAATGTTGGTCAGCTGCGTAGAGTGGGCTGTTATGACCTGCCTGTGTGATTCAAGTGTGGTCAGGGTGCGTTCGTGTGCTTCTTCCACGGCATTAACCCGGTGGCCAATTTGTTGTATTTCTTTTTGAATTTCAGTCACAGCTTTTTTATGCGTGGACTCAAGGTGTTGAAAGAGATTGTCTATCTCAAACTTGGTGGGGAGGGATTTAAGATGCGCTTTCCAGTCCCAGTCATTTTCGTCAGATATCACGCTTCCTGGCGGAGAACGTGGGGCCCCTGTGTTTTTTGTCTTGCGTGCTGGGGATGAGTTCCACGATGAGAGGCTATCTGTTTCTGCGGAGGGTATGGGGCTCAGCTGCTGCATATGCATGGTGCTTGACCTGGAGGGGGGTCCTCCTGTGTGATTCCCCTCAGAGACTGTGGACTGCTTGGTGGTGTATTGTGGAGCATGCTCCACACTATAAGGCTCTGGATGTGGCACTTGTGGATGTGTAGCCCTCTGCCTGGGCGCAGTCTTGAGAGGTGGGGGGGATAAGTTCTCTGCCTCTTTTAAACCCTTTTGGGGTTTGGAGCTTATGGGGTTAATTATTCCCTTCCTAGCTGGAGATTGTGGCCAGGCTGCAGCCTGTGTCTGGGGATCCTGCTCCCTTATCACACTGTGGAATGTATTCTCTCCGCTGGCAGGCGGGGGAGGGGAGAGGGGGGGCCGCTGCATACCTGTCGGCTCTGCATTCGGCTGACAGCGCTGGATCTCTTCTTCTGTGCCGGCTGAGTTTCTGCTGTGCTCCGGAGGCACTTCATGTGGAGGAGCTCTGTGATTTACAGCGTCCTCTGAGGGGAAGGGAGCCCGGCGCTCCTCTTCACTATGCTCTGTCGGCTCCCTGTCTGCCGCAGCCGCGGCACTGAAGAAGCGTCCGATTCCGGCATTTTCGGTCTCACCCATTCCGGGGCCCCTGGACTGAGTTCTTCTTTTCCCCATGGTTGTGAGTAGGTCCTCCTCCAGTTGTTTTATGCGGCCAAAATGGCTATTTTTGTGGGGAAACTGCGGGAGCTAAGGCAATGTGCTTCCTAGCCCGCCATTCGCAAGCCACGCCTCCGGACTTACATTTTTATGTGTCTTCCAGTAGATTTATTTGGAGTCTTACTGGTGGAGCAGTGTGTAAGGGTGAATGTAAATTGTTCAAAGTACATCAGGGCTTCATTTTTTGTTCGAGGAAAAAACAGTAATTCTGTCATTTTTGTACAGGTTTGGTTTTTATGGCATTCACAGTATACATGACATGGTAACTTCATTCTAGTTGCCATGTCATGTATACTAGTTCATTCAGTGCTTACTGTGATACCAAATTTATGTAGTTTATGTTTTACTATATTTGCTCAATAAAAGTACTTTTCATTGCAATATTCAGAGAACGACAACACTTATTTTTCTATTTACGCCACTGTATGAGGGCTTGTTTTTTTGTACTTCGAGTTGACTTTTCATTGACACCATTTTGGGGTGCTGATAACTTTTTGTTCCATTTTTATAAGCCAAATAAACCCACAACTATGACATAGTTTTTCAATTTTATTTCCATACATGATACACCTTGGGGTATAAATGATATATTGACCTTATCCTGCGGGTCAGTACGATTGTGGTAGCAGCAGATTTATATAATATATATATATATATATATATCTTTTTACTACCTCTGTACAATAAAAGCATTTTTCGTAGAATTTTTTTTCTTGCACCACCAAATTCAAAAAAGCAACTTTTCCTCCAACTTTGATAACTTTTTGATTGCTTTATATTTGATGTTTTGAGAGCTAAGGTATACACAACAGTTTTGTTCGCATATTGCTCACTGTGCTCTATCATTTATATGTTACGCTTATTCTGTGGTTAGTAGAATTACGGAGATGCTGAATTTATACATTTTTATTTTACTACATTTGCACAATAAAAGCCTTCTTCATAGGAAAACTTTTTGATATCGCCGTATTCAAAGAAAAGATGATATTGTTTGATCGCTTAGATACACAATAATAAGTAGTGTGATGATTATCTTAAACTTTAACTTTCTTCACAGACAGTGAAAAATATTACTGTCACTGAGCAAACTGACCACCCTAGGCCAACATGCAGGGAAGACCCACAGGCCATGATTTGGCCTCCGGCTGCCATGGCGACCAGTGCGACTGGGGTAAAGGAGGGATCTTCATCCACTTCAAACCCTTAGATGATGAGCTCTGTGTTGACATGGCTTCTGTAGGAGGAAAGTGCTGGGATCAGAGCTAGCTCCAATCCCGGCAGCTGCTGCAGCTGTCAGTTACAGTCGTGATCCTGCTCCGATTACTGGAGACTCAGCTCCTAAGCCCCCTCAAGTTAGCGTTGTACATGTACAGTAAGATGAAGACACTACTGTCCCGCTGCACCGTACATGTACATAGTGAGTGGGAATGGATTAAAGCAAATTTTAAAAAAAACCATACTATCTTTGGGGGGAGGCTAAAAACTGACAAGTCCAGTGTCAACATCAGGTGTTAAAGTGAGAATTTGTCCCAAACTTTCATTGATGTGATGTATTTGACTCTGGACATTGCAGTGTATAAAATGATAAAGCAATGTCTCATCTGAATATATATTTGGCAAGCTCCAGCCAGGAGGAAGCATCTTACTAAATTAACCCATTAAGGATGCAGGCCTCTTTTTACCACCATTTTTGTTTTCTGCTCCCCACTTTTAAAAAAATCATAACTCTTTATCTTATCCATCATCATAGTTGCCTGAGGGCTTGCTTTTTACAGGATGAGTTGTATTTTTCAATAGTACTATTGAATGTACCATATAATGAACTGAAAAATTTTGGGGAAGCGGCGGGGACCTTGTTTCTAGTGTGTGTATACACTGCATAAAAATTACATAGTTTTTTTCTTTGGGTCAGTACGATTACTACGATACAAAATTTCTAGTGTGTTCAAGCATTCAAGCCCCGCATTTAGAAAGCAATGCTCTTTCAGTGTGGAGGAGGGAGCGACAGCCTGCAGAAGCGCTGCAGGTGGGGAGTATTGCTGGCATATAAGTCGACGGTTGGAGGTCGTCTTATACGCCAGAAAATACGGTATTTCTTTCCACCATCTTCTGACAGCCATAACTTTTTTTATTTTTTTGTCAACATAATTGTATGAGGGCTCGTTTTTTTGTAGGACGTCCTGTAGTTTTTATTTGTACACAATATGTCAATACACATTCTCAATCGATGCCTCTGACTTTTCTGGAACTCGACTTCTAGTGTTTCAATAGGAACCTGCATATTCTATTTCCAGTGGATATTTTACTTCCCTCAAAAGTGCTTTGGCTTATTACAGTTATAATACATTGATTAGAGCTTTTTATAGCAATGTAACCATCACATCATTAAGGCAGATTTTCATCTACTAAAAGTAAATAATGAAGGTTACTACTACCGTAAGTTACTGTGAACGCAGGACTTGAAAATAAGAAAAAATTTATACATACAGCACAATAAAAAACTATACCCTTTTATTACAAAAAGAATACATTCCGTAATACAGTTTTAACTTTTCAAGGACGAGGCCTAGTTTAGTAATTTACGGCAGAGCAATTTTTTCACATCTGCATTTCAAAAGTTTGACGCTTTTTATTTATCTGCTGATACAACCATATAAGGTATTATTTTTTTGTGGAACAAGTGTTTTTTTATGCTCACTGCAAATCCTGGGTATATTTTTTGAAATAGCACTATTTTAGGATATGCATGCATTGTATAACTTATTCATTTTTGGGAAGGAACAGGGTGAAACAGCACAGCAGTCACACAAGTATTTCAGGTTTTTGTTTTTACGTCTTTCACAGTGTGTTATAAATAATATGAGAACTTTATTCTGCGTATTGTTGCAATTAAAAAAAAGAGATCAAAATTCTATAGATTTTAGATTTGTCGATTTTTACACAATAAAAACACTTTATTTTTTTTTTAGAATAACTTAGTTTTTTGCAAGAACACTCAGGCCTCATGTCCACGGGGAAATTCAGGCCTGTACGGATTCTCCATGCAGAATCCCACAGCGGGTCCCTCCTTTCCCGCAGACATGAGTCCAGAAAATCGAATATACTTACTTCTCCAGAGGCTGCGGGTCTCCCCTCCGTCATGGCCGGATCTTCTTTCTTCGGCCCAGCGCATGTGCTCCGCATGCCGGCAGCGTGCCGTGCGCATGCGCCGCGCACACTTACTTTTTTTTTTTTTTAACTCCTGCTTTCCCGCGGCACGGACGCAGTGACAGCTGTGTCTGCCGCGGGACCAGATGGCTTCCATAGGCTTCAATGGAAGCTGCGGGAGCCGCTCGTGCGAGAGAACCGCACAAAATGGTGCATGCAGCGGATGTGATTTTCTGATCACTCATATAATATACTTTGATACTTTTATATTACTGTATATTTTTACTATTGTACAACTGACAGAAAAGGCTAACTTAGAGGACATTGTTAGGCCTTCGGCTGCCATGGAAAACAGTGTGCTTCCCATGGCTGCATCAAGAGAAGGTATTATTCATTGACAGAGGGAGCCCCTACTTCTGTTAACCACTTAGATGCTGCAGCATTTAAAAGGTTAAACAAAGAGGATTAGGGGTATCTTCAACCCCAACTGTTAGTTATGGGTGCCAGTCATATAACACAGCCAGCAAAGTTCTTGAGCAGCAACATCATTGTGCTGACAGCTTGCAGGAGTGATGTAGTTCCCGTGACATACCATTACACCGTGGGACAGAAATGGGTTAAATAATATTGAAAGAACAAAAGTGGTGTTCATTTCTACCTTTCAGAGTAAATTACAACTAAATACTGCATTAACTGTTTTAACATTCAATTGAGCAGCATACAATCCGCAATAAAAAGTTTATTTCTGAATGAAATCCCTAGCACCAAAGACAAGCAAATACCTATCCATTTATCACACAATGTCTAACAAAGACTTCCCAGAAGTTGGTATTCAGGGTTCCTAAAAATCCAAGAAAGCACACACAAGATTGAGGATTTTGGAAAAACTGTACATATAGTGTACTGTATATAGGAAGTCCAGCATCAGAACACTCTCACCTAGCATGCTTAGTAGAATGAAACTTTTAATTTTACACAAATATCCTACTGTGTGCCTGAATAACGTGTCATTATAAAACTATGTCATTACTTACAGTCCGTCCTGAGGAAATTATTCAGCAGCTGGAAAAGAGGAAAACTTTCCCAAGAGTCTTGGGGCTGTGATTCTAGTGCAGAGTTCATATCAACTGAGAAGAGGGACCAAAATATCTCGGCATGTTCTGCTATCAGATCTGGCCACCAGGAAAATGCCTATGTTCAAAGCAAACATGTCACGTTAAAGCAAAGTCATCCTACTCTTACAGGTCGAATCATTAATAAACCTTTAAAACGTCAAATGAAAAGAATAAAAAAATGACCCAATGGTGTCTGAAGCCAATGAATTTTACATGAAAATTTGCATGATGAACAGATTTTACAATTTAACCCCTTAGTGACGAAGCCTGTTTCCGCTTTAGTGACGCAGCCAAATTTTGGAAATCTGACATGTGTCACTTTAACATAGAATGACTCTGTAAAGGTTTTGCATATCCCAGCGATTCTGAGATGTTTTTTTCTCCACTTCTTGTACTTCCTTTAAGGCTCTCACATAGACTTGCGTTTTTTTTAATGCGAATGTCAATAGGACTTTATAATGTTAAAACGCATCGCAAGTTGGTGCTTTGAGATTTTTGTGCAATGCGTTTTTAACATTAGAAAGTCTTATTGACATTCGCATTTTAAAAACGCAGCGTTAAAAAAATGCAAGTGTGTGGGAGCCCTTAGGTGGTAAAAATAGACCAATAGAAATTGTGTATATTTATTTAAAGGGCCAAAATTAGGAAAATTTAGAATTTTTAAAAATTTTTTTTCACTCTTTCAACTGTAATATCTCAAATATGTGCAAACATACTGCACACATTTTTGAGGAGATATATATTTCCATCTGTTTACTTTATTCTGGACGCACATTTGAAAAACTTTAGTTTTTTTTAACCATTTAGGAGACGTACAAATTTAACATTACTTATCAACATTTTGAGGAACATTTTGTTTTCCTACACCAAGCCAAGATTGCAAAGGCTCATAGGTGTCAGAATGATAGATACCCCCACAAATGACCCCATTTTAAAAACTACACCCTTAATATATTCACTGAGGGGGGACATGAGTATTTTGACCCCACAGTTTTTTTTCAGGAGTTAATGCAATTTAGATGAGAAAAAATAAAATTTCATATTTTTGCAAATATGGCATATTAAAGACATAGTTTTTTTTTCCATAGTGCACATAAAATTGAGGATTTACACACCAAATTGGATACCCCCATTTCTCCTGTGTTCAGAAACCTACCCATTGTGGCCCTAATATTATGTCTGTATGCACAACGGGGCGCAAACTGAAAGGAGCAGCCGGTGGCTTTCAGAACCGAAATTTTGCTTGAAGGAGTTTCAGGCCTTATTGCACATTGTAGAACCATTGAGTGGCCAAAACGACAGAAATCCCCCACAAAACTAGACCCCTTAACAAATTCATCTAGGGGTGTACTGCGGACTTAGACCCCACAGTTTTTGAATAAATCTAAGCAAAGCAGAAGGAAAAAATTAAGATTTTAATTTTTTTGACAATAATGTCATTTTAAAAACACTTTTTATGTACAGCATACATAGGGGTATGAATACTTTCACCCCAAAATGGATTCCCCCCGGTTTGTCTTGTGTTCAGACACATACCCATTGTGGCCCTAATCTTATGTCTGTATTGCCATTATCTGTTAAGATAGCCAGGAGCAGGGATGGCCACATTTGGTAGCTAGGAGCAGGGAGATTTTAAATTACCCTGGCAATCTGCAGCTTTTGCGCATGCGTCCGCCATTTTGGCGACAGGCACGTGTGCAGAAGCCGGGGTAAGGTGCACGATAAATCCCGGGGGCCTTAGGCACGTAAATGAAACTTTTTTTTTTTTTTTACACTTCTTATCCATTGGATTACAGCGATCATGTGACCGAGAACAGCATGCAGCGGCTCCCGGTGATATCTCTTTGCTCCCGGCTACACTTGCTAGAGGGATTTTAAATTTTCTGGGGAGCGGATGCGCAGAGAGCGACGTCAGGTCCTGGAAAACCAGAACGTCGTGGGACATCGCGGAGGACGTGGGTGAGTATTTTCACCTTCCCTCATGGATCCAATCCATGAGGAGATCTGAAACTTTAACTTTATTTAACTTTTTGAACTTTTCCATGATCGCCACTATCCATTGGATAGCGGCATATCACGGGCCCAGGGACCGATCAACGCGGTCCTCGATGACATCTCCTGCTTTTCAAATCCTCTGCGCCTATCTGGTTTTCTGTGCATGCGCAGAAGACGGACGGAGGCTCTTTTCGGACCAAATCGTCACGGGACATTGTGGAGAATGTGGGTGAGTAGTTTCCGCTGCCCTCACTTTTTGTTTACTTTCATGCGATCAGGACCGCAGGTCAGATATGCCGGCCCCCGTGATAGCTCCAGGTTGTCAGCTACCTCTGTCAACAGTCAGCATGGAGCTGTCACGTTCTAAACCCACGTGGCTTTAATCCTCAGAGGAAGCATGTTTTTACGTCCGTGAGAATTAAAGCCCAGTTAGCTAGAAAGCAAAGAGGCAATGGGACTGTCACTAAGGGATTTATATGATATTGAGTACAGTATACAAACACTATTTTCATGCAAAGATGTCATGCCTTTTCATATTTCATAGCTGTTTGCTCCAAAGTTTGGACCTACATTCAAGTTAACAAATCCTAAAACAAGGAGTCTATATTGTCAACTTTCAATGTATGTGGGTTCACATTGGAATAATGGTCTCCTTGCAGGCATGTAGCAGGGAGTAGCATACACAAACTTGACATAGCATAGAGTAGTGAAAGTACAGGATAAATTTGTATGCTGATAGGTTGCTAGGTGAACAGAAGATTAAAGGGAACCTGTCACCTTGAACATGCTGTGCTAACCGCAAGCAGCATGTTATACAGCTGGAGGAGCTGAACAGATTGATACATAATTTTATAGGGAAAGATTCAGTATAACTTGTATTTCATTTATTTATTTTTATCACTGCTCATTTTGAGCTGAACAGTCCATTGGGCAGTGCTATCAGTAATTGACAGCTATCTGTTTATGACGGTTTATACAGAAATGTATTTATTTATATCACTGATAGGACCGCCCACTGGACCTCTAAACTTAGAATGAGCAGTGACATAAATTAATAAAATACAAGTTATACTAAATATATATTTAAAAATACATATAAATCTGCTCAGCTCCTCCTGCTCCATAAGCTGTTGCCTGCGGTTTGGACACCGTGTTCCAGCTGACAGATTCACTTTCAGTTTGATCAAACTTAAATAGCAAACGATGGTTAAAATTTTTAGTCCCATTTATAGAAGGACGCTATCTGCCCATTTTCTGTGATTGCTTGCTTTTATATTTCCCCTTCTGTGACATATTTATATTAGTGTAGGGACTCACTACAGGCAAGGAACCTTGACGCGGTTAGTGAGCTGATGTATTTTGGCCAAAATCCAACTAATACCTTGCATTTATTATCTATTATTCACATGCAGTTTGGCTTTAAAACTCCAGGGGGAGCCTAGGGTGGCAGTACCAATGTGGTTCACTTAATAAGGTGCAGGGCAACCCGCCAAACTATTATGGTGTCATTAATAGGTTGCTGGTCTGCATGATGGACTACATGTATCAGAAGGTCTGCCACTCTTTGTTTTTATATTTCTCCTTCTGTGATGCATTTAGAGAAGGAAGAACAGCTTTTAAATACAACTTGATGCTCTAAAAAGTGCATACTGTGCACACTTAATATTCATGAGTTCATCCAAATTATATTAGATGGGAGAAACTGAAATGACTGAAAATCCACTTCTAAGAGTATAGCCAGACAAGGACACAGCAGGGTTCCTAAGACATAGGAAAGCTAAATTCTTCCATGAAAGCATCAAGTGAAAAGCAACAGCAAAATGAAATACATACCTCTTTCCCCTATATAAATCCATAAAAGTGTTGCAAAGTAAGAGAGACACATGACACATTAGGAAACAAAATCATAAAAAGATGCTAATAAAAAACAATCATAGAATTACTAGGAGGACAGCTGTTTTATAGCTCAGTCGTGTGTGACCCCCCCCCCCCCCACACACTATATTGATGGTAGGACTAGCTGCTGGACCTCCATCGAACTTGTGTGAAAATCAGTTTAAGGTCACTTTTCCCCGTCTTTACTGCTTGTCTCTTTCTTGTCCATGCTCCTTCTGACTTTCCATATTGAGCTTTCTGAGTCCCCTTTTTTCTTGTTCAGCATCATTGACGTGCAATGAGCCCATGTATTTAGCACTTCCTTGTGTAAAACAACACTGTGCTACAACGGGGTACTCATAGAAAATTGTCTTAGCATCTCTAATATGCGAAACAAGATCGTGTTTCAAGGGGGTATCAATTTTCGTACCGCACCAGTATTCTAAAGTTCTATTTTTTAGACTTGGACACAAAAATTTTTGTGAAATACAGGATCTTTCACTTATACATATGAGCGGTACTGATCTCCTTAATTTATCTGGGAGACGCGCCACCCTACACGATCCCGAATTAGGGTTGATCCTTACATATGTGTTACTTGTCTCTTTGTGTATCGTTTGTAAGTGTTATATGTGAGCCCACAATTTTAGAATTTATTAATAAAAGTCATTAAATTTTATCTATATCTGTGAAGGGTCTTTGAGATTATATAGATTTCCATACCACTGTGATTTGACTTTCCATACTGTATGTGTATTATGCAAATAACCTTTTCTTTAAATTTCACAAAAACTGTAAGTACTGTTATGACATTGCAATATTACGTGTTGCTTAATGATAGTAAAACAAAAATTCAGTGGAACCCAACTTTTGTATTTTACATTGTGAGCTACATTCAGCTGAAAAATAGAGGCAATAGATATTAAATGTAGAGTAGAAAGCAAAACATGGAATTGCAAACATTTAAAAACACTAATCACTAAAGAGAGAGGAGGTACAATGACACTTCCACGACAATAATTGTTTAACACAGAAGTTTATGATGATGTGCTTTACTCTTATTTTATACTGTATAGCTACTAGAAGAAGAGGATGCTGCCATGCAAACTGAATGTGAACTCATGGCTCCTATTGTGAGCCACACATCTAGAGATCTCATTCCATATGTGGATTCTCCAGTCACTTCCTTTGGGACAACCACTTTAATCACTTAAGGACGCGGACCTTTTATTTAATTTTTGTTTTTTCCTCCCCACTTTTAAAAAATTATAACTCTTATCTATCCATCCACATGAATGTCTGAGGGCTTTTTCTTTTGTGTAACAAGTTATATTTTTCAATACCATATAATGTACTGAAAAATGTTTAAAAAATTCTAAGTGGAGTGAAATGGGAATAAAAAGTTCAATTCCACTATCTTTGGGGGGTCGTGTTTGTACACTGCAGCAAAAATGACTTGACATCTTAATTCTGTTGGTCAGTACGATTACTATGATACCAAATTTATATATTTATTTTTTGCTGTACAATTTTTTTCCCCAAAATATCTTTGGAATAAATATGAAACGGCGCTCACTGTGTGGGATAAATAATACGTTACTTTAAAAGATCTGACTTTTATGGACACAGTGATACAAATATGTTTTGAGGTTTTTTATTTAGATTTTTATTATATATTACCTTTTGTTTTATTTTTAAATAATTAATACAACTTTTAAACTGATTTTTACATTTTTTTTTTAGTCTCCACATGGGACAAGAATTTGCTATGATCTGATCGCTCCTGCAGTATCAGGTAATACCATAGTATTACATTATATTTCAATATGATAGGCAATCAAAGCCTTGTCACAGGCATGGCTTGATAGGCTATCTGCAATAGCAGCACTGGGGGCTTTCAGAAGTCCTTCGGCTGCCATGATAACCGAACTCTGATCAGGGCATTTAAATGCAGATGTCAGAATTGGCAGCTGCATTTAATGGGTTAACAGTCATGATCAGTTGGAGTGCTGACTGCAGCTGTTGAGGGCAGTTGTCAGCTGTAAGAAACAGCCAACACTCGTATTGCATGGAGCAGGCTTGTCTCCCAATCCCTCTCCATGCAAACCCTGAACCTCCATGATGCAACTGTATGTCATGGAGCGTTAAGGGGTTCAGAGATTATTGCCAGGGCTGTGCCTGCATTGCCTGCACAATAATCAGTAGCAAAAATCACTGGGTGTCTGTGTGCTTTCTGATTTTCACAGTCGTTCTAACATTGCATTGGCTATTCGAACCATAATAGAACATGCTATGATCTTTTCACATGGACCATAGGTGTTAAACACCTACCTCAGAATAGGCCTACTGCGTGACCTCTGTTGTATACACAGACAGCAAATTATACTAGTATAAATAAGGACTGCCTTTCATGCCAAATTCTAGCATATTCAAACGGTTTATCTTGGTTCAATATTAGTCAAATCTTTAACCTTTTCCTACCCAAAAAAATTTCTACACCTGCACATTAAAATCCTAATATTTTTGTGAAAAAATTAGAATCGCATGTTTTTTCAATATAAAGAACAAATACGATAAGAAAAAAATAAGGATTGAAATAAAAAATTTTAATTGGCAAGTACTAGGAGACAGAAGATAGGTAAAGGTTAATGTTAATATCTCAACGTAGAACTTCAAAATATATTTTCCAAGCTCCAAAAACATGTCATCAGTAATATTTCTTGAGGAGAACATTTACCCCTTGAGAATTATTTTCATATTTTACAGACAGATGTTTCTGTGATATCAAATGCATTTTTAAGAACATGTTCACACATGGCAGGTGCAAGGTAAAAAAAGAGAAGAAAAAAATCTCTGAGTTAAACCAGATGTTTTAAAGTCCTCAATTTGTTAGGGATAAATTGCCTATATTTTACTTAGCAAAAGTACATAAAATATTTGAAGAACCTGCTAACATTGTACAATGACAACTTATTTTTAGCTTAATATAACTGAAATCTGACATTCACTGAAGACTGTCTTACCTCTGAGTGATGCTCCTCATTTTGCTGTAGTACCTCTATACAGAGCTCGGCTAGATGAATTACATCACGTAATTTCTTTGAAGGATCGTCTTGAACCATAGTCTCTGAATGGTGAGAGAACAACCATATTGAAATTTTGCTATTAAATAAATTGGCTTTCAGAATGGTATCCCATAAATTGCTACCTGCATTGCAACTAAATCAACTAGTCATTCCAGAGGGGGAAAACGAACAATTTATGCAAATTTTTTTTTTTTTGAAGATTAACTATTTTTTTTTACTTAGCATAATATTACTTATTTTTATTCTTGTTTAGCATAGTATCCATAAGTGTTTAGCGAATACATTGAAGATGAACTTTTTTTAAATAATTAAATTGCAGAGTTCTTATCAGTCGCAGAACTATACAGTCAATGTACAAAATTGCATTAAATTGTAACTGTCCTTTATTTTTATCTAAAAACAGTCGATTAAGACTTTCTTAAAATACAACTAAAATAGATTCTGTCCTCCGATTCATTCCCCTCGTGAAAGCTAAGACAAGGATGCCTATTGCCTCTGTGTATGCTTTATTCTGAAAGGTGGCAGGATTTAAGAAAAAACATGCTTTGAAGTTTGACTCTAAACTGAGCGTGCTTTACGTCATGTAGGTGGGCCACGCCAGCTTATTCCCGTAGGCAGCATATTGGGCAACATCTATCTTGCCTTTTGTGTAAAGGGAGAGAGCTGTCAGTCTTCATGCTGGAGGTAGGGAGAGGCAAGCACAGTGCTACAGTCGTCACTCAGAGCCCAACTCCCAGTGAAACTTCTGAAAGTTCTAATACACTTAGAATAAAACATACATGGAGGCAATAGGCTCCCCTGTCCCGGGTTCATGCTGCCCTTGGTTCAGGCAGTATGAACCTGATGACAGAAGCCCTTTAATCATCAGATTCAGACTGCTTTTATAAAAAATCACTTGAACTGTTGCACCCCTCTTATTCAGCTGAAGGCTGTTGCTAGGGAAAAAAATCTGTATTCAGCCCATAAATATGGGGCTCTATAGCTTCTACATATAAATGCGAAAAACACTAAATGATTAGGGTACAAGAACTGCACAATTCTCGTTGAGCATCATGCAGTTTAAACTGCATGAGCGTGGACAAGCAGGTGAGGACGTCACCAGCTTGTTCCCTCAGGCAAATAAGAATCATGAGATTCTCGGACCATGTAAAAGGGGCCATAAGATTCATGCTCACAAGAGAAGATATGGAATCCTAAATTGCATGCTTAGAATCTTCCTAAAATTCTGAACATAATTAGTTCGATCCTAGGTTTAACAATTAGGGGAGCAGGTTTCCTCCGCAGAGGGCACCATTTCCTCCTGTTCCAGCAATGTGGACTTCCAAAATAGAAAACTGTAGCCAAAGTGATATCAACTCAAAGTCCTTACGGACTCACTAGATGATAAAGAAAACAGAGGACGGAGAGATGTCAGAATAAGAAGCCTCTCTGAGACCATTGATCAACAGCACCTGGAGGAGACCCTCCTCCATGTGTCCAATGACCTTCTTTGGATACTCAATTGGAAATGAACAGGTTTCACCAATCCTTAGGTCTGAGACCTACAGATTTAAACCACCCTCAAGTTGTTAGTTTTTGAATCCACAGATACCAACTGAAGGAATCCATTATGGGTAAAGCACAGATTGATGCTCTGTTCTTTATCAAGCACTACAGTTACTACCAGACCTCTCCCAGTTTATACTCTAAAAAAGAAGGGCTATATAGTCTCTGCTTGAGAAATTACATCACCGCAACCTAACCTCCCCATGGGGATTTCCCCTCCGACTAAAGGTTCGACAAAAGGGCTGCATAGAAGAGCTCTGTCTCCCACAAGATCTTCCAGCTTTCTTGGTTGCCGCCAGCCCTGCAGCAGTCACCCTCCTGGCCTGTTCTCCCTTCCCCTCACGCTCTTCTGCGCCCACGACAGGGCCCACAGAGGGGAAAGTGAAAAGGAAGTAGACCAGTGGACACCCTGTGAAGGCTTCAGGCCTGAATATGATTTTATTTTGTATATGTGAAGGTCTCAGGCCTAAATATGATTTTGTCTACCACTTCTGGACAGTTACACAGGATTTACTGGGCATATTCTACAACTCAGTACAACGCAGCAAAATTTACTAAATCGCATATCTTGTTTAACAGGAATTGCCAATGGAATGTAATATTGAAATGTGAAAAGTTGTACAATCTAAGATAACATCTCTAAGCAACAATGTATGTTTACGTGAAAACAGGTTTATCAGGCATAAAGCCCGCCCTGCGTCATGTTACTATTTAAGTTGTCACATATGTAATAAAGGTAGATTGCTTTGCACATAGACCAGTCTGTGTGACTGCTTTCTCATGGCAGCCGCCATAACCACCTCTGATTTGGAGCCTCACAGCATATTGACAGAACATTGAATTTCCCTATCAAATCGGCGCCCAACGTGGGGCTTGAAGGAACAAGAGGACCACCTACACCTCGAACCCCCCGGACCCAGATGGGATAAGGAGCCACTCTTAACCATGGATTGACAAAAACTGCGCAGTAAGGTAAGATTTTATCTTGCCACAATCTATCCGTGCTTCTTGGCTGCTCCTTTTCTGTCCGAGGGGTAAGAAGTGCATGCCTCTTATAAAT
Source organism: Eleutherodactylus coqui (assembly GCF_035609145.1). Lineage (NCBI taxonomy): Eukaryota > Metazoa > Chordata > Amphibia > Anura > Eleutherodactylidae > Eleutherodactylus > Eleutherodactylus coqui. The sequence continues at coordinate 159,620,005 of NC_089838.1, forward strand.
CTTCAAGCTTTTAAAGAATCCATATGGTGGGCTGAATATGCTGTGCGGGTGTTCTTTAACTGTTATTGTCTTTATTTGTTACTTTGCGTGGTCAGTTTAAAGAATATGAAACCCGTTTGCCGATCTCTGGAAGGCATGGTATAAGTTGTACCAGGGAAGCCTAAAGTTTTCAGGGGATAAAATCCCCTTTGGGAGCCTCTTATAGGTATAAGAGAAGTAGTAGAGACGGGGGAAAATAAGCAGGGTGGGGAAGTACCGACACTTACAGACAGGGTGAGGAAGTACTGACACTTAAAAGAAGGAAGTGACATGCAAATGTTTTTGTCTTTATGTGTGTCTGTTTATGCATGAGTGAATGATTGAAATGAGCGGACCTGATCGACGGAACCTGACCTCCGGGGTACAAATATAAATCTCTGTGTCCCGTATTAATAGGAACCCGATCAGTGACGCTGAAAAGGAGTCCCTAACAAGGCCACGATTCTGGACAGGGCCCTCTGCGTTTCCGTTTGTATATCTCAATGGCCAGGGGATTGTTTTATGTGTGTGAACGAATAAAAATAATAAGCCTCTTGGTATACATAAACCACCAGCCATGATGAATATTGCTGGCAAAGAGGATAAAGGTATGGAAGACTGCAAGGGAAATAGTGAAACAAAGAGAAGGCAGGGATGCAGTAAGTAAAGGTTGTGACAAATTGTTAAAGCAGGTGGGATATTGGGGAACAGGAGCACTAGACCCCCAGCATTAGGATAGGTTTGCAGAAAGTCATGCTGGATGGGTTAAAGATAATGGACTACAGGAAATGTTGAATGGTTGGAAAAAGGCAAGTAGAGATATAGAAGATGCAGGATATCAGAGAAAAGAATTCAAAGGACAGGTATATTATGCTCCCCCGTTGCTGGGTCAGTTCCCTCTTCCACCTTCACCCCTTCCTTTATCTTAATTCCAACCGTCTCCTCCTCCCCCACCCTATGCCAAGCTATCCACTCCCAGGTCAAACATTGGACCGGAGGGATAGACCTGCTGGCATTGTGGACAACAAAACCCAGATTGGAGAGAGAGATGCACTGCTTGCGGAGCTCCTCGACACAAACCGGTTATGCCTATGGTCACTAGATCCAAGGCTAGTGAGTGGAAGCATGAGGAAGAGGACAAGGAGGAGACGCAGGGAGGTACAGGAGCAGATGTAGTACAGGGGGAAGGCAGAAGGAGTCAATATGATGCAACATCACAAAAAGTCAAATACAGACCATGGACACCACAAGAGCATATGTCGCTCATACAGCAATTACCAGACCCCATGACCAGACCTATCCCTTTCTTTAGACAGATAGCACAAATACAAGACACATACTCTGCAACATCAGCTGATCTGGGTCCTCTGATTATGTTGAAAACAGGGGAGGCAGTGAGAACTATAATCTTAAATTATGTGAAAGACTATTGTGGCACAGATTGGGATAAAATTAAACAGAAAATTAAGAAGTGGTAAGATATTTTTTGGTCTAGAATGTTGGGCAAAAGAAAAATTGATAGAATCCTCCTGGTCTCTTTCTAATATCACACAAAGAGAAGGATGAAAGTGTAGAACAATTCTATGCCCGCCTTCAACAACGTTGGACAGATCTGGGGTATAGGGGCATAGAAGAAATGGGCGAACATGTACTTAGTATGGCCTTTGTAGAAGGTTTATGGGAACCCCTGAAGTCTAAACTCATAGACGATAGGGCAGACTGGAGTCTGAATCTCCGGCCCTTATACAGACAACAAACGGTATTGAGTTAAACTTATAGAAATGATAAAAATGATGCTTGGACAGTCCTGCCACAAGGTGCGCAGAATTCTCCAAACATGTATACCTAGACACTTCAGTCTGTCTTGCAGGCC